>NC_135814.1:104582770-105311841 GCF_964213995.1 Mustelus asterias | reverse complement strand
GGTGGTGGGGGGGGGTGTGGTGGTTTTGGGGGGTGTGGTGGTGGGAGTGGGTGTGTGGTGGGGGGGGGGGGGAGTGTGGTGGTGTGGGGAGTGTGGTGGTGGTGTGGGGGGGTGTGTGGTGGTGGGGGGGTGTGTGGTGGTGGGGGGGGTGTGTGGTAGGGGGGTGTGTGGTGGGGGGGGTGTGTGGTGGTGGGGGGGGTGTGTGGTGGTGGGGGGGGTGTGGTGGTGGGGGGGTGTGGTGGTGGGGGGGGTGTGTGGTGGTGGGGGGGGTGTGTGGTGGTGGGGGGGGTGTGTGGTGGTGGGGGGGGTGTGTGGTGGTGGGGGGGTGTGTGGTGGTGGTGGGGGGGGTGTGTGGTGGTGGGGGGGGGTGTGTGTGTGGGGGGGGTGGTGGTGGTGGTGGGGGGGGGGGGTGGTGGTGGTGGGGGGGGGGTGTGGTGGTGGTGGGGGGGGGTGGTGGTGGTGGTGAACAAAGAACAATACAGCACAGGAACAGGCCCTTCGGCCCTCCAAGCCCACGCCGCTCCCTGGTCCAAACTAGACCATACTTCTGTATCCCTCCATTCCCACTCTGTTCATATGGCTATCTAGATAAGTCTTAAACGTTCCCAGTGTGTCCGCCTCCACCACCTTGCCTGGCAGCGCATTCCAGGCCCCCACCACCCTCTGTGTAAAATACGTCCTTCTGATATCCGTGTTAAACCTCCCCCCCTTCACCTTGAACCTATGACCCCTCGTGAACATCACCAACGACCTGGGGAAAAGCTTCCCACCGTTCACCCTATCTCTGCCTTTCATAATTTTATACACCTCTATTCGGTCACCCCTCATCCTCCGTCTTTCCAGGGAGAACAACCCCAGTTTACCCAATCTCTCCTCATAACTAAGCCCCTCCATACCAGGCAGCATCCTGGTAAACCTCCTCTGCACTCTCTCTAAAGCCTCCATGTCCTTCTGGTAGTGTGGCGACCAGAACTGGGCGCAGTACTCCAAATGCGGCCGAACCAACGTTCTATACAACCGCAACATCAGACCCCAACTTTTATACTCTATGCCCCGTCCTATAAAGGCAAGCATGCCATATGCCTTCTTCACTACCTTCTCCACCTGTGCCGTCACCTTCAAGGATCTGTGGACTTGCACATCCAGGTCCCTCTGCGTATCGACACCCTTTATGGTTCTGCCATTTATCGTATAGCTCCCCCCTACCAAAATTCTACCAAATTTCTACCAAAATGCATCACTTCGCTTTTATCTGGATTGAACTCCATCTGCCATTTCTTTGCCCAAATTTCCAGCCTATCTATATCCTTCTGTAGCCTCTGACAATGCTCCTCACTATCTGCAAGTCCAGCCATTTTCGTGTCTTCTGCAAACTTACTGATCACCCCAGTTACACCTTCTTCCAGATCGTTTATATAAATCACAAACAGCAGAGGTCCCAATACAGAGCCTTGCGGAACACCACTAGTCACAGGCATCCAGCCAGAAAAAGACCCTTCCACTACCACCCTCTGTCTTCTGTGACCAAGCCAGTTCTCCACCCATCTAGCCACCTCCCCCTTTATCCCATGAGATCCAACCTTTTGCACCAACCTACCATGAGGGACTTTGTCAAACGCTTTGCTAAAGTCCATATAGACGACATCCACGGCCCTTCCCTCGTCAACCATTCTAGTCACTTCTTCAAAAAACTCCTCCAGGTTAGTGAGGCATGACCTCCCTCTCACAAAACCATGCTGACTATCGTTAATGAGTTTATTCCTTTCTAAATGCGCATACATCCTATCTCTAAGAATCCTCTCCAACAACTTCCTGACCACGGACGTCAAGCTCACCGGCCTATAATTTCCCAGGTTATCCTTCCTACCCTTCTTAAATAACGGGACCACATTAGCTATCCTCCAATCCTCTGAGACCTCACCTGTGTTCAGTGATGAGACAAAGATTTGCATCAGAGGCCTAGCGATTTCATCTCTCGTCTCCCTGAGCAGCTTGGGATAGATTCCATCAGGCCCTGGGGATTTGTCAGTCTTTATATTCCCTAAAAAACCTAACACTTCCTCCCTTGTAATGGAGATTTTCTCTAACGGTTCAACACTCCCCTCCGAGACACTCCCAGTCAACACATCCCTCTCCTTTGTGAATACCGACGCAAAGATTTCATTTAGGTTCTCCCCTACTTCTTTGGGCTGTAAGCATAATTCCCCACTTTTGTCCATGAGAGTTCCGATTTTTTCCCTGACAACCCTTTTGCTCCTAACGTATGAATACAATGCCTTGGGATTCTCCTTAATCCTGTCTGCCAAGGACATTTCGTGACCCCTTTTTGCCCTTCTAATTCCCCGTTTGAGTTCTTTCCTACTTTCTTTGTATTCCTCCAGAGCTCCCTCCGTTTTTAGCTGCCTGGACCGAACGTACGCCTCTCTTTTCTTTATGACCAATCGCTCAATTTCCCTGGTTATCCACGGTTCTCGAATCCTACCCTTCCTATCCTTTTTTACAGGCACATGCCTGTCCTGTAGCCCTAACAACTGCTCCTTAAAAGGTGGTGGGGGGGGGGGGGTGTGGTGGTGGTGGGGGGGGGGGGGGGGTGTGGTGGTGGTGGCGGGGGGGGGGGGGGTGGTGGTGGTGGGTGTGGTGATGGTGGTGGTGGGTGTGGTGGGTGTGGTGGGGGGGGGTGTGGTGATGGTGGGGGGTGGTGGTGGTGGTGGGGGTGGTGGTGGGGGGGTTGGCGGGGGTGGGGGGGGTTGGCGGGGGTGGGGGGGGTTGGCGGGGGTGGGGGGGGTTGGCGGGGGTGGGGAGTGTGTGGTATTGGGGGGGTGGTGGTGGCGGGGGTGGGGAGTGTGTGGTATTGGGGGGGGTGGTGGTGGCGGGGGTGGGGAGTGTGTGGTATTGGGGGGGGGGGTGGTGGTGGGGGGGGAGGGTGGGGGGGGGAGTGTGTGGTATGGGGGAGGAGTGTGGGGGGGGGGGGGGGAGTGTGTGGTATGGGGGGGGGGTGTGTGGTGGGGGGGGTGATAAGCGGGACCCTGGGGTGGGTATGGAGGAAACAAGAACGGGAGGAGGAGGAGAGAGAGGGACCCTAGGGGAGTGTTGGGGGAAAGGGGGGGTTGGGGTTGGAAGGGAGACCTTGGGGGCGGAAGGGGGGGGGGGGGGGGTAGGGATTCCGATCTGCGCCCCCGGAGGGGGGAGGGGCGCGCGTGCGCAGTGCTGTGGGCGGGGCTCTCGCGCCCTGTGCTAAAAATAGCCGCAGCGGCTGGGCGCGCGGGCGCTGCGATTGGCGCGCGGCGGGTCACGTGCGCAAACGGCCAGCTCCCCCCCCCCCCCCGGGCCGCTCCGACAGAGAGAGAGAGAGAGTCAGTGAGGACAGGCCGACATGGCGAGGCCCCTCACACAGCCGCACTGAGTGTCCTCATCCCGGACTGTCCCCCCCCCCCTCTGCAAACCTCACCCTGTCCAACAACAACCACCACCACCGCCAGCAGCGCTCGGGTAAGGCTCGCCCATTTTAATGGCTCCCTCTCCCGATTGTCCTCCCTTCCTTCCCCCATTTTACTGTACAGCGCCAAGCGGGTTTGCTCCCGGATTCTGTCAGGAGACGGGGTGTGTGTGTGGGGGGCAATCGGGTTTTAGTTGTGTTTTTAATCCTTTCCCCCCGTCTCTCTCCCTCCCGCCTCTCGCTTACCCATTTGAAGCATTTACCGTTCACGCCAACCCAACTTGATGAGCGGAAGTGCCATGGCTGATTGACGGCCCCCTCCGGCCAATCGGGAAGCCCGCCGTCTCTTTGTTTGGGACGTTGCTAAGGGGCGTTCTCCAATAGGCGGTCGGCGGAGGTGGGACGTCCGGTTAGGGTAGGTTGAGATGCGGAGTGACTGGAGCTGGGACTCCCAGTGAGAGAGAGAGACACAGACACCTCTCTCTCTGTGTGTGTACTGGGACTGCTCAATGCAGCTCTGCCCAGTCTCTTCACATCCCCTCAAATAAAAATTACCCCCCTCCCTAACGTCCTACCCCTTGAGGCTGAACCTCAGCCAGCCCCTGGGTGGACTGCAATCCAAATCACAAATCTCACTGAGAGCCAGCAGCCCTGCTCAAATGGGTGAATCAACTATTTCGACTTCAAGTGGAGCAAGCAGAGATAAACAAAGCCTGGAAAGGAATGAAATGTGGTGTATGTGGATTGATTTTTCCCAAGAATGCCCCCACCCCCCAAATTAATTGTAATGGGACAAAAACAGAAAATGCTGGCAAATCTCAGCAGGTCTGACAGCATCTGTGGAGCGAGAATAGAGCCAACGTTTCGAGACTGTATGACCCTTCTTCAGAGCTTTATCTTAATTGTAGTGGGGCTAGGCGAATCCCAACCATTTGGTCGTGGGGATCTCTTCTATTTCAAGTGAGGTCAGGCTAAACTAAAATGGGATGATTACTAGGGAACAAATCTTTCTAACCAGGCACTGAATCCTAAATGGAGGCTGATTGATTATCCCAGTCCAACGCTGGCCTCTCCATATCATGATATGGATGAAGCATGGAGGAATATACCGGGTGGTTTCCTCCCTTGCAGATCTGAAGTTCTGTTGTAGATGCTTGCCGCCCTGTGGCATCTTTGTTCAAATATTCATTCTTCCTGGTTACTATGATGGCTGAGCTGATCTTTCTTGCCCTGATCAGTGTCAACGCAAGTAACTTCTAGCAGGAGTCTTTGGATAGTAATCAAGTTTAAGACGCTTGGCACCTTGTATTTTTCTTTTCCAAGTCTGGCCTGAATCCTCATTTCTCTGTGCTCTGACACCAGCCAAACCTTTGGAGATCAGGGATCTAACTTGAGACCTTCCTGGCCTTTGAAGAGTGTCACAGTTCAATGTATTTAACCATGAAATGGCCTCTGGCTTACTGGAGGGTTGATGAGATTTTAGCTAAGACAGGCACAGAGGGCGATTGAAAATGTTTGGATTGAGCGTGATGAGTTAGATTTTTCTAGTTTAGGGATGGTTGAAAGTATCTTTGAAAGGGCGGCATGGTAGCACAGTGGTTAGCCCTGCTGCTTCACAGCTCCAGGGACCTGGGTTCGATTCCCGGCTTGGGTCACTGTCTGTGTGGAGTTTCCACATTCTCCTAGTGTCTGCGTGGGTTTCCTCCGGGTGCTCCGGTTTCCTCCCACAGTCCAAACATGTGTGGGTTAGGTTGATTGGCCATGCTAAAAATTGCCCTTCGTGTCCTGAGATGCTTAGGTTAGAGGGATTAGTGGGTAAATATGTGGGGGTAGGGCCTGAGTGGGATTGTGGTCGGTGCAGACTCGATGGGCCGAATGGCCTCTTTCTGTACTGTAGGGTTTCTATGATATTTGGATGAAATGGAGCTTCTAACGAACCCCAGCGAGTCGCTTCTTTACTTATACAGATTAATTGTTATTAATACGAGCCTATAAAATATTAATATTCATTGAGCTTTACAGAATCTAGGTTTAAGTGATTGATGTATATCAGTCCTTCAGTTAAATTTTATATTTAACGTAAAATGCAACTGCAAAGGCGACCATTGGTAGTGCGTTTTGCTCAGATTCTAAATGTTTCTTGGTGTTCATTAGTGAAAGTTTTGTTAACTTGAATGGGGGGAGAGAGACAAAACCCAAATCCCTGCTGTTTTCCCTTTGCTCAAAGGTCGTTCAGTAACGAACGTCTATATTTAGGATTGAAAGGCTTGTGTTAACTTTCACTGTTAAAACTGTGAAGATGATTGTTTATAGTTGGCGTAAACGTGGATGTATCCTTCATTTGGTTTTTGATTCATTTTAGTTCAAGCTCAGTTTGGAATGAGGAAAGGAAGGGGGAAGAGAATGTTCAAATTGGTTATTTTTGAGAAGAAAGTATTTCGTAACGCTCTAGGCAGCAGTGCAGATGATAAAATTGAGAAAGTCTATTAAACAACAAGAGGGTACTGACTTAGTCATTCCAACTGTGCTGACTGTACATTCAAAACAAATGAATTCTTAATTGGAAGACCTTTTACTACGGAGTGCAACAGTAAAAGCCAGCGGTCCTATAAGAGTGCACTTGAGTGAAAGCAGCACTCAACGGCTTTCTGGAAGAAAAAAACCCATTATGATAGGGTAAAAGTACCTTTTGAATGAATGCCACTTCCATCATCTTGTATAACTTGAATTAAAAACGATCTTACTGAGCTTTGTTTCTTTTTATTTGTATTATATTTTGAAACTTTTAGTGTTCTTCCTTTTTATTAATAGATTTTTAGGAAAATAAGTTGTCGAAATATGTGCAATCTGTACATTGGTTAGAAGTGAGGAGGTGTAAGTTTCAGAAGGAAGGAGTTGTATGTTGCATTAGGCGTGATTTCCCCCATTGAAAGTGTGATTTATACGTCCCTGTGGAGAGGTTTAAGTGGTGGTAGATCAGTTATGTTGGTTAGTCTCATCCACAAGGATAATATGCTGGAGGAGTCTTGCCCAGGTGTATTATACTTTCTCTTCTACTCTAAACATGATGTAAACTGCAACAAGTAGAAAACTATACCTTTTTGTCTCTGTCATGTCACATATTTAAATGATGAACTGAGTTTGGATTACAAAAGGCATCATATATTTGGCCAGTAGAGTATTTGTCCTTTAGTTCTTCAAATGTAGACTGGTTGTTGTTTCTATATGCCTGTAGATTGAGACTGGACTTGTGTAAAAGATAGCATGCAGTATTGAGTCAGGTAAGGGGTATCACTGGCCATTCTTTCTACAATCTAACACGCATGTTTGTTAACTGCAATGTTTTAAATGATATTCCACATATGTGGAGCAATTTCACTTTTGTAAAAGTACACTTTTGTAAACTGGATCTGTTTATTTAGGGAAACATTGAATTTTAAGTCATTCTGTGTAAAGTCTTTGCCACTTTAATAGTGTTATCAACCACAAGAATAAAACATGGGCATCAACAGACTGAAAGACTGAAGCACTACTTTAAGGTTTCATATTATAGTTTTGTTGATTTTGCTGTAAATGTGCAGAAGATGACTGCGCTGATAAATATAAGTGATAAAAATGATATTGCTGTTGAAGCATAAATTATATGGTATCATGGTTAGGGTGGAAGCGCACAAGATTTACTTCTAACTTAATTCTGTATGACATGATGGAAGCATCAAGGGACAAATCACAGACAATAATTTTGAAGTTGAAAAAATGTAGTTGTGAATAAAGGTTAGGATCATAGAATCCCTACAGTGCAGAAGGAGGCCACGTGGTCCATTGAGTCTGCACCGACCACAATCCCACCCAGGCCCTATCCCCATAACACCATGTGTTTACTCTAGCTAGTCCCCCTGACACTAAGGGGCAATTTAGCATGGCCAATCCACCTAACCCGCACATCTTTGGACTGTGGGAGGAAACCGGAGCACCCAGAGGAAATCCACGCAGACACGGAGGAAACGTGCAAACTCCACGGCACGGTAGCGCAGTGGTTAGCACTGCTGCTTCACAGCTCCAGGGGCCTGGGTTCGATTCCCGGTTTGGGTCACTGTCTGTGTGGAGTTTGCACATTCTCCTCGTGTCTGCGTGGGTTTCCTCCGGGTGCTCCGGTTTCCTCCCACAGTCCAAAGATGTGTTGGTTAGGTTGATTAGCCATGCTGAAATTGCCCCTTAGTGTCCTGAGATGCGTAGGTTAGAGGGGTTAGCGGGTAATATGTGTGGGGATATGGGAGTGGGGCCTGGGTGGGATTGTGGTCGGTGCAGACTTGATGGGCCGAATGGCCTGTTTCTGCACTGTAGGGTTTCTGTGATTTCCACACCCACCCAGCACGTCTTTTGGACTGTGGGAGGAAACTGGAGCACCGGAAGGAAACCCACGCAGACATGGGGAGAACGTGCAGACTTCGCACAGACAGTGACCCAAGCCAGGAATCGAACCGGGGCCCCTAGCACTGTGACGCAGCAGTGCTAACCACTCTGCCCTAGTTGACGTTTTCTTTTCAAAATATAGTGGGCAGTGCATAAAGGACAGTGGATATGAGGAATCCATTTCCATTTTGTTAATTTAGTTCGTGTTGCTGAGTGTGAAGTCCCCATTCTTTTGCTATCTTAAACCGGATGTCAGTGGCAATCAGATTTAATCACAGTCAGTCAGTATCACAAACCTCTTCCTCTATTCAATTAGGTCATAGCTGATCCATCACTTACTTCAATCCACCTGCTTTGGTTGTATAACACTCCGTACTACCGTCGTACTCAAACCTACTTGTCGCCATTTTAAAATTTTCAGTTGGCTTTGCTTCAGCAGCAATGTTTCCTCTAAGTTGTGTTGCCGCGTAGCAATCCACATGTTCCTGAGCAGCTGATGCACAAGTCGACCCCTTGAAGTTACTGTGTATGTGTGGCAGCACCAAAAAGATTTAAAGAGACTGCATAGTTATACAAATCAACCTGTGCACTTAAAAAAATAAATAAATAGAGAAAACATTACATTACATTATTTTTGGAGAGTACCAGCTTTCTGTTCCCCTCTGTTGAAGCAGCGTATTTTGACATCATCCTTGAATGGCCTCCCTCTCATTTTGAGGTTATGACCTCTTATTCTGGACTCATCCACCAAGAGAAATAGTTTCCCTCTGTCTAAATTCTTCCTTTACTCTATCATCTCCTATAATCATAAATCACCACAAATATATCACCCCTTAACCTTCTGTAGAATACAACCATGGTTTTGTGCAATCTGTTTTCTTAATTTAATCATTTAGGCCTGTTATTGCTCTGGTGATTCTGCACTGCACCCTCTTACTAAGACACTATATTCTTCCATAAGTGTGGTGCTCAGAATGGAATGCAGTACTCTAATTGGGATTTAGCCAGAACTTGTCTATGAACCTTATTTAGTGGATTTATGGTTTTCACGTATTAATGATTGAACATTTGTAAATAACCCTATTTTTTTTCACTGGGCAGCTTACTAGAATGTATATCCTACCGGTGATTTACAATAGCATGACATTAACATCTGTTAAATATTAGTCTAAGAAATGATTGGGGGAGAATAAACTAAAGTTTTTAATGGCTCTAATTCAATTAATGCCTCTACTATGAATGTTCTTTGCCATGGCAGCCTTTGCACAGCAGCAATTCACCTCATCTGGTCTGAAGCCAGCCTTTCTGTCTTATTCACAGTCATCACCATCTGCTAGCAGTCTTCCTTTATGATCCACCACTTCATTATCCTTAGGGGTCTGAGACATATCCCTTTTCATAGAATCTCTACAGTGCAGAAGGAGGCCATTTGGTCCATCGAATCTACGCCGAAAACGATCCCACCCCATAACCCCATGTATTTACCCTAGCTGGTCCCACTGACAGTAAGGGGCAATTTAGCATGGCCAATCCACCTAATCCGCACATCTTTGGAGTGTGGGAGGAAACCCACGCAGACACGGGGAGAATGTGCAAACTCCACACAGACAGTGACCCAAGCCGAGAATCGAACGTGGGTTCCTGGCGCTGTGAGGCAGCAGTGCTAACCACTGTGCCACCGTGCCGCCCCTTTTTGAAGGGTTAAACTCTTTATCATCCATTCCTTGCTCAGGTGTCTTACCAAGGCAACATTTCTGAGATGAGTAGTTAAAAGCATGAGGCACTAATTAAAAGTTAAATTATTTAAAAATCTACTATTTAGTGTAGTTAAATCTATCTGTACCTGTACCAAAGCTATGCAAACTAAAACTACAAATTTAAATGTATATAAAACTATTAAAAAGTATGTTTACTTAACATTAACTGGGGCTGGGATTGCAATATCATGCAGTTTTTAAGCTTTAATTTTCTTCAACCTTCTCTTAAAGTTACTTGGTACAAGTCTTTGGGGTATAACAATTGAGTAACTGCTGAAGCATCTTTGAACCAAACATTCTTGCAGGTCATATTGATTCATTACTTTGCTGCTGTGGTATCATCATACATGCTGAGAGGAATTTTGTTTTCTTTCCTTTCCCTCCCTCAGTTGTTATCGTGTTTTCTTGTGCATCCCTGAATTCCTTCGCCCCTTTTTCCTCAGGCATGCTTTTAGCTATCTGGATCCAGAACTCTGGAAATCCTCCTTAAACCTCTCTGTACCCCTTTCCTTAAGGTACCCTTTAAAACCTACCTCCTCATTCATATCTCATTATGTGGTTTAGTGTCAAATTTTGTCTGATACCTCTTCTATTAAAGCTTTGGGGTGCGTTACCATATTAAATTTGCTTAATAAATGCAGGTTGTTCCATTCCATGCATTTCTCTTGGGACAGGACGATGGCACAGTGGATAGCACTGCTGCCTCACAGCGCCAGCGACCCGGGTTCGATTCCAGCCTCAGGTGACTATCTGTGTGGAGTTTGCACGTTCTCCCCGTGTCTGCATGGGTTTCCTCCGGGTGCTCCGGTTTCCTTCCACAAGTGTGGGTTAGGTAGTTTGGCCGTGCTAAATTGTCCCTTAGTGTCCCAAGATGTGTAGGTTAGGGGGATTAACAGGGTAACTACATGGGGTTACAGTGATAGAACGGGGGAGAGGGCTTGGGTAAGATGCACTGTCAGAGAGTCGATGCAGACTTGATGGGCTGAATGCCCTCCTTCTGCACTGTGGGGATTCTATGATTCTAAGTGATCATTGGGAGATCTGTTCCGAGCTCTCCTCTAATACTGGTTGCAGATACTTTATTGACTTATTTTGACTGAACCTAGCTCTCAATTTTCATGAACCTAGCTCTCAATTTTCATGATCCTGAGTTGTTGGTGATCATTGGAGCATAATCTGTATGTAGTTTACACCTGGAAGTTGAGCAATTATTGAATCATATAAAAACCAAGGGACAGAAGATGGTAATATTCAGTGTTGTCCCTGTGGGAAAGTTAGAGTTATGTTCTTTCATCCTGCTTGCGTTAACCTGTATCGTTTCTTTGGATTCAGCGATGCTGAATGGGAAGGAGAGCTTTCTGGTAGTTAAACATGCTTTAAAAAGTGAACAGTTATGTCTTAGAAATGACGAAGGATTATATTTAGAGGGACACTTTAACCAAAGCAATTATTCAAGTAAAAGTTTATTTATTAATGTCACCAGTAAGACTTACATTAACACTGCAACGAAGTTACTGTGAAATTCCCCTAGTTGCCACACTCTGGTGCCTGTCCAGATCAATGCGCCTAACCAGCACGTCTTTCAGAATGCATTCAGTGCATCCATGTGATATTTTTAAAGTTTATTTTCTTTGCATTGCTAGAGATGTAGGTGATTGGGTAAAAGTGACCATTTTCAATGGTAGCCCTTCTATTTATGAACAGTGAAACTGATTTAAATTGCCTTTTTATGAACACAATATACATTGACAGCATTGAAGGTCACAAGACTCATGAGTAAAACCCATAATAAAGTTTATTTATTAGTGTCACGAGTAGGTTTACATTAACACTGCAATGAAGTTACTGTGAAATTCCCCTAGTCACCACACTCTGGCACCTGTTCGGATACACTGAGAGAGAATTTAGCATTGCCAATGCACCCTAACCAGCACGTCTTTCGGATTGTGGGAGGAAACCAGAGCACCCGGAGGAAACCCAGACAGACACGGGGAGAACGTGCAAACTCCGCACAGACAGTGACCCAAGCCGGGAATCGCACCTGGTCATTGGTGCTTTGAGGCAGCCGTGCTAACCACTGTGCCACCGTGCCGCCCACATTACATTTATTCAATGAAGAAAGGACAAGCCATGGATTAAATCAGATCTTGCATATTAATGAAAACCCCAGTGTTGCAATTTTTTTCTTGTGTTAAACTTCAGAACTCTGATTTCTCATTAAATAATCATAGTAAAAGTGAATTCGTTCCCAGAATGATAAAACTTAAGGATCTGTTGTGGCATTACTGTTCTTGTCGTGGCAATATATAATGTTTGTTTTTATGCTCATATTTTCTTGATCTCGCCATGCCAGGCAGCAGCTGCAGGTTGGCCATCTGGATAACTCTTGAACTCCCCCTCCCCATGACTGTGAACCTACAGTATTTTCCAATGTTTATAAAACCCAGAAACTGACTTGATTTATAGAGTTGTGGTAGGAGTATTTTGTTATTTTCTCAGTTATATATTTGGTTCGCAGAGTGAACAATTGCAGGTTGGAGACTGACAGGAGGACCAGAGTAGTGATGATTGTTGGGTTCAAGAATGAAGTCGAAGTGCACACTATCTAAAATGACTTTATTTGGTCTATTTCACAGATTGGTATTTGGGTGTATCTAACTCTTTTTGTTTCCATATTGTAATTTTATCCTGTCACACATTTCTGGCCATCATAGCTCTTGCCCTGTGAGTAGCTGCCATCCATGTCAAGATCCATAGGCCTGGATTTTCAGAGAGTTGGAATGAACTATTTAAAAACGGCCGATTGCAGGGTTCCCACCCCAGTTTCTGATGCATCCATTTTTTGTTAGCATGGGATAACCCCTACCCACCCCTCAGGTTCTCCATGACTTGTGGTTCTTGACCGCTCAGAGGAGTAGTGAACTGTAGTCTAGATTAGGGAACCTTTTGTAAGGTAAGTTCAGAAGATCTTGTCCATACCTCTTCTGTACCAAATCATGCCGCAGGCATTCCCCATTGAACCTCATACTGTCCATGCCAACTCATGCCCCTTCCATTTGCATCCTTGCAGTATGCACTATGTACATAATCAATGAAGTGCGGTGGATGCTGGGACAGTGAGTAAATTTAAGGAGGAGTTAGACAGATTTTTAATTGGGAATGGGTTGAAGGGTTATGGGGAGAAGGCAGAAAAATGGGGATGAGGAGCATATCAGCCATGATCGAGTGGCAGAGTGGACTCGATAGGCTGAATGGCCTAATTCTGCTCCTACATCTTATGAACCTATGAATTTATGAGCCATGTAATAAGAATGGCAAGTGTGGAACTGCTGACAGGAAAAAATGGGCAGCACACTGACAGTGGCAAGCACTGCTACCTCACAGCGCCAGGGACCCGGGTTTGATTCCGGCCTTGGGTGACTGTCAGTGTGGAGTTCGCACGTTCTCCCTGTGTCTGTGTGGGTTTTCTCCACAGTCCCAAGATGTGCAAATTAGGTGAATTGGCCATGCTAAAATGCCCCTTAGTTTCCCAAGATGTGTAGGTTAGATGGTAAATGCGCAGGGTTATGGGGATAGGCGGGGTGGTGAGCCTGTGGAAGATGCTCTGTTAGAGAGTCAGTGCAGACTCAATGGGCCAAATGGCCTCCTTCTGCACTCTGGGGATTCTATGAACACACGTTCACAAATCCTCTTTAGAAAGAAAATCTGCTGTTCCTGCAATCCTATAAAGATGTCAATCAGCCAGACCATTAAAGTATCAATAACACTTCTTAATTTTGTCCAAATAAACGTTGGGACATTGACAAAAAGAGATCACGGAAAGAACTTATAACTACTTAACAATGTCAATCAAATAAAGGTAACAATTCACTTCAATTGTCAGAAGAGAACCTCCTGCTTTTATTGGTCTGAAATCACAACCAAGCATGACGATCTGTTCTCTCAATGTTTATTTGGACAAGAGTGGTACTTGGTAAGGTTTCTGTCTTCCACTGGAGTATTTTCATAGGCGGTGCATAATGAATTAAGAGGTGTGAAGTGTTCGAAACCAGTGTTATTGATTTGGCACGAAGGGAATAAGGGGTCATGGTGATAGCTAAAACTGTGTGCATCAGGATACTTTTTACTAAGGTGTCTGGTGAGTCAAGGAAATTCCTTTGCTGCTTTTCCCAAGTGGCCCTTCTTGAGTAATGGGTTAATGTTGGTGAGCTATTTTAACTGGAAATGGGGCAGGGGATATCAGACCTAAGCGTAATTATATTCATAAGTAGTATCCACATAACATAGCCTTTCTAACAGTGGTCATTAGTTAGCAGTCAGGAGTGAGAATCTTGGATCATTATATTTCCCCCTCCTTACTTGGGGCAATTAAGCCAATCTATCTGTGCTTCACATAAAAATTGCTAAATAAGTGTGGACTGAAATTTTTGGGGGTAATTCGAGACTATAAAAATTGGTAGACCACTGATAATATCTCAATTTACATTTATACTTATTAGATTTTCTCCAGGAGCAGAATTGCAGCAAATCACATTTCCACGTGGTTCACTCTTAACTGCCACCTGAAATGGCCTAGCAAGCCCCTCATTTCAAGGGCAATTAGGAATGGGCAACAAATGCTGGCACCCATCAAAGAAAAAGAACAAAAAAGAAGGGACTGTGGAAACAAGATGTGAGCATTCGTTAGGCTTTGGAAAGTGCTTGGCATAAGCTTACTACATCTTCCCTTGAGATATGATGCAGGCCATGAGCTTTGTTGGAGAACCAGTGAACTCTGGCATTGTTGCAACCATGGGGAGAAGGAAGGAAGTTCAACACCAGGATTCTTTTAGACTGTGACGTATGCTAATAGATTGATCAATTTTTGATATATACAAGTGCCACTTTGTACATTGTGCTAACCTGGATTGCATGCGTCTGCTGCTTTGCATCCTTGCTTGTAACAAATATTTGGAGTGAAGCACAAGATCAGTAAAATCAGGTTAGTAACTGTGTCCTATTACATATAAGATGATTAGAGGTTTAGATAGGGTGGATAGTGATAGCCTTTTTCCTCTGATGGAGAAATCCAGCACGAGGGGGCATGGCTTTAAATTGAGGGGGGGTAGTTATAGAACCGATGTCAGGGGTAGGTTCTTTACCCAGAGGGTGGTGAGGGATTGGAATGCCCTGCCAGCATCAGTAGTAAATGCGCCTAGTTTGGGGGCGTTTAAGAGATCCGTAGATAGGTTCATGGACGAAAAGAAATTGGTTTAGGTTGGAGGGTCACAGTTTTTTTTTTAACTGGTCGGTGCAACATCGTGGGCCGAAGGGCCTGTTCTGCGCTGTAATGTTCTATGTTCTATGCTATTTGGATTCAGAGTCGGGGATTGGATGCCTGGTTTGTGTAAGATCAGTGATTATAAAGAACCAAAGCGAAAAATGCAGCTTGGTCAGATCATCCAATTGATTTCTCATTGCTTTCAGTGAGAGCTGCTTCCACAACCATTTAAAAATAAAATTCACATAACTCTTGTTTGCACAATACATGTGAAATCTAATGTAAAAAAGTGTAGGCTCTAATTTTTGTTTGGATGAGTAGGCAATAACAGAAGTGGGAAAGTTACCCAAGCTGCAGAAATGAAGCCAAGGGTATTTTAACTCTTGGGCCTCGTCCTATCAGGTAAGAAATTGTGCACAGACCAACTAAGTGGCAGGATTAACAGCCAAAGCCAGTCTGCAAGGTCTCACAAGATTAGGACAGTGGAGGTTGGTGGGGGTGCAGATCCAAATGCTGAAAATCTGAAATAAAAGCAGAAAATGTTGGATATAATCAGGTCAGGTGGAGAGAGAAGATCAAAGATCCAAAACATTTTCTCCACAGCTGCTGCATGACCTGCTGAATATTTACAGCATATTTTGATATCCTCAGGATGGGAAGTAGGGCTTTTTCTCTAAAAGAAAGCATATTGGCAGATGCCCTTGTCACCTGTTCGATTGACTAGGTCAGGCTTTCCCAAACTTTCCAGCCACAGAATCCTTTTGACCTCCCTGTGAGGCTGGGGTACTGTGTGCAGTTCTGGTCGCCACATTATAGGAAGGTTGTGATTGCACTGGAGAGGGTGCAGAGGAGATTCACCAGGATGCTGCCTGGGATGGAACATTTAAGTTATAAAGAGAGGTTGGATAGGCTTGGGTTGTTTTCTCTGAAGCAGAGAAGACTGAGGAGGCGACCTGATCGAGGTGTACAAGATTATGAGAGAAATGGTCAGAGTGGATGAATTCCCCTTAGTTGAAAGGTCAGTCACGAGGGGACATAGGTTCAAGGTGAAGGGCAGGAGGTATAGTGAGGATGTGAGGATAAACCTTTTTGCCCAGAGGGTGGTGACGGTCTGGAATGCGCTGCCTGGGAGGCTGGTGGAGACTGGTTATCTCGCGTCCTTTTAAGAGTAGCCGGATGAGGGCCTGACACATATACCGAATATCAGGGCGATGGGCCAAGTGCTGGCAGATGGGATTAGGTGGGAGTTCAGGTGTTTCTAATGTGTCGGGTGCGGACTTGATGAGCTGAAGGGCCTTTTCTAAGCTGTATGATTCTATGATCCCTAGAAACTGAAGGAACCCAGAGACACATTCTTGTGTTGAAGAGTCAAACCACAAAAATGAATTGCATAATAGGGACAAACATACAAAAACCTCATTTATAGAAGTCTTTTCTATTTCTTGGATGTATGCATTTACTATGATTGAAAACGTATACTTGGGTCTTACTTTTTTGTCATTTTTAATGAGAGGATTGTTTCTGCTCACTTGATTTTAAACAAGAACAGTAAAGCTGGAATCTCACATTGGACATACCTCACCTTTCTCTCGGACACACAGATTCTCTCTCTCTCATGCACACGCACACACACGTTCTCATCTCATGTGCAAACACTCACTCTCAGCTCTCTCTCTCATGCTCTAAAACATGCACTCATCTCTAACACAAAAACTCGTTCACTCATCTCTCTCAGACACGTTCTCTGCTCATACAGACATACTCATTCACTCCTCTCTCTTACACGCATGCTATCAGCTGTCAAACATAGACTCTCATCTCTAACACAAATACGCTCTCACAAACCTCACTCACCCATTCTCATCCCTCATTCACTCATTCTCATTTCTCAAGCACACACACTCGCTCTCATCTCACACATGCACGCTCGTCTCTCACACACTCACTCACTCACCGAGGCCTGGCTGCCCCGTCCTCAGATTCGCAACGTTTTTCAAATTGTACAGATGAGCCTGGCCTACAATGGAACAAAGTTGCTGTACAAACTGGGTTCAGCGGGAAAGTTTGGGAATCCTTGGACTAGGTTAAAGTTGGATTCCAAGGTGCACATTTTTAACTGTCTCACCCCTTGCCTATTTAAATTTCTGCTGGGGCAGGGAGGAGAGAGAATGGAAGGGTGTAATTGAAGTTTTGGTACCATTTTGCTGCTCTCAAGGCAACATCGGTGCACTTGATAAACTCAAGTGGAAAAACTTAATTCTTGTCAATGACCTATTGGTATGTGTGGTTGTGGTATTACTTAGAAAATTGCCAATTTTCCCCAGAGGACCGACTTCCCAGGACTGAGAGAGTTGAAATTACTGATGTTTTATTATGTAGCCATATTAACATGGCTAATTATCCAAAAATATCAAGTGTAACACTGCCAGTAGAGGTGTCCAACCTCTGTAACATTAGAGCCGTTAGTAATCTTTATAATCTAACCACTTAGATTTTCCTTGAGTAAAGGTGGGTAAATAATTTTTCAACATTGAAAGGGAACCTGCTGGAAATGCACAGCAGCTGGTTAGCTTAACATTTTCGGTGTAATTTTGAATTAACTTTTTTCATCGTGCTAGCTATTTCTAATTTTAGCAATTGTGATCCAGAGACATTAATATATGCTTTTAATTTTGTATTTTACTCATTGAGTGTAAAGCGTTACTAATTGTAAGCATTGTATGAGCATATATATGCTTAATGTTAATTGAGGGAGTATAATTTGTTGACAAAGTTGCTGTACAGTGTATTTCTTAAATTATTGGTTTGCCATCAATTCACTGATACCACACATGCAATTATATCATAGCGATGTGATTGTTGAATCTGTGAAGAAAATGAATCTTCTAAAGAAGTACATTTTGAAAAAATTCAGTTGCAAACTCAGCAGCCTGTCTCATAAGTGTGCCTCAGTAAAATACCTGCTGCTCACATTATCATTACAGAAATGTAGGTTTGCCCATCAATATGATCAAGTGGATGTTAATTAGATTCCGGGCAGCACAGTGGTTAGCGCTGCTGCCTTTCGGCTCCAGGGCTCAATTCAGCCTTGGGTGATGGTGTGGGGTCTGCATATTCTCCTGTGTCTGTGTGGGTTTCCTCCCACACTCCGATGGTGTGCAGATTAGATGGATTGACCTTGTTAAATTGACCCTCAGTTTGTATATGTGTGCCCTGTGATGGACTGGTGTCCCGTCCTAGGTGTACCCTGCGTTGTGCCCAGTCGGGAGAGGCTCCGACTCCCCTTGACCCTGAATTGGAGTAAGCAATTAAGTGAAATGAATTAGATTCCCAGAATAATCACATTGGCAAAGGACTGGATATGAGAGTGGTTTATAATAATCATTTGAATCTTAAATTACAATTGTGACTGTGACTTAAATTACAATAAGACTGTGACTTATGACCCATTTGTATGTTTTCTTTCTCAGTTTTGTCTCTCTTCTGCTAGTGTAGCTGAAAACAGTACACAAAATAGTGCATGTACCGGAAATCTGAAAAAAAACAGAATATGTTGCTTAGCAGATCAGACACTAGCATCTGAAGTGACGAGTGAGTGCTTCAGGCATGATCCTTGATCTGAAGTACTACAGTTCTGCATTCGTATCCTGCTACTCACTAGCATAATGCAATAGCACAATGTACTCTGCACCTTGTCACCTTCATACCTTTCTCTTCTAAAGTGTGGTAACATCAAGAGAGATTAAAAAGCCAAAAAAAACTGGAAATCTGAAACTAAAACATGTTGATTAAATTGATATTGTCACGTATTGGGATGCAGTGAAAAGTATTGTTTCTTGCGAGCTACACAGATAAAGCATACTGTTCGTAAAGTACATAGTGGAGAGGGAAAGGAGAGGGTGTAGAATACAGTGTTGCAGTTACCGGTAGGGTGAGGAGAACTATCAGCTTAATGATAGAACCATTCAAAAGTCTGATGACAGCAGGGAAGAAGCTGTTCTTGAGTTGGTTGGTACGTGACCTCAGACTTTTGTATCTTTTTCCTGATGGAAAAAGAGGGTATGTCCAGGGTACGTGGGGTCCTTGATTATGCTGGCTGCATTTCTGAGGCAACGGGAAGTGTAGATGGAGTCAATGGATGGGAGACTAGTTTGAGTAATGGACTGGGCTACCTTCACAACTCTTTGCCGTTTCTTATGGTCTTGGGCAGAGCAGGAGCCATACCAAGTTGTGATACAACCAAAAAGAGTGCTTTCTATGGTGCATCTGTAAAAGTTGGTGAGAATCGTAGCGGACATGCTGCATTTCCTTGGCCTTCTGAGAAAGTGGAGGTGTTTGTGGGCTTTCTTAACTATAGTGTCAACATGGAGGGATCAGGACAGATTGTTGGTGATCTGAACACCTAGAAACTTGAAACTCTCAACCATCTCCACTCCATCACCTTTGGTGGAGACAGGGGCATGTCCTCCACTACGTGATGCATAGTATGTGTTTTGATGAAGGAACCACATCTGAAGTTTTATCGACTGACCTGAATGTCTCCAACATTTTCTGTTTTCATTATCAATATTGGGAGCATTGCAAGGAGCAGGAGGATTAAGCCATTCAGCCCCTCAAGCTTGATCTGTCATACAATTAGATTAAGACCGATCTACACCCAAGTCTATCCCAGTGCCTTGGTTCCATGACCTTCAATACCCATGCCTAACAAAAATCCATCAATCTCAGTTTGAAATTTTCAGTTAACCTGGTCTCAGCAACTACTGGGGAGAGAGTCCCAGATTTACACTATCCTTTGTGTGAAGATATACTGCCTGAACTCTCAAGATTGGATTAATTGATGACCTCATAGTGAAGATGCTCAAGGTAGCAGCAATCATGGTATGATTGAATTTTACATTGAGTTTGAAGGAGTGAAGAGTGGGTCCAAGACTAATATTTTAAACATAAATAAAGACCATTTTGAGGGCTTGAAAGCAGAGCAAGCTAAAGTGAGCTGGCAGATGTGCTTATGGGATAGATTAATAGAGTTCAGTGGCAGACATTTAAGCGACTATTTCAGAATATACAGAATAGAAAAAGTCCAATGAGAGAGAAATTCCAAGGGGAGGACCTACCATTCATGGTTAACTAAAATAGTTAAAGATAATATCAGACTTAAAGAAAAAGTATATAATTGTGCAAAGATTCATGGTAGGTCAGAAAATTGGACAGAATATTTTTTAAAAAAGCAAAGAATGACTAAAGATTAATGAGGAAAAAATAAGAGTAAGAGTTTTGATAGATAGTTGGAAAAATTAAAGTGATCATTGGTTCTATAGCAAGTGAGTCTGGGGAATTAATAATGGAAAATAAGGAAATAGCAGACGAATTGACCGTGTATTTTGGATTGGTCTTCACTGTGGAGGAGTAACATCCCAGAAATAGCTAATATTCTATATTCAAGTGAATGTAAGCTTCCCCTCTGCAACCTGTCATTGCAGCCCATCCTCCCACTTGGTATAGTTGGGCTCTGTACCTTATCACTGCTTTAACAACAACAATTTGTATTTGCGCAGAACCTTAGCTGAGTGAAAAATCCCAAGGCACTTCACAAGAGTTTTACCTAACAAAATTTGACACTGTGTTACAGAAGGAGATAGTTGGATGAATGACAAAAAAGAGTGGTCGAAGGTGAAGATTTTAAAAGGGAGCATCTTCGACCTCACTGCCTCTCATTCTGTAAGGAGGAAAGTTTAGAAATTAACAAAGACTTGTATTTATGTACAAATCTTGTCACAACCTCAGAACAGTTCAACATGCTTTACAGCTAACCAGGTTCTTTTGAAGTTAATGTTGTAATTGGGGTCTAGGCAGCAAAAGGCAGATGCTCAAGAAGCCAGAATTAGCGACCCCAGAGTGTTATTAGTAGGTTACAGAAATGGAGGCAGTGTTGAGTCCAGAGAGGAATTGCAAATTGAAGATAATTCTTAAACTGGGATATTTCTGAACCAGGAGCTAACGTATGTCAGCAAGTAAGAAGTAATGGATAAACTGAGCACAACAGAAGAGTTCCGATGAGCTTAAGTTTGTGAGGTGGAAGTTATTGTGGCAATGCTTCAAACATCTGAGCTTTGAATGACCTGACAATACCACCCACCAGTTGGTGCTGAGGTGGTTGGAAGGTTGGGCAGTAGTCCAAATCTGCCCTTCATCCAATGCTATTCATTTGGCTGAGTTCATAGAATCCCGACAGTGCAGAAGGAGGCCATTCGGTCTATCGAGTCTGCACCAACCACAATCCCACACAGACCCTATTCCCGTTGATAACCAAATGGTTCCCAGGAGCAGGAATTCTGGTTGATTTGGGTTGATGCTGGTCTACACTGGCTCCCCCTTACCCAAACCTAGTTAGTTGCAAATTGTTATTGTTCTCCAGTATCACTCAAAAATGCTGTTAAATTATTTTGGATTGACACAATTTCTTGAAATAATGTATGATGTTGACTCCAGTTTGTTGATTGTTGCAGTCATTCATATTTTATTTTCTAAAATTTTATTTTTAGAATTAATGCTTAGAAATCTATTTGCGTGGAGATGACAAATTGACACAACTTAAGTGGTTTGCCTAATCATTTTTTTTCTGTACACAGCAACTATTCAATTGCCAGCCTAGTTTACATGGTACTAGGATTCCTTTCTCCATTGACTGTCTTGTACCTTTGTTTCATGTAAGATTAATAAGACAAATATGGCATAATATGAGTGATAGTATTCTCTCCCATCACCCAGGAATATAAATGTTGCAAACACTCCTGGCCTGATCACATGCAATATGGAAAGGAACAAACATTCTCATCACAAATGGGAACAGAAACAAAAAATTGCAAGGTGGTCCACATGATCCTGTGGAATCGAAGAACAAAGAAAATTACAGCACAGGAACAGGCCCTTCGGCCCTCCAAGCCTGCACCAACCATGCTGTCCGTCTGAACTAAAACCCCCTACCCTTCCGGGTACCATATCCCTTTTTTCCCATCCTATTCATGTATTTGTCCAGACGCCCCTTAAAAGTCACTATCATATCTGCTTCCACTACCTCCCCCGGCAGCGAGTTCCAGGCACCCATCACCCTCTGTGTAAAAAAAAAACTTGCCTCGTACATCTCCTTTAAACCTTGCACCTTAAACCTATGCCCCCTCTTAATTGACTCTTCCACCCTGGGAAAAAGCTTCTGACTATCCTCATAGTCTTGTAGATTTCTATCAGGTCGCCCCTCAACCTCCGTCGTTCCAATGAGAACAAACCAAGTTTCTCCAACCTCTCCTCATAGCTAATGCCCTCCATACCAGGCAACATCCTGATAAAGCTTTTCTGTACCCTCTCCAAAGCCTCCACACCTTTCTGGTAGTGCGGCGACCAGAATTGAACACTCTAATCCTTGGGGGATGTATCTAAAGCTGAGGCAAATCATCTGAGTTCACAAAGTGCATTCCTGATATCCTGTTTTCTAGATGCAGAATTATTTTGGAGAATGAACTCTGCATTTGCACTACAATCCCACTGGTCACTACTTCTAATTCCAGATTTTGGGAGCCATGCTAGGTACTCGCTGCAGGCTGAATGTTCACAAGCCAGGTAATGAGACTGAGTATGAACTGTGGAGCATGGAAGACATGCACAATACCAGCTCCACTGTGGAAAATTATTGTCAAATGAATGAGGGCTACAAGACACTCTGCAAGAGTAAAACCTTTTAAACTTTCCTTGTGGGTCAGGAGTGCTCTCGGGCTTGAACTGGAAACCTTGGGTCTAAAATTTCTCTCTTGTTCACGGACCAATGTATTAATATTCCAAGTTGATCTGTGACCTTCCATCTGGGAAGTTGGAGAAAATGTTGCCTCTTACTTACCTCTGTTGCTTTTTTTTGCTCTTTTTCTCTTTGAGCCCTTACTCTCAAAACTCAATAAAATAAATAAATTAGAACTGGGGAGTAACCTGCGCATCCACTGTTTCTTGCTCTCACCTTCCCTTTGCTCACCCCCTTATCTCACAGATATTGTAAATTAAAACACATTTCTGTGGATGGTGAAATCTGAAACAAGAACAGAGGTCGCTGGAAAAATGAAGGTTCCATAACTCCGTGTTGACTCTGTTTCTCCCCTAATAGATGCTGGCAGACCTGTTGAGTTTTTCCAGTGTCCTCTGTCCTGTTACAAATTACAATATCTTTTCACTGATGTAAAACATTAGCATTTTATTTTTTTTCTAATTGTCAACAAAGTACAGATAGATGATTAATTAATTGGTTTTAAAATGCAATGGCTTTTGGAAAATTGATTCAAAACTGACCCATTACATGAAGACACCCTTTTTCTCTCTGTGGTCTTCTGTGTTTGCCTCTGACTCCCTTCTCTCCTCTGTGCCTCACTCTTCCTCCTCTCTGATTCATCCTCTCCCTGCTCTGAGTCTCTCATGCTTTCTCTCACCCTCTGTGTCTCCCTTGCTAACTTTCCCCCGTGCTTTTGTCTCTCTTTACTCCCCTGTGTGTCCCTCTCTCTCTGCCCCTCTCTCTTTTCCCCCACCCCGAGTGCTTCTGTCTCTTCTATACCCTGCCCCCGGTATCTTGTGCTCTCACCAGCTTTTGTGAGAAAGACCAAATGATGGCCTGCTTGTGTTCTTGGACAGAGAGTTATCAGGAAGGTCAAAACAGGGGAAGCAATTAGAATGAATTCTTTCTGGATTTTCCAGAGGACGCTTTAAAGTTCAGGAAAGATTGCAGAATTGCACAATAATGCAGGTTATTTCTGATATTTGATAATTTGTAGTAGGGCACAGTGCTTAACACTGCTGCCTCATAGCGCCAGGGACCTGGGTTCAATTCCGGCCTCGGGTCCCTGTGGAGTTTGCAAGTTCTCCCCATGTCTGCGTGGGTTTCTTCCGGGTGCTCCGGTTTCCTCCCACAGTCCAAAGATGTGCGGGTTAGGTTGATTGGCCATGCTAAATTGACCCTAGTGTCAGGGGGATTAGGAGGGTAAATATGTGGGGTTGCAGGGATGGGACCTTCGTGGGATTGTTTTCGGTGCAGGCTCGATGGGCCAAATGGCCTTCTGCACTGTAAATTCTGTGATCTATGATTTCTAGGTTTGAATCTGTGTGAGGTTGCAGATTGGTTTGTGGATGTTGTTAGCTGCCAATCAGAGGCTTTCAACATTAACTGATACGTTTCTCCTTTGGTCCCATTAACATAGTCATACACTTGAGAAATTAAAAAAAATACGTTGTGTAAATTTGCATGGCAGAGCTCATTCGTCTCCCCAACTGACCAAGGATACATGACATTGGTAGTGAGAGGATGAAAGAGAGATCCAAAGGGAAAAAAGTCACCTACATAGTTCAATTTCCAATGAACCATCCTGGAAGAGATCTTAATACTCCCTGGCAAGCTATTCTAACAAGCTACAAATCCTTTCATCTAATACCAAATTCAGTATATGTAGTTCTAGTCATGCTGTGAATATGTGCATAAATCTTTTAACATGTATTCAAATATTCCATTAACTGTTGGACCAATACATTATTAAGTTGGTTTGTTTTGTGGATTTCTGCCTTTAGATTTGAAGGTAACTCAGATTTGTAAAGAGGATCTTAAAAGAAAGCATCCTAATTTGTGATTCAGACTAGAGATTTATGTTAAATATGTTGCTGAATGAAAATTTTTTTTCTGATTCTTCTATGAAGATTTGAGGAAGAGTTCCTCTGGTTACTGTTGGTAATATAAATGTAGGAAGACTAGTAAAACCGTAAGTGTATTCTTTTAGATTTAGCTTGGGAAAGTGAATGTCAGAAGTCTTCCAACTGCTTCTTGTGATGCTATTTGTGAGTGCAGCAAATGTCTCGGGAAACTTAGGATTTTAATAATGGATGGCAGGAGGAATTCTGTTTTTCTTTTACAGTCGCAGAATTGGTATGGCAACCATTTTGAGATGAATACTTCTGTGAAACAATTGAGGCCAAGGCAAGGGCAGCAGTGATGTTGATGTACTGTTTAGTGTGGTGTAGGATACAAGTGGTCGAATTTTGGACTAGTTGTCAGTTTTTGGGGTTTGATGGAGAGTGATAGGGGAGGCCAGTGTGAAGCTGCATGGTGATGCCATGTTAGAAAGCTTGTAAGGAAGTAGAGATTGAAGATGGTGTATTAGCTGAGGGAGGAGTGGTGGCTGAAGGCACTTTAAGATGGGGAGGAGGGAAGAGTAACCCATAGAAAATGTTGGTCAGTGTTGAGCTAAAGAGGGGTATTTATTTGTGTGATGGGAGGCACATCAGAAAATGTGGGATGAGTTGAGGTAGGATGAGAAGTGTCGAGGTGTGGTAGCAGAAGATGAGCATGGGGAGGCGAAGGTTAAGGCATACACTCTTTTGGGGGGATACCCCCCTCCATGGCGTGTTTTACGGCAGCGGATGTGGGATATTCTAGTTGTGTCGCTGTCAATGGGGTTTGCAGTTCCATGAACCCTCACCGCAGGCAAACTGGCAGCTGGGGTTGCCATTGTGGGACTGGAAGATCCCACCAGTGAGAGTGGCTGGAAAATTCCAGCTTTTGTGATATATTTCTGGGTGCTGATGGTGTGAGGAGAAGTGTAAAGTGATGGAAGGAAGCTTGTGATTGGGGAGTGTGGGCTTGTCTATTTTCTGCCACAATAATTTGAACGAGTGACACAATTTGCGTGAGGAGATGGAGGTGAGGTTTTGCTTCAGATGATCGACTCAGATCAGGTGGTGAATTATTTCACTAGCGAAAGTGATGTTCAGGGGAACATCAGGGTGTGGAGGGGTAGGGTATTGGAGAAGTTAAGAACAATGAAAGCAGAGGCAAGGAAGCTTTTGAACAGGTTTATTGTGGCAGGTGTACAGTCAAAGTTTAAATGGTTTTAGAAAGGGTGCAGGATAATCCCCCCTCCCCTACCCAGTTCAGAAGGGGATTATAGAGGCACAATGGTGTAAATGTTAAACACTGAAGAAATAAAAAGTGCCATGTTGAAGAAAGGGAATAACCAGGCTTTTTTGACCATTTCATTATTCCTGTGAAATGTGATGTGGGTGCATAAATGGCAAATTAATTTCAAAATAGATAAGTCAGGTGGTGTATCTTGGTAGGAAAAATAAGAAAGCCATATTCTTCTTGGAAAATAAATGCCTAAATAGGGTAGAAAAGCAAAAGGATTTAGGGGTTCAGACACGCAAATCATTGAAAGTAACAATGTGGCAATGGGTGGCACGGTGGTTAGCACTGCTGCCTCACAGCGCCAGGGACCCGGGTTCGATTCCCGGCTTGGGTCACTGTCTGTGTGGAGTCTGCATGTGCTCCCCATGTCTGCGTGGGTTTCCTCCAGGTGCTCCGGTTTCCTCCCACACTCCAAAGATGTGCGGATTAAGTGCATTGGCCATGCTAAATTGGGTAAGAGTTTTAACAACAACAGGTTAAAGTCCAACAGGTTTATTTGGTAGCAAATGCCATTAGCTTTCGGAGCACTGCCCCTTCGTCAGATGGAGTGGATATCTGTTCTCAAACAGGGCACAGAGACACAAAATCAAGTTACAGAATACTGATTAGAATGCAAATCTCTACAGACAACCAGGTCTTAAAGATACAGACAGTGTGAGTGGAGGGAGCATTAAGCACAGGTTAATGCGCCTAGTTTGGGGGCGTTTAAGAGATCCGTAGATAGGTTCATGGACGAAAAGAAATTGGTTTAGGTTGGAGGGTCACAGTTTTTTTTTAACTGGTCGGTGCAACATCGTGGGCCGAAGGGCCTGTTCTGCGCTGTAATGTTCTATGTTCTATGTTCTAGATGTGTATTGTCTCCAGACAGAACAGCCAGTGAGATTCTGCAAGTCCTGATGGCAAGCTGTGGGGGTTACTGATAGTGTGACATAAACCCAACATCCCGGTTTAGGCCGTCCTTATGTGTGCGGAACTTGGCTATCAGTTTCTGCTCAGTGACTCTGCGCTGTCGTGTGTCGTGAAGGCCACCTTGGAGAATGCTTACCCGAAGATCAGAGGCTGAATGCCCGTGACCGCTGAAGTGCTCCCCCACAGGAAGAGAACAGTCTTGCCTGGTGATTGCCAAGCAGTGTTCATTCATCTGTTGTCGTAGCGTCGGCATGGTTTCCCCAGTGTACCATGCCTCGGGACATCCTTTCCTGCAGCGTATCAGGTAGACAACGGCCAAGTTGCAAGAGTAGGTACCGTGTACCTGGTAGATGGTGTTCTCGCGTGAGATGATGGCATCCGTGTCGATGATCCGGCACGTCTTGCAGAGGTTAAAATTATCAGGCAGTGGGACCCTGTGCGAGAACCTCTCCGGCTATGTCAAGGGCATCCTGAAACCCATTGTACAAAGAACCCCCAGCTTTTGTCGTGACGCTACGGACTTCCTACAGAAACTCGGCACACATGGAGCAGTTGAACCAGGAGCACTCCTCGTCACAATGGATGTCTCGTCACTCTACACCAGCATCCCCCACGATGATGGCATTGCTGCAACGGCCTCAGTACTCAGTGCCGACAACTACCAGTTTCCAGATGCAATTTTACAACTCATCCGCTTTATCCTGGGCCACAATGTCTTCACCTTCAACAAGCAGTTCTTCATCCAGACACACGGAACAGCCATGGGGACCAAATTCGCACCTCAATATGCCAACATCTTCATGCACAGGTTCAAACAAGACTTCTTCACCGCACAGGACCTTCAACCGATGCTACACACTAGATACATCGATGACATTTTCTTCCTTTGGAGTCATGGTGAACAATCACTGAAGCAACTATATGACGACATCAACAAGTTCCATCCCACCATCAGACTCACCATGGACTACTCTCCGGAATCGGTTGCATTCTTGGACACACGCATCTCCATTAAGGACGGTCACCTCAGCACCTCACTGTACTGCAAGCCCACGGATAACCTCACGATGCTCCACTTCTCCAGCTTCCACCCTAAACACGTTGAAGAAGCCATCCCCTACGGACATGCCCTCTGTATACACAGGATCTACTTGGATGAGGAGGATCGCAACAACACCTCCAGACGCTGAAAGATGTCCTCATAAGAACAGGATATGGCGCTCGACTCATCGATCTACAGTTCCGACGCGCCACAGCGAAAAACCGCACCGACCTCCTCAGAAGACAAACACGGGACACGATGGACAGAGTACCCTTTGTTGTCCAGTACTTCCCCGGAGCGAAGAAGCTACGGCATCTCCTCCGGAGCCTTCAACATGTCATTGATGAAGACGAACATCTCGCCAAGTCCATCCCCACGCCCCCACTTCTTGCCTTCAAACAACCGCGCAACCTCAAACAGACCATTGTCCGCAGCAAACTACCCAGCCTTCAGGAGAACAGTGACCATGACACCACACAACCCTGCCACAGCAACCTCTGCAAGACGTGCCGGATCATCGACACGGATGCCATCATCTCGCGTGAGAACACCATCTAAAAGGTACACGGTACCTACTCTTGCAACTCGGCCAACGTTGTCTACCTGATACGCTGCAGGAAAGGATGTCCCAAGGCATGGTACATTGGGGAAACCATGCAGACGCTACGACAATGGATGAATGAACACCGTTCGACAATCACCAGGCAAGACTGTTCTCTCCCTGTCGGGGAGCACTTCAGCGGTCACGGGCATTCAGCCTCTGATCTTCGGGTAAGCGTTCTCTAAGGCGACCTACACGACACACGACAGCGCAGAGTCGCTGAGCAGAAACTGATAGCCAAGTTCCACGCACACAAGGATGGTCTAAACCGGGATGTTGGGTTTATGTCACACTATCAGTAACCCCCACAGCTTGCCTCCTGGACTTGCAGAATCTCACTAGCTGTCCTGTCTGGAGAAAATACACATCTCTTTAACCTGTGCTTAATGCTACTCACATTGTCTGTATCTTTAAGACCTGGTTGGCTGTAGAGATTTGCATTCTAATCAGTATTCTGTAACTTGATTTTGTGTCTCTGTGCCCTGTTTGAGAGCAGATTTCCACTCCATCTGACGAAGGAGCAGGGCTCTGAAAGCTAATGGCATTTGCTACCAAATAAACCTGTTGGACTTTAACCTGGTGTTGTTAAAACTCTTACTGTGTTTACCCCAGTCCAACGCTGGCATCTCCACATCATGCTAAATTGACCAGAGTGTCAGGAAGATTAGCAGGGTAAATGTGTGGGATTATGGGACTAGGGCCTGGGTGGGATTGTGGTCGGTGCAGATTCGATGGGCCGAATGACCTCCTTCCATACTGTGGGGGTTACTGCAGTTTAACAAGGCCATAAAAATGCAAACAGCACTGGGGCTCATATCCAGGGATTTGAATTGAAAGGCAATGAAGTTAGGCTAAATAGATAGGCCACATTTACATACTGTGTACAGTTCTGGTCTCCATATTACAAAGAGTGATATAGAGGCAATAGGGAAAGTGGAAAACAAGCTTTACAAGGATGATACCAAAACAGAGGGGCCATAACTATCAGGAAAGACTAAGTAGGCTGGTGTTCTGTTCTCTAGAAAAGAGAAGGCTGCAAAGTAACCTACTCTGAATGTCTTTTAAAATTATGAACAGGTTTTGGCAGAAAGGGAATATTTCCATTTGTGGAGGAGACCAAAGCTAGATAAAAGATTGTCAGCAGTCAAACCCATGATATTCAGGGGAATCCTCTTTAACCAGAAAGTGGTTAGAATATGGAACTTCTGAACACATGGACGAGCTGAGATGAAATAGCAGGAATAATTGTCAAGAGGAAGCTGGAGAAGTGCATGAGGGACCAAGGAAAAGAAGAATATACTAAGAGGCTTGCATTTAAATAATATCTTTCATAAGTGTCGGATGTCCCAAAGTACTTCACAGCCATTAAAGTACTTTGGAAGTGTAGACATTGTTATAATGTAGGAAAGATAGTGCCTAATATTCACACAGAGAATTTCCACAAACAACAATGTAATAATGATCAGGCCATCTGCTTTAATGTGCTGATTGAAGACGGCTCACATGGAGCATTAATTCTGGAAAGGAAGACCAGTTAGGCCAAATGACTGTTTCTATGCGGCAAACTCTGTGTAATAAAAGCACTTAATGTAGATTTAGCTGGTGCTTAAAGTTAAATGTGCAGATTTATATGTGGGAATAACTGCAGTTGCTACCCTTTTAACATTCTGCAATGGTCCAAAAAGGTTCTTGATTCTGCAGTGAAACTTCAGAAATCGTGTCAGTCAGTCAGTTGGGCATTGCGAATCTGTCATTTCCGCTTTGTTATTTGACCCAAACTCCATTCAGATGTTTACCTATGGGTTTTCCTCCGAGTGCTCCGGTTTCCTCCCACAGTCCGAAAGACGTGCTGGTTAGGGTGCATTGGCCATGCTAAATTCCCCCTCAGTGTACCCGAACAGGCGCCGGAGTGTGGCGACTTGGGGATTTTCACAGGAACTTCATTGTAGTGTTAATGTAAGCCTACTTGTGATGAATAAATAAACTTTACTTTATGAAAGGACAATCACTGCTGAACCAGGATTGTTCGGGCACACGGTAGGCAAGGGGAATTTTATTTTTTTCACAATAATTTTTTTTCTCTTTCCCCTCTCAAAACGAGTTAATTTCAGGAGACATCTGGCAATACCATACATTATATAACAAAGATTTAAAAACATTTTCTTTGTTTCTATTTGCTAATATGGGGTGGTTATTTAAGTAGTGAGTATTCCAGACTTGGGTCGTAATGCTATCAGTATCAATTTGCTTATAGTGATTAACAACCAACAAACGAGTTATACAGCTGCCTTTGACTGTTTCCCATCAGAGTTCTGTCCAAATGCCAATTCTTTTATCTGCTAATAATGAAATGATAAAATTGTTGGCTGTATTTCTGCTTCAACATTTACAAAAAAAGCAATTTTAAACCTCTTGAATGATGCAACATTTTAAGATCTGCTTTACACGCAGTGCAGTTGGAGAAAAGGATTAACAGTAATCTTTTTATCACAATTGCATACTATTTCATATTACACTTAGTGGTGATAAGATGATTTCATCACAACACGATAACCAGCTGGGGCGCAAAACAAAGGGACATGTTGCATCTACCAGTCATGTGACTGAATTGTTTATCCAGTGTACTACTTTGGGCAGCTCTTTTGCATTGTCATGTGAACTGGCTACAGGGTGTAGCCGAGTGCTTTTGTTGTCTGCTTGCAACATTGCACAATTGTTTCAGCTTCTTCACTGCTTGTTTTAACTTCTCATAGTACAACAGTTTTAAGATCTACACATTTGCTATTATAAATGTTGAATTTAAATCTCCTTTGAGTTCATTAATTCCGTTAGAAAACTGAAACCAGAAGAGAACTTTTTTTAAGATTGTGATTCATTGTGTTACAATGTTACATAGCATAGTGTTTTACTTTTTAACAGATTTTATTTCAAACAAATTCTGGCCTTTTGCATTTTGCGATTATGAAATTGAGTGGGATTGGTTTTATTTTAGATTGTAAGTATTCTTTCAGTAACAACAATTTGCATTTATATAGCCTCTTTAATGTAGCAGAATGTCCAAGGTGCTTCACAGCGGTGTTAGAAAGAAATTGACACTGAGCCATTATAAGGAGACTTGTAATCGTGTAGCCCATCTGACGCCTACTGCCAATTAAGTATTTCTAAAGTGTAGGAAATAGAGTAGTCTAATTATTTCACAACAAATACCACAAACAGTTATATATTGGAGACTAGATTATTTGTTTTAGTGGCACTGGTTCAGGGACATTGGAGGATAACAGCCTTGCCTTTTTCCATAATATAGTGATACAATCTTTTCTGATGGGGCCTTGGTTTAATGTCTTGTCTGAATGATAGTGCCGTCAAGAGTACTGTACTCAGGACTGTCAGCAGAAACTTTTATGCTCAAGGCATAGGACTTGAACCCACAATCATAGAATTTCTACAGTGCAGAAGGAGGCCTTTTGGCCCATTAAGTCTGCACTGACTCTCCGACGACATCCCGCCCAGGCCCAAGCTGATCAAAACTTGGTCGAAAGAAGCATGTTACAGAGGGTAGGGCACTGCTGAGGCTCAAGGAGGAAATTTTGGAGCTTAAGATCGTGGCAGTGAATCACTGATGATGGTGCAATAAAACTCAGGCACAAGGTGGAGCGGGAGTGCAAAGATCTCGAAGGGTTGTCGGACCTCTGGAGATCTCCGAGGTAAGGAGGAGTGAAACCCCAGTTACTAATTTTCGAAAGTTATGAGTTCTTTGGTTTACTCTTTTGCTTGCACATAGTTTTAATTCTTGCAGTAAGATTATGAAGAATTCAGGGAGGGCTGAAAGTCTCCGTTTCCCAATAATAAAGTAGTTGAGCTTTGGTTCTCATGCTTATTGATTTTTCTTTCTGTATTAATCAGCTTAAAATACCCAAAATGCATTGGATCGTTTTTACCGACCTAAATAGCCCTTTTCTGATCCTAATGAACCGAAATGTCTTTCCCAACAGGTTCACAGTTGGAAGCGCAGTGAGCAAAACATTTAGTTTGGAAAATATTACCTTGTCTGAAGAGGATGCTTTACCAACAAAGATTTTATTAACATACTAAGTTTGTATGTATTCCTGGAGTGTTGGAGTTCCTGGGGGCTGTCCTTTCAGTTGTTTGGAAAATTTGACCCATTGCCATTTGCTGCAGCAGTAGACTGTCTAAATGATGACCTCACAAAGCCATTCAGGTAAGCCACTTTCAATATCTACCTTGTGCTGTGCAATGTATGCTAAAATTAACACAGTAATATAATAGCTCCTCTTGGATGATGCAATTTGATATGGTGATGAAACTATACAAAGTTCCCGCCCAACCATACACCCCTCCAATCCCGCCTCGTGTAGATTTCCTGCTTCCGATAAAATATAGTCATTCCTGTTGGAAGAGTGTGGATCTTCTGTAAGAACAGATTTGGTCTTGGTTGTGATGCCTGTTTACTGGGCTTGAACTTGTATCTATAGGGCTGTTGGCAATTGTGGAGCCTTAGCCCAATCTGAGTCTGCCCCATCAGAGTGGAGGGGAAAGAGCTGTCAAAGTGAATTCTGCATGGTACAATGCTGCTTTCTAAATAAGAAAACTACTACATCAGATCTATTTCCATAATTTTATGCCTGTTTCGTAAAAAAAGTATTAATTACTGTAACAAACAATCCATACTGCATATTATGAAGACGTTGCAGTTTCTTAGAGCATGCTCTACAATTAGAGTTGTGCCAAATGTTGCTCAGTAAATTGGCGATGACCATTAGTGTCTTAATTGTCCTTGCAGCCAATGCTGAGGTTTCTTACCAACTAAGTAACAGTTGACCTTTCAAGATCTCTGACTGCTGAATGTGTACAACATAGTGGATTCCCACTTAGTCTCAAAACTAGTTAAAGGATCTTAAACATGTTGTAGGAAGAAAATAAATTACTTAAATTTATCTGAGTATTTGGATACCAATGCTTTTCATTACCAGGTTTCACATTGGCTGTATGTTCTAACTTGATTGGTTTTCATTAAGTTTCAAACTTTCCTCTCTGTTGACACGAATACTGTATGTAATTTAGCAAATGATATCGAGCTAAAATTGTTATTTTTGGGAAAGGCAGGAGAGAAAACCTGTAACAAAAATCTCAGCAGGTCTGACAGCATCTGTGGGGAGAGAATCGAGCCAATGTTTTGAGTCCAGATGACCCTTCGTCTTAAGCTCTGACAAAGGGTCATTTAGACTCAAAACGTTGGCTCGATTCTCTCCCCATAGATGCTGTCAGAACTGCTGAGATTTTCCAACATTTTCTGCTTTTGTTTCAGATTCCAGCAGTATTTTGCTTTTAACTTGATTCTAATCTTTTGATGTAATCTACACAATCAAGCATTGGATTGGGGGTTATCATTCATTGACCTTGTGGTTTATGTAGTGAATGCAAATGTGAAAGTTGGAATGCCTGCAGCATGCCTTGTCCTTATCCATTACACTTACAAAACCTGCATTTGGTTTTTATTATGTTGGAAAGATAGTGTTCAGGTCAGCTTGGCTGGGCATTTCTGGAAAAATAATGGTATGTGTAAACACTTCATTAATGTGAAAATAGGCCAACCAGTTGAGAATTGCGCATCTCCAGAGCTTGCTGGTTGAGGTAGAAACTGTATCCCACTCTTAACTTCTGCATTATTTTTAATGACTTGCTGGGTTTGCACATCAATTGCCCGTTAAACTATTTGCAGAATGTTAAGGCTAGAATTTGGTTCCTTATTTTTTAAGAATCTGATAATTGTTCATACGCCAATTAACCTGCATTTCAGAAAGGGATTAAATTGCACAATCTCAGTCCTTCACGTAATCAATTTAAACGTGTCAAATTTTAATTTTGTTCTTGTTTCCTTTTTGCATCTCTTCTCTCAACACAATCTTTTCTCTTTATTTCCCTTTCTTGCCCTGGTTTGATTGTATTTGACTTTATTTCCTTCTCCATCTTTTCTGCTGCTTTCTCAATTCTAAATTCTGTTTGGTTAAGGAGGTCTGCTTGGTCCTGCAGTTACCTAAGGTTCCACATGAGTTTCCCTCCCACCCCACCCCATTACCCTCTGCAGTTACCAGTTCAAAAATGTTTTGAATTGAAGGATGCAGAAAGAAGTCTTAGTAAATGACACACAGAGAAGTGCCACTACAGCAAAGTTTGGCACATTGCTTTCTGTGGGGAACCATGGGAACTTGGACATTCTCTAACTTGTTCATCTCGCATTATGTTTAAGTATCAACTTCTGAAGAGTTGATAAAGATGTAGGCAAAACTGTGGCAAATTTGAGATCATCCACTTTGAGCCTAAAATGGATAAAATAATACTTTCCATCTGGTGAAAGCGAGAATCTGACTTTTTTCTTGCCATTATGAGAACATTAAAAGTAAGTAAGTGTGGGGAAATAGTGAACACTTCAGTGCAACTAAGTGCTAAAAATTTCAGGAGAGGGGAAGAAATAATAGAAAGGCGGGTGAAAAAGCATAAATTTGTCTTCACGCTGTAATAAACGTTTCAGTGGTAATATGAAGTTGCATTCTGCTGTAAATTTGTGGCTGGTTCCAGCTGTTCAACAGAATTTTTGAGGTTTAGTACAGATGTCATTTGATAATGGTATTTACTTTGCCTTCCAAAACTGCAGCGAGGATTGTCCTGTTGTCTTTGACTATTGAAATAGTTAGAACCACTTTTAGAACTGAAATGCTTGTGTGGCTTACTTTTATGTTGCATCCTCTCACTTGTTCATCTCGCATTATGTTTAAGTATCAACTTCTGAAGAATAATGAGCTAATTTGATCAAGACTTTTTACATAGCACTCACAAACCATGTTGAATACGCAAGCAGTTATTGTTGCCTACATCTGCAGTCTTAACTTCGAATACGGAAAGGCAATTGCCTGAAAGTAATTAATGTCACATGACAACAGAGGAAGTTGGTAAAATTGAGGCCTGGGCTTGCGTCCCAAGAGAGTCTGGGTTTGAATTCTAGTTCCAGAATGACATAACTGCCTTCCTGTCAGCAGGTTTCTTGAAGTGGTATTGGTGGCACTTGTGGTTAGGTCCTTGATTTCCTGTTGGTTTCACTGCCTGAGTGAAAAGGGACCAGCAATGGCCACCTGTAAGAGTGGAAGAAGAGTAGGAGAGGAAAAACACAGCTGTTAACCTGATGATGCAAACTTTCTTACAAATGAATGATGGCAGATTGAAAAACATTTACAGCTTTAGATAAATGAATGGGTTGCAATGATTTGTAAAGAATATACTGGACTACATGTTGCTGTAGCTTGACATTTAACCAGGCACCTGCTGTTTCCTGTACTATTTTGCAGAAACAGCACTGAGCGCACCATTCTCTTGACAGCAAAGTCTGGCCCATAATATGTATTGAGCGAAATTTGGTAAAGTGCTGACACTTTCAAAGCTCACTACAGGTTCAGAAAGGTGCATTTGGTTGACGTGTTTCACCGTTCTCCTCAAACCATAAGGGAAATAGAATCTTAAATCCCTGATGAATTTTTGATCATTCAGATATTTTGTGTGAGAACAAAGAACAAACAAAGAACAAAGAACAATACAGCACAGGGACAGGCCCTTCGGCCCTCCAAGCCCGCGCCGCTTCCCGGTCCAGGATTGAATCCTGAATCCAGGATCCCCGCCCAATTTTCCAGCCTATCTACATACCAATATCCTATCCACCGAGCTGTCCCTCACAGCTACGATGCTTTGTTCATTACAACCTATTAACTCCCCCCCCCCCCCCCCCATTCCAGACCATGTGATCTCCAGGGAGAGGCGAAAACCCAGAGTGAAAAACCCCAGGGCCAATATGGGGAAAAAAAATCTGGGAAATTCCTCTCCGACCCCCTGAGGCGATCGAAACGAGTCCAGGAGATCACAATGGCCCTGATCGGAAAATGCTTCCCAACCCTAGTCATTTCCACTTCCACGAACACCATCTGAATTCCCTGCCCCCGAGACAGGTTCCCAACTATCCGCAGTCTCGCTCTGTACTGGCACCAGCAAGATGATCATAGAATGTAGCCTTGAAACGAGAAACAAGGAACAATTAGCCCGCGCCGCTCCCTGGTCCAAACTAGACCACTCTTTTGTATCCCTCCATCCCCACTCCGTTCATATAGCTGTCTAGATAAGTCTTAAACGTTCCCAGTGTGTCCGCCTCCACCACCTTGCCCGGCAACACATTCCAGGCCCCCACGACCCTCTGTGTGAAATATGTCCTTCTGATATCTGTGTTAAACCTCCCTCCCTTCACCTTGAACCTATGACCCCTCGTGAACGTCACCACCGACCCGGGGAAAAGCTTCCCACCGTTCACCCTATCTATGCCTTTCATAATTTTATACACCTCTATTAAGTCTCCCCTCATCCTCCGTCTTTCCAAGGAGAACAACCCCAGTTTCCCCAATCTCTCCTCATAACTAAGCCCCTCCATACCAGGCAACATCCTGGTAAACCTCTTCTGTACTCTCTCCAAAGCCTCCACGTCCTTCTGGTAGTGTGGCGACCAGAACTGGACGCAGTATTCCAAATGCGGCCGAACCAACGTTCTATACATCTGCAACATCAGACCCCAACTCTTATACTCTATGCCCCGTCCTATAAAGGCAAGCATGCCATATGCCTTCTTCACCACCTTCTCCACCTGGGACGTCACCTTCAAAGATCTGTGGACTTGCACACCCAGGTCCCTCTGCGTCTCTACACCCTTTATGGTTCTTCCATTTATCGTGTAGCTCCTCCCTACATTATTCCCACCAAAATGCATCACTTCGCATTTATCAGGATTGAACTCCATCTGCCATTTCCTTGCCCAAATTTCCAGCCTATCTATATCCTTCTGTAGCCTCTGACAATGTTCCTCACTATCTGCAAGTCCTGCCAGTTTTGTGTCATCCGCAAACTTACTGATCACCCCAGAACGTATATCCTCCTGCTGCCATGATTTGTGGTTGTGCTTGTTGGTCAAAATTTATTGTCCGACATTGCAATGTCAACATTTCAAAGTCCCTAGATGACTCATGAAGCTAGATTTTGCATGTAAAGTAGGTTGTTTCATTGATTTGTCACAGGCAATTAATTTGCATATGTTTTATACATCTCGGTTTAAAGCGGCAATCTGTAAAAGCATACTGATATTCCGAGCCATGTTGAAATTAAAGATGCCTCCGTATATTATTGAACAATGAATTTAAAATGAAGTTCAGATCTATAGATTTCACACAGGATTACTGTTAAGTTATTACTTCCAGCTGCGCACTTTAAGTATTTTTAAGCAGTTAATATAAATTCCAATAATTCCAACATATTCATTTACTTTGCTTTATTGCAAAACTAATTACTTTTTCTCAGTGTAGATTCATGCACATTTTGCCATTTTCAAAACTGCCTGGATGTTGCCAGTTGCTAACATTAAATCATGTAGTCTGTTTTGCCCTTCATTTGACTGTTCCCATTACTTCAATAACTAAGCATTGATGGTGAATATTGAAACCTTTGCAATGGAAGCTGTTCATGAAATTTCTTCATTTGCAATATCCAGTTGTTCCCGTGATCAATTTATTTATTCTTTAATTATAATATAACCAGTTTTAGTTCGCTCAGATTAGTTTCATTATGTTCATGCAGTTAATTGCTTAATTCAAATTAGAAGAGGTGATAGATTCAGGAATCCCCAAGTGCTCCAATCATGACTTCTGGATTGTAGAGGGTGGGACTGATTGTAGCCAGAGGGTTCTCTGGATGTAATTGGGTGACCACAACATAGAAGAAGTACAAACTATTCAGCGAGCTTAACAAAAGAAAGTTGGTGAGTTAAAAGGTACTTTTCACGACAACTAACATACACTACTGCTTTTAGGAGTTAATTGTTGCTCTAAGTGTTAATGTGGTGTCTTAACTACAAACTCTAGGATTCCAGTCACAGGAAAGAGTCAAATGAAGTCCACACACACAAACAGAAAATGATGAAAAACCTCAGCAGGTCTGACAGCATCTGTGGAGAGAGAATAGAGCCAATGTTTTGAGTCCGAATGAGCCTTCATCAGAGCTCTGGCGGCGAAGGATCATCTAGACTCGAAACGTTGGCTCCATTCTCTCTCCACAGATGCTGTCAGACCTGCTGAGATATTTCATCATTTTCTGTTTGTGTTTCAGATTCCAGCATCCGCAGTATATTGCTTTTAACAAATGAAATCCATGTAGTTGTGATTTCCAGAATGAATTTGTACTGGATCAGAATGTTGACCTGCAGAATAATGGATTTCTACCACCAAAAGTCACAAAATATTCAGCGCAATTCAAATATTACAAATGTGCGAGAAAGGAAGTCTCAGAAGAATCCAAATTTTATTTAATGTTAAAGGGAATTTATGTAATTTGTTTCAAAAAGTATTAAATCCATTCTATGGGGACAGGATGTAATAAAATGCCTACAGAATTAATTTTCCAAGAATAGTTTTCAGCTTATAACCCTTAGAGTTATGTGGTGCACATATCTAACTATGGAAATTACAGGTATTGTAGAAATGGAAAGGCTTCTGTAGATATTAAGGCATTTGTGTTGGTTGGACTTTGCAGAATTGGAGTTTTGGATCCGCTTTTCAGAGAGAAATTCTATTTCATTTTTGAAAATGAGAATTTCAGATGTATGGCTAAGGATATATAGAGCGGAGGACACGATCAAAGTTGAAAAGAGTTAGAGAGAGGCTGTGATAAATTAAGAAATAAGATATGAACGACAAATACAAATGGGTGTTAAGAAGCCAGCTTGTGGCAATTTTGTTTGTGGCAGATTGGGTTTGTACTCATTGGAATTTAGAAGGCTGAGGGGGGATCTTATAGAGACCTATAAGATAATGAAGGGGCTGGATAGGGTAGAGGTGGAGAGATTCTTTCCACTTAGAAAGGAAACTAGAACTAGAGGGCACAGCCTCAAAATAAAGGGGGGTCAGTTTAGGACAGAGTTGAGGAGGAACTTCTTCTCTCAGAGGGTGGTGAATCTCTGGAATTCTCTGCCCACTGAAGTAGTGGAGGCTACCTCGTTGAATATGTTTAAATCACGGATAGATGGATTCCTGATCGGTAAGGGAATTAGGGGTTATAGGGATCAGGCGGGTAAGTGGAACTGATCCACTTCAGATCAGCCATGATCTTATTGAATGGCGGGGCAGGCTCGAGGGGCTAGATGGCCTACTCCTGCTCCTATTTCTTATGTTCTTATGTTCAGTAAGTTATCATGGTGTGAAAAACATTGAAGATTTTGCTCTTCCATATTTATATTGTATCCAGAGCTACAATTTGATTGATATTAATAAAGAAATTGCATTTATTTAGTGCCTTTTATGATCTCTAGGCGTTCCAAAGTGCTTCACCTCTAACGAAGTATAATGTTAGGGTGATGTGCTGGTTACAAGCCTGTCACTGGTGGAAGCCAAGTTGAGGGTTAAATTATTGCTATCACAGAAGATGCAGGTTATTGGCTTAGTATGATTTTATTTTCTCCCTCAAGTAACTTGATATGAATATGCTAATTAATCCTTTTGACAGCAATGTAATGGATTATTAGTGATGTGGAAAGCTAAGTGAGTGGAAGAGTTCAGAACTTTGAGGTCCTGAGAGAATTATTGAGGATCAGATCACATGAAATTATATGCAATTGCCCACAAGTGTGACAGAAGTGCTAGGAGAGCTGCAGCAGCTGCATAAATAGTGGTAAATTTTCCCTGGCAAGAGAAGGTGTGTTGTGTGCATATGGAGTTAAAATCCCTTAAAAGTGACATTAGGTCAGAAACCCAATTGTCATTTATCCCTATTCTGGCTTTCACCGGAGTGCATTTGTAGGCGAGCAGGCAGTCCCCGGCAGTTGTCCGGCAAGACACTTAAGTGCAACCGAGGATTCTGCATTTAATAGGCAGTGGACCTATTTCTTGAGCTGTGTGGAACTCACAGGGTCACTGAGATGAGTACACAGCAGGGAGTGCTAGTTCCTAGTGCTAGTGAAACTGGCATGCTTGGATGCCTTTGATCAGTGAAACTGAAGAGCTGCAACCACGACCAAGTGAAAGGTTGCTATTCACAGTACTCCTTCATAGAGAATGTTTTCAGTCCTTGACAGGTGATTACTAACCTCTTGGAACCCACTTTGCCTGTTGCACTTCACTCCCTTTCAGCTGCCAACCTTCATTGGGGCAGAGGAGTGGTCCCTGCACATTTCCCTGCAACAGCAGCATCAACCTTCTCATAGTTCCACATAACAAAGAGAATGGACACAGATCTACATGCAATGAGGAAATACCCCCCCCCTACATCCCAAAAACTGGTCATATCAAACAGCATGTCCCTTTGCCTGTTCACAACAGGCCAAGCATGGACCGTACCCAATCAACCTGTGCTTGCAAAACTCAAACCCTATTTTTCTCAACATCAGATGTGATTCTGCGATTGGGCAGCACTTGCTAAACAATCTTGATTGTGCTAAGAATTACACTGACAACCAATTTAAGATTATCAGCCAGGCTTTCATTGTGGCTCACATACACATGCTGCAAGCTACATGTATTCCCACAAGGCCCTGTCCTTTACAGACAGAATGAGCATATCCACTCAGCGGCTTTTTCAACTAAAAAAGTCGCAATGGGGACAGCCATTTTGTGGTTCATTCCTCAGGGCAATGCCTTGACCAATCAGACTCAACCTGCCTGGTTTGAAATTAAACAAAAGTTTGAAAGTTAACTGTCACCTGGTATATTCTCTACAGCAACATCTCAACCACTCCACTTGCCAACCAATCAGCACTCGCATCTCATGGAATAGAAGTTGTTGTCTGCTTTACAATTGGTATACTTGCGAATCTGTCCTGATAAGTGCAAGATGAAAAGTTTTGACAGCGTGTCTGTTTTCTCAGTAATACTCAAGTTCTTGTATTCATTCAATGAAAATGATCGATGTAAGCTTGACTGAACTTCACTCCAGATTGTACACATGGATTTTACTGACAGGATTTTTACTCATGATCTATATTTAGAATTGTAAATCTCTTTAAAATTGAGCATTGTAGTCATTGCTTCTCATTTGTGGTGTATTATTTGGAAGCAGTTCAGTATAATGTGAAATACTTCAGGATTGTAGAAGTGTTTATGTCGGAACACTAGCACAGTGTCCAGCTGCATGACTCTAGCTGGTGAAAGTGAAGCTTTTCTATTCTTTTCTTTGTTGTGCACCATTTTCGGGAACCGTTTCTTTAAAAGAAACATCCAAATTCTACAGTGTTTATTTTTGTCCAAAAGAATTGGAGAAGATTTAAAAAACAATATCGCTAGGCCTTTAATGCAAATGTACTTTTATTATAATCAATCTTTACAAGTTTTGTTTTTGTTTGAATGTAATTGGAGCAATTATACAAACGGTCATTACATTGCTGCCATTCTGTCAACTTGAGTGCACATTGTTATAATAAATGCAAGTGACAGAAATGGCTGAATTTGAAACTAAGATTTTGGTCCTTTGCTTAGCAGATCGCAGAGTCACAACAGTGCAGAAGGAGGCCATTCTTCCCATCGAATCTGCACCGACTTTCAAACAGAGCATGTTACCCAGTAACCCCATGTATTTACCCACTAATCCCTCTAACCTGCACATCTTTAAACACTAAGGATCAATTTAGCATGGCCAATCCACCTAACTTGTGCATCTTGTGACACTAAGTGGCAATTTAGTGTCACCAATCCCTCTAACCTACACATTTTTGGACACCAAGGGACAATTTAGCATGGCCAATCCACCTATCCGACACATCTTTGTACAATGATATTGAAGAGCTGGAAAAGGAGATAGTTATCATGCTCTGGTAAATATCTCTGAATTCCATTCAGGTGATTCCATTTTACAGTGAAGCACTGGATCCTTTACCAGTAGAAAACTCCTTCGCCCAGAGCAAAAAAAGGGAATATCAGTAATCTGTGATAGGTTGAGATGGTGGAGATATTTGCATTATTTGTGGGTGTTCATATGCACCATATGCCCGTAATATAAATCTGGCAGTTTTAATTTGTACTGCATCACTGCCTTTGAATGTTCGCATACATCATCATCTGACGTTTCATTCTTTCCATTGTAGTGTCTAAATGTCTGCCACAGACACACATTTTGCAATTTGAACCTTCAGTGGAGGAGCTGTCTGTAATTTCTACATGATTACGTAGTGTTGATTTGATGGTTATAAAGAACATTTATACTGCACCACAAAACTGGCAGGTTGTGTCTTCTGTCTCCATTGATGAATCCTTGCCTGGATTGGAGTGAAAAAGTTGAAGGTTCTTTGATTTGGTCTGGTATTTTGAGCAGAGCAGTGGTTCATGGAGGGAGGGAGATGAGGGAAGAGCAGACCTAATGATAATTTCATTTTACAAACAAATATGCTTGTAGCACTTTGTAATGGTTTGTATTGCTGTTGGAGTGCTTTATTTATTGGGAAGGCATGTTGAATTCATGTGCAATACCATACTTGTGTAGTAATACTGCCAGTCGTGAGACAATAAATTATATTCCCACTTAGTGACATTGCTAAAAAGTCCCACTTTAAAAATCATAACTCATAAAATAAAACATATAGTGAGTGTTTTTAATGAATGGACTATATCATACAAATGTGTGATTTTGTTTGATAGATATTTCTTTGGGTACCATCTTATGTAGGTGTTATACATATGAAATACAAAATGTGTACATATTATCTTTGTGGACCACTTATGGGTGTACTATGGAATGTGAGCAGTGTACAAATTGTCCTCGTTAAGATGAGCCAATGTTGAGCTGTACACACTTGTACATCTTGATATTTTGATTTGGAATTCAACCACTAATGCAGCAATAGCTTTAAGAACAACAATATCCAAGCCTCCAGATCATGAAATACAAACAGGACAAATCAGTAAATAAGAAATATCTCGAGTGCAAATAGTACTGAGTTGTCTAAACATCACAGGCTGTGTGTGGCACACAGCCTAAGTTTTGACGCTCCTGTTCTGAATAGATATGTGGCAGGAAGTTAACAAGCTATAATTCAATCGAGTGATTCGGTTTATGTCAAAAACTGTAAGAATGAAGCGTTTGTGGGTTTGTGAACATTTGACCTGAGATCACATTCTAGTCTTTAAACTTGTTTGATCGTTCAGGGATTTCAGAGAGCAATGTTAATTATGATCATGTGCTAAGTGCGTAAAGCTTGTTTGTGCAGATAATGTTATGTACAGCAGTATAAAGGGCAGAGGCTGATTTTAACATTCTAAATAAAATATAGAGCATCGTAATGGGATCCTGATTTATTTTCTTGTAGCCATTGACCAGTGTTCACAATGTTCAGAGGAAGGGGAATAAGTTGCAGTTTTGATGCTTTTTTTGGGGATAATGTTGTAAATTACAAGAGTGGGGGCTAGAATCTAATCAACAGGAATTCCCACTAGCAAACAGACTAATGTTGTTCACTTACTGGAAATGATGCGGGGGGTGGGGGGGTGGGGTGGGGGGGGGGATTCTCTGGGTCCACTAGCTCCCATTTGAGTATCGCAATGGCCAGGAGAATCGGGAGTCAGCGGGAAAAACGGATTCCACACAGGTTGGCAAACCCATTGCAACCCTCCCAGGCCACGCTGTGGTTTGGAAACAAGGAAGTGAAACAACAAGCTGTTGTCAATCAGGCTTTGACTCTGTCAACATTGCAAGGATCAATGGGGTGCTTGAGGTGCATTCAACCATGAAGGGAAATAAAAATAAACACAGGTGGCTGGAGGATCCATTGAGCTGGCAGCTGATTCTTTTACAAGTCACTGCACTGTGAATTCATTACAGATCAAACCCTTTAAGTGCAATGGAGAGGGTTCCAAAGATTTCAGCTTGTTGGGAAGCCTTAGCAACTTGAAATCAAAGCTGTGTGCATACATTGGAACTGAGCGCACAGCTAGGCAGACTGGAACTACACCCTACTCCGCCTGTCAGAGGACTTTGAAGGAGTCTGCCCTCACCTGCAGCTTCTGACAGGGAGAAAGGAAAATCTCTGCTGCAGAATGGAGTGCTGCAATGATTTAAATTCCTGCCAGGTAACTGGGAGCATGGAGGTTAAAGTTATCTGGCCACTTTAGAAGTTGCACAGCTGACGGGCAGGAATGCAGGTGTTGATCACAGAGCTGCCTGAAATCACCATAGTAAGAAGTCTCACAACACCAGGTTTATTTGGTAGCACAAGCTTTCGGAGTCTTGCTCTTTCTTCACCTGAAGAAGGAGCAAGACTCCAAAAGCTTGTGCTACCAAATAAGCCTGTTGGACTTTAACCTGGTGTTGTGAGACTTCTTACTGTGCCCACCCCAGTCCAACGCCGGCATCACCACATCATGAAATCATCATGCCAGGGATGATCTTCAGGTCCGCCAGGGCTAGAAGGGGCAGTCCAGCCACGACACCATTAACGAATGGCACGGAATTGATTTGCAATACGTACTTGAAATGTAAATATTGAACAGCCAGTCATAAATATCAGGAGAATGCTGTGGCTGGGATCTACTAAAATAGTTTAAAAAAAATATTTTGATGTTAAATCACAATATAGGGGACATCAGATAATGTCTATAGAGAGAGAGAATGAACTGTTGTGAGTGATCTCCAGTGGTCCCTTTATAGATTATGTACTAGGTTGCTAACTTCAAATAGGTAGAGCATAAGCCATGCAGGCTTAGCCTGTTCTGCTTTGAAGTTAAAGTATCCTACATCCCCAATCAAAATACACTAATTTGTTAATCACAATTGGTAAGCTTTCTGGCCAGCCATCTTGGGGCATTACATAATGGTGGTTGGAGTGGCAGTGTAAGTAGTTTGCTTACGCTTTTTGTTGGCTGCTGCTGCTGTTTACAGCAGTTGGAGGGAGTTAAATGAGGCTGTTGTATGCCTCCAAGCTACTGACTCTTCTGAATGAATATAGCTTGCAAACGAAACCACAAATTACGTTTGTTATGATGTGGGAAAAATTTGCTGTGCATTTCTTTGGCTGAACAAATGAACAGTTGCTTTAAACACTCCAAAGATGTTTCACAGGAAGGCTGAAGGGACAAAGTTTAATACTGTCCTTTCAATCCTGGAACTAGATTGGATTCCTCGCACAAAACCAGTTATTAATCACATCAAGTACTTCAAGCCTCGCCCTCTTCTTCCAGAACTATCTACTCCACCAGAACATCCTGGAGAGAAAAGATAATCTGCTTCTTCTCTGCACTGTAAACTGTCATCTTAAATCTCACTTCCTTCACCCCACCCAACAAGTGCTTCTTGACATTTTCTAATTAAGATTGAAGCTACCTGTCCTGCCTTTTGTCCACCAAACTAAATCACCCCTCCCCCAAGCTCTCCTGTCCTAGCCCTTTATTTACTTAATCTCTTATCTCTCCTCAGCACCCCCCCCCTCCTCCAGCCCAACCCTTGACTCTATTTCCATTAAACTGTAGATCATTCAACTTTCCTTCCTTGCTCCCATGCAAACTAACATTCTAAATAATGCTCCCTTGGCAGTACTTTCCTCCTTACACTCAAAACTTGTCTTCATCTCTCTTCCCACAAAATAACCCACCCTCAACCTCTCTAATCTTGACTTCCCCCTTCTTCAACTCCTCCTCTCCAAACCTCTGAATATTATTATCCATGCCCACATTTTCCACCACTACGTATCTAAAACTCTTATATCAGGTTTGCAGTCATGCCCAGCACCCAATAGCCCTAATCAGATAATAGATTGGAACCTCAATTTAATGCACTAATCCATCTCTACTTCTGCAGCCTTTGTCTTGTTCAATGGAGGAGAGGTGTTGGCCAGTTCAGTTGGACTGCCCTCGCTTGGTTCAACTCTTGTCTCTCCAGTCTCGGGCACAGAAGCTCCACCGATGGCTTATCTTCTGTCATTACCTCAGCATCTATCTATCATATTTCCACCCCCACCCCACCTCCACCACCATTCTGGTGTGCACCATTTGCAAACATAGGGTTAGTTTCCACATATATGCTAGTGACACCCAGCTGTACCTGTCTGTATTCCACTATTAGATTGCCATCATGCTTGTTTGACATCCAGTCTTGGATAGATATAATTGCCCCTAGTTATACATTGAGAACGTGGAAGCTATTGGCTTTGGCCCCCATCACTTACTATGGTACATATCCTTTCCACCGATCACAGACGTTCTCTCTGATCAAGGACAGAGCCTTGGGCATCTCGAGCAATAACAGTGTGGCTATGAGAAAAGATACCATTGCAGAACATTCTCTGGTTGGGATTGGATAGAGGTGAGTGGAGTAAGACTGGTAGGTACCACTGCTACTCAACTGAGTAAGAAAGGAGAGACCTTGGAGATGGGTCGTGTACTAAGTTTTGTCAAAGGCAGCATACAGACAGAAGGAAGAGAGAGGATAGTGCAACATGTCTCAGTCATGGAGGGTGTAACTTATACTTGGATTTGTTAGCAAATTGGGAAATTCTAATGTTTAAAAAAAATAGTTGCAAATAAAACTTGCACTTTAGAGAATGTGATGCTGCAGTGAAAGCTCAAAGAAATTCAGTGTTAGAGCTTGGAGATGTTGCAGAGCATTATTTTAAAACCCTGCAACACATTACAGGTTTGCAGTCAGGGCCTTCATGAAATGAGAGAGTAATAAGACCGGAATGAGAGAGAGTTTATTCCTTGACAACAGTTCTTCAGATTGTTTAATATTTGGCACGAATATTTTTGTTTCCAAAGCTGGTTTCAAACCCTTCACTTTACAGTCTGTTGAATTTGGACAATCTCCATATGCTTTGAGTTCTGCAGCCTTAAACCAGCGGGGACTCAACTTAACATGCGTGTGTATGTTTAAAATCACCCCCGATTGATCTTGAATCAGAGTAAGTACATAGAAATCATTGTTAGGGAGTGGATGCACTCCACAGGCACCCCTTCGGCTGACATACTGAAGTATTTCCTTTTTGATATCAGGAAATGGACTCTGAATTTATTGAAACAGCTCTTCAAATTTCATTTTTACGTGGATGTTACATTTAATGCAAAAGACAAAATGGGACACACCCAGAAATGAGTACTTCAAAGCACTTTCTTGAGGTTTGCTTTTCCTTTAATTTGTCTTTGCATGCTAAATATGGGGACCTGTAACACTGTGCTGTGAGCAAGTGCATCTCAGTACTGTTCTGCCCACTAACATCATCTTGCGTTGAGACTGGATGACCATGTTACTATTGTACTGTGATCATATTCTTTCAGTCTAATTTTGTTATGCTGCCGATAGGATGGAAGATGAAGCAAATCTTTTCTCATCCACTGAATAGCTAACCTGGGAGGTCTTCACAAATCAATTATAACAATATTCTATGCCACAGTGTACCAAGTGCCCTATACCATGTACAGTGTGTTGTAGCTGGAGAGTAATTGTAGTAAAAAAAACCCATCGAGTCAAAGCTCAAACATACCATGTAGAAATGGGAATGAGACCAAAGCTTTTCTTTAGGAGTTGGATTTTTCAGTTCTGTTGATCGTGTGTACCGAGCAGGAGCACTGCTGCCTCACAGTGCCAGGGACCCGGGTTCGATTCCTGGCTTGGGTCACTGTCTGTGTGGAGTTTGCATGTTCTCCCCGTGTCTGCATGGGTTTCCTCCGGGTGCTCCAGTTTCCTCCCATAGTCTGAAAGACGTGCTGGTTAGGTGCATTGACCCGAACAGGCGCCGGAGTGTAGCAACTTGGGGAATTTCACAGTAACTTCTTTGCAGTGTTAATGTAAGCCTTACTTGTGATTAATAAATAATTAAACTTTAACCTGGGGTTGGAAGCTCTGGTAAGTATTTGAGAAATATCATAAGGGTGAGTTAAGCGTTTACCCGCCAACATTGCCAACAGTAATGTCTAGCCTTGTGTTTGTAACAATGCCTCCAGATCTGCATTGTATTTATTGCATTATTCCTCTGAATCCATTGCTTGAGGATGCTTTCTACATGGATCGAATTGTGTTTAGAATAGACTGAAATTACATTTTGACATGTGCGTCATTCCTGTTGTCTCTAAACAAACTGTGAAACCTTTTATCACGTCTTTTACGGCAAATGTATTTTGCATCCACCATGTTCAGATTAATTTTCTCTGCAACAGAACCATGGGTGCACTCTACACTTGCAGAAAGCAAATTTGGAAATAATCTTGGTTGCTTAGTAAGCTTTCTATCTTCTTTCTCATTGAAAATAAAACGCTATGTTTTTTGATGCAGCAGTTTTAAAGGTGGTCATATGTTAAATCGTAGTAATAGTGTAAAAATGTTCCCCATATATTATTGATGGACCTAACGTTGATGGGAGCATAGGATCCTGATAGATGGTATGTTGATGACGATGCAAACTAGTACAATGGCAGTTATTGTTTGCCACAAGTTTCACATAGCCATGTTCCTGTTTTATTTGGGTCGGGGGTGGGTTTGTTGGGGTGATTCTTTTCCTATTGATTCCCCCCTCCTTCTGTCAAGTGCAGTCTCCGTACCGGCTTCAAGCTCTAACTCACAAACTTTATAGAAACAGTAAGAGGCTTGCACTTCTATCGTACCCTTCACTATCTTTTCACAACCAATGAAGTGTAGTCATTGTTGTAACACAGAAAATGTGACAGATAATTTGTCCACAGCAAGCTTCCCCAAAAAGCAGTTTGATAAGATAGTTTCAGATATTGGACTGAATACCAGGTAGTACCGCAGTAAGTTGCATCCAACAGCCTTCCAAACCTGCGACCTCGACCACCTGAAAGGACCAAGGGCAGCAGATACATGGGAACACCACCTGCAAGTTCCCCTCCATCCTGACTTGGAACTATATTGCCATTCCTTCATTGTTGCTGGGTCAAAATCCAAGAACTCCCTTCCTAACAGCATCATTGCTGGAGGGATTAGATGATGGATGGGATGCCAGTCAAGCAGACTGCTTTGTCCTGGATGGTGGCAAGCTTTGTGAGTGTTCTTGGAGCTGCGCTGCATCCACCCTGGTCAGTGTAACGTATTCCATCATCCCTCTGACTAGTGCCTTTTAGATGGTTAACAGGCTTCGAGGAACCAGGAGTTGAGTTACTCTGTTAGCCATAATATTTATATGGCTGGTTCAGTTCAGCTTCTGGTCGGTGGTAACCTCCAGGATGTTAGTGGACGATTCAGTATGGTGTCACCACTGAATATCAAGGGGTGATGGTTAGATTCCTTTATTGAGAGAAAGAAGGAAACTGCAGGAATTGTAATTTTTAAATCCATTTCATTTTTTGACACATCTAAAATAGAAAGTTTACAGAATACATTTTATAATGATTGCAGTCATGTTCTGTTCTATCGTTATTTTTATGTTGAAACTGTAGTTAAACTATTTTTTTCCAAATAAGCATATTATGTTCATGTTTTAATATTCTATTATTAATTTTTTTTCTTCATGAGGTGTGGGCATAGCTGGCCAGACCAGCATTTATTATTCACCTATAATTGCCCTTGAGAAGGTGGTGGTGAGCTGCCGCCTTGAACTGCTGCAGTCTGTGTTGTAGGAACTAGAGTGCTGTTAGGAAGGGAGTTCCAGGATTTTGACCCAGCGACAGTAAGGGAATGGCAGTGTGCTTCCAGGTCAGGATGATGTGTGGGTTGGAGGAGAACTTGCAGGTGGTGGTGTTCCTATGCATCTACTGTTCTTGTCCTGCTGGGTGGGAGTGGTTGCGAGTCTGTTGCTGTTGAAGGAGCCTTGGTGAGTTGCACCTTGTAGATGACACAAACCCCTTGCATAGTGGTGGTGGAGGGAGTGAATATTTAAGGTGGCAGATGGAGTATCAGTCAAGTGGGGCTGCTTTGTCCTGGATGGTGTTGAGCTTCTTAAGTGTTGTTGGAGCTGCACCCATCCAGGCAACTGGAGAATGTTCCATCACACTCCTGACTTGTGCCTTGTAGATTATGGACAGGCTTTGGGGAATAACTCACCTTACTCTCAGTGACCTGCTCTTGCAACAACAATATTTGTATGTCTGGTCCAGTTCAGTTTCTGGTCAATTGTAGCTCTTATTATTAGACTTGAAAGCAAAACTTGAAAGTTATCTTTCTCCCTGTGGGAAAGTGCTTCGCTTCCATGCCTCATAGACTGGGAATCATTGCTCTTACGTTTGTATGCATATGTACTATACTAGTGGGCTACCTGCAGATTATCTCCAGTTTACAGTGATTTGAAGTATGTCAGTCATTGAGCAGTTTATGCAATGAGTTGTGGATTTATTGATCTTGTTCTTGGCTTTGCAAAAATGTTTTTCGATGTCTAAATCAAAATTGGCTGGTTGAAGAATAGAACTATCTTATATATGCTATATTACTTGTGATGCATGGCTTGTTTGGAGTAGGGAGAAGTGTTCTAATTCTTTTGTGGGAGTGCAGTACATTTCTTTTGTTTTACTAATGGTTTTCCCTAACTGATTTCCTTTGTTATCCTTTATCATTTTTTTCTGACTGTGATTTTGTTTTGGGGTGATTTTGTTTTTATTGCACAGGGTGGAACATAGAACATAGAACATAGAACATTACAGCGCAGAACAGGCCCTTCGGCCCACGATGTTGCACCGACCAGTTAAAAAAAAAACTGTGACCCTCCAACCTAAACCAATTTCTTTTCGTCCATGAACCTATCTACGGATCTCTTAAACGCCCCCAAACTAGGCGCATTTACTACTGATGCTGGCAGGGCATTCCAATCCCTCACCACCCTCTGGGTAAAGAACCTACCCCTGACATCGGTTCTATAACTACCCCCCCTCAATTTAAAGCCATGCCCCCTCGTGCTGGATTTCTCCATCAGAGGAAAAAGGCTATCACTATCCACCCTATCTAAACCTCTAATCATCTTATATGTTTCAATAAGATCCCCTCTTAGCCGCCGCCTTTCCAGCGAAAACAATCCCAAATCCCTCAGCCTCTCCTCATAGGATCTCCCCTCCATACCAGGCAACATCCTGGTAAACCTCCTCTGCACCCTCTCCAAAGCCTCCACATCCTTCCTGTAATGTGGGGACCAGAACTGCACACAGTACTCCAAGTGCGGCCGCACCAGAGTTGTGTACAGTTGCAACATAACGCTACGACTCCTAAATTCAATCCCCCTACCAATAAACGCCAAGACACCATATGCCTTCTTAACAACCTTATCTACTTGATTCCCAACTTTCAGGGATCTATGCACACATACACCTAGATCCCTCTGCTCCTCCACACTATTCAAAGTCCTCCCGTTAGCCCTATACTCAACACATCTGTTATTCCTACCAAAGTGAATTACCTCACACTTCTCCGCATTAAACTCCATCCGCCACCTCTCGGCCCAACTTTGCAACCTGTCTAAGTCTTCCTGCAAACTACGACACCCTTCCTCACTGTCTACCACACCACCGACTTTGGTGTCATCAGCAAATTTGCTAATCCACCCAACTATACCCTCATCCAGATCATTAATAAATATTACAAACAGCAGTGGCCCCAAAACAGATCCCTGAGGTACACCACTTGTAACCGCACTCCATGATGAATATTTACTATCAACCACCACCCTCTGTTTCCTATCCGCTAGCCAATTCCTGATCCAATTTCCTAGATCACCCCCAATCCCATACATCTGCATTTTCTGCAGAAGCCTACCATGGTGAACCTTATCAAACGCCTTACTAAAATCCATATATACCACGTCCACTGCCTTGCCCCCATCCACCTCCTTGGTCACTTTCTCAAAAAACTCAATAAGGTTAGTAAGGCACGACCTACCTGCCACAAAACCACAAAAGAGTCTGCGTTTGTCAGGGAAGCTAAATAAATAGTGTTCATAGAAGGTGATGAAAAGCTGTGGAGCAGATGGAGTACAAGGTGTGTCAATAGCAACCACCTTTTGGACTGACATTGATGCAGGCTTTTCCTGCATTGTAAACTTGTCAGAATTTGTTACTGGAACTTAGACAAGTGGCATTTTTTATATATACAAATATGTACAAATGATTGGAGGTTCTTGCCCCAGCAGTAAATTGAGGACTTTGGGACAAGGAATTGTCTTTTTTTTAATAAGGGTGCATGTTTGCTACAGAGAAATTGAAAATGTGTGTAATGTATTCCGCAATTGCAATTAACTTGCAACAGGAAGCACTGTCTGTCAGCTTTTGGGATGGGGAAGAGCAAGGAAAAGAAGGGAGTAAAACCAAAAAAGCCACATTGCTGCACTCCCATCTGTGCTATTTTTAGCCTACACGCATGAGGTATTCCTATCTGAACAGCTGCTGTAAAGATACAGAACCTGGATGTGGAATTGAAAAGTGTTGGCCATACTGGAACCAGCTCAGCGATAGCCAGTGTGGATTTTGCCAGTTCTGTTGGTGTTTATATTTGTTAGTATGAATTAAATAACATGAATGAAAATGACCCCAATTTTAGCTTTCTTTATTTCTGTACAAGAGAACCAATAATTAACTTTTACTTTTCCAGTATCTTTGTCCATATTGTCATGTGGGTGAAATCCAATACTTTATGGACTTCATGGGCCCTATTTTAGCATTTTGATTCTAAGTGCTAAGCAGACTTGAAACTGGGAGTGTTTCAGATCCGACTTTTAGACCCGTTCTGAGGCGCCCCCATACGCACTCTGCCTGAAAAATATCATCAATTCCGAATCTTGCTGCAGAAGCCTGTGGGCGGGGCTTAACGCACCCGAAGTCCTGCAGCTCTGATTGGAGCCTCCAACTGCGCATGCGCAGAAAAAATAAATGATAGAATGCAGCTCCCATGCCACATCCCTCCCGGGCCGGATAATGCCTCCCCCCTGGCCCCCACAGACATTGCCCACCCCCGTCACCCAGACCGATCACGCCCCCCCCCCCCCCCCCCCCCACCGATCTCAGGCAGAGTGGCAGCGGTCCCCCCCTTCCCCCACACCAATCTCCAGCAGCGAGCCATTGGACGCTCGGCACTTACCTCCTCACTAGCTGGAGCGCCCGAATCGGACTTTTATAGAGCATGTCTGTTTCGTGCCGAATCTGGATGGGTGAACGTGGTGGTAAAGGGGGAAGTGCCGGTAGGGTTGGGCGTGCAGCTCATTAAGTCAATTTAATGACTGTTGTGCCCGTTTCAGGCACGGGCCCGATCGCGGCCACTTTCAGGCCTGAATAAAGGGGGAACCGATGCGGAGGTGGGCGCGGATCGCGCTACTCGCCTCACACTTGACTTTGCCAAGTTTTCGCGCCCCAAAAGGGGCGCAACTTGATGGTAAAATCAGGCCCTATATATTTATAATAGAATCTTGGTAGACATACACAGGTGGAGAGTTTTTGCTTCGAATGCACTGGCAATCAGGTGCATATGGCTCCCAATTTTCTGCTAGTTTTCAGTGTTTAATTTTTATCTATAAGTTTCTGCTTAAATGTATTTGCATATCGTCAAATATAAAATTTGGCAGCAATTAAAAAAAAAAAATTGCTTAAAAGATTCCTTGATTTATGTTTCATCAGTGAATACAAGTCCCTGAAGCCAAGCGATTAGCCTCCCTGTTTGCTGAGTTCAAGATTTAGTTTGCCACTTAGTCTGTAGAGGGGCAGACTAATTGTATTTGATTATATTTAAGTGCGGTAACTTGGTACGATTTGATGAATGCAGCTGAAAATAGGTTAATCATAAAATAAGCATTTTAAATCAGTATCTAGTACCCAACTGGGAGTAATCCAGTTTTTAAAATGTATAAATAAATGTAGAGGACTGAAATAAACTATACAGAACCATCTTGGTAAGCTATAAGCTTTTGATGTAAAAAAAAGCATCGTCAGTGTTCCTGCACCCAAAAATGATTAATTGCAAGAATTATCGGAAGCAGTTTTATTGGCAGGACCAGATTCAAGCACCATGTCTTTTAAACAATTTGCAAAAAAAGTCAGAGCCTTGATTTGCACTGGGTCTGTATTAAAATGCCTTGATTTCTGGGGTTGGTTTGGCCAATTTCAGGCATGGCAGAAAATAGCGCAAACTTTGGAAAAGCCAAACCATAATCTTTAAATCCCTATTCCCATTCATTTGCATTTTTTCTGATTCTATTTTTAGCATCAAAATGGAGAAAGCATCCTATATTTCAGGGTGCCAGTGCATTTCTTGGTGCTATGAGTTGTTCACAAAGTTGCCAAGTCTCCAGCCACGTGAAATTTGAATGATACAAAGTATGAGATAGCAGCTTGGAAGGAAGGCACAGATTGTACACTCGGAATCAGTCTGATAATGATCCCAAACGCTCTCTTTCAAATTTCTTGCTGGTGCATAGTTTTAATGGCATTTCTACTTCAGTACATTGACTACATGGCTGATTCATGTGTGAGGCTTGAGGCTGAGAGTTTAGAAGCTATTTAATCATGGAATGTAGCTGCAGTTGTTTCGGCCTGTTTTGCGCAGGTTATGCAAATATCCAAGTACAGTCGACTGATTTGCAAAATGTAGACATTGAGAGCAGCCAATTTATATTAAAGACTTCCAGCCTAGGGTTAGAACAAATTTTCATAGAATCCCTACAGTGCAGAAGGAGGCCATTCGGCCCATCGAGCCTGCACCATCTCACCCAGGCCTTATCCCCGTAACCCCATATATTTACCCTGCTAATCTCCCTGACACTAGGGCGCAATTTAGTAGAGCCAATCCACCTAACCCACACATCTTTGGACTATGGGAGGAAACCGGAGCACCCGGAGAAAACCCATGCAGACACGGGGAGAATGTGCAAACTCCGCACAGATAGTGACCCAAGCTGGGAATTGAACCCGGGTCCCTGGCGCTGTGAGGCAGCAGTGCTAACCACTGTGCTGCCCCATTTACTTTTGGGAGCACCACTACTCAAATGGAACCGCATTGAAAGTCGGTGAAATCAACACTCATTCAGCACAGATTGGGGGGTGAGATCAAAGACAGTTCTAACCTGTATGGTTTAGCAATCGATGAAGTCTTATTAAAGTTCATTGTTTATTGTTCTGAGAGAAAGTATGGGACTGAAGGAAAATGCTGACCAAGAGACAGTCTTAATTTTGTCACTTTCGTTCAATTATACTGCCAACCTTGCTCAACTATTCATGATTACAGATAGAGGTGAAGGACAGCAAGTGAAAAAAAGATTGCGGGAGCCTCTTATCTTATAGTAGTTTATTGGAGATGGAAAAAGTGGGACAGGATAAACACTTTGAGGACACCATGATTTCCATGAGATTTGTGGTCAGCGTGGAGGGTTGGTCACTTTTGCAGTTTCAAGTGGGGATATATAGAAACTGGTATATATTTTGTTTAGTTTCATTGAAAGTGGTGATTGCTGAAATTGTAAATTTGTACAGAATGATTCAATGCAAGAACAGTAAAAGTTGACATTACGGGTGGAATTTTCCCATCCTGCCTGCCACAAGAATCGTAGTGGGCAGGGCATGGACCATGCAAAGGTCTGTTGACCTCGGGCGGGATTTTCCAACTTTGGGGCGAGTACGGCCGGAAAATCCCGTCCGTACGTGTTAAAATCTAGGGGTTTGGCATCAGAAGTTCCTATAAGAGTATCCAATCTGGAAGAGAGAATTAATTTACTTGGCTTGCCCTCATTGTTGATGTAATCAATAGGTTCTGTGAGCACTGCTTCATTAGATCGTGCACTTACAGGAAAGATTTCCTGATTAGGCAAATGCTTTGTGTGGAATAGCATGGAATCATAGCAAGAGATGCCAACTTTAGGATAATAATGGACAAGGATGAGTGCTGTCCTACGGGCAGGGTGCTAAATTGGGGGAAGGCTGACTATAGCCGGATTAGGCAGGAATTGGTGGATGTTGATTGGGAGAGGATGTTCGAGGGTAAGTCCGCGTCTGGCATGTGGGAGTCTTTTAAGGAACTATTGATAAGGCTGCAGGATAGGCATGTGCCTGTAAAAAGGAAAGATAGGAAAGGTAGGATTCGAGAGCCGTGGATAACCAGGGAAATTGAGGATCTGATTAAAATGAAAAGGGAGGCGTACGTTAAGTCCAGGCAACTGAAAACAGATGGAGCTCTGGAGGAATACAGAGAGAGTAGGAAAGATCTCAAACGGGGAGTTAGAAGGGCAAAAAGAGGGCACGAGATGTTCTTGGCAGGCAGGATTAAGGAGAATCCTAAGGCATTCTATTCATACGTTAGGAACAAAAGAGTTGTCAGGGAGAAAATCGGACCTCTCAGGGACAAAGGAGGGGAATTATGCTTAGAACCCAAGGGAATAGGGGAGATCCTAAATGAATACTTTGCATCGGTATTCACGAAGGAGAGGGGCGTGTTAACCGGGAGTGTCTCGGAGGGAGGTGTTGACCCGTTAGAGAAAATCTCCATTACGAGAGAGGAAGTGTTAGGTTTTTTAGGGAACATTAAAACTGACAAAGCCCCAGGGCCTGATGGCATCTATCCTCGACTGCTCAGGGAGACGAGAGAGGAAATTGCTGGGCCTCTGACGGAAATCTTTGTCGCTTCTTTGGACACGGGTGAGGTCCCTGAGGATTGGAGGATAGCGAATGTGGTCCCGTTGTTTAAGAAGGGTAGCAGGGATAACCCAGGAAATTATAGGCCGGTGAGCTTGACGTCCGTGGTAGGGAAGTTGTTGGAGAGGATTCTTAGAGACAGGATGTATGTGCATTTAGAACGGAACAATCTCATTAGTGACAGACAGCATGGTTTTGTAAGAGGGAGGTCGTGCCTTACAAATTTGGTGGAGTTTTTTGAGGAAGTGACAAAAACGGTTGATGAAGGAAGGGCCGTGGATGTCGTCTATATGGATTTCAGTAAGGCATTTGACAAAGTCCCACATGGCAGGTTGGTTAAGAAGGTTAAGGCTCATGGGATACAAGGAGAAGTGGCTCGATGGGTGGAGAACTGGCTTGGCCATAGGAGACAGAGGGTAGTGGTCGAAGGGTCTTTTTCCGGCTGGAGGTCTGTGACCAGTGGTGTTCCGCAGGGCTCTGTACTGGGACCTCTGCTATTTGTGATATATATAAATGATTTGGAAGAAGGTGTAACTGGTGTAATCAGCAAGTTTGCGGATGACACAAAGATGGCTGGAATTGCGGATAGCGAAGAGCATTGTCGGGCAATACAGCAGGATATAGATAGGCTGGAAAATTGGGCGGAGAGGTGGCAGATGGAATTTAATCCGGATAAATGCGAAGTGATGCATTTTGGAAGAAATAATGTAGGGAGGAGTTATGCAATAAATGGCAGAGTCATCAGGAGTATAGAAACACAGAGGGACCTAGGTGTGCAAGTCCACAAATCCTTGAACATAGAACATAGATAGAACATTACAGCGCAGAACAGGCCCTTCGGCCCACGATGTTGCACCGACCAGTTAAAAAAAAAAACTGTGACCCTCCAACCTAAACCAATTTCTTTTCGTCCATGAACCTATCTACGGATCTCTTAAACGCCCCCAAACTAGGCGCATTTACTACTGATGCTGGCAGGGCATTCCAATCCCTCACCACCCTCTGGGTAAAGAACCTACCCCTGACATCGGTTCTATAACTACCCCCCCTCAATTTAAAGCCATGCCCCCTCGTGCTGGATTTCTCCATCAGAGGAAAAAGGCTATCACTATCCACCCTATCTAAACCTCTAATCATCTTATATGTTTCAATAAGATCCCCTCTTAGCCGCCGCCTTTCCAGCGAAAACAATCCCAAATCCCTCAGCCTCTCCTCATAGGATCTCCCCTCCATACCAGGCAACATCCTGGTAAAGCTCCTCTGCACCCTCTCCAAAGCCTCCACATCCTTCCTGTAATGTGGGGACCAGAACTGCACACAGTACTCCAAGTGCGGCCGCACCAGAGTTGTGTACAGTTGCAACATAACGCTACGACTCCTAAATTCAATCCCCCTACCAATAAACGCCAAGACACCATATGCCTTCTTAACAACCTTATCTACTTGATTCCCAACTTTCAGGGATCTATGCACACATACACCTAGATCCCTCTGCTCCTCCACACTATTCAAAGTCCTCCCGTTAGCCCTATACTCAACACAGGTGGAGAAGGTGGTGAAGAAGGCATATGGTATGCTTGCCTTTATAGGACGGAGTATAGAGTATAAAAGCTGGAGTCTGATGATGCAGCTGTATAGAACGCTGGTTAGGCCGCATTTGGAGTACTGCGTCCAGTTCTGGTCGCCGCACTACCAGAAGGACGTGGAGGCATTGGAGAGAGTGCAGAGAAGGTTTACCAGGATGTTGCCTGGTATGGAGGGTCTTAGCTATGAGGAGAGATTGGGTAGACTGGGGTTGTTCTCCTTGGAAAGACGGAGAATGAGGGGAGATCTAATAGAGGTATATAAGATTATGAAGGGTATAGATAGGGTGAACAGTGGGAAGCTTTTTCCCAGGTCGGAGGTGACGATCACGAGGGGTCACGGGCTCAAGCTGAGAGGGGCGAAGTATAACTCAGACATCAGAGGGACGTTTTTTACACAGAGGGTGGTGGGGGCCTAGAATGCGCTGCCAAGTAGGGTGGTGGAGGCAGGCACGCTGACATCGTTTAAGACTTACCTGGATAGTCACATGAGCAGCCTGGGAATGGAGGGATACAAACGATTGGTCTAGTTGGACCAAGGAGCGGCACAGGCTTGGAGGGCCGAAGGCCTGTTTCCTGTGCTGTACTGTTCTTTGTTCTTTGATCACTGCTCTCTATTGCAATAGTCATGATATGGAGATGCCGGCATTGGACTGGGGTAAACACAGTAACAACACCAGGTTAAAGTCCAACAGGTTTATTTGGTAGCAAACGCCACTAGCTTTCGGAGCGCTGCTCCTTCGTCAGGTGAGTGGAAGATCCATTCAGCTGACGAAGGAACAGCGCTCCGAAAGCTAGTGGCGTTTGCTACCAAATAAACCTGTTGGACTTTAACCTGGTATTGTTAGACTCCTTACTCTATTGCAATAAACCATTTTGGTTGGTGACAGCAGAAGGTCACCAATAAACTATGTTGGAAGAAAGAGGTTTAATTTAAACTCACCCACTCAGAAACGTCCTGAAGCTCCTACTGGAAAAAGCAACTGTTTCTGAAATGCCTCCAGAATTTTTGCCTCCATTGCTCTAAACCTTTCATAGTATTTGATCTTTGTCACCAATGGAACCAAATGGTCGACCTTTGTATTCTTGAGTTAGAGATTTCTTCTCCTGATCAGTATGCAGTAACGGGGCTACAAGTGAATTTGTAAGAAATTTGGACTTGGGGCAGGTTGTCCCTATATTGAATAAATCAAAGGCACTCACTGTCTAGCTTCATGTTTGAACAACGGGCTTGTCCATATCTGCCCCGCTGCCAGCGAGAATGGGGAATTTGGCACTCAGCCTAAAGTTCATTCACTGCAGCAGTACCGGAGGATCCCAGCCACAGGCGAGGGCAGAGGTTTTCAGTGATTTACCAACTATTTACCATTTATATAGATGATCTGGAGGAGGGGACTGAGTGTAGGGTAACAAAGTTTGCAGATGGCACAAAGATAAGTGGAAAAGTGAATCGTGTGGAGGGCGTAGAAGGTCTGCAGAGATTTGGACAGGCTGAGTGAGTGGGCAAGGATCTGGCAGATGGAGTATAACGTTAACAAATGCGAGGTTATTCACTTTGGAAGAAATAATAGCAAATTGCATTATTATCTAAATGGAAAGAAATTACAACATGCTGCGGTGCAGAGGGACCTGGGGGTCCTTGTGCATGAGACGCAAAAACCCAGTCTGCAGGTGCAACAGGTGATCAAGAAGGCAAATGGGATGTTGGCCTATATCGCAAGGGGGATAGAATATAAAAGCAGAGATGTCTTGCTGCATCTGTACAGGGCATTGGTGAGGCCGCAGCTGGAATACTGTGTGCAGTATTGGTCCCCTTATTTGCGGAAGGATATATTGGCCTTGGAGGGAGTGCAGAGAAGGTTCACCAGGTTGATACCAGAGATGAGGGGTGTTGATTATGAGGAGAGACTGAGCAGATTGGGTTTGTACTCGTTGGAATTTAGAAGGCTGAGGGGGGATCTTATAGAGGCATATAAGATAATGAAGGGACTGGATAGGGTAGAGGTGGAGAGATTCTTTCCACTTAGAAAGGAAGGTAGAACTAGAGGGCACAGCCTCAAAATAAAGGGGGGTCAGTTTAGGACAGAGTTGAGGAGGAGCTTCTTCTCTCAGAGGGTGGTGAATCTCTGGAGTTCTCTGTCCACTGAAGTGGTGGAGGCTACCTTGTTGAATATGTTTAAATCACGGATAGATGGATTCCTGATCGGTAAGGGAATTAGGGGTTATGGGGATCAGGCGGGTAAGTGGAACTGATCCACTTCAGATCAGCCATGATCTTATTGAATGGCGGGGCAGGCTCGAGGGGCTAGATGGCCTACTCCTGCTCCTATTTCTTATGTTCTTATGTTGACCAGGTGAAGTATTTAAAACTGAGCTGCTGCCTACTAGCCTCAGGAAATGAAACGTGGGAGATAATCAATTGGAATTGGATGCAAAATTGTTAAGATTCCTTTAAATTTGTCTCTTTTACTCTTTGACTTGAGAATTTGCAAAACATGAGAGTCTAAATCCAAGCTCCTCTCGAAGTGTTAGAAGTTACAAACCCTGGCTTTTTGCTGTTGTGCCACCATCAAGAAAGCTTTCATGAGATGCTTTGCTTTTATTCATTCCATCTCTTTTTTAACAAGACGTCCTTTGTTTGAATGAGTAGGGAAGTAAACCTGCTTCATCTTTAGAATTTTGTTTGTAATGTGGATGAGCCTAATCCTCAATAATGTTGAGATGAGGAACTTGCTGTTTGTAGGTATGGTCTTTGTCTTATTTTTCACTTAGCTGATACTGCCCCACTGTGAAAGTTTTAAGAAAATTAATTTTAGTTCAAATACTTGGGAGGCTTTTGTTTTAGAAAAGGTTGCAGCAACCTAAAATGAATTTGTCAGAATTCCAGAAGAACTAGCTGAAAGGTTGCAGAAAGCCTTTTAAGTAAGATTGGAATTCCCACTTTGTGAGATGACAAATCAGTATATGATTCAACACCACGTATGGCTCAGACTCGGCAAAGCCTACTTACTTTTGTTTAAATTCTAGACCATTTCAATGCTTCTTCTTTAAACATGATAATTATTGTACCAGCTTTTTCTTCTACTTTGTCAGCTCTTTATAGGCCTACCTAACCTTTCTTGGTATATTATTAATAGTTTTTAGGTTTGCAAGCTCAAATTCTCAGCCATTAAATTAGGCACTAGAAAAGTTTAAAAAAAACTCCTCCTGTGATTAATTGTTGGCATGCCATGTGAAATAGCGTTTGCGTCAGTAAATCGTCATTTGCAGTCAGCAATGTGTGTTGCAAGCCTAGTTGTCTGGCTGAAGCATAAACAGTGGGCTGGAACTCCATTGAGTCAGTAATGGGTTTGTCCAGACGCATTTAGATTCTGTTTCACATCATCTCCCTTTTCATTTGTAAATGATCATCTTTAGGCAAAATTGCTGCCAACCCCCTTTTACTTTGATTCACTCTTCCAGGAAGCATTGCATAAGGTTGTGGCGCATGCAAGCTGGAGTATATCTCAATGCAATTTATTTAAAACATTTCATATCTTTTGCATCAAGTTATTCTTGATTCCTCTCTTATCTCGACCATCATAAAAGACACAGCAGATACATCCATCAGTGTACTGAGACTTTGGCCACCTCTATTATTGCATGTTGCCTTTCCATTTTTAAATTGTTTCCCTGAAATACTAAATCATAGGGAAGTTGAGTCAGGAGCTGTGATTTCCTTTTTTTTCCTCTGGATTTTGTTTTGCCAAAACAATTTGATATCACTTAAATTTGCCCTTGCAGTTTCTAAAGTATGTTGCTGCTGATGACCTTTTTTTTGCTTTTGTTTCAGTTTACCATGAAAATGTTTATACATTTTAAAAAAGAGTGACTGAAGTGGATGCTCTATAAAAGCTACAGTTGTGCTGAAATCAAGTTGCAAATAAAAAAAATAGTCTTGCAGGTTAGGCAGCTGCAACATGAAAATTGGAGTTGGATTTGTTCGTGGTACAAATAAAAATTCTTCCAGGGCTGGGAAGGAATATCTGTAGGTAGGAAACATGGAGCCATTCAGTGTGTGAATCATAGAATCCCCACAGTGCAGAAGGAAGCCATTCTGCCCATCGAGCCTGCACCGACAACGATCCCACCCATGTCCTATCCCTGTAACCCTGATATTTTCCCTGCTAATCCCACTGACACTAATGGACAATTTAGCATGGCCAATCCACCGAAACTGCACGTCTTGCGGACTACGGGAGGAAACCGGAGCACCTAGAGGAAACCCACACAAACATGGGGAGAACGTGCAAACTCCACACAGGCAGTGACCCAAGCCAGGAATTGAACCCAGGTCCCTGGCGTTGTGAGGCAGCAGCGCTAACCACTGTGCCACCATGCTGCTGTGTGGTCCTAAGTATATGGTGAAAGACTGATGGACGAGTCCTTGATACAGTTTTCTCACCTGGTTGACCTCCGACTGAGGAAATGTTAGGGAAAATTTTAGTTTAAGAAAAGTCTTGCTGATAACACAGTCTAGTTTGTAAAGCAAGTACCGTATCTTGGAAACTGTAACACTTGTGTTATTTGTTTTTATGTCTGGTGATTGTCAAATACTTCACCCAAGTGACTATTACTCACCTGTGACTGAGAGTTTGCATCTTTGAGTGACCAAATCTAACTGGAACCAATGTATTTCACTGCAGTCAAGCGATGTTTACACATGTCTCACTGCGCTTCATATTTCTGAACTGATCCCACTTCAAAAGTAGCAAGAAAAACTGCTGAGAACGGGGGTGTGTGCTCTAAAACTGGAGAAATAATATTTCAACAGAAAATGAGCACGGTTAGGCTCATGAGATAAATTATTAGTCATAGGATTTTCAGAAAAGATTCACATGGGGTTTGTTTTGTAAGTTTATTTATTAGTGTCGCAAGTAGGCTTACATTAACTCTGCAATGAAGTTACTGTGAAAATCCCCTAGTCGCCACACTCTGGCGCCTGTTCGGGTACACTGAGGGAGAATTTAGCACGGCCAATGCACCTAACCAGCATGTCTTTCAAACTGCGGGAGGAAACCCCCACACACACACAGGGAGAACGTGCAAACTCCACACACGCACTCACCCGAGGCCGGAATTGAACCTGGGTCTCTTGCGCTGTATGACAGCAGCGGTAGTCACTGCACCACCCATTGCTAAAACTTCAGTGAAACATTTATATGTTCTGTCAGTTAGAAGCTGAGAAGACTCGTTATACTATATATAGGGCATGTGGTGTTAATTTGTGTTTAGCATTCTGAATCTTGGCAATAGGAATGAAGATTGTGTGGAAGTTGGGGGGCTGGTCTGGGGATGGTTGTAATTGAAATTTGGCTGAATCAGAGGAAACTTGGGATAAGCTATATATACATGGACCTATGTTGGTATGTAAGTGAGGCTTAGTTGTGTGTTTCAGGGATCGGTTTTCAGCTTGTTCCTGTTTACAATGAACATAGCTGATTTGGTAATTATCTAAACAGCGCTTTCTGATTTTGTTGAAGATGTAAAACTTGAAGGGAAGAGGTGCAAAGAACATGGGAGGAAATGGATAGTTTAGAAAGCTGGGCTAAGTTGTATGTAGTTTACTGTGGATAAATACGTAGCTATATAGGAAAAGCAACTGCTTCTTTTGGCCCTGTACATTTTAAAATTTCAAACTGAAGTAATGTTTTGAGATTGGAATACTTTGAGTTCAGTTATATACTTTACGTCAGTCTGAGCGAATCTGTTACCCACGTGATTCACACCACGTAGTTAATTTATATTAAACTGTAATGTCAGAATGCAAATTTCCAAAACAACTTGTACAAACTGCATGAGCAGGATAAGTGGACGAAGCAATCTCTCAGCTTTGATTGTTTTTTTTTGAATTGAGCAATATCCAAGTAATAAATGTTGGGTGGGGTGGGAAATACACGGTGTGGACATCGTGTTGTGTTGAAAAACCAGAATGCTCTGAGGTGGAACTGTACATTGCCTGTTATATGATCAAATGTTGCAGTTGTCACCTGGGGAATTTTGAGTCTGCAAAAAGCAATGATAAGGTACCATGCCCTATACTGTCCACAGTGCAGCTGGAGTTCTCTCCTGCTTGGTTGAGAACATTCAACTGAAGAAATTGTTTGTAGGAAGCAACCTGGGACCAGAAATTGACCACTCGAGCCATTTTCAACAATCCCTTCAGATCGTGGCAGATCCACCTTGGCTCTGTAACCCTTAACATTCTTATGATTTATTGTCTTTTTAAAAAAATACTTTTCCAATTCAATCAAATCAAGTCCAATTCAGAGTCTCACCAAGTTGAGACATTTCCGATCCAGGCTTGCGAGACAGGGCAAGCGACCATTTACCCTGTCCTGGGCCTGATCTACATGAGCCAAGCTGATTGGACTAACAGGGTTAAGTTCTCATTCAACTTGCTCAAACAGCAGCTTTGACATCAGTCATCTGTGAATCACTAACAGTATAGGTTTGTTATAACACATTAAAGCAGAAGTTTGCATGCTAGTGCCAGTCAGTGTTGTGCAGTAGGGAATGGAAAACGAGAACTTAAAATGTATATAACACCTTTAATATTGAAAACAGCTGCAGGAATTTCACCAAAGTGTAATCAGGTAAAAATAGATACCAAGTCAAAGAAAGCGATACTAGAGGGGGAGGGATGGGGGGGGGCGGGGGGGAGAGGGGAGAGAGACATGTCTCGAGGGTTGTCGAGGAACTGAGGATTTGAGAGAAATAAAAACACTGCTGAGATTTGTAAATGTAATTGGAAGTTAGTAAAATCATTTCTGGTGAATGTTTTTAAAAAAAGTTTATTAATAGTCACAAGTAGGCTTACACTCCAATTAAGTTACTGTGACAGTCCCCTGGTCGCCACACTCTGGCACCTGTTCGGCTACACTGAGGGAGAATTTAGCATGGTCAATGCACCCTAACCAGCATGTCTTTCGGACTGTGGGAGGAAACTGGCGCACCCGGAGGAAACCCACGCAGACATGGGGAGAACATGCAGACTCCACACAGACAGTGATCCAAGCAAGGAATCGAACTCGGGTCCCTGGTGCTGTGAGGCAGCAGTGCTAACCACTGTGTCACCGTGGCACCCCTATGTGCCATTATGGAAGCTAAATGCTATTTGTTTTACTCCATTGTGAGAGTTGATATAAAATTATTAATGGTATTTTTGCTAGCCTACCCCATGCTACACAGATAATGGATTCCCATTATTCACACTGGCATAAATACGTAACTGAAAGAATTAAGACAACAAGAAATAAAGCTTTTAGGACAGGAAATATGCACATGTAGATTATTTTCAATACAGGTTTTAAATCTTAATTCAGTAGTTTTGCAGCAAGCTATATGAAGTTTCTGTAGCAGCATAACATTTTCAACCTCAGTTAAAACATTATAAAATTATTTGAAAACAAATTCGGGGATTAATTAGTTCCTGATCAAAGCGGCAGGATTTGTTTTGCTATCATTTTGATTTGAAGTGAATGTGATTTTATCAACTTTTTGAGTTGGTTTTTTTATAGTTTATCAGTAAATTAAAGTTGCAGGTTGGTTTTAAAGTGATTGGAGAGCAAGTTTAGCAGACAACCCTAGAGATTGTCCTTCCCCCATGGTTCACAAACCTGGTGTAGTTAAGCCAGTGTGGGAAGCCGAATGAACTTTGGTATTGTTGTGGTGCCTCGACAATGTTTCTTTTGAACACTTGTATATACACGTCTCGGAGCTTTTTGTGGGAAAGGGGAGCGTACTTTATTCTTTCACATTTTAAATGTTCTACAAAGCGGCAGCGAGTGACACAGCGAATGATCTCATTAGTTCCACTGTTTTCACAAGGTTTGAAAAGCTGAAATGGAAACTTCGTCTCCTCCCCCCCCCCCCCCACTAGAAAATGAACAGCGAAAGACTAATTGCAATTACATTTTTCTCATATTGTACTGTTGTTCCAAGGCAAGCAGATATCCTTTGTATATTTTTAAGTTGAGTGACCTTTTGTATCCTGAAGCCTATGCCAATTAATATTTTGGCAGTTGAAAGATGTTATTTTCTCTAGTAGTACAATGGAACCTAGTTTTGTTACAGTAGAATATACAGACAGCATCCCATGGCAAATTAATTTGTTCTCCCTCCTTATCCAGTGTAAAAGCAAGAGTTTTAGTAGTACTAAGAGCAATGGTGGTGAAGTGATTTGTTATTTTCTCACATCCCACCATGGCAACCGGGGACTTTTAACTTGGCTAATTGAATAAATCTGGAATAAAAAGCGCCTATCTGTAATGGTGACAATGGAACTAGTGGATTTTCATTTTTTTAAAAACTGGTTCATTGATATTCTTTAAGGATGAAAATCTGCTGTCCTTACCCCCGTCGTGTGTATATGGTGATTCCAGACCTACAGCAATGTGGGTTACGGTTAACTGCCTTCTGGAATGTCCTAGCAAGCTACTTGGTAATGTTCAAAAAGGCATCTCGCCATCACCACCTCAAGGACAATTAGTGTAGCAGTAAATGCTGGACCTGTCATTGCTGGGTCAAAATCCTGGAATTCCCTCCCTAACAGCATTGTGGATCAACCCACAGAACGTGGACTGCAAGAATTCAAGAAGGCAGCTCACCACCAGCCTTCTCAAAGGCAACTAGGGATGGGCAATAAATGCTGGCCAGCCAGCGACACCCATATCCCATGAATGAATAAAAAATTGATGCCCATATCCCGTGAATGAATAATAAAATGTTGGTTAAATAGAATTGATTTTAAATGTTTGGGAAATTGCTATTCTGTAGATGTTAACCTGCATTTTCTCTATATTCAGAAATGCTGAGTATCTTTAGGATATCTATAGAAATGCAAACTGAGGAAGTACTTTTTGTGTAGTTAAAGGTTATGTACGGATTTTGAGTTTTGTTAAAATTATTTTGGCGATATTGGTGCAGGATTGATGGGCCAAATGGCCTCCTGCATTGTAGATTCTATGACTCATCGTGCAACAGTTTCACCAAACAGAGTTATTGAAGCTGTTGGTTTTTATCTAGCTATTCTTGCCAAGATGAATTTTCAGGCTTTTGTGACACTGAACTTCCCTTGATTCTTTCTCTCACTGGTGCAACTGATACTTTTTATCTTATTCAACTGCCTCCATTGTTAGCGGTTTAGTAATATTATCCTTCGGTTTAGCTCAGTTGGTTGGATAGCTGGTTCGTAACGCGGAGTAACGCCAATAGCACAGGTTCAATTCCCGTATCGCTGAGGTTATGCGTGAGGTGTGGTGAATCGCCACCAGTCAGCTCTCCCCCTCAAAGAGCAGCCTATGGTCATCCTTCTTGATATTGTTTTATTTTTATGTTGAATCTGTCTCATTTAAGTGGCGGGGCGCCAAAATTAGCAACAATGCAGCAAGATTTATACATTCAGTTGCGCAGAAGGCCCAAATGTAACTTAATTTTAAAATAACACTTTATGCTGTCAGAGGCAACTGTGTTAAGATGATGTGGAATCTCAGCACATCAATGATTACAGCTGATTTTGTTTATCTTTTTTAGGGTATTATCTACTTTTTATCCTTTTCACACATTTTCATTTTCTAGATTTGCTTTCCATTTTAATGCTTTTAATTTCTTTTTGGCTAAAACAATGGAAAACAGTAAAATGACTCCTGGATATTTTCCCCTTCAGTCTGAATTGAAGTGTATCCACTGGCTTTTGGAACCCAAAAGGTTACTTTGTTCTGGTTCTCAGCATAAAGTTGCAATTTCTGGAACTAAAATTTTTGGCTGACGTGAGTGGGTATTTGGATTCAAAAGGGGATTTGCTGCTTTAAACGTTAGGAATTCTATAAGTGGAATTATCAGAACTTGATTATTTTTGCATTTCTGGAGCCTGCAGGAAGTTTTTGCCATTGTATTCCCAAAATCCCCATCGCTTTCACCCTTGTGTAACTGCATGAGCAGTTTGAAAATGCTGGTTTATAACATAACATCCATAATTCTGTGACTGCAAAGCAAACCAGCAATGTGCATTGCTAGTGTTAGACATGCTGTGCCAGGTGGCAAATTCCTAGAAAAGAACATACTGTCATTCTCTCAGTTTAGCCACACAGTCGTCTCGGTAACCTGTGAGCAATGCAGGACAAACATGCTTTCGAAACCACCTCAGGGATTTCCATACTTTTGAAGTGAGATGGCTATCCACACGAAACCATGTTGGACTGGGATGGGCACAGCCTTCCGAAAGCTCGTGATTCCTAATAAACCTGTTGGACTTTAACCTGGTGTTGTGAGACTGCATCTACACAGAGAAATAGAAATACACAAAAATAATTTGTTGAGGGCATTTGAATTGCTTTCACTTAGAACTTGCTAATAAGGTTACCTAAGTTCTCTTTTACTCTCTCTTCAATTTATCAGGAAAATGGTTTTGTTTTGGAAAGGGGAGAAAGAGGAAAAAGCACAAGTTGGTAGCACAAGCTTTATGCCCTGTTTGTGAACCCAACTCTTCACTCACCTGATGAAGGAGCGACACTTCGAAAGCTTGTGCTACCAAATAAACCTGTTGGACTTTAACCTGGTGTTGTGAGACTTCTTATTGTGCCCACCCCAGTCCAACGCCGGCATCTCCACATCATGGTTCCCAATTAAGAGGCACCATAGAATCCCTGCAGTGCAGAAGGATGCCATTCGGCCCATTGAGCCTGCACTGACAACAAACCCATCCAGGCCCCATCCCCGTAACCTCACACATTTACTCTGCTAATCCTCCTGACACTGAGGGGCAATTTAGCATGGCCAATCAACCTAACCTGCACATCTTTGGAGTGTGGGAAGAAGCTGGAGCACCTGGAGGAAACCCACGCAGACACGGGGAGAATGTGCAGACTCCACACAGACAGTGACCCAAGCCGGGAATCGAACCCAGGTCCCTGGCGCTGTGAGGCAGCAGCGCTAACCACTGTGCCACCACTCATAATAGTTGTAAAGTGTTGTATGTTTATATTACTAGTGGGTTAATCTGAAGTTTGACTCAAATTTATTTCCATATTGGACTGCAGTTATCGGCTGAAATTAAATAACCATGTCAACATAGACACTTTGAGAAAATTTCAGCCTTTCTTTCTGCATTTAACCAACTGTATTCTAGGTGGAGTTCCTACTTTGAAACAGCATTGAGAGCAAACTTGCAGGATTTACATGGGATCGTTTTGAAAACAAAAGTTTGTGAATTCTCAATAAGTTCTGAAATTGAGCAGTAGTGTTGACTGGTTGGTCAATTGTGCAGTCCCTGCCGAAGGTTATCTTGCACCTATTTGTGCTAATTTTTCTGAAAGATGGTGTCAGTTTTTCTTTCTGAAAAATGATATTGGTAATTCCGTGGAAAATCTATTTATTGCAGAACATGCTTAGCATACAGCAACAAGAATAACATAACTGAGGGGAAGCGATGGCCTAGTGGTATTATCGCTAGACTATTAATCCTGAAATTCAGCTAATGTTCTGGGGACCCGGGTTCGAATCCCGCCACGGCAGATGGTGGAATTTAAATTCAATAAAAAATGCCTGGAATTAAGAATCTACTGATAACCATGAAACCATTGTCAGAAAAACCCATCTGGGTCACTAATGTCCTTTAGGGGAGGAAATCTGCCATACTCACCTGGTCTGGCCTACATGTGATTCCAGAGCCACAGCAATGTGGTTGACTCTCAACTGCCCTCCAAGGGCTATTAAGGATGGGCAATAAATGCTGGCCAGCGACACCCATGTTCCACGAATGAATTTTTAAAAAGTCAATAAATGCAGAAATGTACAAAATCTTTAAAAAATTGACTCAACATATCTTTGCCACAATGCAGTGTCCCTTAAATCAGGAAATCTCCGTTTTTATTCGGTCTGGATTCGCAGTTCTTCCCTTGATTTCCACAATTCTAATCGAAGAGAAATTAATTTTCTTCCATGGACGTGCAATCCCTCTTTACAATTTGGCCAGTTTTTAAATAATTGAATTTTCACACTGTATACTCGCAGGGCAGCTCAATTATTGAATGGTGTCATGAAAAGTGCTGCAGCTTGGCTAGTCGCATTGTTTGCTAAAGGAATTCCCTAGCCCCACCTTCCGAGGAAACACCAGTTGTTACATTGTTGACTGCTGTTTACTATAGCTGATACTTGATGGATAGCTAGCTGTAAGTCACCTTTTTCTCTGTCACTTGCCAATTTTCTTTCAAACACATTAGCAGCTAATGTATTATATCCTATGGGATTCGTTCCCTCCAATGCCTCATAATATAAGAAATAGGAGGTTGGGATGGAGTAGACCCCTTTCACCCCTCAAGCCCGCTCTGCCACTCAGTATGATTAACGCACACATAGACACACACACTGGCACTCTCTCACACACGCACTGGCACACACACGTTCCTTGCATCTCATAATACCTCAAGAGACAAAATAATCTGTCTACCCCAGCCTTGGATGGCGTATCCATAGCTCTCTAGATAGAGAATCCCAAAGATGTACAACCAGCTTAGTGAAGAGACACCTCCTCATAGTCTTAAATGATCGACTGCTTATCCTGAGACTGTCACCCCATTCCCAAGGCAGGGAAATAACCTCTGTGTCTACCCTGTCAAGATCCTTCAGAATATTGGATGTTTCATTTTAGTAATCTCTAGTGGTGCTTGCTTGGTTGAGTAACCTGCCAATACCTTCCTTCATTAGAACAGTTGGCATTGGAAAGCTATTTTTTTCAAAAGTACATGGCTGTCAAACTCAATCGGGTCACTATCTGGTAACTCACACTATATGCACTTCCAACAGGATGGTGATCAGCCGTGGGAATCTGAGCTTGCTTATCCTTCCTTAATTTAACAACGCTGAGACCAGTTATATTTACAGGTGCCCAAAAGACCAAACCTGGCGGGGTTGTATAGCACAGTAAGAAGTCTCAAAGAGTTGTATAGAACATAGAAAAGCTACAGCACAAACAGGCCCTTCGGCCCACAAGTTGCGCCGAACATGTCCCTCTATCTTACTAACTTCCATGAACTTATCCAACCAATGAACTTAAAAGACCCTCAGCTAATTACTGGGTTGACTTGTTGAACATCCATGGAAGCTAACTTGTAAAAAAAAACATGAAAACTTTCTCTGTTTGTTTTAACTCAGTTTAAAAAAAGCCAAAGAATGTATAAAAATAGTCAAAAAGTCAGAAGAATGTATTTTCATTGTCAGGAATGTGCGTTGGTGGGTGAGGGAAGTTTGAATTGCTGCACAGCCTTTTGAGCTTACTGAATAATGTAATTGTGGAGCACAGCCAGAACTCCTCTAAGAATTCAAGGAGCAAGTGAGACATAGCATTCTTTGTCATACAAAATGACCGAGAGTGCTTGTTAGTGAGGAATGACCTATGTGTCATGTATGTTAACTAGGTCTTGAAGATCATTTTAAAACTTTTTCCAAAAAATTGCAATATTTTAAAAGGCTTGTCTTTTAAAAAGTGTTTAGATAGTTACATGGGTAAGATGGGTATAGAGGGATATGGGCCAAATGTGGGCGATTGGGGCTAGCTTAGGAGTTTTTTTTAAAAAAAGGGCGGCATGGACAAGTTGGACTGAAGGGCCTGTTTCCATGCTGTAAACCTCTATGACTATATGATTTGTCAGCAGGCAGCATGTGATGAGAATTGCTCTTCACACTCCCTCAATTTAGTTGCCCCTACCAAAAGTAATGTTTGTTGCTGGAAAGCTTTGTATGTAGAGGCAAAATTTTGAATATCACTAATAGATTAAATGAAGTATTGCCTTAGATCCTGAAGGGAAAATGGACAGGTTCCAGAGCTTTTTAGCACTGCCATTTTACTGTTGCTGTAAAATTAATTTTCATTTTCCTTGTCTTTTTGTTGTTGTTTTCCCGATCAGTTTACCCAATTACAGAACTCCGATGCGGTTATAATGCTGGATTCCCCCCCTATTTTCAAATGCTGCACAGGTTTAAAACTGCCACAAATAGGCAATTGTACAATGTCAATGGCTGAAAAGCAATGGGGAGGGAATGGGCTCAAAATAAACTGCCCAATTTCCAAAGATTTAAAGAAATCAAAAGTTATCAACTGTTTGTTTTCGAAACTACCAATGCCTCTTTTTTTTTAATGAATACCTAATAGCTTGCTAAAATTACACCAGTTAATTACACAAGTATGACATTGATTCTGAATGATGAAATGGCCATATATTGATCAACTGTACCTTATCAGACAGGATGCTTGCAGGAAGACAATAGAGTTGACTTTTTTGATTTGATTTATTATTGTCACATGTATTAACATACGGTGAAAAATATTGTTTCTTGCGCGCTATACAGACAAAACATACCGTTCATAGAGAAGGAAACGAGAGGGTATGTGGGGTCCTTAATTATGCTGGCTGCTTTGCCGAGGCAGCGGGAAGTGTAGACAGAGTCGATGGATGGGAGGCTGGTTTGCGTGATGGATTGGGCTACATTCACGAACCTTTTGTAGTTCCTCACGGTCTTGGGCAGAGCAGGAGCCATACCAAGCTGTGATACAGCCAGAAAGAATGCTTTCTATGGTGCATCTGTAAAAGTTGGTGAAAATAAAAGTTTAATGTTTTAAGACATATTTCAGTATGAAACAGCTTGTGAATATTAATTGCCAGAGATTGATACTCCATTACAAATTATGGATAATGGTTAGATATTGCTGGAAGAAGTTAGAGCTCTCAGATTTCCTTCAGACGTTGAAATGTAATGCTGAGATTATAGAATGAATCCTAGAATGGTTGTAGGAAGTCATTCAGTCCATCATGCCTGTACTGGATCTCTGCGAGAGCACTCAGCTTGTCCAACTTCTTTTCCCTGTGGCCCTACAATGTTTCTCTCATTGGTTGTTTATTGAATTCCCTTTGGAATACCCCGATTGAATCTGCCTGCACCCCACACTTGGGCAATGCAACTTGCTGTATAAAAAATATTTTCCTTGTCGCTTTTTGCTGTTTTGCCAAGTCAGTAAGACAGTTTAAGTCCGTGTCTTCTGGTTTTTGACCCTTTGCCAATGGGAACAGTTTCTTCCTAACTATTCTGTAGTGACCCTTTGTGATTTTAAGCATTTCTATCGAATCTCTTCTCTATTCTCTTTCCAAAGGAGAACAGTGTCTCCAATTTATCCACGTAACTGAAATCCCTCATTCCCACCAATGATCTGGTGACCCTTTTTCTGCACTTTTTCCAGATCCTTCACGTGCTTCCTAAAGTGTTGTGCCCAGAATAGGACACACTACTCTAGGTGAGGCCAAACCAGTGTTTGCGGAAGGTTATTCATCATTACCTTGCTTTTGTACACTGTTTCTAAAGCCCATGGTGTTGATTTTTAACCCCCGCTTTTCTGGACCCATCTGAATTTAGACCTAAGGAATAAACCTAGGGAAGAGTTTTTCAAAATCAATATGAAGGGAAGATGTGCACCACCTGAATACATAAAAAAGGGTGAAATAATTTTGTCCATTTTCTTTTGTGCTGAAGGTGAGGAAATGTTGATCAAGGGAATTCCATCATGCAGCTGGAATTTGAATTCAATTGATTAATAAAATAGGAATTCAAAACTGGCTTCAGTAATGGCATCATGAAACTATCATCATAAAAATCCTTCTGGTTCACTCATGTCCTTCAGAGGAAGAAATCTGCCACCCTTACTTTGTCTGGCCTACATGTAACTACAGGCCACAGCAATGTGGTTAATTGCCCTCTGAAATAGCCACTCAGTCCAAGAGCAATTAGGAAAGGGCAACAAATGCTGGCTTAGCCAGCGAATTAAAAAATGAAAGATTCCATGACAAAATTTGTTAAAAGAGCAGAGGAGGTCTCCCTGGTGTCCTGATGGCACTCGAGCAATAACAGATGAATTATCTGATCATTTATTGCATTACTATTTGTGGGAACTTGCTGCTGCTTTTTTCCATGTTATGTCAGTGAATTGACTTCAAAAATACTTCATTTGTTGTTGATTTTCTTTTGGGAAGTCCTAAGGTTATGAATGTTATAGTAGAGACAGCTAATCGTTATGTACTTTTAGCAGCTTTTATTTACACATAATCAGCATGCACCTCCCAACTCGACCACAACAATCTCTGTCTGTTCCTCTTTGCCGGACTTCAAGTGAATTCCTAGTTAATGCCCCACACCTGCTTACAATTAAACAATTAATTTACAATTCACAGATGAAGGTGCTGTATAAATGCGAGTCCTCACTTTCTTTGGAATGAAATATTGACTGTGTCACGATAAAGGTCATAAATTGTTTTGTGAAACCCTACTGGTATTTGGGGTATCTCGTGTGAATATAGAGTGTATGGATTGGGGGTAGAGGGAAAGAAGTAGCAGAAGGATTGTATGAAATTTTGTAAATTGTACAAACTCCTGAAATGGGGAAATAAAGATTTTCAGTCTTTTACGGAACTCTTTAACGTTAGGTGCAGTAAACTGCCTCTTGTTTTTCCCCTGGAAATGATAATGTATTATGTAATGTGGTTGAAGGAAAAGCAGGGCTGCAGTACAGATGGCAACAAATGAAGACACAAAAGACTGATATGATTCCTTTTTGGTGAGTAATGACGTGAAAGTGTGTATAACATGTTCTGCTAATTGGATGCTTGTTTAGTGAGGGGAGTCTTCAATAGAATACATTTTACTGAATCTGTAAACATTTCTTTCTCCTTTTTTATCAAAATTCCATCGCAGACAGCTGCTGCCAAATGGCTGAGATGTTTCCAAATATTTCTGTTCTTAAAAATTATTTCTGTCTCCATCTCAACAATTTTCTCCATGAGGCTTTTGAAGATTATCTTTTTATATGTTCAACTTTTAAACAAAGGAAAAGTTAGCTTGAAGAGGTTTATAGATCTTGGGAGACAGCAATTTAATGAGATCACAGCTGATCAGATTTTGACCTCAACTCCATTTTCCCACCTATCCCCAACAACCTTACACCACCTCGCTTATCGAGAATCCATATACCTCTGCCTTAAAAATCTTTAAAGACACTGTTTCTACTGCCTTTTGAGGAAAGGTTGCTAGGGCTCATTACCTTCTGAGAGAAAAGAGATTCTCCTAATCTCTGTCTTAAATTGGTGATTCCTTATTTTTAAACAGTGGCCCTTAATCCTAGATGATCCACAAAGGGAGACATCCTCTCCACGTCCACCCTGTCAAAACCCCTCAAGATCTTCTATGTTTCAATCAAGTTACCTCTTAGTCTTCCAAATTCCAGTGGATGCAAGCCTGATCAACCTTTCCTCGTAAGACAATCCGCTCAGCCCAGGTATTGTATTAGTAAACCGTCTCTGAACTGCTTCCAATGCATTTACATCCTTCCTTAAATATGAAGACCAATACTGCACACAGTATTTCAGATGTGGGCTGGAGTTCTCTGCCCTGCTGCCATTGCAAGCGAGAACGGAGAATTTGGCACTCAGCACACGACCAGGGAATTTTGCTGGTGTGAACGGCTGGAGAATTCCAGTCGTGATCTCACCAATGCTCTGTGTAACTGAAGCATGACTGCCCTACTTTTATATTCAATTCCCCTCACAAGTGATTTCTATTAGCTTTCTGAATTACTTGCTGTACCTGCATACTAGCCTTTTGTGATTCTTGCACTAGGGGCCCATCTATATCCTTATAGCCTCCTTAGGGGCGGCACGGTAGCACAGTGGTTAGCACTGCTGCTTCACAGCTCCAGGGACCTGGGTTCGATTCCCGGCTCGGGTCACTGTCTGTGTGGAGTTTGCACATTCTCCTCGTGTCTGCGTGGATTTCCTCCGGGTGCTCCGGTTTCCTCCCACAGTCCAAAGATGTGCGGATTAGGTTGATTGGCCATGCTAAAATTGCCCCTTAGTGTCCTGAGATGTGTAGGTTAGAGGGATTAGTGGGTAAATATGTAGGGATATGGGGGTAGGGCCTGGGTGGGATTGTGGTCGGTGCAGACTCGATGGGCCGAATGGCCTCCTTCTGCACTGTAGGGTTTCTATGATTTCTATGTATCCTCTTTATGTCTTACTATCCTACATATCTCTGTGTCATTAGAAAATTTAACAACCGTACCTTTGGTCCCTTTATCCAGGTGATTTATATAAATTGTAAAAACGTTAAGGCCCCAACATTGATCCCTGTAGCACACCACTGATTATATCTTGCCAACCAGAAAAAGATCAATTTATGCTGATTAGCTAGCCAATCTTCAATCCATACTAATATGTTACCCCCTACATCATGATCTTTTATTTTCTGCAATAACCTTTGATGTGGCATCTTATTAAATATCTTCAGGAAATCAAAACGTAATGCATCCATCGATTAAACAGGATTTCTCTTTCACAAAACCATATTGACTCTGCCTGATTGCCTCAAAATTTTCCAAGTGCCGTGCTATAATATCTTTAATAACCGTTTCTAACTTATTGCAGATGCCCTTATTTTCAAAATAGTCATTGTGTGTAAGGTAAACTGGATGAGCTAAATATTTTAAGATTGACTGTATTTCCTGCAGCGTTCCTGTTTTTAGCCCTTACCTGGGATTGTGACTAATTCTGGAGCCTTGCCAGCAGGGTGTCACTTCTGGCTTCTTTGTGTTTCCAAGTTCAGTGCCATCACATGGCTCTTTTCCTTTGATTGAGGGATGCTTAAGGTCATAAGGAGCAGGAGTAGGCCATGTGGTCCTTGACTCTGCTCCACCATTCAGGCTAAACTGCTATGTCAGTTCATTTTCCTGTCTTATTTTCCTCATAGCCCTTGCTTCCCATAGTGCCCACAGATCCATAGATCTCAACCTTAAATATACTCTCATTGGGATAGAGAATCCAAAGATTCATTACCTTCCAAGTGAATAGATTCTTCCCCACCTTGTCCTAAATGGTCGACCGTTTATCCTAAGAAAATGACCCCTATTTCTAGACTCAAGTCTGGAGCTTTCAACATCCACCTTGTGACCACCTAGGAATTTGATACATTTTAATGAGATTAACCCCATTCTTCAAAGTTCCATCAAATACAGGTCCATTCTGCTCGATCTCATAGAATCATAGAAACCCTACAGTGCAGAAGGAGGTCATTCGGCCCATCGAGTCTGCACCGACCACAATCCCACCCAGGTCCTACCCCCACACATATTTTACCCGCTAATCCCTCTAACCTACGCATCCCAGGACTCTAAGGGGCAATTTTCTTTTTTTTAACCTGGCCAATCAACCTAACCCGCACATCTTTGGACTGTGGGAGGAAACCGGAGCACCCGGAGGAAACCCACGCAGACACGAGGAGAATGTGCAAACTCCACACAGACAGTGACCCGAGCCGGGAATCGAACCCAGGACCCTGGAGCTGTGAAGCAGCAGTGCTAACCACTGTGCTACCGTGCCGCCCTCAGAGGACAGTTCCCTCCTGTCTTATTTTCCTCCGAGGACAGTTCTCTCCTCAGAGGACAGTTCTCTCATCCCAGGAATCAATCTAGTGAACCTTTGTTGCACCCCGTTTGTAAGTTATGTACATCCTTGGGAGTAGGGAGATTAAAACAGATGTAGCCTCATCAAAGCCCCATATAATTGCAGCAAGACTTCATTACTGTACTGCAACTTCCTTGCAAGGTAGGCTAACATACTATTTGTGTTCCTAATTGCTTGCTGTATCAACATGCTAATTTTGTGATTGGGTGCAAAAGGACAGTGTTATATCTCTCTGAATCAGTCTCATTTTTAAAAAAGTTCTGCCTTTCCATTCTTCCTACCAAAGTGGCTATCTTCACACTTCCCCACACTCTACCCCATCTACCATCTTCTTGCTAAATCATTTAACCAATCCATTGTAGCCACTTTACTTCCTCCTCTTAGTTTACTTTTGCACCTTGCTTTGTATTAACAGCAAACTTGAATACGTTATTTCCTCATATAAGCCACTGATATAGATTGTCATTAACTGAGCATCCAGTGCTAATTTTTGTGGCACTCCACTAGTTACACCCTGCCATTTTGATATGACCCATTTATCTCTGTTCTCTGTCCATTAGCTCGCCCTAAATCCATGCTAGTATAAAGTGCCACCCACACACTTGTTAGAAAAGTTAAAGTTCATGGCGTAAAAGGGGTTGAAACAACATGGTTAAGAGATTCGCCAAGGAAACGGTATGTAGTGGCGAAGGGTTGTTTTTCGAGTAGAGGATGATTTGTACTCTGGATCCCCGGAGGTTTGTGGTAGGACCTCTGCTTCTCCTGATAAATTAATGACCTAAACGTGTGGGCAGGGCACAATAATAAAATTTGTAGCTGGCAGATTTCTTGAAAATATTGTGAACTGTGAGGAGGATAGTGCTAAGCTTCAAAAGGACGTGGAGAGGCTGGTGGAATGGACAGATGTGAAAGATGAAATTGAATGCAGAGAAGCGTGAAGTGATTCAGTTCAGCAGGAAGAACAATCAACAGCAATAAAGGAAAGAGGTTATGTTTCTAAGAGGGATGCAGGAGCAGAGGGACATGGCTGTAAATGTGGATAAATCATAGGTGGCAGGACAAGTTGAGCGGGCAGTCAAAGTAGTACAGGATCCTAGGCTTTATAAATGGAAGCATAGAGTACAAAAGTAAGAAAGTTATGATAAACCTATATACGATGCTGACTCAGTCTCAATAGGAGTATAGTGTCCAGTTCTGAGCTCAACACTGAAAGGATGTGAAGGGTAGGATGCTCTGTTGGAGAGTCTGTGCAGACTTGGTGGGCTGGTTTCCTCCTTCTGCACCGGAGGGCTTCCGTGATCCTAAAGATATACAAAAGCATGAGGAATTTGGACAGAGTAGACGGGGTGAAGCTATTCCATTGGTGGAAGTGTCGAGAACCAGAGGACACTGATTTAAGATAATTGACAAAAAAAATGGCAACTTGCAAAATCTGCAGCGTGGTTAGGATCTGGAATGCTCTGCTTGAGCATATGGTGGAGACAGGTTTAATCCTGGCTTTTCAAAAGAGAAATGGATCATTATATGAAGATGGAAATTTTCCAGAGCTATGGGGGAAGGTGTGGGAGTGGAACTAGCTGGATTATCTTTGCAAAGAGCTGGCATATATATGATGGGTCAAATGGCCTCTCATGCTGTAACCATTCTACAATTCTATCACCTCCAACTCTATAAGCCCTGACTGGTTTTGGAAGCTACAATGTTTAACCCTATGCAACGTGTGTGTCCCCTCCCAATTATCATAAAAACACAACTGGCCCCTTTAGGGAAAGTAACCTGCTTTCCTTAACTGGTCTCACCGACAGGACAGACCCAGCAGAAGTGGCGGCACAGTGGTATACTGTCCCTAAAATACTGTGGAGTAAGGTGGCCAATTCTGGTTGGAGACAGTTTTGGAGGTTTAGTCATGTGATTTCTGGCCCAAGTGATGTCTGGCGTTTGAAGTTGAAAATGGATTTGGTGCTTTGAAAAGAACCTGTAGTTAGTCATTTATAAGAACTAGGAGCAGGTCATCTGGCCCCTCGAGCCTGCTCCGCCATTCAATAAAATCATGGCTGATCTTTTCGTGGACTCAGCTCCACTTACCCACCCACTCACCATAACCCTTAATTCCTTTACTATTCAAAAATCTATCCATCCTTGCCTTAAAAACATTCAGTGAGGTAGCCTCAACTGCTTCACTGGCAAGGAATTCCACAGATTCACAACCCTTTGGGTGAAGGAGTTCCTCCTCAACTCAGTCCTAAATCTGCTCCCCCTTATTTTGAGGCCATGCCCCCGAGTTCTAGTTTCACCCACCAGTGGAAACACCCTCCTGCTTCTATCTTATCTATTCCCTTCATAATCTTATATGTTTCTATAAGATCTCTATAGAAAGAGTCCCGTGTTTCGAGGTGCAATTTGTATCTATTGTGAAGTAAATATATGGGACTGGCAGTGTGTTTTTGAGGGATATCTGTTTGTACAGTTTTCACTCACCATATATCTATCTGATTGTGCTTCTGCTGTCTCTTGCCTAATTAACCTGAGCAGAAGTTTTATCTTCTCTAATAAGTTTGATTATCTTAAATGTCATCGTATCTTTTAGACATCTCCTAATGGCATGTGCTCCCCTGGCTAATTACTGATTCCTAATCATTCAATATTTCTATTATTTTGATCTCATTACCTTGTGTCTTTGTGATTTCGAGAAGAAATTAAATATAGCTCTTGGGGCTAAAGGGATCAAGGGATATGGGGGGGAAGGTGGGATCAGGATATTGAATTTGATGATCAGCCATGATCAAAATGAATGGCTTACTCCTGTTTCTACGTTTATCTTGTAGATGGCCTAATTTGATTTTTCCTTTTGTATGTTGTGATGATACTGTGCCTTTTAAGAAATGTATCATGCTTCTTGTAAGGCATATGTTTAAAATTCAGCTTTGTTTTACAAAGTGCTGATTTGTCTGGGGAAAACATGCAGGTGCAGGTTGAGAATGCAGGATAATAACTGATTTTAGCTAGGGATGTGTTTGTTTAAACTGAGTTAATGCATTAGTGTTTACTTGGGTTTCCCTTGGGGTTTCAGAGTAGGGTTTTGGTTCGGATAATTGACAGAATTACTAAGCATAGCTAAGCTTACAGGAGAGATAGTGTTTAAAAATTCAAGCAGTTGCTGCCTAATCCTGAAAGAAACAAGAAGTGTCTTTCTGCCTCTCTCTCTCTCTCTGGAGGTTGATGTTAGGGGCTGTCAGAAGACAGGTGTCTCTCTCTCTCCAGAGGTGTTCAAAAAGCTCCAGCACTGTTAACAAGCACATAAACCTCTGTTTGCTAACTGATTTTGAAGAGCGGTTTTAAGACTGTAAGAAGAATATTGCTTGATTTAGAAGTTAACAGTAACGAATTGTATCTTGTCATGTGTAAGCATTGTTCAAATGTTAAATGTTAAGCTAATTCATTTGTTATAGTTAAACTGTTGTTGTTTTGATAAAAGCTTCCCAGTTTGTCAGCAGAATTGCACCTGGAATGAAACATCATATCAGCAAATAGTTGGGCTCTAGAACAACAAAGAAAATTACAGCACAGGAACAGGCCCTTCGGCCCTCCAAGCCTGCACTGACCATGCTGCCCGACTTAACTAAAACCCCCTACACTTCCGGAGACCATATCCCTCTATTCCTATCCTATTCATGTACTTGTCAAGACACCCCTTAAAAGTTACTCCTGTATCCGCTTCCTCTACCTCCCCTGGCAACGAGTTCCAGGCACCCACTACTCTTTGTGTAAAAAATCTGCCTCGTACATCTGTTTTAAATCTTGCCCCTCGCACCTTAAACCTATGCCCCCTAGTAATTGACTCTTCCACCCTGGGGAAAAGCTTCTGACTATCCACTCTGTCCATGACCCTCATAATCTTGTAGACTCCTATCAGGTCTCCCCTCGACCTCCATCGCTCCAGTGAGAACAAACCAAGTTTCTCCAATTTCTCCTCATAATTAATGCCCTCCATACCAGGCAACATTCTGGTAAATCTTCTCTGTACCCTCTCCAAAGCCTCCACATCCTCCTGGTAGTGTGGTGACCTGAATTGAACACTATATTCCAAGTGCGGCCTAACTAAGGTTCTATAAAGCTGCAACATGACTTGCCAATTTTTAAACTCAATACCCCGGCAGATGAAGGCAAGCATGCCGTATGCCTTCTTGACTACCTTCTCCACCTGCATTGCCACTTTCAGTGACCTGTGTACCTGTATACCCAGATCCCTTTGCCTATCAATACTCTTAAGGGTTCTGCCATTTACTGTATATTTTCTATCTGTATTAGACCTTCCAAAATGCATTACCTCACATTTGTCCGGATTAAACTCTATCTGCCATCTCTCCGCCCAAGTCTCCAACTGATCTATATCCTCTGATGGTCCTCATCGCTATCCGCAAACCCACCAACCTTTGTGTCGTCCGCAAACTTACTAATCAATCCAGTTACATTTTCCTCCAAATCATTTATATATATTACAAACAGCAAAGGTCCCAGCACTGATCCCTGAGGAACACCACTTGTTGCAGCCTCCATTCAGAAACGCACCCTTCCACTGCTACCCTCTGTCTTCTTTGACCGAGCCAGTTTTGTATCCACCTTGCCAGCTCACCTCTGATCCCATGCGACTTCACCGTCTGCACCAATCTGCCATGAGGGACCTTGTCAAAGGCCTTACTGAAGTCCATGTAGACAACATCCACTGCCCTACCCTCATCGATCATCTTCGTCACTTCCTCGAAAAACGCGATCAAGTTCGTGAGACACGACTTTCCCTTCACAAAACCATGTTGCCTCTCACTAATACGTCCACTTATTTCCAAGTGGGAATAAATCCTGTCTCGAAGAATCCTCTCCAATAATTTCCCTACCACTGATGTAAGGTCTGTAATTACCTGGATTATTCTTGCTACCCTTCTTAAACAAAGGAACAACATTGGCTATTCTCCAATCCTCTGGGACCTCCCCTGTAGCCAGTGAGGATACAAAGATTTCTCTCAAGGCCCCAACAATTTCATCCCTTGCCTCTCTCAGTATTCTGAGGTATATCCCATCAGGCCCTGGGGATTTGTCTACCTTAATGTTTCTCAAGTACCCCAATACCACCTCCTTTTTGATCTCAACATGACTCAAACTATCTACACATCCTTTCCCAGACTCATCATCCACCAAGTCCTTCTCTTTGGGGAATACTGACGCAAAGTACTCATTTAATACCTCACCCATTTCCTCTGGCTCCACGCAAAGATTCCCTCCCTTGTCCTTGAGTGGGCCAACCCTAGTCTGACTTCAGAATATTTCTTGGGGTTTCTGATCCATATCCTTACAATGAGGGCGGCATGGTAGCACAGTGGTTAGCACTGCTGCTTCACACTTCCAGGATCCCGGGTTCGATTCCCGGCTCGGGTCACTGTCTGTGTGGAGTTTGCACATTCTCCTCGTGTCAGCGTGGGTTTCCTCCGGGTGCTCCGGTTTCCTCCCACAGTCCAAAGATGTGCGGGTTAGGTTGATTGGCCAGGTTAAACAATTGCCCCTTAGAGTCCTGGGATGTGTAGGTTAGAGGGATTAGTGGGGAAAATATGTGGGGGTAGGGCCTGGGTGGGATTGTGGTCGGTGCAGACCCGATGGGCCGAATGGCCTCCTTCTGCACTGTAGGGTTTCTATGATTTCTATGAATGTTTGTCTGCAGAATCCTATTTCCATTTGTATTCTTTAATAATTTAATTTCCTAGTTTTTCTTGGCTTTCCTCAGATATTTTAATTCTTTCTAACCTTTTTGTAATCAATTTTGTCGTCCCTCCGTTATTGCCTATGGACTTGGTAAATTTTTCTTTCCATTTTGACCATGCCCCTATATTTATCCTTGATGTTTCGTTACTAACTAATTTGTTCTTATATTTTGGCCGAATATTTCTCCTGAACACTCTTGATCACTTTTTAAAATTATTTTCCACTGCTATTTTATTACGCAGTCAATTTTATTTATTCCAGTTTCTTTCGCATCCCCTCAAAATTTGTAACTATTCTGTTATTCTTTATCTTGTGCATCAACCTTTATTTTAAATTGTGTTATGGTGTGATTGCTATTGCCTCAATGCTTCCCTGTATGGGCGCTTTCTTTCTGTCCCACTTCATTTTCCTTTATAGATCCCAAAAAACCTGTTTCCTAGCCTTGCCAGTTGATCTGGGAGTATTTGAACATTTCATTATTATTCTATATCCTTTACTGATTTCATAGAATTACTTGCAAATTGGCAGTGGTGGCACAGTGGTTAGCACTGCTGCCTCACAACGCCAGGGACCTGGGTTCAATTCCGGCCTAAGGTCACTGTGTGTGTCTGTGTGGAGTTTGCACGTTCTCCTCGTGTCTGCGCGGGTTTCCTCCGGGTGCTCCAGCTTCCTCCCACAGTCCAAAGAGGTGCGGGTTACGTTGATTGGCCATGCTAAATTGCCCCTTAGTGTCGGGGATGAGCAGGGCAAATGTGTGGGGTTGCAGGGATAAGGCCTGGGTGAGATTGTTGTCAGTGCAGGCTTGGTGGACCAAATGGCCTCGTTCTATACTGTAGAGATTTTATGATTTATCCCCTGCTATTTCCCTACCACTAGCAGACGCTCCATAGAATACTCCCCATGGTGATTTTTTACCTTTTATCGTGGGAGCATGTTAAAGGAGAAGACGGGGAGCACATTCCTCTACTTGGAACCTAGAGGATGAAAGGTGAGGCAAATGAAATTGGGGATGCGCAGGGGGCTAGAACTGAAAGAATGCAGATTTGGCAGAGGGTTGTAGAGCTGGAGGAGCCTACTGCATTAGGGAAGAATGAAGCCACTGAAAAATTTGAACATGGTTGAGAATTTTGAATTCAAGGGATCAAAGTTGGCGAGCAAACACAGGAGTGATGAATGAGTGGGATTCAGTGTGAGTTCGGATGCAATCAGCCGAGTTGGAATGAGTTCAAGCTTATGTAGGATGGGAAAATCAAGGCCAGCGAGAAGAGTTTTGGAATAGCTGAGCGTGGAGATAAACAGAATGAATGTTCCAGCAGCAAATGAGCCAAGTCAGGGATAGAGATGATGATATGGAGATGGAAGTGAGTGGCCTTAGTGATGGAGAGGAGGTGATATTTTGAACTCGGTTCAGGGTCAAGTAGGATGCTGAGGTTGTGAACCATCTGTTTCAGCCCTTGACGGTGCATGTCAGAGGGATGGAATTGGTGGCTAGGTAGACCATGTTTTCACTCTTTGCAGCATTTAATTAGACAATGTTTCTGCTCATTCAATGCTGGATGTCAAAAGCAGTGTAGGTGATAGGTCGAAAAAAGTTGGTGAGAAGCAGAACAGGTGTCATCAGCATATATGTGGAATCTGACACTGTATTCAGATGACGTTGCAGAGGGACAGCATGCAGGTTAGATATAGGGGACCAAGGATAGATCAAGGATAGGTCCTTGTATCATATTCCTGTCATTAGAAATGAAAAAGGATGTGCATTTGAATTAACCTGGTTCAGCGCAGTAAAAATCTTACTTTTGAGAATGGCAAGGTTTTTTATGGAGTCATGTTTCACTGTTGTATGCTGCACTACGGCAGGCACTGCACTATGTAGCCATGTTTCATTCTGCTGATATTGTCTACAGTCAAACTTAAATGTTTGATGGTGCAATCAAGACTTGGTAGAGTTAAAATGAATAAGCCAGGTACAGATCAAAAGCTCAATTAGCCATTCATCACCTAGAAGGAATCTGCAGTTCATCTCTTCTCCTCAATCCATCTCCGTATAGATTATTCCATCTTTTTGTCTCCTTTAGCTGATCTGGAAATGTATTTCTTGCCTTGATCACTCTTTGGGAAGAACTTCTTGACACAGTTTAAATTTGCTGCCCTGTGGTTCCTTATTCCTCAGAAATAACAAGCTGCCAGTGTCTTTCCAAGGCCTTGCCTTTTACTGATCTGGTTCTTAGAATCCTACAGTGCAGAAGGAGGCCATTCAGCCCATCAAGTCTGCACCGACCACAATCCCATCCAGGCTCTATCCCCATAACCCCATGTATTTACCTCGCTAATCCCCCGACACTAAGGGGTAATTTATCATAACCCGCAATCCACATAACCTGCACATCTTTGGACTGTGGGGAGGAAACCGGAGCACCCGGAGGAAACCACATAGACATGGGGAGAATGTGCAAACTCCGCACAGACAGTGACCCAAGCCGGGAATCAAACCTGGGCCCCTGGCACTGTGAGGCAGAATTGCTAACCACTGCCGCCCTTCCACCTTTGAATGCCCTGTCCCCAGCCTTATGTTCCTCTGACTTTGTCTTTCTTTGCATTATTGCCTCCTTCAATGCCAGAACTTTCAGTTGTCTTGAATGGATTAGTTCAAACTCCATCTTCATGAAAACAGGGATAAGATATATGGATCTATCCTTGAACTGCTCCACCGCTGATATTCTTTCCTCGCCTATTTGTTTATCCTAGCTGAAAAGTTATTGACCTGAAATTTCGGCCGGACTTCTCCCACATCGCCTGCGACTGCAAGTGTAGCGGGCGGGTTGCAGACAATATGAAGGCCCATTGACAGTCGGATGGGAATTTCTGGCTTTTAGACCAGCTCGACTGGAGAATTCCTCCCATACGCTCTGTTGCTCTCTCCACAGATGCTACCCGACCTGCTGAGTTATTCCAGCATTTTCTGTGTTTAATTTTGCTTTCCTGTTCACTATCCTTTTAATTATCTCACCTAACCTCTGCACTGCTTCTCCGTGTCCATTTTTACTCCTCCGAAATGCTTTGAACATTTTTCTACATTAAAGGTCCTATATAAATTGCAGTTTCTGCTGTTGTTAATTGAATGAATAGGAAAGAAAAATATCAATTTTTCTTATTTCAAAGTCAGTAGCAAGGATTAAATTATTACAATGGAGAGAAAACAATTAGTACTGAGGCACCACAAGGAATAGCAATGCTTCAAGTTCTATCTGAGTCTTAACAAAGTGGTTCTGTCAATCCAATCCAGGGCATCCAAGACAAAGTATGAAAGACCCAAACAGCCTTGCCCACCTACCCATCCATCTTAGAGTTACTGTTTACAAAATATGTTAATCTTCAAGAAATGCACGAAAATGTTAAAATGTATCAAGTCTTGATGCATAATATCTGATCCTGAAAACCATGGCAACAAAATCTCGAACAAATAAACCCTAAATCATGAGAATGTGGAACACACTGCACAAGGAGTAGTTGAGTTGAATAGCATAGATATATTTCATGGGCAGCTCAGTAAACACATGAGGGAGAAAGATTTTGCCTTCATAAAATGTTATTACCTGAAGTTTTCTTGGGGCTTTCGCCTAGGTTATGGATAGGAAGACCCTTTATTGCTGCAGTCTCCTTTTCAACCCAAGTGATTTACTCCTGTAATCTGGGATGTTTTTTAATCGCTTTCCTTCACTTTCCAAGTTTGTAGTTAACTGGGATAAATTGCTATTTTCTAGAAATAAGCATGATCTTATGACGATTTTGATTCACTTATTTTAAATTATAGCAATATTCCTTCTGCAATGGAAAGTGACCTGTTGTTTAGAATATTGTTATATTGTCTCATAGTTTGTTATCATTCTAATTACATCATATAGTAACAAATTAAATATGGCCATGATGAGTGGCCTGTACATTATTAATACAACATGCAGCTTGGATGTACTCCCACCATTTTGCACTTGGCATCAGGTTTGTGTGTTGGGTATGGAAATGATGGGTATGCACATCTGCATGTTCAAGCAGTGTGACAGCAAAGATAAGTTTATTTATTAGTCGCAAGTAAGGCTTACATTAACACTACAATGAAGTTACTGTGAAGTTCCCCTAGTCGCCACAGTCTGGCGACTGTTCGGGTTACACTGAGGGAGAATTTAGCACGACCAATGCACCCTAACCAGCACATCTTTCAGAATGTAGAAGGAAACTGGAGCACCCGAAGGAAACCCATGCAGACACGGAGAGAACGTGAAGATCCACACAGACAGTGACCCAAGCTGGGAATCGAACCCGGGTCCCTGGTGCTGTAAAGCAGCAGTGCTAACCACTCTGCTACCGTGCCGCCCACATATAACAGTGATAGGCTGTAATAATTGGGATAGGAAGGAAAAGATCCAAGCTCAGGAGAAGATTAGATTGAGAAAATTGTTTTGTAAGTAAGACTCCAATAGAAGTTGAAAGCTCTCCACTATAAACCATTCCATAAGGTTTGGACACATGGCATTCCTTGTGGGGGGAAAAAAGTATTAGTTAAGCTTTGTCCAAGATTTTCGAATATGTGCTTAAAACATTCTACGGACATTTCTAACATCATTCGCATTTTCTCTGAAATTATAATTGAGTGTGTTAGGAAAGGGTTAATGTGATGCTATCTTGACTGATTGCCCTGTTTTACTATTGACGCAAAAGGGTGATACCCTTTGTGTACATATTTGGCACTGTGTTGATATTGAAGAAGAACTTGCATTCCTGGGCTTGAGTCCATAATCAGCTGGAATTTGAAAAATCATTCCTATCAAACAATGTTGTAAAAAACTTGTTTTCTTTTAATAAATAGTATATTTTTAAAGTTTTGCCAACAAAATGCATTCTGTACTTTCTTTAATTTGTCTATGCAACCTTGCCAATATCATAAAATGAGAACTTTAATTGTATTTTATAAAGACAATGGTCTTGACTCGAGAATAATCTACATCTTTGGGACACCTTTCACTCTGACTCCATTATTGGTATTTGATAGTTGGAGCACGTCAAAGTAAAACAATGCTGATTTTTAAAAACTCCTGCAGGGCTTTAAAATTATATAATTTTAAAGTAAAGGTCTTGTTACAATGCAGTTTTATCTTTCCTCCACACCATTTTATAAAAAACCTCATTCAGCACCCACTGTATACTATCTTCAATACTCTCCTGCAACTGCTGGAGAAATTTATGAGGGAATTCTTGCTTTCGGTGAGCTAATGACTCACCACGTAATCGTTTTTGAATTTTTTTTTGATAAATCTCTCTTGACTAATACATGTTCTCTTTTTTCCCACTGGCATTGAATAACTTGCATTTCTAAAGCTTGTTTTGATGATAGCAGGCATTGATTTGGAGATGCCCCTGTGTTATAATGCCAACTGGCTCCACTTGCATTCTTGCTGGAGCCTTTGGTGTTAGTTAGTGCTGTTAAAAAGAAAGCTGTGGTACCAGTCCTTGATGAGGGCGAAAAGCAATAGCTGGTTGTTAGTTCTTCCTCCAATGTAGCATCTTTTTCAATTGTACTTTGGGGCAGATTCAAGTTGGACAGTTTCAAGCTTGAAAATCCTCTAGCAACAGTTTGTTCTGAAATTGTCTGAAGCTTTGCGGAGTCTTTCCCTAGGTGTTTCCAACAAACATTTGTCCCATTCCTCTGTTCTCTGTGTAATGTTCTTGGTTGCTACGTCATGTCTGTAAGAGAGCTAGCATGAGATGGGAACTCGGGTCCCAGATTCCAGCAGGACGCCTTTTAATAAGCCAAATGTAGTTGAATAGCCCAAGTTGCATTAAGCAATCCTAGTCTGAACAAAAGAGATGATTTGGGACTGATTACAGTAAGTCTAATGAGTGAAGATGAAAAGTACCTTCTGAATCTGAGGACAACTTTAGGAAAAAGCCCTCACCAATTTCCTATGAATATTTAATTTTGAATTCAACAGGTTGCGTTCTGCTTTTGTCCCAGTCCTCTAGGTGTTTGTTTTCAAGTGGTGTTCCTGTCTTGATGAAACTTTCTTGGAGGATTCCTAACTCTTTTTGCATCACAACATTTAATGATATTGCTTTGAGCACTAAAAACAACCTTCTGCGGTTTCAGATGTGTCTCAGTTTGTGCCCAAGGGGAATTAGAAGCATATCGGAGTTCCAAGTACCAATTCCCAACAGGCTCTCAGAATATTGTCTGCAGCAGAGGGAACATTGGTGAATGAGTCTATGCACAGGGTAGTCTATGTGGATCATTCTTGTCCAATCAAACTTATTGGCTCAAATAGCACCTACCAAGCACAGAGGGCTGTTCAGAGAGACCTGGGTGTCCTTGTACACCAGTCACTGAAAGCAAGCATCCAGGTTCAGCAAGCAGTTAGGAAGGCAAATGGTACATTGGCCTTCATTGCAAGAGGAATTGAGTTCAGGAGCAAGGATATCTTACTGCAGCTGTAAAGGGCCTTGGTGAGACCAGACGTGGACTATTGTATGCGATTTTGGTCTCCTTATGTAAGAAATGATATACTTGCTACAGAGGGAGTGCAGCAAAGGTTCACTAGGCTGATTCCTGGGATGGCAGGATCATACGAGGAGGGATATGGGGCAAGATTCTCCGATCTCATCCACGGCTGCCCTGTTTCAAGTGAGAACAGAGAATTTGGTGTTCGAGCCAAAACTCCATTCTCTTTCAGTGGCATTGGAGAATTCAAGCCGTGATTCCAGCAGGGCTTTTACTGGCCCATATTCACGAGTTTAGAAGAATGAGAGGGGATCTAATTAAAATGTATATAATTCAGACTGGATGCAGGGATGTGTTTCCTCTGGCTGGGGACCTAGAACAAGAAGGCACCGTCTCAGGATACAGGGTAGGCCATTTAGTACTGAGATGAGAGGGTGGTGAAACTGTGGAATTCTCTACCACAGAATATATTTAAGAAGGAAATAGGTTTTTAGACTCTAAAGGCATGAAGGGATATGGGGAGAGAGTAGGAATATGGTGTTGAGATAGAGGATTAACCATGATATTGAATGTTGGAGCAGGCTTGAAGGGCTGAATGGCCTACTCCTGCTACTATTTTCTATATTTCTGTGCTTCTTTTGAGGGAAAAAAAAGTTTCTTGAAGCATTATCAATGTATTTTTGGAAATGCTTTTCGAGGAAATAATGGAGATTAAATTATTTCTGCTCGGTGACATAACATCTTGTAATCCCTTGCAACCTTGTAATACCTTGTAATTGACATAACGCCTTGTAATCCCAGAACCAACATTTATGGTGTGAATTTAAAATTTGTGATACAGTGAAACTAAAGTTGTTTTTGGCCTGACTACTGATGCAATATGACTACTCAAGTCAGAATGCTATTTCTAGTTCATATCCATTCTGAGTCCTGCTCTGGTACGGTTCTATAGGATCACAGCAACTCTTGCACCTCACAGTTTGGTGAGCCGTGGCTACTTAATCATGGTGACACATTACAGCAGAGCCCAATCACATTCTCTGCCAATTTTAACGTGTTATCTAGTAGCAATCTTTCAATAGAGATCAAGAATGGGAATTGTGAATGACATTTTTCCATAGCAGCGCCTCATCATTTATAGTGATTCAACTGCTGTACTTATGAGAGCAGTTAACTCAAAATTAATAAAAGCCCATGATATCTGGCCCTAATAGCTTCATATTACACACGTGTCTCTATGATCATTGGAAGCTGAAAGTACTAAATAATATACTTTAACCGTTTGCCTATATTTGCTGAGACTACTCTTCAAGGTTAATTGGATGAATAGGAGTCATGGAGAAAAATTTCCTCCTGGTATTATCTCATAGCTTCCTAATATTAAAATCATTAGTTTGAATGTGTTGATTTATTTATTGTTTCTGTTTTGCTTTTAAATTCCATTTAGAACGGCAACTCTACAATGCTGAGAGGGCAATTTGCTGATTTTTAAAAAAAAATCATTCAGTAGCTCGGAGAAATCCAAATGATTGCTGGACTATGAAACCATCAATGTAATTTGAGATTAGGGTATCTGATGTATGAAAGGTGGCTTTTGGTACATTTTTGAATTTATATATCACTATATGCTTGCATAAATGGGCTTTGTCTGTAAGTGGGCTGCTTCAACAGCTTGCTGATGTAATTGCGGGTTGGAGGCATGAATTTAGTGAACTACTGTGGAGAAGTCTTAACCACAAGGACTTATCACTTCCATTGTGACGTACACACTCTATAAGAAGCAATCTGTCAACATTTGGCTTTCTAATGCTGGCTTCCATATATCATTTTTATACAATGTTATTTTAAAAAAAGATATAGGCTGAGCAAAATCTTTGCTTTCATAGAATGTGATCCTTTGCAAAACATCCATTTAGATCACAGTAAAGTTGACATTGACCTCTTCCCTTCGTCCAATTCGTTTTTGTCACTGTGGAACCTCATAAACACTCTGATAATTGGTGTACTTGCTTGAGAGTACATAGAAGCATAGAAGATAGGAGGAGGCCATTTGGCTCTTCGAGCCTGCTCCGTCACTCAGGCTCGAAGTGATGTTCTAAAACCATAAATGAATGCAAATGCACAAGTTTTAGTTTGTCATACCTTTTGGGCTAACATCATCTCTTTACAGCTGGCAATGATGTATGTGTTTTATTTGCCGACTGGGTCTATACCAGATCTTGTAGATCTGTAGGATTTTTATGGGTTAGGTTTTATCTGGGGATGTCTCTATGTGTGAAGAAATAATGGAATGGGTCGCAGTTTGCAAGCTTCTTACTCCACTTGTGCATTGCTAAATGTATATTAATTGTATGGAGGTGGTGAACATTAACTGGGCATTCACTTAAGCTGTCTATAAATAGGCATTGATTAAGACCGCAGTTATTGAGTTTGGGAGGTCTATGCTTGTAATTTCTAACTCTAAATATTGATGTGTGTAAAGATTGGCTCCAGATCCTTCACCAACTGGGCATTGGATAGGTGCAAAGCTTGTTTTGGCAGCTAGCTCCGGACTAATTGGCACTCTATTTCTGATATTGCCATATTGTTTGCTATCCTGTGTTGTTTGCTGTTTACCTTTTTTTTATTTGTGTTATACTGTCTGAGGTTGCTCTTCCTGCAACATAACAATAAATGCTTCAAAAATGTCTTTGGAAGGAAAAATTAAATCATGATCTATTTTAAATGAACAATAATCATGGTACAGTGAAACCTGTAAATTATACATGCCTTGGGAACTGGGACATGTATCCTTTTTTAAAAAAGTGCTCCATGTTTTGCAAATAGGTAATTGTATGCAATCAAGTGTGGCACGGTGGCACAGTGGTTAGCACTGCTGCCTCACAGCACCAGGGACCCAGGTTTGATTCCGGCCTCAGGTAACTGTCAGTGTGGAGTTTGCACATTCTCCCCGTGTCAGTGTGGGTTTCCTCCGGGTGCTCCGGTTTCCTCCCACAGTCCAAAAGATGCGCAGGTTAGGTTGATTGGCCATGCTAAATTGCCCCTTAGTGTCAGGGAGATTAGTGGGTATAATACTTGGGGGTTACAGGGATAGGGCCTGGGTGGGATTGTTGTCGGTGCAGGCTTGATGGGCTGAATGGCCGCCTCCTGTACTGTAGGGATTCTATGATCTGCTTTCTTTGAAAAAAGTCTGTAGAATGTGGAGTTATTTACCCAGAATCCATTGCAGCAAGGAAAGGTTCTATCCCTGGGATAGAGTTGTGTAACATACAATTGGAGAGAGAGCACAGATTCTCTGCTGCTGGATAAAGAGCTCCCATTCCACAACAGTTGTTTTGTTCACACAGTTTGCTACTGCCTCGCACCGACTGGCATATACTGACCTCTGGAAAATCTGAGGGCAGAAAGGAAGCAAGATGCAAGTGGGAAGTGCCGGTGATCCCACCTCCGTGAACGTTCTATGTACGTCGGCTTTGCAACGATCTGTGCCCTGTGTTTTAAGTTTGTTAAAGGACTTGGTGCATTGAAGGCTGTCCATACTTGATAACCTGTGTCTGTGGTTTTAAAGTGTCTGTTGTATATTTTATCATGCAAATTATTTGAGCATCTCAAACCTTTAGGGTTGCCCCATTTGTATAGATGACGTTGTTCTGGTCTTTGATTTTTTAAAAACTTGCACTTATACAGCACCTTTAATGACCATCAAACATCTCGAGCTCTTTACAGCCAACCGGTGTAATTTAGGAAAAAGTTATTGTGCTGGTTTTGCTGAGCCATTTGTGGAGACGTTTTCACAGATCAGAGGCGTATTGTTTCTGTGCCAGCTTTTTGCTAAAGCTTTGGCCCTGTATAAACATCTGCTTCTTCAAATATTTACCCATATTTTCCTTTAAGATAGGGAGTGGTTTAGACATCGACTAAGCTGTGGCCAAAAATCCCCTTCTCCAACAGCACTTTGCATGCAGAAATATTGCTAATTTCCTTAGTTTTAAATTAATGACCCTTTATCCAGGTTCTGGAACCAGAGCACGTTTATCAAAAATTTACCATTTATCAAAATCTTTAATAAATTATAATCCTGTGTTAAGTCTCCCCTTGGTTTCTCTGTTCCACTTCTGACATTGCAAATCTTGCCTGATGATAGTTTCCCACCTTGCATAATCCTGTGCACTATGGCTTTAATGTCTTCTCTATAATGGGACATGCCAAATTCTACACAGTGCTGTAACTGTGGCCTAACTCTTTTGTCATTTAGCACATTATTTAAGAATAAATTTATTATTTTACCTTTTTCACCTTTGTACCTGTGCTTTATCCTTTAATAATATTTGCTTTTTTATGACATTCTTCCCCTCTACTCTCACTTTCAAGGAAATTTGAACAGATTGTTGTTTCTCTTCCACACTACCCTTCAGTAGCTTTCCATTGTACATATAATCCTATTTCTTTTTCTTTCCAGAAAAAGTTTTGCTTCACACTTGGTCTCAAACATTTGCTGCCAGAGGCGAATGTAATTATGTATTTGACGGGTGCGCTCATTTCATTCACTTTCTCTGGAAGAAGCAGTTTCTAGACACACAAATCATGATGCAGCTGGATACTGATCTCTCTCGGTATTTGAACCCAGTTATGCGGTATTCACATTATTGGCCTCCATGGCCAAAATGTTCATCAGTAACTAAAACCTTATCCACGTGCATAGTTTAGTGGGGAGATGGTGGCAAAGTGGTCGTGTCACTGGGCGAGCAATCTAGAGACCTGGGTAATGGCCTAGGGACTCGTGTTCAAATCCCCACCATGGCAGCTGGTGGAATTCAAGCTTACTTAATAAAAATCCAAAGTCAAAGCTAGTCTCGGTGATTGTGACAAATGAAACCATTGTTGATTGTTGTAAAAACCCATCTGGTTCACTTGGTGTCCTTTAGGGAAGAAAATCTACCTTCCTTGCATGGTCTGGCTTACATGTCATTCTTAACTACCATTGGAAATGGCTTGGCAAACCACTCCACTGTTTCAAACCCCTACAAAGTGTTAAGCAAAGAACAAAACTGAACCGACTACCCAGCATTGACGAAGTCCCGTCTTCAATGAAGATGCCCTCTATTGTGTTGTGTGGTACTACCAGTGTGCGAAATGAAAGATTTCGAAAAGATCTAGCAACTCAAATCTCAGCACTGGTGAGGTGCTGTGAGCCATCATTAGAATTTTACAACCACAATCTGTAACCTCATGACATGGTAGAGTGGGGATATTCCCATTTCAAAGAAGAGTGCAGAAGAGCATGCCAGGAGCTGCACCAGGCATACTTAATTGAGGTGTCAACCTGGTGAAGCTATAATGCAGGACTACTTGTGTACCAAACAGCGTAAGTAGCATTCAATGGACAGAGCTAAGCAATCTCACAAGTAACAGATCAGATCTGAGCTCTGCAGTCTTGCTACACCCAGTCGTGAATGGGATTAACAGGAGGAGGACGCTCCAGAAGTATCTCTAACCTTAATGATGGTGGAGTCCAGCACATCAATATAAAAGAGAAGGCTGAAGTATTTGAAACCATCTTCTGCCAGAAGTGCTGAGTGGATGATCCATCTCGGCCTCCTCTGGAGGCCCCAGCATCACATAGAAACATAGAAACTAGAAGCAGCAGTAGATCATTCAGCCCTTTGAGCCTGCTCTGCCATTCATTTTGATCATGGCTGATCATCGAATTCAGTACCCTGATTCCACCCCCCCCCCCCCACCATATCCCTTGATTCCCCCCCTCCCCATATCCCTTGATCCCTTTAGCCCCAAGAGTTATATCTAATTTCTTCTTGAAATCACACAACGTTTTGGCCTCATTCTGTAGTTGTGAATTCCACACATTCACCACCCTCTGGGAGAAGAGATTTCTCCTCACCTCAGCTCTAAAAGGTTTATCCCTTATCCTCAAACTGTGACCCCTATTTCTGGACTCCCCCACCATTGGGAACATTCTTTCTGAATCTACCCTGTCCTAACCCTGTTAGAATTTTATCTGTGTCACGGATGCCAGTCTTCAAAACTTCAGTTCACTCCACGATATCAAGAAATAGCTGAAGGCACTGGATACTGCAAAGACTTGGGCTCTGACAATATTCTGGCAATAGTATTGAAGACGTGCTTCAGAACTAGCTGCGCCCCTAGTCAAGTTGTTCTGTACAGCAGCAACATTGGCATTTGCACGGCAATGTGGAAAATTGCCTAGGTATGTCCTGTCCACAAGAAATAGGACAAATCCAACCCCTTCAATCTACTCTCAATTATTAATCAAGTGGTCATCAACAGTTCTATCAAGTGGCGTTTATTCAGCAATAACCTGCTCACGGATGCTCAGTTTGGGTTCCTCAAGGGTCACTCAGCCCCTGACCTCATTGCAGCCTTGGTCCAAACATGGAAGAGAGAGTTGAATAAGTGGTGAGGTGAGAGTGATTGCCCTTGACATCAAGAGAGCATTTGACTGAATGTGACATTAAGGAGCGTAGCAAAACTGGAGTTGATGGGAATAAGGTTGGAAAACTCTTCGCTGGTTGGAGTCATACCTGGCACAGAGAAAAATGGTTGGGGTTTTTAAAGTTTAAAGTTGAAGTTTATTTAATAGTGTCACAAGTAGGCTTGCATTAAATCTGCATTGAAGTTACTGTGGAAATCCCCCAGTAATCTCCGTTCCAGGACATCACTGCAGTAGTTCCTCAGGGTAGAGTCCCTAGGCCCAACCATCTTCAGCTACTTCATCAATGACCTTTCCGCCATCCCAAGATCAGAAGCTGGGATGTTCACTGATGATTGCATTATGTTCAGCACCATTCACAACTTCTCAGATACTGAAGCAGTCCATGAACATATATGTTGAGCTTTGAGTGTTGTTGGAGCTGCACTCATCTGGGCAAGTGGAGAATATCCCAGCACACTCCTGTCATGTGTCTTGTAGATAGCGGATAGATTTTGGGGAGTCAGGAGATGAGTTATTTGCTGCAGAATCCCCAGTTTTTGACCTTGAGCAGTCCATGCTCAAGCCATATGCAGCAAAACCTGGGCAACATTCAAGCTCGGGCTGATAAGTTGCAAGTTTACATTCTAGCCACATGAGTGCCAGGCAATAACCCATCTCCAACAAAGAGAATCCAAGATTCTTCCCTTGACATTCACCTGATGAAGGAGCAGCACTCTGAAAGCTCGTGATACCAAATAAACCTTCTGGATTTTAACCTGGTGGTGTTGAGAGACTTCTTGTGCCCACTACAGTCCAATGCCGCTTTTTCCACATCTTGACATCCAATGTCATTACTATCACTGAATCTCCCAATATCAACATCCTGGGGGTCCCTATTGACCAGAACCTGAAGTGGACCGGCAAAAGCAGGTCAAAGACTTGGGAATTCTGCATCAAATAACTCACCTCCTGACTCCCCAAAGTCTGTCCACTCACTATCAACAGGGCACATGTCAGGAGTGTGTTGGAATGTTCTCCACCTGCCCAGATGAATGCAGCTCTAACAACACTTGAAGCTCAACACCATCCAGGATAAAGCCTCCTATCCAGCACCTTCAAAATTCACTGCCTGCATCACCAATGCACAGTACCATCTACAAGATGCACTGCAGCAACTTGCCAAGGCTCCTTCGACAGCACCTTCCAAACCCACAACCTTTCTCACCTCAATGGACAAGGGCAGCAGATGCATGGAAATGCCACCAACGTGCAAGTTCTCCTCCAAGCCACTCCCCATCCTGACTTGGAAATATATCGCTGTTCCTTCACTGTGGTTGGGTCAAGTCCTGGAACTCCCTCCCGAACTGCATTGTGGGTGTACCTACACATTGAGACTGCAGTGGTTTAAGAAAGCAGTTCGTCACCACTTTCTGGAGGGCAATTAGGGGTGGGCAATAAATGCTGGCCAGCCAGTGACACCCACATCCTGTCAAAAGAATTAAATAAATAACGTGAACATTCCAGATGCATCCCTGATCATAAAGGAGGCAAACTCAGAACACCACCAGCACATCATGTTGCAGCTTGTCTTGGACTGGACAGTGCTTCATGGATTGCAGTTAACTGGATTTCATAGTCAAATTACCTTTTTTAAAAAAAACAATCATTTACTGGGGCCTCCCTTTCATCAGGTGACAATTTAGGAGCTGTAAGTGACAGTTGGTGCGTTGAATGGAGCAGAAATAATGTTGTCCTTGATTGACATGTTAAAAGCACACCTTTTTTTATGTGCAACTCATAGACTGCTTGGTTCCTTCTGCACGTGCTATTACAAGCTATATTTGGAAAGCCAGAATGCATAAACCCATCAGCACCCAGGCACAGCTTTATTCCTGATATTTTGTGGCTGTCCATAACTATAAGCCTTCAAAATGTGATTTTGTTTTCAAGCTCAGCCTGTATTTTTACATCTATACTATCCACGTATATGCTCAATTATTTTTTTGTCAGTTATTCGATCCACAATCACTGACTGGGTAATGTAGCACAAGGTGGAACTTCACCATTGGCAAGTGGTGATATTTGCAGTTTTATTTCTAGCGAATGAAATGCTTAAATTTAATAATGAGAGTTTCAGCTTGTTCCTAGATGGACTCAATCCCAAACCAGTATACATTTTAAAAACTCATTTGTGGGACATGGGTGTCGCTGGCTGGCCAGCATTTATTGTCCATCCCTAGTTGCCCTTGAGAAGGTGGTGGTGAGTTGCCCTCTTGAATCGTTGCAGTCCATGTTCTGTGGGTTGACCCACAATACCATTAGGGAAGGAACGGCGATATATTTCCAAGTCAGGGTGGTGAGTGGCTAGGAGGAGAACCTGTAGGTGATGATGTTCCCACTTATCTGCTGTCCTTGTCCTTCTAGTTGGAAGTGGTCGTGGGCTTGGAAGGTGATGTCCAAGGATCTTTGGTGAATTTACATTATGTAAATTACATTGATACTCCACTTCAGTCCTCAGAGGAGCCATTGAATGTGACACCCTTTGAAAGTACTACCTGCCTGCTGGGTTAGATGTTAATGATCTCATTGCACTACCTAAAGAATGGAACATTTTCCTTATGTGCTGGCTAATATTGAGTTGACCACCACAAATACCAAAAAAACAGATTCAAGTTTAAAGTTTATTTATTAGTGTCACAAAGTTACTGTGAAAATCCCCTAGTCACCACACTCTGGCGCCTGTTCGGGTACACTGAGGGAGAATTTAGCTTGGCCAGTGCACCTAACCAGCACCTCTTCGGACTGTGGGAGGAAATCGGAGCACTCGGAGGAAACCCACACGGACGGGGGGAAAATGTGCAGACTCCGCGCAGACAGTGATCAAAGCTGGGAATCGAACCCGTGTCCCTGGCACTGTGAGGCAGCAGTGCTAACATGAGGGATAAGCCGATGCTGCTGTGTTTCCCTATGTCCACAGCATTTCAAAAGCTTACAGGTATTTAGCAATATGAAATCTAATTGGATCTTTCTTAGTCCTTTTTTAGTCCTTCGACTTCATAGAAGCAATCTCAGATTTCTTGGATTCGAAATGCATATGCAAAACTTTTCTCATTCTAAACTCTTTCACAGATGAACACTTTTCTAATAATTGCTACTGCAATGGAAATTGTGGTTGTATATACATTGAAGGTACAGGCAAGTAGGAGATAGGTTTAGTATATCGCAATTTTCTAACTATCATTGCTAAGTCCTGCCATCCTTTTTAACACATTTATGTAAAGTTTGTCCAGTTCAGTTGATACTGGCTACCAGGGTTCTCTTTCCATTTTCAAATTTCTCCTAGCAGCTAGAGTGGTGGAATGTAGAGCTGATTCGGAACTTGGTGAGCACCTCTGTTAAAATAAGTGAGTGAGTTCTATCAGTGTAATAGCTGCTTTATTGTGACATTCCTTAACGTTAAATGGACTTCTATGTGTTCTATGATGGGGTTATCACCATGCTTCCATTGCTCATAATTTCTCTCCAGATTTTGGCAGGTATTGAAAGCAATCCAAACTATTGTAATTTAGCATTATCCGTGTGCACGTGTGTGTCTGCACGTGTGTGAGAGAGTTGAAATGAAAGCACAGTGCTGGCTGATCAAGGTGAATTGATAATTCTTCTGCTAAGAATGTCGTGATGTACAGAAAGTTACCACAATCAACAAAATCTTTGCAATTCAACTAACGGGCAACTTCATTCCCTGCCTTACATTTTCTACTTTGTTGCCTGAATCAAAATGTTAAATGTGGAAAATTCTTTGGTCTTTGTGATTAATCTAATATTTATATAATGTAAGTCGAATATATACCTATTCATTTAGGTTTCACATACAAGGAAGTGTTGTCTGTCATGCACTGGGGGAACATCTTCCTCTTGAGAATTCCCCTGTGTTTCCTGTTTTTTTTTTCTAAAAATTCAGCATCACCTGATGTGCCAAAATTAGTTCCTTTGCAACACAAATTGTTGACTAAATGTTAGAGTTTTTTCACTTTGTTACAGTTCAAGGGAGCACTGCACTGTTGGATGCATTGTCTTTTGGATGAGATGAGCGGCACGGTAGCACAGTGGTTAGCACTGCTGCTTCACAGCTCCAGGGACCTGGGTTCGATTCCCGGCTTGGGTCACTGTCTGTGTGGAGTTTGCACATTCTCCTCGTGTCTGCGTGGGTTTCCTCCGGGTGCTCCGGTTTCCTTCCACAGTCCAAAGATGTGCGGGTTAGGTTGATTGGCCATGCTAAAAATTGCCCTTGGTGTCCTGGGATGCATAGGTTAGAGGGATTAGTGGGTAAATATATGGGGGTAGGGCCTGGGTGGGATTGTGGTCGGTGCAGACTCGATGGGCCGAATGGCCTCTTTCTGTACTGTAGGGTTTCTATGATTCTATGATTCTACCATTCTTTATCACTGCGGAATTTATCGAACAAAATCTTGCTTGCAAGAATATGTATGAAAATAGTTTGACCACAATGACTCGTCCAAAATGGTTCTATTCTCGACGTGAAGTTGAATGCCATAACTTTTTGATGGTTTGATGCCTTTGCTTTGAGGTGTAAAGCATCTTCTGGACTCTGCAAAGGGACATGACATAGCTGAAAGATTATCCCAGTTGCAAAAATGTTAAAGGGAGTAAAGGAAGGAAATCATTGCAAGAACATTCCCCTTAAATGTACATTGACACCGCACTATTGCTTTTAATAATGGTAGCCCACCCAAGGTTAGTGACTGCATCAGCCTTGTCTTACAGGCAAAAATCATGCCTTACAATCAGAAGGTTGTGGGTTCAAACCCCATTCTAGAGACTTGAGTACATAATCTTGGTTGGCACTTCAGTTTCAAGGGAGCACTGCACTGTTGGATGCATTGTCTTTTGGATGAGATGTTCAACTGAAGCTCTTCATCTCTGGTGGAAATAAAAGATTCCATGGTGCTATTTGAAGATGATCAAGGAAATTATCTTGGCGTCCTAGCAACAGTCATCCCTCAAACCAATGTGTCTCAAGTAGATTATTTGGTCATTTATGTCATTATTGTTTTTGGGATCTTTGTGCAAGTCTGCTGTGTTACACAGTGATTGTTCTCTCTGTCTTGTGGAAGAGCAATTATCTGTACTCATCTCTTGGTAAGGAGCATGATGGTGATAAGTATGATTTTCCTTTGTACCTTGGAACCCTGGCTGGCAATTACATCGACATCAAGATTTTTAAATAAACAACAATTCCACCTCCCCACCCCCCTTCCAATTTTCTTCCTTGTCTCCTGAAAGTATTCATTTTTGCAGGGATCCTGTTTGCCACAGATAGAGTACCAGGGACCTGTTAGTAGCTGATAAGAGCCCTGTTTTCATCACCCATTCCATTCTTAACTGTGTAAAATGAAGGATGACACCTCTTAATGCCTTTAAATATCATTTAATGGAAATAGCAATACAAAAGGTCTAAAAGTTGAGTGAAACATGCTGGTTTAAATATGTGTTAAAAAGTTCTACTTAAATGTTCTGCCAAGGAATGGTCTAGCACAAGTCTGTACCTGTGGTTTCTTCCACCTTGAAGTGCCCAATTTCCACCAGCCAAATTAAGATAAAAGCGCTTTCCAACAATTAGGAAGTTAATTGGTAGCTAATGCAAGTGCACTGTTGTTATACAATAGGGCGGCATGGTGGCGCAGTGGTTAGGACTGCTACCTCACAGCGCCAGGGACCTGGGTTTGATTCCCGGTCACTGTCTGTATGGAGTTTGCACGTTCTTCCTGTGTCTGCGTGGGTTTCCTCCAGGTGCTTCGGTTTCCTCCCACAGTCCAAAAGACGTGCTGGTTAGGGTGCATTGGCCGTGCTAAATTCTCCCTCAGTGTACCCGAACAGACGTCAGAGTGTGGCGACTAGGGGATTTTCACAGTAACTTCATTGCAGTGTTAATGTAAGCCTATTTGTGACACTGAAAAGAAAACATAGACTTAATGCTGAGGGGAAACGTAGCAAAATTACCAAGTTGTCAAGTGAAGGTTAAAATATTTACAGAGAGGTATTGAATATGTTAAGTGAATGGGCAGAAATTTGGCAGATGAAATGTAATGTTAGTGACTGGGAAAGGGAATGGTTGCATTTATTGCAAGGGGAATAGAATATAGAAGTAAGGGAGTTTTACTGAGGGCCTTGGTGAGATCACATCTGGAGTACTATGTACAAGTTTTGGCCTCATTTGAAAAAGGATATAATTGCATTTGAAGCAGCTCAGAGAAAATTCATTCGACTCATTCCTGGGATGAAGGACTTACCTTATGAAGAAAGGTTAAACAGGTTGGGCATTTAACTATTTGAGTTTGAGAGGAATGAGGAATGATTATTGAAACATACAAGATCTTGAGACTTGATAGAGTGGATACAAGGCATATGTTTCCATTTGTGAGGGAGACTAGAACTAGGGACCACAGCTTAAAAACAAGAGATCTCCCTTTTAAGATGGAGATTTTCTCCAAAGGGTCATTAGACTGTGGAATCCTCTTCCCTAGAAAGCAGTGGAAGCCGGATCAATTAATTTGTTCATTACTGAGTTAGATTGTTGAGAGACAAAGCGGGTCAAGGATTACGGGACAAGGCAGGAAAGTGAAGTTGAGACCACAATCGCGTTGGTTGTGCTCTTATTAAATGGCAGAGCATATGCAAAGGGCCAACTGGCCTACTCCAGCTCCTAAGTCTTATGTTCCTACAGCAAATCTGAATTTTAAAACTGAAAAATGATTATTATAAAAGCTTAATCTTGGCTCTGATAGTTCAATTGTTTAGTCGTGTATTATTTTCTGCAGATGCCTCAAACGTGAGGTGGGAGGATTTCTTCAGTAGATCAGGTTGCAGAAACAACACAATGCTTTATGTTTGGTCTAATTATAGGGTGGTTGCTTTTAGTACCAGCACAGTTGACGTACTGTAGACTGATTGTTAAGCTGTTATTGATCATTGTCCGTGGCTAGGATAGTGAACAGTTGTTTCTTTTTTATGTACAGTTCTCCAACTTGTGGCTAAAAATGGCTCAGTGAATCTGAAAGTCTTTTTATTGAATGGCGAGCATGTCTCCCAGCTGTTCTGGCGCTTAGACATCTGCCCCCAAGTGCTAGCTTGAAACCCTTTCCCCTTGTATGTTTGCCAACAAATAAGAAATGTACTTTTGTTCAGGGAGCACAGCTGATGGCACGTGCAGCTGAAGCAAGATTTCACTGAACAGTCATAAACAGCACAATACTGGAGTAGTCATTTCTGCTGCCACTGTTCGGTAAATGAATAAGCGTGTTTGGTAAGAATTTACATTTTCAGTCATAGAATGAGTGGCGTTAATTTATATCCAACCTAAGACAGATTTTTTACATAGATAAATATTTGTTTCGCAAAATTGATTTAACGAATGCAGGGACGGGATGTATGGGATGTGTCCTTAAGATTTTGCAAAAACTGTTAACTCCCTTTTCTCATCAAAAAGAAACACTTTTACTCCAAGGAATGCTGGAGTCATAAGAAGAATATATTTTAAGGACAGAGGCAAGGTAACTTGAGTTAATGCAAATCAACCTTATAAAGCTGTACTTGTTACCTAGTTTATAATTAAGGAAGCAATTGCATTTTTACTGTAGATGTATGTAAGGATGCTTTTGTTGCAAAAGCTTACGGCATTTTTAAAATCAAATTGCTTCTGGTAAGTAGTCATAAAGGGATTTTACCTAACCTTTACATCAGTGTTTTCAAATGTTCTCCAGCTCATTGTTGAGAAGTCACGTGTAGTCCCTGTTCTGTTGGTTTTCTCATTCTTGCAAATTCAGTTCGAAAAATCAGTTATCGAAATTCATTTTGGTGGATATTTTTCCTGTTTGCTAACTGTTCTGAGAATTTGATTTTTAAAAATTTTACATTTGGATAACAGTTCTATGTATCGTTATGTTTCATAAAACCTAATCCTACATCTTAAGGTATGCAAACACCTGTGTAATTAACATGCAAGTGAATCATAGAATCCTACAGTGCAGAAAGAGGCCATTCGGCCCATCGAGTCTGCACCGACCACAATCCCACCCAGGCCCTATCCACATATCCCTACATATTTACCCACTAACCCCTCTAACCTATGCATCCCGGGACACTAAGGGGCAATTTAGAATGGCCAATCAACCTAGCCCGCACATCTTTGGACTGTGGGAGGAAACCGGAGCACCCGGAGGAAACCCATGCAGACACTGGGTGAATGTGTAAACTCCACACAAGTGCACTTATCAGGTTCTTGATATTTAATGAATAGAAACCCCAGGGCAGAGTTTTGCTGTCCCACCCACCACAGGAATCGTAGCGAGTGGGGCACGGACCATTCAAGGGTTTGTTGACCTCGGGTGAGAATTTCAGGCTCTGGGGTGATCGCGGCGGGAATATCCCACCCCTATTCTCCTGTTGCAGGTTGAATCTGCAGGATCAATTGTGAAGACTCGCTTGTATTGTCCAAGCCTCTGCATAAAATAAAGACTGTAGAGTTATCTAAGCATGCCAATAGACTGCTGATGCCCAATCTGGTAACCTGAATGTAAAAGCATTTTGCAAGCTTTTCACCTTTCCTGTTCTATATTTGCATTGTCTTTTAATTTTCTAGTCCATTGCGACAAGATTGGCCAGAATGGATTTCCTTATTTCTAACCTTGTTCATGTCGTTCATTGTTTGTACAGATTGAAGAAAAAAATCTTTAAAATGGTTTTACTAATTCTGCTACCCATGCTGCTTCTGATGGATACTAAGTGTATTATGGTGTAATTGCAGATTCTGCTGCAGTAATCACTGTGACATTGTTGGTATCTTGTTTAAGCTAAAAGGAGGGGGTCTACCTCCGTAGGTAAAATATTACCTCATCAACATATAGTTGAATCAGATCTAACGGTGTAAGGCAGATTGGAAGAAGTTGCTTTCCGCTAGTACCAATGAATGATTTTGGGATCAAGTGGTAAGGAACTAGAAATTTTCAGCTACTTGAAATTATGTATGCCTAGTTTGTGATACCTTCCTCCTCCTAATTGTAATTTTTGTACCGGTTGACATTTTAAATAGGCCACTGCTTTAATGTAACTCTTCACCGGCATGGTAGCACTGCTGCATCACAGCGCCAGGGACCCCGGTTCAGGCCTCACGTCACTGTCTGGGTGAAGTTTGCACTTTCTCCCCGTGTCTGCGTGGGTTTCCTCCAGGTGCTCCGGTTTCCTCCCACACGCCAAAGATCTGCAGGATAGGTTGATTGGCCATGATAAATTACCCCTTAATGTCAGGGGGATCAGGAGGGGAAATATGTGGGATTATGGGTGGGATTATTGTCGGTGCAGGCTCGATGGGCCAAATGGCCTCTTTGTACTATAGATACTACTGTAGGTTACTGCATCTAGGTTTCTTCTACCATGGTTAATATTAAATGTTCTGCTAATTTTATATTAAAAATTATATATCTATGTTACAATTCATTTTAATGCAAGTCCCAAGCTTTCTTAAAAATGACTTTAGTATTAGTAAAACCGTGCTCTATTTTGTGCATTTGTTCAGGTATTGTGTTCTGATACGCCTGTCAGAATTTGAAACACATGGAAACTTTCCTATTACACTTCAAAGCAAAATATAAAAGAGAGTTAGTTATTTCTCGACTGTTTTATTGGCCCGTAGGGAGGAATTAGGAATTTACAAGCCCCATCATTCTACTGACAAACTTCGCAACTAACAGAAAATATATTTTTTATTAATCTCAATATTTGTCCAAGTGTAACTGATCGCTGGCTGTGTTTATACTCTATTTAGCCCTGTGGCTGTAGAGATACATGGTTTCATTTTAGCAGCAGGTTAATACTTGTACGATGCCCAGCATGTTATTGCAAATCTGTTCCAACAATGCCACCTTCCAAAAAATGTCTACTTCAGCCTTAGCTAAGCATTCCCTTCCACTGTGGTTGGCATGTCTGTCCCATTTCCACGCTCATCCATCCCAGAACCATCTTTGTCCTCCCCTTCCACCCACCAGCCTCCCTAATCAGCGGGTCTTACCTTTCCGTTTCTGTCACATCTTCCCTTCTCGAGCTTCTTTCCTTCTACCAGCACCCATAACCTTCTCGAACAAACGCTGGAGGTGCACACCGCCCCTTTATATCCTCCCTTCCCACCATCCAGGGTCCCGGAGCTCCTCCAGATGAAAAAGTAATTTATTTGTGTTACTCAGTATAATGTAGTACAGAAGGAAACTCTTTAAAAGAGCTATCTATTTAGTTCCACTCCTCTGCCGTCTTCAAATAGCCCTGCAAATATTTTCCTCTTCATATAATTATTCACTTACCTTCTTGAAGTATTGTATCCACTTGCAAACCTTTAAGGTAGCACTCCCAGATCATCATAACTCTGCATTTATTTAAGACAAGTCTCCTAATTTTACCTCTGATTCTTTTACTTGAATTTGTGCCCTCTGATTACCAACTCTTCTGCCACGGGAAACAGTTTCTTATTCACTCCATATCAAAATCCTTCATGAATTTGAACACCCCATTAGACCTCCCTTAACTTTCTCTGCTCTGAGAATAGCCCCAGATTCTCCAGTCCCTCCACATAACTGTCCCTCATTTTGAGTACCATTCTAGTAGATCTTCTCTGCTCCCTCGTGGACATGAGTCATACAATACAGAAGAGGCCCTTTGGCCCATTGAGTCTGCACTGACAAAGCTACACTAAATCTACACCAATCTCACTTTCCAGCACTTGGCCCATAGCCTTAAATGTTATGCACATTTTAAGTGCTCATCCACGTACTTATTAAAGATTGTGAGGTTTCCTGTCTCTACGACCCTCCCAGGTAGTGCATTCCAGACTCCCATCACCCTCTGGGTGAAAGGATTTTTCCTCCAATTCATTCTAAATCTCCTGTCCCTCACCTTAAAATTATGCCCCCCTTGTTATTGACCCTTCAACTAAGGGAAGCACCTAACTAGTAATTTAAGTGGTTTACTTTAAAGTCCTTTTGTACTCTATGTTTCTGCTTATAAAACCAAGGATATCCATTTTCTTAACATGCCTCTCAAGTTATCCTGCCACCTTGGATTATTCATGTATGTTGAGGTCCATTTCTCTCTCTCTACCTGAACCGTTGTATAATTATACCATAGTTTATGTTTCCTCCCTTCATTCTTCCTACTTAACGTATCATTTCATACTTCTGTTAAATTTCATCTACCATGCTTCTACCATTCTATGTCCTCCTGAAATCTGTTACTATTCACTTTATTGTTTATTATATTTCGGAGTTTGATATCTACAAACATGATGAAATTATGCCCTGTAAAACCAAGTTCACACCATTAACTTGTGTCAAAAGCAGTCGTGGTCCTAATATGGGCTCTGGGATACCACTGTGTTATACTTCCGATATCCAGTTGGTAAGGGAAGAATCCAGAGCCAATCTTTACTTTGGATAGATTTATTCACAGAGTGAAACATTACAGATATATATATCACCTAACTCTCAATTTTTGTCAGTAAGTGTCTCTTTATATATGCTCAATATATGTAATCAATGCCCTTTCTCTGTAATTGATACAGTTAACAACCACTGTATAATTTTCTCCAGTCTGAAAGAACAACAGTTTGCTTCTGCCTCTTAGCCCATTTCGTAGCCATGTTGTCATTGTCTATTTAAGTAAGAAGTCTCACAACACCAGGTTAAAGTCCAACAGGTTTATTTGGTAGCAAATACCATAAGCTTTCGGAGCGCTGCCCCTTCGTCAGATGGAGTGGTTATCTACAGATAACCACTCCATCTGACGAAGGGGCAGCGCTCCGAAAGCTTATGGTATTTGCTACCAAATAAACCTATTGGACTTTAACCTGGTGTTGTGAGACTTCTTACTGTGCTTACCTCAGTCCAACGCCGGCATCTCCACATCATTGTCTATTTAACCCAGGGGCTTCAATTTTGTGGACTTTATCAAACACCTTTTGAAAGTCCATGTACATAACATCGACTGTACAACTCTCAACCTTGTCCGTTGCTTCTTTGAAGAACTCTATCAAATTAGTCAAACATACTTCTAACGGAATAAAAGCAAATTACTGCGGATACTGGAATCTGAAGCAAAAACAGAAAATACTTTTTATTCATTTGTGGCACATGGGCGTCACTAGCTGGCCAGCGTTTATTGCCCATCCGTAGTTGCCCAAGGATAGTTGAGAGTCAACCACATTGCTGGGGCTCTGGTGTCGCATGTAAGCCAGGTGGCAGATTTCCTTTCCTAAAGGACATTAATGAACCAGATCATTTTTTTCCGACAATCGACAATGGTTTCATGGTCATCAGTAGTAGTTTCAGATATTTTTATTGAATTCAAATTCCACCATCTGCCCTGGTGGGATTCGAACCCAGATCCCCAGAATATTAGCTAAATTTCGGGATTAATAATCTAACAATAATGCCACTATACCATCGCTTCCCCTGGAAAATATCAGCAGGCCTGACAGCATCTGTGGAAAGAGAATAGAGCCAACGTTTCGAGTCTGGATGACCATTTGATACTTTTAATAAATCCGTGTTTGCTGTCATTTATTGAACCATATTCTTTTGGGTAACAACTTAGTCTCTGATTATTACCTCAAATGTTTGCAAACACTGATATTAAATTGACTGACCTGTTGTTGCCAGGTTTATACCTCCCCTTTTTTTGAACAGGACTGCAACATTTGCAGTGCTCCAGTCTTCTTCTATCAATTCCATATTGGTGGAGAATTGGACATTTGTGGCCAAAGCCTCTTCAATTTCCTCCCATAACTCCCCCAGTAACCGAAGATGCATCATTTCTGGACTGAATTTTCCATTTTGTGTACTACCAACATTTTAAGAACCTTTTAATTCTATCCAATTTTTCTACTGTCTAAACTTTGATTCTTTAGAAGACGCGACTGCAAAATAATAATAGAAAACAAGAAAATGGCAGAAAATTTGAACAAATATTTTGGATCTGTTGTCACAGTCGCAGACAAAACCTCAATAAAAGTGGAAAATTGTGACAGAGGAGAGAGAAACTTTTAACTAGAGAAAAAGGTGCTAGGCAAACTCATGGGACTAAAGGCTGACAAGTCCATTTAATGTGGTATCCTGTATTTTAAGACCATAAGACTAGAGGCAGAAGTAGGACATTCAGCCCATCGAGTCTTCTCTACCATTCAATGAGATCATGATTGATCTGATATGATAATCCTTAACTCCACTTTCCTGTCTTATCCCCACAACCCCTGATTCCCTTACTGATTAAAAATATGGCTATCTCAGTCTTGAATATACTTACAAAATAGGTGATAGCGATTTGCTGGTACATTCCTCAGGGAAAATGCCTCGACCTATCAGAGTCAAGTTGCCTGGTTTAAATTTTCAAATAGTGCTTGGTAATTAACTGTCAATCACCATGAACTGTTGCATTCTCCATGGCAATGAGAGTCCATTGGCAACCAAGCAGCACTCCCTTCTCATACAGTATAAAGTTGTTGTTTCCCCTGACATTGGTATTCTTGCAATTGTCCTGATGAGTACAAGATGAAAAGCTTCAATAAAATATCTTTTATCAGTGATATTCAAGTTATTTACTATCAAACAGGCTTGGGCTGATAAGTGGCAAGTTACATTCACGCCACACAAATGCCAGGCAATGACCATCACCAATAAGAGACACTCTAACCACCACCCCTTAACATTCAATGGTGTAACCATCACTGAATCCCCCACTGTCAATATCTTTGGGGTTACCATTGACCAGGAACTCAACTGGACTCACCACATAAACACAGTGGCTACAAGTGCAGGTCAGAGGCTAGGAATGCTGTGGCAGGTAACTCACCACCTGACTCCCCAGAGCCTATTCACCATCTACAAGGCACAAGTCAGGAGTGTGATGGAATACTCCCCACTTGCCTGGATGGGTGCAGTTCAAACAGCACTCAAGAAGCTTGACACCATCCAGGACAAAGCAGCCCGCTTGATTGGCACCACATCTACAAACATTCAATCCCTCCACTATCGACCTCAGTAGCAGCAGTGTGTACCATCTACAAGATGCACTGCAGCAATTCACCATCAAAGATCCTCAGACAGCACCTTCCAAGCCCACGACCACTTCCATCTAGAAGGACAAGGGCAGTAGATAAATGGGAACATCACCACCTGCAAGTTCCCCTCCAAACCACTCACCATCCTGACTTGGAAATATATTGCCGTTCCTTCGCAGTCACTGGGTCAAAATCCTGGAATTCCTTCCCTAACGGCATTGTGGGTCAACACACAGCACATGGATTCAAGAAGGCAGCTCACCACCACCTTCTCGAGGGCAACTAGGGATGGACAATGAATGCTGGCCACTGACACCGACGTCCCACGAATAAGTTAAAAAAAACTATACTTTCATTGGTGCACTGTTAGATACTAAATTTCAGGAAAGAATTTTTAATGCTAATTTTCATATTGGTTTGGATTTTAGAATTCTATTTCACGATTTATTGTTTGTTGGTGTTCTGTGACTTACCATCAAAATTTAAAGATTTATTTTACTTTTTGAGTAAGCTACAGAGCTCAATTAATTCTGATAATTAGATGAATAGCAGAGCAGGCTCGAAGGGCCGTATTGCCGCCTCCTGATCCTATCTTCTGTGTTTCTTTGATTGAGTTTAGGAAAGGTCAGAGCAGTTGATAAATTATCCGGTGGGACCAGGTTCACATGATTTGTGTATTGATGAACAATATTCCATCATCCTTCCCTTAATGCTTTGCTAACTTTCCTTTTAATATGCTGGCCACTCCCAGAGTTCTAATGTAAACTCCTCCACAGTTCACTTCAAAATAGCTGCTGTACTGTAACTGCTTATCTCTTGCACAAGCACTGAGTACTGAAAAGCTTATTAAATGTGTTCCTGATAAATAACTCGTTATACAGCTTTTTAACAATCCCTATTTTAAAGAAAGAGTTTTCAGTTGAACACAAGGTAAGTGTTTTGCAGTATATTTAAAGCCATGATCTGCATGCCTTTATGCAAGTTGCCTCTGATTTGGCAAATGGGATCTGTTAATTTATGAAAGTGCTGTTAAAACTTTGTGTGACTGTGTCTTCTGTAGAGATAACAGTAATAAGCCAGTAGTTTTTCATGTGTATCTATACAGTGGTGGTTTACGATACGTGGCCCTTTTCTTCAACTGGAATACAATGTTATAAGTTTGCATCTGCTCTGTGTTAGAGTAATAATTATCAAGTGGGTTAACTTTTTTTTCTGTTGGGTCAGATTGACTTGATTTAGCTACAGGCTTTAAACTGGGGGGTGGTGGAGAATATCTTTGAAAGTACATTTTGGATGGAAACTGCTGCCTATTTCTTTTGTCAAGTAGATGAAGGAAATTAATGCTCAACAGTTGGTGCATTGAGCTTTTGAGGTAATTGTTCAGGTGGGCTGTTGTGTTTCAGTTTAACCTATAAGTTCCAGATCAATTAGCTGGCCCAGTGATTAATAGCAAAGGAATGTATTACTTGTTGGGTTGGTCTGGGGAAATGACTGTGCTCTCAGTTGTGTAAAGCAACAGCTCTGTATAGGGTAACCAAGTATGAATGGGGTTTTGGTGTCTTCAATGACACACTGGTAACACGGATGGAAAAATGGATTGTCCTGGCTTCATATTTAATTTGTGTTAAATCATTGGGCAATCAAACATGGTGATTGTTTAAATATTTTTTGATACCATAAACTTGCCATTGAGATAATATTGCACAATTTCCTGATTTAAATGTGTATCTAGTGTCTGATATGACAATACTATGTGTACATTTGCTTGCTTTATTTACGGCACATTAATTTTTCTCACTCGCCCAGTTAATTAACAAGACTAAAATACATTATAATGTTTATTTTTGACTTATTGTAATAATGCTTGCAATATTGCAGTGATTTTTGATTTGAGAATGGTTCTGGGAATTGTTGTGCGTTTGTCAGACAGTTGCTTTTGCTCGTTAATTTTATTCTGGTCAAAACCCAGTGGTTGCTTTGTGTTATCTTATTTAGCACACTAGAAGATGAAATGCAAGATCTCCAACCAGTACTTAGATCATAGTCTCTCTTTTTTCAACAGAGTGATCTAATTAGATTCATAATTTTTATTGTAGAATCATAAAATCCCTACAGTGCAGAAGGAGGTCATTCGGCCCATCGAGTCTGCACTGACCACAATCCCACCCAGGCCCTATTCCTGTAACCCCATGTATTAACCCTGCTAGTCCCCCGACACTAAGGGGCAATTTATCATGGCCAATCCACCTAACCTGCACATCTTTGGACTGTCGTGGGTTTCCTCCCACTGTCTAAAGATGTGCGAGTTAGATTAATTGGCCATTAAATTACACCTTAGTGTCAGGGGGATTAGCAGGGTAACTACGCGGGGTTACGGGAATATGGCCTGGGTGAGATTGTTCTCGGTGCAGACTCAATGGGCTGAATGACCACCTCCTCCACTGTAGGATTCTATGAAACTGGAGCACCCGGTGGAAACCCACACAGACATGGAGAGAATGTGCCAACTCCACACATGCACACACATACGTCTCTGGTGAAGCAGCAGTGCTAACCACTGTGCCACCATGCCACCCATGATTATTAGTAGTCATCATATTAAATAATAGCAACTATCTGGTAAAAAGTAATGAAGCTAACGAATTAAGTGATAATCCTGTTGGGAAGCAGGATGTTTTCTCAGGCTTGCTATCTGTTAATCCCAAATCTGATCTCTGTTGACTTGGCTGATTTTCATTAGGAAGACACTGAAGATGTGAAACAGGTCACTCTGCCCTGGGTTGTAAAAACGAACCACTCCTTACCAGTATTCATTGTTTTTTTTTTGCTGCAAATATGGGTAGATGATGGAGATTATTCTTTCTTTGGCTGTGATGTTATCAGCAGTTGATAGCCTTCAACGCTCAAACTTGTGTGCATCATCACTTGCATGAGGTGATGGAGGGTAGCTGATGTCTGTGAAGTTGTAGATCAGGAAGAAGTGGGAAGCACAAAAGACTTGTTTGGATTCTGTAGGATTGGCACCCCATTTGTTCGCCTTGAGAACTTGTTCACTGCAAGCACTGAAGCAGTTTAAGCAAGTCCACCACCATCACCTAGGGCAATTAGGGATGGGCAATAAAATACCAGCCTTGCCAGTAACGCCCACATTCCATACATGAATTTTTAAAAATTAAAACAGGATCAGCTCTGTTAGCTTTTGCATAGCACCTACATGTGTTCCTGTCTAAAACTGGCAACAAATAATCAAACTGAATTTGTAATAGATTCTTACCTTTATGCGTTGTCCACTTTTTTAAAGTTCTGATTCTGGGAGACCTGTTTCTCCAAGTCTGGGTTTGGGATAAAGGAACTGAATTTGAATGTAATAGTTTTAACGCCTACTGTCGGATCATCGAGGTTTGTTTCCCAGAATCAACATTCCGGCTGCACCAATATAAAATTTACCAATTTGAGCTGTTATTTATTTCCTATTCTGCATCTTTGAGTACGCAGTGAAAACTTAACTAGCTGCTGTTTGAGCTGTGTCTTCTTACGAACTGTTGAGGGGAATAGAAAGATTATTCAAGCTTGTAGCTCATGTTTGTTGGTGTGTGGTATTGTTTCTAAAATTACTTTCTAAAAGCGTTTTGTAATCTGGGGTGTGTGTTCCTTGTGCTTTTTAGTAGAAATGATATCTAACTGCTTGTGGAATTTGATTATCATACACTAAGTTACTACAGTCTATCAAATGGATATGCCACAAAAATATCATATAGTTGCAGAAAAGATTTGAGCAAAAAATGCCTGTTGCCACTTGCGTCAGTGCATTACAGCTATTTGGAGATGAGTCATCACAACTCTCCCATGGGTGTTCAAAGCTCTTAGTATGAAGATGTAAAACGTACAAGAAAGGTTCCCAGGGAACATGACGCATGGTTTTAATTGTGAATAACTTAGGAATTGGGAAATTTTAGACAATCCTGTTTTAGAAAGTGTGTTTTATCCAGTATCACACACAACATGGCAGTGTACGCAATATTATGTCTATGGATCTTTTTTTCTCCCCCAGGGACTATGTATAGGTCATTGGCCAAACGATTTTTAAAATTTTGTATCATTTAAAGAAAGCCGATGGATCATATGTGTGGCACAGTGGTTAGCACTGATGCCTCACAGCTCCAGGGACCTGGGTTTGATTCCTGGCTTGGGACACTGTCTGCGTGGAGTTTGCACGTTCTCCCCGTGTCTGCGTGGGCTTCCTCCCGGGTGCTCCAGTTTCCTCCCACAGTCCAAGGATGTGTGGATTAGGTTGATTGGCCATGCTAAATTGCCCACAGTGTCCTGGGATGTGTAGGTTAGAGGGATTAGTGGGGTAAATGTGTGGGGATAGGGCCTGGTGTGGGCCAAATGGCCGCCTTCTGCACTGTAGGGTTTCTATATGCAAGCATATTCTGCAAATGTAGGCTTTATGTATTGGCTTGAAGTGGAAAAATATAGTCTTTAAGGCCACTGATTAGACTTGGAGCAAAAATTCCTTCACCTTGCCCCAAGTTAGTTTATTTACTAAATAACCTTGGATTAAGGCATGCAATTGAAGCAGAGTAAAGGAAGCTTTACCCTGCATATCGTCAGTAATATATAGAATCCTGATGGTATGTGTCTAAAATTGAAAATTGTCCCATTTTCGAGCACTGTTCTCGTTCGCTCAAACACCAATGAAATCAATAAAGAGATGAGAATGAAATACACAATCCTTCAAACCTCTGTCTGAGTCCAGGTCGAGTCCAGACTGGTGAGGGCAATAATGTAATGCAAAACTGGTCTCAATTAGATTATCATTGGCCTAATTTAAGAGAGGCTGTGTCGCAGGAATGGAAAATAGAAAAGCCAGAGATAGCACAGACCGAGTTTGTGTAACATGTGTCTTTGAATGCCTGAAATGGAAAAACTATTCATTTTCTTGTCTTTCTCCAATGTAGCTGTGCACAGATATAAAACAGAAGAGAATTAAGGAATAACTGCATACATGGGTTATTCACACTAACAATACTCTTGTACATTTGCTCCTTAAACCAGGTTATTCATGGTCGTGTTGGGGTCTTTAGTTCTTGTGACAATTTTCCTGTGCATTCTTTAAAAATGTATCCTTGTACTACAGCTTCTTTTCATGAAACTATCAGAATTAGACGTTGATCTTCAGTCTGTAGTAGTGCATGTTTTAAACTGCTGTCAGAATTTAATGCAGGCAATGTGCTAATTTTCAGTTGATGAATAGGAGCTGTACAGGTGTTAATTCCTTGTAGTTTAGGGAAGAGAGAATTAATGTTTCAAATTTAATTGATCGAAGAATTAATTTTTCTTCCAGTTTCTTTCAATGGATAGAGAGAGACAAGAGACTTAATTCTCAATCTGGGGTTGGGAAGCTGACGCTCAGATAATTTATATTAATTCTAAATCTGGGGTTGGAAACCCGACACATAGATAATTTATGAAACTCGACCCTGTGCTGCATCTGTGACACTTGTAATTGTCAAATGTAAGTGCCCTATTTGGGCTGGAGGTGAGTTAGATACTCTTTGCCAGGAGGCAGGAGCTGCCTGCAGAGAGTGAGGCAGATGGCAGCCACATTGGAGTCACCAAAGAGAGGCAGATTCTCGGAGGGCCACCACTCTCACCGTGCACAGCAGCAGCCAAGTGAATGATGTTGCATCTGATCCAGAGCAAAATTCCCTCGCACCAAAAATCTTTGTTATTTAAAAAAAAAATTCCTTTTCTTTTCCCGCAATGAACCCAGAAACTATGCACGAACGTTCTCCAGACAGATCAAGTTTGGCAATTTAGAGTTGAAATATTGGCCTTCCCCATCCCAATGACAAACTCCTCCAGGAGCTCAACAAGATGTTAATTGGAAGCAAGTTGCTCCCAATTCCCCACCCTTGCTTTGAAAATTCTAATACTGAGGACGCTGATCCGCCATCTGGGAGGGCCAGTTCCAAAATGTACTCGTGCCTGTTCAACATCCCTGTGGGCAGTCGAAAATCCTGGCCAAGAGTATTTTAGTGTGGGTGAAACAAGTTTACCATCTTTTAATATTTGCCATTTAATTAACCAGAAAGTCAGTTCCTGGATGATGCACCAATGGAGGTCTGAAGTTTAAAAGCTACTATCACTTGGGGGGAAGGGCTTACCTGATTTTTTTTTTGTGTATGGTCCTGAATTTCAAATCTCCTATATCTTATGAACTTGTGAATATTAATCTGAGTGTTTGAATCTTAGCGGAAGGAGTTTTTGATCGTAGAAGATCTCTTAACAATTGTGGTGAGGAATGGAAGGGGAAATAGAAAGATTTTGTCGTCTCGGTATCTACTTCTTTGGTCACTTTTGCTCACTGGTCCCATCATCTCTCTCTTTCCCTTAGCCCCTTTCTCTCTTGTTATTTGCCCACGGGTCACATTTTGCCTAATTACATTCCTGTGAAGTGTTTTGCAGAATCATTTGTGAATTTTTGGGGAGGAGAATTTAAACATTTACTTCACATGCTGTGTGCTTTTATTTGATACTGGGATGATGAAAGCACAACCATACTTACTGCTAAGCAAAATATTTTTTTCTAGAAATTTACTCTTCATAAAATTTGCAAAGCTACATTGCAAAACATTTCAAATTGATTACAGAAAACTTAATAAAATTAAAGTTTTCCCCACATAGCATGTTCTATTCTGAGATGCCTCTACAGTTTCAACACTCTTGATATTTACAATATACATTCCATGTTAGGGATACAGGCTGAGATTTCAACACAGTTATCCAGTCGGTATTGTTTCCACCTGCATGCTTCTACCTCGGATGCTTTTCACAAATAGCTTATGGACAGTCACACAAAATCTGCAACTTGCACTTCATTCCAGATAGCGGGATGAGGGTGAAGTATGATTTGAGAAAAATCCATAAATTAGGTGCATACCATCATCCTGAATGTTCTTAGTGGCTTTGACTGCAATGACCTCTGTCACTACTTTTTATAGAATCCCTACAGTGCAGAAGATGAGTGGGCATGAGGCACATTGAGCAGGAGAAGATATTCCTATTGTGGTCAATAGGAGATGTTCTTTGAAAATGTATTCACTGACCTTGAGCACCTGCATATGGTCATTGAATTCCTTCCAGCACTTCTGCCAGATTTTCAGGCCTAGGCTCTGGGAATTGACCTCCTTTGCCACCTGCTTGTCCCTTGGGGACCTCCTGATCTCCTAACGAAATGTGGTCTCTTCTCCTGTTGACTTCTGGATTAACGCCTCCAGCACTAACTCCAAAAATTTGGGAGTCCCCCTCCCCTCACTTGGCCATTGGTTCATTATGCTGTGCTTCTCCTTACAGCCACTTGCACTACAGGCAGTCAGCATCTCCCCTTTAAGAAAGGCAGACTACCTTTAAGAGCTGCAAGATAGCTAGAGCATATGCTAACCACTTCTAGGTACCCTGTCGGGCATTCAGCCATGCAGCAGCACAGGTCATGCTCAGCCGAACACTACAATCCATCTACCTCAGCAATACGGGGAGAGGGCTAATTACAACTTGCAACTCCCACGCCTGAAAATGGATGCAATCCAATTTTTAGTCCCAGTCTTGTCTATTCTATAATCATTTGTAGGGGGAAAAAACCCAAAAACAATGATTATAGTTTCTGTATGGTTTCTGTAAGTTGAGTTTTTTGGTAAAAATGACAAGAGAGATTTTCTGATTGGATACTCTTTGGGTTGAGGTCGGGACCATGTATCCTGCTTTGAAACTTAATACATTTTTCATGCAATGCTGTTCTTTATTCAGAAGAACTTTGCAGGACGGACTCTTGGCTAAGGTGAGAGGGGGATTTAGTTGACTGTTGACCTGTTGACTGAAGTAAATTTGTATGCTCTACACCCATTCGGTGTGCTTGAAACAAGATTGGAAAGGGACATTGGAAAGGTAACTTCCTCAGAGTGGCGATCTCTGTCGGATTGCTACTCTGAATGAATCTACCCTTCTTGAAAGTGTGTGTGTAGGGGGTGGGGTGTGTGTGTGTGGGGAGGTGCGGTGTGTGTTGTCGGGGGGAGGTGTGGTGTGTGCGTGCCGCCCCTCCCTCCCTTGAGACTGGATCTAGGTGTTTAGACAGTTACTCTGGAGTTACAAGTGTTTTGTTTCCTTCAAACTTTCAGGGTAAAACTGCCAGAACCACCCAAAGTTAGTGATTTTAGTCTCTGCTGTCGGATGGTTCCCAGCCCAGCACAATTGTCTGGATGAAGGAAGATAGCAACTGCTAGGCAAACCCTTACCTGGGAACCAGAGGGATTCCCCATAGCATCATTTGGGAACCCGCCCCCAAATGCAATGCTGGGAAACCAGTACGTTAATGGACCATTAACAACCTATTCAGTTAACATGGTGCAAAGTTTATCTCACAGCAGCATGCAGTGATAGCTGAGATGTGAAGAATTTTATTTTTCTTTCTCCCCACTTCCTTCCTCTTCTGCTATCCCTTTATTACCTTGTTCAAATGACTTCTATTATTGAATGTCGGAAATGCTTATTGGCGGTTTGTGTGGAGGACATTACTGCCAGATGTGAACCTATTCTCCCTCATACGCAAGTATGCACACCTCACAACGAAGGTTTTTGTGGGGGGAGGGGGGGTGTGTGTGTGTGTGGATACAGTAAAAAATGCGAATCGTGGGCCAATTTTATTTCTATGCTTGTGTATTTACTTATCTCTTGCTATCTCCAGAGACCAAGGAGCAGTCTGGCAAATCACAATACTGATGTGGAGATGCCGGCGTTGGACTGGGGTAAACACAGTAAGAGTTTTAACAACACTAGGTTAAAGTCCAACAGGTTTATTTGGTAGCAAATGCCATTAGCTTTCGGAGCGCTGCTCCTTCATCAGATGAAGTGGATATCTGCTCCCAAACAAGGCACACAGAGACACAAAATCAAGTTACAGAATACTGATTAGAATGCGAATCTTTACAGCTAATCAAGTCTTAAAGATACAGACAATGTGAGTGGAGGGAGCATTAGGCACAGGTTAAAGAAATGTGTATTGTCTCCAGACAGGACAGCCAGTGAGATTCTACAAGTCCAGAAGGCAAGCTGTGGGCGTTACCGATAGTGTGACATGAACCCAAGATCCCGGTTTAGGCCGTCCTCGTGTGTGCGGAACTTGGCTATCAGTTTCTGCTCAGCGACTCTGCGCTGTCGTGTGTCGAGAAGGCCGCCTTGGAGAATGCTTACCCAAAGATCAGAGGCTGAATGCCCGTGACCACTGAAGTGCTCCCCCACAGGAAGAGAACGGTCTTGCCTGGTGATTGTCGAGCGGTGTTCATTCATCCGTTGTCGTAGCGTCTGCATGGTTTCTCCAATGTACCATGCCTCGGGACATCCTTTCCTGCAGCATATCAAGTAGACAACGTTGGCCGAGTTGATGTCCCGAGGCATGGTACATTGGGGAAACCATACAGACGCTACGACAACGGATGAATGAACACTGCTCGACAATCACCAGGCAAGACTGTTCTCTTCCTGTGGGGGAGCACTTCAGCAGTCACGGGCATTCAGCCTCTGATCTTCGGGTAAGCGTTTTCCAAGGCAGCCTTCACGACACACGACAGTGCAGAGTCGCTGAGCAGAAACTGATAGCCAAGTTCCTGATGACATGAGGACGGCCTAAACCGGGATCTTGGGTTATTGTCACACTATCGGTAACCCCCACAGCTTGCCTCCTGGACTTGCAGACTCTCACTGGCTGTCCTGTCTGGAGACAATACACATTTCTTTAACCTGTGCCTAATGCTCCCTTCACTCACATTGTCTGTATCTTTAAGACTTGATTAGCTGTAAAGATTCGCATTCTGATCAGTATTCTGTAAATTGATTTTGTGTCTCTGTGTGCCTTGTTTGAGAGCAGATATCCAGTCCATCTGACGAAGGAGCAGGGCTCCGAAAGCTAATGGCATTTGCTACCAAATAAACCTGTTGGACTTTAACCTGGTGTTGTTAAAACTCTTACTGAAATCACAATACTCCCAGACTAGGGACTGAATTAGGGATGAGCTGGTCTGTATACCATAGTGTCAGATCACACAATACATTTCCTTTTAAGCCAGTGGAAGAAGCTGAGATGTATTTTTTGTTTGAGTTCTGTTTCAGGTTATTTTTATACACAGTAAAAACCTTTGCTGTTGGGTTCACTTGCTTCTATGTATTGGTAACAAGCTTGTTCTTTTATTTATGCTGAATGATGGAAGCCAGCTACAAATAAAGTAAACTGCCGATGACTCAATATAGTCTTTGTTCAGCAAACACCATGAATTATGTTTATACCTACACAGGAATAAAACTGTGTGGAGGCAGAGCAAGTATCTCTGTGCTCACAATATGTAGCATCATTAGAAATATGTTTTTCTTCAAGTGCATTGGTGATATTGCTGTGGATAGACACCAGGATGTGGAGATGCCGGCGTTGGACTGGGGTAAGCACAGTATGAAGTCTCTCAACACCAGGTTAAAGTCCAACAGGTTTATTTGGTAGCAAATGCCACTTGCTTTCGGAGCGCTGCCCCTTCATCAGGCGAGTGGGAGTTCAGTTCACAAACAGGGCACATAAAGACACAAACTCAATTTACAAAATAATGGTTGGAATGCAAGTCTTTACAGGTAATCAAGTCTTAAAGGTACAGACAATGCAAGTTGAGAGAGGGTTAAGCACAGGTTAAAGAGATGTGTATTGTCTACAGCCAGGACAGTTAGTGAGATTTTGCAAGCCCAGGCAAGTCGTGGGGGTTACATGTAGTCATAGAATCCCTACAGTGCAGAAGGAGGCCATTTAGCCCATTGAGTCTGCACCAACCACAATCCCACCCAGGCACTATCCCCCGCATACACACGCATTCACCTTGCTAATCCCCCTGACACTAGGGTCAATTTAGCATAGCCAATCAACCTAATCCGCACAACGTCCGGACTGTGGGAGGAAACCGGAGCACCCGGAGGAGCAAACCCACGGAGACACGGGGAGAATGTTCAAACTCCACACAGACACAAAATCACAAAATGCCTGGATTTCTTCATCATCTTCTCATCTGAAACATTCTGTTGTGAAAGGATTCTGATCTTCGGGTAAGCGTTCTCCAAGGCAGCCTTCATGACACTCGACAACACAGAATTGCTGAGCAGAAACTGATAGCCAAGTTCCATACACATGAGGACGGCCTCAACCGGGATCTTGGGTTCATGTCACACTATCTGTAACCCCCACGACTTGCCTGGGCTTGCAAAATCTCACTAACTGTCCTGGCTGTAGACAATACACATCTCTTTAACCTGTGCTTAACCCTCTCTCCACTCACATTGTCTGTAACTTTAAGACTTGATTACCTGTAAAGACTTGCATTCCAACCATTATTTTGTAAATTGAGTTTGTGTCTTTATATGCCCTGTTTGTGAACAGAACTCCCACTCACCTGATGAAGGGGCAGCGCTCCGAAAGCTAGTGGCTTTTGCTACCAAATAAACCTGTTGGACTTCGACCTGGTGTTGTGAGACTTCTTACTGTGATAGACACCAGAACAGTTCTTCCTCAGAGAAAGTGAATGGTGCTATGTGGAACTGACAGAGCTGAGGGTATGCCAACTTTAAATTTTGCAATGGGTGTGGTTTTGGGAGGAGTGTGCTAACCACTTTTTCACTGAGCCATTTGCAGCTGTTGAGATGTACCCTCCAATCAAGTATCGCGCCATTGTTGCCCTTCAAAGGATATGGAAGGAAGGTGGGAACAGGCTATTGAGTTGGATGATCAGCCATGGTCATAATGAATGGCGGAGCAGGCTCGAATGGCCAAATCCTGCCATTTGTTATTTTGGGGTAAAAACAGCAATCTTGTGGAAAGCACTAATGGGCTGATTTTTTAAAAAAACCTGAAAGCAGTAAAATCCAGTCCCAATTTTTAATTTTGTGTTGTTCCAGCCTCTCCAATGTCCTCATGGTACAAGAGATACCCAGAATAGAAACCAGACCCACCAAGTCAAGTTCCCAACCAACAGCAAAGTCAGAAGTGCATCATTTTGTTTTCATTTGTCTAAACATTTCAGAAACAACTTTGTACTATTCTTTATATAAAGTTTTGGGAAGTAGAACATCAAATCAGACTGGCCAATTGTAAAAATAAATTGAGTAGTGTTGCTGATTTAAGAAATAGCTAACGTTCATGAAGATATTGGAGTGCATCATCTGCCCTCAGATTTCAATGTTCCTCGTTGGTTAAATATAGGAAACATGCCATCTTCTACAGCAGATGGCCAAGTCAAATCTGAATTAACTGCTTTTGACTGGTATTTAAATGTGATTGGCTGTTGTAGGAGAGTTTTCCTGGCACGGTTAGGTAAATGGAATGAAGTATTTGTAGGTGGCTCAGTTCTGGATGTGAAATGTGAAGAAATTGAACAAAAAGAACACCAGGGGTTCAATCTGCCCTGTAAATTTCACATCAGCTTAGTTGATTGGAAATAGTAGTTAATAAGTCTTGATTTATCCAAAAACATCCAAAGTGCCCCATATTGAGTGGGACATGGCACACAATGGGGCTTGTAAGAGTCCCTCAACTGTTGAGATGTACCCTCCAATCAAGTATCACGTCATTGTTGCCCATCAAAGGATATGGGAGGGAGGTGGGGACAGGCTATTGAGTTGGATGATCAGCCATGATCATAATGAATGGCGGAGCAGGCTCGAATGGCCAAATCCTGCCTTTTTTTAAACGTTTCTTTGAAATTTTGGGGTAAAACCAGCAATCTTGTGGAAAACATTAATGGGCTGATTTTTAAAAAAAAACCTGAAAGCAGTAAAATCCATCCCAAATTTTAGTTTTGTGTTGTTCCAGCCTCTCCAATGTGCTCATGGTACAAGAGATACCCATGATTTGTAGAATAGAAACCAGACCGGTCTTTCACCTTGTGGCTATATCCACTGGCCAATAATGACTTGCATAATACTGTACCCACCTACTCCCCCACAGAAAGTGCTCCTCTCCTGGCTCACATTGGCATTCTTTCTTCTCTCCATTCAATTTGAATTGTATTCAGTCTCATTGAAACTGATAAACCATTCTCCCCTTCCCAGCTCGATCTGAATTCCTGTTTCACAGCACCCACCCCACACTGCAGCTGCCCAATTCCTGCTGCTATTTGATGATTCTGGTTCCTGCATTCTGTCCATACAAGCTTGTATACAGCAAGCTTACTCAAGCTTTTCACCTGGCGGCGGCAGTGGGGGGACATTTCAAAATCTTTCTCACTCAAGAGATCGATGAGCAAATTTCAGAAAGATAAAGTTCAGCACGACATGACGTATTATTAAAAAAATAACTTCAAACAGCTTACTGAGCAAAAACACAAAACGATGAGTAATGAATAAAGATAAATATTAGAGTGTAATAGGATGAGAGTGCGCGTCTCTGGTTCAATCCCAGTCTCAGCATGCTTACTTAGTCACCCACCCTCCACCCCTGTGAGAGCAAATGAACGTGCATGATGGCATGTGAGGGGAATGAGAACCGTAGACGGAGGAAGCCAGAAGTATGGACATACTCTGAACCCGACATACTCCTCTCAATCCCCCAAACTCTCCTCCCACCCCGCCACCAAACCCATTCAATTCCCCCACACATACTCTCCCAACAAAACCTCCCTCTCTCTTTCCCCCCCCCACCGCACCCTCTCTATCTTTTCCTCCCCCTTTCATCCTCCCTCCCCTGCACTCCCTCTTCCCTCCCTGCTCTCCTCCCCGCCCACCGCACTCCTCCCCCCGCCCCCCCCCAACCCCCGAACTCAATAATGTGGCCTTTTGAGTGGAAAATCATGTTTCACAAATTTGATTGAGTTTTTTGAAGGGGTAACCAAGAAGGTAGATGAGGGCAGTGTAGTTGATGTTGTCCACATGGACTTTAGCAAGGCCTTTGACAAGGTACCGCATGGTAGGTTGTTGCATAAGGTTAAATGTCACAGTATCCAGGGTGAGGTAGCCAAATGGATACAAAATTGGCTTCTTGACAGAATAAGAAGTCTCACAACACCACGTTAAAGTCCAACAGGTTTATTTGGTAGCAAAAGCCACAAGCTTTCGGAGCGCTGCCCCTTCTTCAGGTAAGTGGGAGTTCTGTTCACAATCAGGGCATATAAAGACACAAACTCAATTTACAAACTAATGGTTGGAATGCGAGTCTTTACAGGTAATCAAGACTTAAAGGTACAGACAATGTGAGTGGCGAGAGGGTTAAGCACAGGTTAAAGAGATGTGTATTGTCTCCAGCCAGGACAGTTAGTGAGATTTTGCAAGTCCAGGCAAGTCGTTGGGGTTACAGATAGTGTGACATGAACCCAAGATCCCAGTTGAGGCTGTCCTCGTGTGCGGAACTTGGCGATCAGTTTCTGCTTGGTGATTCTGCGTTGTTGTGTGTCATGAAGGCCGCCTTGGAGAACGCTTATCCCCTGTGACCGCTGAAGTGTTCCCCAACAGGAAGAGAATGCTCTAACCTGGTGATTGTCGAGCAGTGTTCATTCATTCATTCACTTCTTGACAGAAGCCAGAGGGTGGTTGTAGAGAGTTGTTTTTCAAACTGGAGGCCTGTGACCAGCGGTGTGCCTCAGGGATCAGTGCTGGGCCCACTGTTATTTGTCATTTCTATTAATGATTTGGATGAGAATATAGGAGGCATTGTTAGTAAGTTTGCAGATGACACCAAGATTGGTGGCATACTGGATAGTGAAGAAAGTTATCTTCAATTGCAACAGGATCTTGATCAATTGGGCCAGTGGGCTGACGAATGGCAGATGGAGTTTAATTTAGATAAATGCGAGGTGATGCATTTTGGTCGATTGAACCAGGGCAGGACTTACTCAGTTAATGGTAGGGCGTTGGGGAGAGTTACAGAACAAAGAGCTCTAGGGATACATGTTCATAGCTCCTTGAAAGTGGAGTCACAGGTGGACAGAGTGGTGAAGAAGGCATTCGGCATGCTTGGTGTCATCGGTCAGAACTTTGAATACAGGAATTGAGACGTCTTGTTGAAGTTGTACAAGACATTGGTAAGGCCACACTTGGAATACTGTGTGCAATTCTGGTCACCCTATTATAGAAAAGATATTAACCTGGAAAGAGTGCAGAAAAGATTTACCAGGATGCTACAGGGACTTGATGGTTTGGTTTATAAGGAGAGGCTGAATAGACTGAGACTTTTTTCTCTGGAGCGTAGGAGGCTGAGGGGTGACCTTATAGAGGTCTATAAAATAATGAGGGGCACAGATCAGCTGGATAGTCAATATCTTTTCCCAAAAGTAGTGGAATCTAAAACTAGAGGACATGGGTTTAAGGTGAGAGGGGAGAGATACAAAAGTGTCCAGAGGGGCAATTTTTTCACAGAGGGTGGTGAGTGTCTGGAACAAGCTGCCAGTGGTAGTAGTAGAGGCGGGTACAATTTTGTCTTTTAAAAAGCATTTAGACAGTTACGTGGGTACGATGGGTATAGAGGGATATGGGCCAAATGCGGGCAATTGGGATTAGCTTAGGGGTTTTTTAAAAAAAAGGGCGGCATGGACAAGTTGGGCCAAAGGGCCTGTTTCCATGCTGTAAACCTCTATGGCTCTATGACACTCTCTCTCCCCCACGGCACACCGCCCCCGCACTCCCTCCCTCCCTCCCTCTCTCTCTCTCTCTCCCCCCCCCGCAGTCCCTCTCTCTCCCCATCCCCCCCGCACTCCCACTCTCCCCCCCCCCCCCCCAGCACTCCCACTCTCTCTCCCCCCCGCACTCCCTCTCTCTCTCTCCCCCCCCCTGCACTCCCTCTCTCTCTCTCCCCCCCCGCACTCCCTCTCTCTCTCTCCCCCCCCGCACTCCCTCTCTATCTCTCCCCCCCCGCACTCCCTCTCTCTCTCTCCCCCGCACTCCCTCTCTCTCTCTCCCCCCGCACTCCCTCTCTCTCTCTCTCTCCCCCCGCACTCCCTCTCTCTCTCTCTCCCCCCGCACTCCCTCTCTCTCTCTCCCCCCGCACTCCCTCTCTCTCTCTCCCCCCGCACTCCCTCTCTCTCTCTCCCCCCGCACTCCCTCTCTCTCTCTCCCCCCGCACTCCCTCTCTCTCTCTCCCCCCGCACTCCCTCTCTCTCTCTCTCTCTCTCCCCCCGCACTCCCTCTCTCTCTCTCTCCCCCGCACTCCCTCTCTCTCTCTCTCTCCCCCCGCACTCCCTCTCTCTCTCTCCCCCCGCACTCCCTCTCTCTCTCTCCCCCCGCACTCCCTCTCTCTCTCTCCCCCCGCACTCCCTCTCTCTCTCTCCCCCCGCACTCCCTCTCTCTCTCTCCCCCCGCACTCCCTCTCTCTCTCTCCCCCCGCACTCCCTCTCTCTCTCTCCCCCCGCACTCCCTCTCTCTCTCTCCCCCCGCACTCCCTCTCTCTCTCTCCCCCCGCACTCCCTCTCTCTCTCTCCCCCCGCACTCCCTCTCTCTCTCTCCCCCCGCACTCCCTCTCTCTCTCTCTCTCCCCCGCACTCCCTCTCTCTCTCTCTCCCCCCGCACTCCCTCTCTCTCTCTCTCTCTCCCCCCGCACTCCCTCTCTCTCTCTCTCTCCCCCCGCACTCCCTCTCTCTCTCTCCCCCCGCACTCCCTCTCTCTCTCTCCCCCCGCACTCCCTCTCTCTCTCTCCCCCCGCACTCCCTCTCTCTCTCTCCCCCCGCACTCCCTCTCTCTCTCTCCCCCCGCACTCCCTCTCTCTCTCTCCCCCCGCACTCCCTCTCTCTCTCTCCCCCCGCACTCCCTCTCTCTCTCTCCCCCCGCACTCCCTCTCTCTCTCTCCCCCCGCACTCCCTCTCTCTCTCTCCCCCCGCACTCCCTCTCTCTCTCTCCCCCCGCACTCCCTCTCTCTCTCTCCCCCCGCACTCCCTCTCTCTCTCTCCCCCCGCACTCCCTCTCTCTCTCTCCCCCCGCACTCCCTCTCTCTCTCTCCCCCCGCACTCCCTCTCTCTCTCTCCCCCCGCACTCCCTCTCTCTCTCTCCCCCCGCACTCCCTCTCTCTCTCTCCCCCCGCACTCCCTCTCTCTCTCTCCCCCCGCACTCCCTCTCTCTCTCTCCTCCCGCACTCCCTCTCTCTCTCTCCCCCCGCACTCCCTCTCTCTCTCTCCCCCCGCACTCCCTCTCTCTCTCTCCCCCCGCACTCCCTCTCTCTCTCTCCCCCCGCACTCCCTCTCTCTCTCTCCCCCCGCACTCCCTCTCTCTCTCTCCCCCCGCACTCCCTCTCTCTCTCTCTCCCCCCGCACTCCCTCTCTCTCTCTCCCCCCGCACTCCCTCTCTCTCTCTCCCCCCGCACTCCCTCTCTCTCTCTCCCCCCGCACTCCCTCTCTCTCTCTCCCCCCGCACTCCCTCTCTCTCTCTCTCCCCCCGCACTCCCTCTCTCTCTCTCTCTCCCCCCGCACTCCCTCTCTCTCTCTCTCCCCCCGCACTCCCTCTCTCTCTCTCTCCCCCCGCACTCCCTCTCTCTCTCTCCCCCCGCACTCCCTCTCTCTCTCTCCCCCCGCACTCCCTCTCTCTCTCTCCCCCCGCACTCCCTCTCTCTCTCTCCCCCTGCACTCCCTCTCTCTCTCTCCCCCTGCACTCCCTCTCTCTCTCTCCCCCCGCACTCCCTCTCTCTCTCTCCCCCCGCACTCCCTCTCTCTCTCTCCCCCGCACTCCCTCTCTCTCTCTCTCCCCCCGCACTCCCTCTCTCTCTCTCCCCCGCACTCCCTCTCTCTCTCTCCCCCCGCACTCCCTCTCTCTCTCTCCCCCCGCACTCCCTCTCTCTCTCTCCCCCCGCACTCCCTCTCTCTCTCTCCTCCCGCACTCCCTCTCTCTCTCTCCCCCCGCACTCCCTCTCTCTCTCTCCCCCGCACTCCCTCTCTCTCTCTCCCCCCGCACTCCCTCTCTCTCTCTCCCCCCGCACTCCCTCTCTCTCTCTCCCCCCGCACTCCCTCTCTCTCTCTCCCCCCGCACTCCCTCTCTCTCTCTCCCCCCGCACTCCCTCTCTCTCTCTCCCCCCGCACTCCCTCTCTCTCTCTCCCCCCGCACTCCCTCTCTCTCTCTCCCCCCGCACTCCCTCTCTCTCTCTCCCCCCGCACTCCCTCTCTCTCTCTCCCCCCGCACTCCCTCTCTCTCTCTCCCCCCGCACTCCCTCTCTCTCTCTCCCCCCGCACTCCCTCTCTCTCTCTCCCCCCGCACTCCCTCTCTCTCTCTCCCCCCGCACTCCCTCTCTCTCTCTCCCCCCGCACTCCCTCTCTCTCTCTCCCCCCGCACTCCCTCTCTCTCTCTCCCCCCGCACTCCCTCTCTCTCTCTCCCCCCGCACTCCCTCTCTCTCTCTCCCCCCGCACTCCCTCTCTCTTCCCCCCCCCCGCACTCCCTCTCTCTTCCCCCCCCCCCGCACTCCCTCTCTTCCCCCCCCCCCGCCAACCCCCACACTCCCTCTCTCTTTGATTTGATTTATTATTGTCACATGTATTAACACGCAGTGAAAAGTATTGTTTCTTGCGCGCTATACAAACAAAGCATACCATTCATAGAGAAGGAAAGGAGAGAGTGCAGAATGTCGTGTTTCAGTCACAGCTAGGGTGTAGAGAAAGATCAACTTAATGCGAGGCAGGTCCATTCAAAAGTCTGACAGCAGCAGGGAAGAAGCTGTTCTTGAGTTGGTTGGTACGTGACCTCAAAGTTTTGTATCTTTTTCCTGATGGAAGAAGGTGGAAGAGAGAATGTCCGGGATGCGTGGGGTCCTTAATTATGCTGGCTGCTTTGCCGAGGCAGCGAGAAGTGTAGTCCAGACATTCGTTTCACGTTAGTTCTATCCAAGTGGGATGATGGTCTCTTCTGCCTGAAGTCTGTTACCTCTGTGGTAATCTCAATTCAGTACCTTTAATGGAAGTCTAATTTGAAAGTTTCACTGAGGCCAATGATATGGAATGAAGGAAGAGTGGAATGTTGATGCAGCGGTTTATGTATCTTGTGGGGAGCTGAGATACATTAGGGTTAGAGTAGATTGAGCATAATTTTGCACCTACCCTAGCTGGGAGGGTTCTGTCTCTGCCAAATGTGTGGAAGTGTTCCATTTCCAGTACTTTGGCAAGTACAAAATATTTAAGATATGGAAAAAATGAATTCAAGGTCCATAAGCTTATGCAGTGTGAAATTAGAGAATGTGCAATACTATAAAGTAATTTAGATTTTTTCTCTTCACATGCACAACTTTGTGGTTGATGAAATCTACTCTTCCATAAAAATGGCACCTGGGTGCTAGTACAGAAAACCATTCGTGGGTAAGTGCTGGTGGATGTGAATGTTCTCTGCACACAGTGGAGTGCACCTGCAAAAGCTGCTTCACGTCTGCACAGGTCAACTCACATTTGCATTAAGCAGCAGACTGTTGTGCTGTAATTATAAATTTATTTTAACATGCCATGTGCAATCTGTACACCTGGGATAGAATTAATATGCACTGAGACTAATTAACATGCATGTTGCTTGTTTGCATGCAAGTGTTGTGCAAATCCATTTATTAGTTGGATAAATATAATTTTGAACAACTGCTTAGCAAATAAAATAAATTGAGAGAATCTAATCTTGTTCAAACTGATATTCCCACTTTGTTTGCAGTATATTTAAATTGTGTGATCACACCATTATACAAGCTGTCAGTTGGTTACCATACCAGGAAGATTTGGGCAGTTGTATAATTTCCTGTGTTAGTAATGGGTTGCTGAGATAATCTGTGCTAATCATAGACGGGAGGAGAAACAAGACCATTTTGTCTCATGGATTTGGAGCATTAACCTGCTATTGCCTGGCATTTCCTGAGGGAGCAGAGTGTTGTCGGCTGTGGTTCAGTTGGCAGCATTCTTGCTTGTGGGTTCATGTTCCATCCCAGACGCTTTGAGTGTATAATCGCAAGGAAAACGTTTGAAGAGAGGGGGAAATCCCAGAAGACAATGGACAAACATATGAGAGTTTTACTTCCTTCATTCAGCCTTTGGAATGTTCTACCTCAGAACTGTGGCTGCTCTGTCGTTGAAGATATTCAAGGCTGTAATTAATAGATTTTTGGACTCGAAGGGAATGGATGGGATGGGATGTGGGGATCAGGCAGCAAAGTGTCGCTGAGGTCAAAGATCAGCCATGGTCTTGTTGAATCGTGGATTCAACAAGAATCAAAAAGGGCTGATCCTGCCCCTGTTTCTTATGATCTCATAAGTTCTTAAGATATAGGAGCAGAATTAGGCCATTCGGCCCATCGACTCTGCTCTGCCATTCGATCATGGCTGATATGCTCCTCATCCCCATTTTCCTGCCTTCTCCCCATAACTCTTCAACCCATTACCAATTAAAAATCTGTCTAACTCCTCCTCAAATTTACTCACTGTCCCAGCATCCACTGCATTTTGGGGGAGCGAATTCCACAGATTCACAGCCATTTGGGAAAAGTAGTTTCTCCTCAACTCTGTTTTAAATTTGCTGCCCCCTTATCCTCAGACTGTGACCTCTCGTCCTAGAATGTCCCACAAGAGGAAGCATCCGCTCCAAGTCTACTTTATCCATACCTTTTATCATCTTGTATACCTCAACTTGATCTCCCCTCATTCTTCTAAATTCCAGAGAGTATCGGCCTAAACTGTCCAATCTCTCTTCATACGACAAACCCCTCATCCCTGGAATTAATCTAGTGAACCTCCTCTGACATGCCTCCAATGCCACTACATTTGATGAGATGGTGCTTCTGTGGGAGGTTTTTCTACGTATTCCAACTGAAATAAGTAATGGAAATGAAGTACATCCATTGCTGCAGCTTACTCCCAGACAGGAAAGGAAAAAAAGGTTCAAGAAACTATTTGGAGAGCACCAGAGAGAGGGCAGAAAGCTACAGTACTTGGATATGTGGGATGAGAGGTGGAAACAAGTTCCAGGTGGAATCTTACAAATATTTGGCAGTGTGTCTGTTCTGGTGGGTAAACTGGCGTGGAACTCTCCACTCCACTGGCCAGTTTTCTCTCTGGATCCTGTCCCTTTGACTGGCATAAAAAAGTGGAGTGTCGTGTGGCATCACTCTGTCCTCATCACCGACATTCCCATCCCCCTGATCATCGCTGGCGTCTCCATCGCCCTCGTGTATGCTCCGTGCCACCACAAATAGATGTGTCCTCGTTCGTGAGGCTCTCCCTAGGGCCTGCCAGGTTGGCAACCTGTGGCAAGAATTAGATTCAAATTTATTGAAATTAATGGAAATCAGGTTCTCGCCCATTATGGATGAAAATTGAGAGACTGATCCCACCGATTTGCGATTGCCCGCTTTCTTTGGATCTTGTGGCCTACGTGGGTGACCTCGTGGGTGGAGAGTAGGGTCTCACCCAATGTTTGGGTGTGTAGTTTTTTTTAAAACGCTGTTTAAGCCTTTGTGATAGAATGACCAACTGAATTTCTGAACTAATTAGTGAATTGCAAATCTGTTTGTGTATTTCAACCATTGTGATTGTTTTTCAAGAGATTTGTATGTTTATGTGGAGTGTTTTGTTCAGAAGGATTAGTTTGAATGAATGGCAATCAGGTTAGGAGAGCTTGCAGCTGTGCTGGATTTAATGATTCATCTTTGCAGGATGAATTTAAAAGGAATTTGAGTGATGTTAAAGGTTAAGAGGAGAAAATTTAAAGGACAATGTTGCTTAGTTATGATATTGACATCTATTAATTAATGTCTCGTTGATGCAGGCTGGGTGTAAGAGCTCAAAATAGAATGAAACTTCCTGCTGAAAGGTCCAATGTTCATTAAGGAAGTATAGGTGAGGTTTAATACATCAGCTAGGAATTAACCCGGAGGAACATTTTTGGTGATGCCGGATTACCAGAATGTGTTAATTTCCAAGCAGGTAATTAAGCTCTTCAGCAGCAAGAACCAAAACTGAATGGATCTGAAGGCAGAAGTCAGCTGAGTAGAAATTTAAATGCAAGTGGGCGGCACAGTGGCGCAGTGGTTAGTGCTGCTGCCTCACAGCCCAAGGACCCAGGTTCAATTCCAGCCTCAGGTCACTGTCTATGTGGAGTCTGCATGTTCTCCCCGTGTCTGCATGGGTTTCTTCCGGGTGCTCCAGTTTCCTCCCACACTCCAAAGATGTGAAAGTTAGGTGGATTGGCCATGGGAAATTAACCCGAATGTCAAAGGATTAGCAGGGTAAATATGTGGGGTTATGGGAATAGGGCCTGGGTGGGATTGTGGTCGGTGCAAACTCGATGGGCTGAATGGCCTCCTACACTGTAGGGATTCTGTGAAGTAAATTAATTATTTTTTATCTTCAAATAACTGAAAATTAGAAGCGGCAGAAGTGGAATTCCAAAAATCTCTCTGGACTAGACATTCTAAATCTGGGGGATGTATAGAAACATCGAAAACTACAGCACAAAACAGGCCCTTCAGCCCCACAAGTTGTGCTGAACATATCCCTACCTTTTAGGCCTACCTATAACCCTCCATCCTATTAAGTCCCATGTACTCATCCAGGAGTCTCTTAAAAGACCCTATTGAGTTTGCCTCCACCACCACTGACGGCAGCCGATTCCACTCGCCCACCACCCTCTGTGTGAAAAACTTCCTGGAATATTTAAACTTTTGGGCTCAAATGTATTCTGTTGGGAGTTGCCTTTGGTGTCATTTAATAGTATTCTTCCCCATTCCAGTTAGAACGGGGACAAAGCAGGAATGCTGCCTTTACTATAATTTATAGCAAGGATCCTGAATTGGGAAAAGGTGATTATGCTGTGTTGTTGTTTCAAAATCTTGGCACCAACTTTCTGCAGGTGCTAGATACCATCAAGAGGCCATTTTAGTTATGATTCATTTAAAACAGTTAATTCAACTGACATTCTTTATATTTATTTTCTTCCGTAATAATATGAATGATTAAATGAATCATAAAAATGAATAATGTCAAAGTGCAGTTTCACTTTCTGATGCCTCCGTTATTGTTTCATTTAGGGAACTCTTACCTCAGAAACCAGTGGAGGCTGGATCACTGAATATTTTCAAGGCTGAGAGAGAGAGTTTTTTGATCGACAAGGGCTGTGGGCAGACAGGTGTCAGGAGCTGAGATAGTTTTAAGTGATCTATGTTATTATTGTTGGATGTCAGAAATAAGGCATGGATTTAAGTAAGTTTACTTCAGTGTTTCTGGGTAAGAAAGGGTAAAACTTTAGTTAGATTCATATTAGACAAGTGTGTATGGGGCTTTTGAACCATAGAATGGAGAAGAGGCCATTTGGCCCATCAAATCTGCACCAACTCTCTGAAAGAGCATCTTACTGGCTGAAATTGGATGGAGAAAAGCCAGATATCTGAAGCAATCATAAGGTTGGTGTTCCTATTTCTATCTTTGGAGTAATAGTATTCCGTTGGGGACTGAATACCTGAGAGATTGTGTGAAGATGCTTGTGGCTACTCGAGACAAATAAATACTGAAAGGAGAGTTGGAAATCCTGGAGGTGGATCTTTGCTGAAAACAGTTGAGGGAAAGCATTGTTTGTAAGAAGATTCTAAAGTGTGAGAGTGGAGTTTGGAAGCCCTCGTGTGACAATCATCTGTGAGGAATTTGAAGAGAAATTCACAGAAGCTCAATTGGGTGACATCCACCAATTGGCTTCAGTGTGGGGTGCTGTCTAACCACAGTTAGCCAGTTGGGTTACAGGGACTATGTGGGTACTGAGAACATTACAGCGTAGGATATATGTTTTGATTTGTGTTGTTTTTATAATCTGTGTAGATTTGTGAAGTTAAGTGGTTGTGAAGGAGCATTGCACTATCATCAAACTTTTCATATTTAATAATTATTTTTGTTGTTTAAAGCTAATTGGCAGTCCTGACACTCTGTTTAACCGTGTTTATCTAAAATAAGTAAAATTTATGATCTTTTGAGCCAGGATTCCATTCTGGGATCTTCCTGTCCAGTTATAACATCAACTGGGATCATAACGCAGGAAAGTGGAGTTGAGGCCACACTCAGATCAGTCATAAACTTATTGAGTGGTGGAGCAGGCTTGAGGGGCCAAAAGGCCTACTCCTCCTAATTCTTATGTTTTTATGTGAATGTTGTAACATGTTTCAAAATGTAGTGCTAAGCTGGTTGTGATGGGAAGAGTAAAGCTGTAATTGCAAAAAATGAACACTTTTCAGAATTCCTGCTTGATATGTCTTTAAGGAAGATGAAACGCCGGAAGGGATTCTGGGAGACTTCTTTCATAGAATCATAGAAATAGGATCATAGAAACCCTACAGTACAGAAAGAGGCCATTCGGCCCATCGAGTCTGCACCGACCACAATCCCACCCAGGCCCTACCCCCATATCCCTACATATTTTACCCGCTAATCCCTCTATTCTACGCATCCCAGGACACTAAGGGGCAATTTTAGCATGGCCAATCAACCTAACCCGCACATCTTTGGACTGTGGGAGGAAACTGGAGCACCCGGAGGAAACCCACGCAGACACGAGGAGAATGTGCAAACTCCACACAGACAGTGACCCAAGCCGGGAATCGAACCCAGGTCCCTGGAGCTGTGAAGCAGCAGTGCTAACCACTGTGCTACCGTGCCGCCCCAAAGGATTTTCCTTTGCATCCAGGGGCGGCACAGTGGTTAACACAGCGCCAGGGTCCCAGGTTCAATTCTAGCCTCGGGTCACTGTCTGTGCAGAGTTTGCACATTCTCCCCGTGTCTGTGTGGTTTTCCTCTGGGTGTTCCGGTTTCCTCACACACTCCAAAGATGTGCTGGTTTAGTTTGATTGGCCATGCTAAATTGCCCCTAGTGTCAGGGGATTAGCAGGGTAAATGTGTGGGGTTACGCGAGTAGGGTCTGGGATTAGGGTTAGAATCATAGAATCCCTACAGTGCAGAAGGAGGCCATTCGGCCTAAAGAGTCTGCACCGACCACAATCCCACCCAGTTAGATTGAGGTCGATACAGACTCGATGGGCCGAATGGCGGCCTGCTGTACTGTAGGGATTCTATGATAAAAGCTCAGTGGAGAATGAAGTAATCGAAATGTGCTCAGGCTTCTAAAATTTGGAAATTGTTCATTTTTCTAATAAATAATTGAACGGTTTTGAATTTGAGAGAGAAAGTTTACAAAGTTAACATGGTGTAACAAGGAGGCTGCGTTTCCACTGCCCCACTAGGTTCCAGATTGAAGGAGATGAAGAACCTTTCCCATTAACAGGATTTCACTAAATTTGAGGACATTAATGGAGTTCAAGCTGCTAAGGCTCATTTTGCTCCTCAGCGATATTAATTGCTAAACGTATTTGAGGGAGAGTTACAGATTTTCACTATCCTTTGGGTGGAAAAAGTACTTCCTGATTTCACTCCTAAATGACTTGGCTCGAATCCAGTTAAACATTGGGAAAACCAAAGCCATTGTTTTTGGTTCCCGCTACAAACTTCCTTTCTAGTTATTGGCTCCACTCTCCCCTTGACTGAACCAGACTGTTCACAATGCTGTTCACAATATTTAATACGGCGATCAACTTCCGACCCCACATATATGCGCCATTTAAATACTGCCTATTTCCACTTCTATAACATTGCCTGCCTACCCCTACCTGAACTCATCTGCTGCTGAAAACCTCAGTCATACCTTTTTTAACCACTAGATCTGACTATTCCAATGCACTCCAGGCTGGGCTCCCACATTCTACCCTCCAAAGCTCTCTTTAGTGGCCCCAAGTTCCATTCACCTTTTTATAACATCGGCTCCATAGAATCAGCGTAGAAAACGGCCTTTCGGCCCATCAAGCCTGCACCAACAACAATCCCACCCAGGCCTTATCCCCATAACCCCACGCATTTATCCTGACAAGGGGCAATTTGTTATAAGCTGCTAATAAGCCTAATATATAAATTTAAGGAAGTGACTTGGACTAAATGTAGAAGTGCCATACATATCTTGACTTTGCAATACATAAGATGATTACAAAAGAAGTACATTATCGTAGTTACAAATCTACTTTTACGCAAAATTGATATACTTTAACTACAATTTTCTCTAAACATACTGTTGTGCATGAGCAAATACACTTAACTTTAGCAGGCCTAACTTTCAGGGCAGCCCTATTTATTGAGTGTTTTAATAATTCATGTCTAATAAGGTAGGCAGGTCAGTGTAGTGGTCAAGTGAAAAGCTTATTGTTTTCAAAGATGATAAGATGATATTGCAGTCTGTTATGAGTCTGAAGCTGGAAGTGTAATAATAGTGGAAAATTGTGGGATTGGGTTGAATGGTGGGGAACTGGAACACATTCGGGGATGAATTTTTGGTAGCATTTTTCAGAACCAAAATGCCATCGTAGCCAGTTAATTATTTTGATGTATAGTCAGTCATGTAAGCAAATGCTGGAGCCAGTTTGTGCTCTGCACAAATGAGCGAGTGAGCAGAGGGAGGAAAGTGAGCTTGCTGCTTGATTAAATCCTAGTTTATTTTATATCTGACTGAATAGGCAGATGGGCCTGTGTTCATCATCTCATCTGAAAGATACGGGATGCTCTTTCGACTGAACTGAACTGAACTGCTGATCTCGGAAAGAGAAAGAAAATAAAAACACAAAATGCTTTTGATACTTAGCAGGTCCAGTGATATCTGTGGTGAGTGAAAGATACCTTTTGGCTCTCCTGCATTGGATTTGGGAATACCCCAAAGGTGCACTGGGAACGCCCCCTCAGAAGTTCTCATCTTAGTATTTGCACCACGATTATCCAGAAGTGGCCGCATCCCCTGGTCAAATTGAGCTGCGCTGAGAACCATCCGACAAAGCAATTTAAATCGCTAACTTCTGTTACACTAATAGTTATTCTGACAATGTCAGAAGAAATAAAAGCTCTTGTAACTTCAGTGTAACTTTTTTAAATGCCCAGATTGACCCCAGCCTGGGACTCCTACTACACTCCATTGGGTGAATAGGACTCTGTGTCAGTTGGGATACGGGCAGCAGAGTTCTGGAAAATCTCTGGTTTATGTTGAGTGAAAGATGAGAGGCAGATTAGGAGGTCATTGAAATAGCCACTTGTCATGAAGTTACAAATGGACGGGTGTTTCAGGAGTAGGTGAGCTTGGGGAGGGGCATTGATGTGCAGTGTTATGAAGGTTGAAGTAGACGGTCTTGGTGATGGAGAGAATATGTGGTCTGTTTCTCTCACCTCTGGGTCTAATAGGACACCAGGATTGAGAAGAGTCTGGATTAACCATAGGCAGTGAGCAAAGAGAAGGATGGAGCAAGTGGCTTGGTAATAGTGTTTGTGACGATGGCCAATGGTCCAGATTTTGTGTTTACATGTAATGGCAAGGCTATCAGCGCTCACCATTATTGAAGAGTAATTTGGACACTAACTTCCAATGATTGTACATGTGTAGTTAAATGTGGAAATCTTCTGCCAATGGTTTTGCTATATCAATTATCCTGTCATTCAAAAAAATGTCAGGATGGGATGTTGGGATGAAAGATGCCTTTTAAACATACTAGAAGAAAAAGCTTGTCCGTTAGTGTGTCAGTGAATTTTTAACATTGCAATGGATCTTGCTAACTGCTCTGGTGTTTACAAATGTGAAGTCTCATTCATTCAAACTTTAATTATTTCTGGAGATTTTTTAAAAATGTAAACTTTAAATACGTGCATAGATCCCTGAAAGTTGGCACCCAGGTTGATAGGGTTGTCAAGAAGGCGTACAGTGTGTTAGCTTTTATTGGTAGAGGGATTGACTTTTGGAGCCATGATGTCATGTTGCAGCTGTACAAAACTCTGGTGCGGCCGCACTTGGAGTATTGCGTACAGTTCTGGTCACCGTATTATAGGAAGGATGTGGAAGCATTGGAAAGGGTGCAGAGGGGATTTACCAGGATGTTGCCTGGTATGGTGGGAAGGTCTTATGAGGAAAGGCTGAGGGACTTGAGGCTGTTTTCGTTAGAGAGAAGAAGGTTAAGAGGTGATTTAATAGAGGCATACAAGATGATCAGAGGATTAGATAGGGTGGACAGTGTGAGCCTTTTTCCTTGGATGGTGATGGCTAGCATGAGGGGACATAGCTTTAAATTGAGGGGTGATAGATATAGGACAGATGTCAGAGGTAGGTTCTTCACTCAGAGGGTAGTAAGGGCGTGGAATGCCCTGCCTGCAGCAGTAGTGGACTCGTCAACATTAAGGGCATTTAAATGGTCATTGGATAAGCATATGGATGATATTGGAATAGTGTAGGTTAGATGGGCTTTAGATTGGTTTCACAGGTCGGCGCAACATCGAGGGCCGAAGGGCCTGTACTGCGCTGTAATGTTCTATGTTCTAATTCTTTATCTCTAGCTTTTATCCCACCTTTCACACCATCAGACATTTACCTTGTGGGGATGAATCTATTAACGCTCCACAGCGTTTGTACATTAACATGCTGTTGGTTGGTTTTGTGAAACAACATCATGCTGGATCTGTATGAATGTTGGTTAACCCTGTGGGCAACTAAATCAGTGACCACACCCATAGTGAAATTGATTCAACACACAGTTTTGATCTTGCAACAAACAAAAGCTACTTGGTTTAAAAAGACAAAGTGCTTGGCTTGCATAATATCCAGGTTTTAAATCTGTAGCAAATGAAAACTAGTTTGCTAGATTTCATTTCCATGTCAATTATTGTGTGCTCTTAGTTACTATACAAACATACTGCATATGTTAGCCTTTTATGCCCACTCATTTTAAAACGTTTTTTGTAGTTTATCAATTTAAAGTATTTTTAAAATTATAGTTGATTACTTCTATCACATGAAGATTTAGTGATTTGAAAGGATGGAAAATAATGTTTATATATTGAAATGTGTATTTAATGTGTTGTTTTAACATGCTTGGTAGTGTTTTTGAAGCAATGGACATGTTTATTGTACAACAGAGACTGGGCTTAAAAGGAAATGTGCAGACCTTGCTGGTATTAGCCATTTCCTTCACATGTTTTCTAACTTCAAAGTATGCATGCAAAGCATTCTAAAGACAAAACGGAACTGGTTTGCTTATCTCAGTTGTAACAAATGAAAGATGTTTCTAGAGGAAAACAAACCTGTAATTAATTCTCCAATTTACTAAAATTAGAACAAATTGAACATTGTGAATATTTGCCCCTAATGGGTGATGTGCTGAACAGTAATATAGCTGTAGCAATGTAGGTGTTCCTTGTAATATTCATTTATGATGGTTGGAATATAGTTAGTAACAAGATTAGTTCGCCATAGATTGCTCTTAATACCCACATTTCTTTTTGAAAAGATTGCTTATAAGATTGGATTTAGTTTCTTGAGATGGATCCCTCTATTCTGGAGCACTGCATACTGTTTTTTACATGTTCATGCACATAAAATAATCCTTTGGTCAGTGAAACTATCTGTCATTGTCATCCCTGGCTAAAATAAATTGTAAAACATGCAAGTTTTCTTGAACTCTTTCATTGATGATATGAGTAGCAGCAGCCCATTTTTGGGACTAAACATAGCGGGGGATTCTATTGATGTGGGCCATGTCATCTATCAGATGTCTCATAACTCCTGGAAAGACAGTGGACCAAGCTGCAACACTGTATCCGTGATTCTTATCTGCAGTTCATTTTCCTTGTACTGTTCCAGAGCTTGGATATTTAAATGGCCACTATTCCTAGCAATTCCACAAAAGGCTCTTCACACTGCTGCAGTATCCTGTTTGAAAATGTGTGTGCCTGTGTTAGTGATCCCCACTGCTTCTACCAGGTGTATTTGTAAGAATCAAGCAAGCTCCAGGAGGCTGCAGCACTTGGGTCCTGTAATTTACAGCTAATCTTTCTCTAGCTTGAAGCATCTTCCACTTGTAGGAATTTTTCCAACTCCTTTTTGAAGATCTTTAGCAATTCAGACTCACCACACATTCTGCCAATGTAATCCAAAAGTTGGTCACTCACTGAAAATAAACACTTCCTGCCATCTAACATAATTCTGGTTTCTTTTTTCATGATGCCTCCTAATTTCTTTTCCACCCACTTCTCTCTCTCTCTTACTCCCATACACACCACTCCCATGCATAGGCACACTCACTCTCTCTCTAATATACCCATCCACCTCAATAGAACCTATTTCCTTCATAACTTTAAATACCACAAACATATGGCTTGGAAGTTTACATTTCTCCTGGGACGTTAGGATGCTAACTCGGTTTGTATTTATTTTCATATTTTTCTTACTTGAAGATTTTTTTCCCCTTAGTTTGCTAAAGGTTCTTTTTAAAGAAAACAGAAAATACTTCCCAGTTAAATATTCCAAGGTGTAAATGCTAGGGACTGTTTGTGTAGCTATATAAGAAAAGTGAAGTGTACAAAGTTGCTGACAACATGCCATTGCAGTTTCTGCTGTTTCTACGCCAAGATCTGTGGAATCTCTAAACAGTGAAATAAATCCAACGATAACAAGGTTTTCAGTTTTATTTTTACCATATGGCAAACCTATTTATGTTATCCAAAACAAATCTACTTAACTGGTCAGTAGTTGCTAAATGGAAATATCTTGACATTGGCTTGCATATTTAACATATCCACTACTTGGAATTGTCAAGTCACGTTTTGAGTCTGTTCATAGAATCAGAGAATCCCTACAGTGCAGAAGGAGGCCATTTGGCCCATTGAGTCTGCACCGACTACAATCCCACCCAGGCCCTATTCCCACCACTCCACACATTTTACCCCATCAATACCCTGGCACTAGGATCAATTTAGAATGGCCAATCAACCTAACCTGCATATCTTTGGAGTGTGGGAGGAAGCCGGAGCACCCAGAGGAAACCCATGCAGACACAGGGAGAACGTGCAGACTCCGCACAGACAGTGACCCGAGGCTGGAATTGAACCTGGGTCCCTGGCGCTGTGAGGCAGCAGTGCTAACCACTGTGCCGTCCTGTTCATATCTAGTTTCAGATTTCTAAAATTGCCTGTGGCTTAGCGCATCCTAATAAAAGGAAGCTATAAAAATAATGGTCCATTGCTTATTTTTTTGCTTCAGTTGGGTACTTTGGTAATGCAAATATATACTGGCTGTTGGCACTCACTTTGGTTTTGTAATCAAGGCGCTGGCATCAGCTGGCTGGATTCCAGTTTCCTTTCATTTTTGCATTTCTCTATGAACAGAAAATCAATTCAAGTTCTTCTCATATGTCCAAGCTACTATCTCTTGCTCTCAACAGAAATGTGCATGTCTTTCCTCTCAGCTGCCGAGCTCATCCCATTGTGCATGTGTTGTCGCAGTTCTATTACAATATATTATTTAGTTAAAAAACATGAAAATATCATTATTTATAATTATCTTTAACCGTATGAAATCTCATCCCAATTTCACAAATGTTTATGTAACATATTTCTCAGAGGTGGTGCATGTGTGATGGGGGGTATTTTTTGATACTTGCAGAGTAAATTAACAGTTAAACAACTTGCCTTTTTCCGCATGTATGTGTTAAAATTTATCCATCTTCATAAAATATTTTCCTGTAAGTTTTGCAAGGAAAGGTGTGATCTGTGATAACTTTTGCTTGTGACACTTCATATTGAAGACTTACTCAATTCAAATACAGCAGAGATTTCAAATAATGCTTTTACTCTTAAGCAGAGCTTTTGGTCAAATGGATGATTTGCTGTACTTGTGGTCTGAAACTTTCCAGCAGTGACATTGCTGATTTTGCAGCAAGAATAAGAGGGAGTTATCAGTGCTCGCTGTTAATAAAGGACAGCAACTTTCAGCATGACATGCAGTCAGACATGGAAATAGGAAACTGCTGTCCAATTTGCCCTGCTCCTCCAGAACCTTCCCTCCAATAGTACTTCACTGAGAGACTTTGCATTCACATAATGTAGAGTGGTGTGAATTTGCAGTAATTACCTGTTAATTAACAATATACATGCCACAGAATCTTGGAGCTTGACCATTGAAGTTCAATTGAAATTTTAAGGATGCTGTATCTTGCTGGAACTAAAAATTAATGTTTACAAATCTGGAGCCTCATTCCTATGCTTTTAATTTGTGAGATTTAAAAAAAAACTTATTTTTGTCCATAATGCCTCTGTCTTAATCCCATTTTTCTTATTTCTTTTACTTTCTGTGTATGGTGTTGTGTTAGAATGAATATTCTAATGTGCACTTCCTGGTTAAGACCCTACGTACCTCGGTAAGGTTTCTTCAAGCTGGTTGAGGTGTTGGCGCAGTGCTTTATTCTTTCACGCAGCTCCCAGGTTCCCTGTAGGGGGGGGGGGGGCAGCACAGTTTGGCTCTGTAATTTCCTTGAATCACAATCTATCTACAAAGTCTTTGGAGGAGTGTAAGCGTTATGAATGGCTAACATGTCCGTTTACTGTAAAATTCAAGTCATTGTCTTGACTGTATGTATCCTGTAAATGCTATAACAACACTGATCAGAAAGACTTGTGAACAAACATCAGCTGGGTAGCGATAATGATCTGTGAAAGTGAATGAATGTCATGTATTAATTTGGGTTGTCACAGTAGGACTGATTTAAGTAGTGTTAGCGGATGAAACAAATTAATCTGTTTTTTAGGCTACAGAATTAAAACAGATGACATGATCTGATACTGAATGAAGTAAAATCAGGGGAAGACAGAGTGAAACTTAATTTCAGATGGTAATTCTGAACTGTTTGGAACTGGTTTAGGATAAATCTTTTTTTCTGCAGAGCAGATGCAGTGCTGTCCCACCAGTGTCCTTGGGGAAACATTTAGTGGACGGTAATCATTGTACCATAAGCTTATGGTTGGCTATGGAAAAAGACAAGGAACAAACAATCCAGAATATGCACAAAGCCAACTTGAATAGGGTCAGAATGGATCTGGCCCAGGTAAATTGGAAGCAAAGATTGGCAGGCAAAACTGAAACTGAACAATGGGTTGCCTTTAAAGAAGAGAGAGTTGGGTACAGACAAGATATATTCCCATGAAGGAGAAAGATAGGGCAAACAAATCTAGACCTCCCGGGATGGTGAGAGAGAGAGTAAGATGAAGCAGTAAAATGGTGCATGTGACAGATGTGGTGTGGATAATACAATTGAGAATTGGGCTTAATATCAAAGGATCAGAGGGGAATTTGAAAAGCAAATAAGAGAAGCAAAGAATAGTACAAGAGACTGGTAATGAACATAAAAAGGAATTCAACAGTCTATCAGGCAAAAAAAAGAGTAAAAGGATGGCAAGAGGGTAGTGGGGCCGATTAGGACCAAAAAGGATATTTGAGTATTGAGATGGGGCATGACTGGGGTACTAAATGAATATTTTGTATCTGTCTTTACCAAACAAGATTCTGCTGCACAGATTATAGTTATGGTGGAAGCAGAGGTATCTCAGACTCTTGACTGGTTTAAAATTGACAAGGTGGAGGTATTGGATAGGCTGACTGTACTGAAATTTGATAGGATGCCACAACAAGATGAGATGCATTCAAGGATACCGAGGGAGGTGAGGGTGAAAATTGCAGAGGCACTGGCCATAATTGTTCAAGATGTGGAGATGCCGGCGTTGGACTGGGGTGGGCACAGTAAGAAGTTGCACAACAGGTTAAAGTCCAACAAGTTTATTTGGAATCATGAGCTTTCTTCATCAGCTGAGTGGGTAATTTTTCAATCCTCCAAGCCACAGCAGTGGTGCCAGAGGACTGGAGAATTACAGGTGTTACAGTCTTGTTCAAAAAAGGTATGAAGGATGAGATTGACTAGCAATATTTGGAAAGAAATTCCAAAATCATTTGATTTACACAGCTCAATCTTGGCTCTGACCACTATTGGGTCTAGAAAAAAAAATCTTATGTCTTCTGTGCATGGTGAGGGCTTTAAGAAACGGTCTGAATATTGTCTTGCCTTCCTTCACCAGCTATTTCACCAGGATACTGCAAAACTTACTGGAGCAGATCACAGGGGAATATGGCCTTCCAATTACTGACTTTTTTAGATACTCTACAGATAAACATTTTCTGTTTAAAATGCGAAGATCTAAGTAAGAAATCCATTCAACAGAGTCGTACTTTATAAGCATTCAATGAGGTGTCTCTGGGGGGAAAAGTAATATCCTGTACATATCAGATATTGCCCTCCATGGTGACGAGAAATTACACATTAAAATGAAATGGGAGGTTGAACTATAAGAGGAGATACTGGGTGGAGGACTGGAATGAAATCTGTTCTCAGGTCCATCTTGTCACCTACTCAAATATCTGGAGAGAATATAAATGGGAGCTCATTACTAGGTACTTCTGAACATCACATTACTGTAAAAATTGGCTCCTCCACATGTAGTTGGAGAGACTGTGGGAAACCAATTAGTCATTACTTCCACACATTCTGGCCATATCCTAAGTTAACAGAGTATTGGGATGATATTCAAAACATTGACTGAGGTATTCCACATGGACCCTCCCTAATTGCTCCATTAGGTACAATTCCAGAAGGGACGGAAGGAAGAAAACATAACTATCTTACAAATTTTGCTAATAGCTGCCATTAAAGGCATCACCCTCACCTGGCTGAAATCCACATGCCCAACCATTGAATCTTGATTATCTAAAGTCAGAGCTATTTGAGATGGAAGGAATCACGCACACATTACCTTTACAGAGCAAACAATTATTTCAGACGTTCCCAGTAATGGGAATATTGTTCACATGAACTAAACCACAAAGAGCCTTCTCCGGAACGGTACATGAAAATTAATTGCTTTCAACACCTCTTTCCGATGTTCCTTTTTGAAAGGTAAACTTATACCCGTGAATGCACAACAAAAAACACAGGTTTCATTTATGTTAATGTTATTGTAGCGGTTTACTTCCCATATTAATTTTACCTTGAAGCAAATCTTAATATCTTCTACTGTCTCAGCATAATCTCCCTGAAGAGAGCTAACTTCTACCCACACATGGCAAACTTTGAATGAATTCTTTCCTACCCATGGAGCAAGTAAGGGTACCTTGTCTTGTACTAAAGATTCCAAAAATGGAATATTCTTGGAACCGTTCTATTGGAGACATTTTCAAACCGATTTTGTTATTGGCTTCATTGTAGAATGTATGTTTGTTTGTTTGTTATTGCTCCCAATTTTAAAAAAATGTTCCATATATATGTAATGACACTGCCATCCATTTCTCGATGTGAAAGGCTACCCAGGTGTATGTTCTATCCGCAAAAACTTGGATAAACACAATTCTATCAATTACCCCATTATGAATGATTGAAGAAGTCATCAAGCAACTCCTACTCACCAATCAGCTCCTGAAAGCAAAGCAACATTGGACCAAGTATGGAACCAAGGAGAACAAGCATGAAATCCATGAGAGTCAAAGGGAAACACTCCAGTGGCCATTGTAACAATACCAACTTATACATGTGTGGTGCTTTTAACGTAATGAAACATCCCAATGTGCTACACAGGAATGTTATAAAATAAAGCACGACAAAGTGGAGCAATTAAAATTGGAGGTGCCAAGGCTAGAATTGAGGAGTGCACATATAGAATCATAGAATCCTTACAGTGCAGAAGGAGGCCATTTGGCCCATCGAGTCTGCACTGACCACAATCCCACCCAGGCCCTATCCCCGTATCCCCACATATTTACCCTGCTAATCCCCCTGACACTAAGGGGCAATTTAGCATGGCCAATCCACCTAACCCCCACATCTTTGGACTATGCGAGGAAACCGGAGCACCCGGAGGAAACCCACGCACACACTGGGAGAATGTGCAAACTCCACACAGACTGACCCAAGGCTGGAATCAAACCCAGGTCCCTGGTGCTGTGAGGCAGAAGTGCTAACCATTGTGCCACCGTGCTGCCCTTGGAGAGTTGTGGGGCTGGAGGAGATTAGAAAAGTGGGGAGGGTAAGGCCGTGAAGGGACTTGAAAACCAGATGAAAATTTTAAAGACCAGACATTGTTTGATAAATTTACTTTCGGTCACTAAGCTTGGGGGACTGCCAGGGAGAGGGGCGGAGTCAGTAGCTAGGAATGGAGTTTGGAGCAGAAACTGAAAACACTGGCTTCAATCTTCTCCATATTTAATTGGGGGAATTTCTGCTCATCCAGTATCGGATGTTGGATAAGCAGTCTGATCATTCAGAGATTGTTGGGGAGAAGAGAGATAGTGGTGAGGTCAAGCTGGGTGTCTTCAATAGCATTATCAAACAAAATTTCTCATCAAGTCACAGGAGGAAACACTCGGGCAGATTACTTAAATCTTGGTCAAAGTAGATTTTAACGAGCGTCTTAAAGCAGGCAAAGAGACAGAGAGGCTGGAGGAAATTACAGAGATAGGGACAGGTGAAATCATGTGGGAGTTTTGAAACAAGAATGAGGATTTTAAAATTGAGACCTTGCCGAAACAGGAGCCAGTGTAAGTCAGCAAGCTCAGCGTTAATCTGTCATCAGGCAAGGAAAAACTTTGAGAAAGTCCAGAGAACAAAAATTTGAAAACGTTCTTTGAAGGAATTTAATGTACCTGTCTTGCATGTGAGAAAGTTGTTTGTTTTAAAATTGCCTTTAATTTTTCTCTGATTTGGGTTTGTGTTTTTATAATGGTGGTTGGGAAGTGGAGAGTTTTTTTTCTCGCAGCTTTGATTCAGAATGGAAATAGACGAGGCACTAACTTTTTAAAATCATTTATGATTTGTGAATTCATTCAGCATGGGTGAGGCTAAGTTTATTCATAAGATAATGACAGCAGGGTGTTGGAATTTCATGACATGTTGGGGGAAAATATTCCTGAGGACAATGAATGTCATTTCAGTCAGGGATTATTTATCTCTATTGGTAAACATGAGATACCTATTGTCATGATAATAGGGTGATTGTGGTTATAGATTCCACTATGAGATATAATCTGGTACACTCCAGTTCATGGAGTACCTGACCTGGGGCTCGAAAGTCAGATAGCAATTGTTAGAGTAGGTTGTACAAGGCTACGGATGTCTTGCAGTTGTGGGTTATTAATAAAGTTAGTTCACCACAATATGTCAGTCACCGTGCAACATCAAAACAAGGCACCCATTTATCGTAGGATTTATTTAAATAATTCCCGACCAATTTTTGCTTCCAGATTTCACTTTGTCTAGGCTACACTACTTCAAATGGTACTTGGATCGAGTTCACGTATGTGAGGCCACTATTGGTTTTGGGAACAGTGAACAGACCTACAAAACTGCCAGTGGTCATCCACTATAGTTATTTGCTTTTGTTAAGGAAAGAAATTGAACATTTGTTCATTGTTCTAATGTGGATGCCTCATGGGTACCAACGTAATGAGTTTAAATGAGTGGATCCAACCACATAACACAACTGAAGAAATTGTGAAATAGTATTACATGGGGACCTCTGTTATATTTGGTTGACTAACACTAATTAAAATATCAAGAAGATATGAAATAAATAAATGAATGAATGACGTTGCAGAGGAACGCTAGTTTTGCAAAGTAATTTGGCTCCCAGAGCAGATATTTGGTTTGGGACCTCAAGGTGTGTAGATGGTAAAGCTATATTCCTTTAGTCTGACTAACTTAAATGCACCGCAAAGCCTGTTTCTTTTGAATGCAGTTTAAATAGCGAGTGATTAGAATTGCAGAAGCAAGGTCCCATGGTTTAGCTTGTAATGGCTGAAAGTAATAAGATTTCAATACACCTTCAATTCATCATGCCTGTACTAGCTCTATGTAAGAGTTAAAGCAACATATTAATATTACACTGCACTGAAGGGCATGGTTATTATATACAATATTGTCTTTTTAGATACATAAAAGTTAAATAATTAATATAGTTATGATGGAAGGCTGATTTGAACACTTAATGTTTGGACCAAGTATTCTCTTTAGACTAGTGAATATTTAAACTTCACAGTATCTTGAATACATAGCATGCTGGATTTTCAAAGGAGTTAGCCCTCATCCAATATATTCATTAAGCACACTGGAAAGCTTCAGAATGAGTGAGATAACTGCAAGGTTGTATATACCAGTTTGCATTATAAGAGTACAGAGTAAAATCCTGCACGAATATGTTTGATACACAGATGGGGTTGACACACTATGTGACATTATTTTAAGTTAAGATTATTTTGAAGCAATTTCTTTGCTGCTTTGGTTGACAAAAAAGGATGAAGACCATTTATTAATGTTGAACATTAATGTATGTTTAATTATTTAATAAATACACTTGATGATTTTGCTCTCTGGACAGAAGGAAATAAAATGTGCACTTTTATAATATCCAATCACATTTTTCAAATCAGAGTTGTCCACTATGTTAGCCTTGAGCCACATGCAGCTAATTGGGAATCTAGAAGTGGTTCATTGCAGATTGGTTAAATATATAATTTGTAATAGATAAACTTGGGCATTACCATAGAATCCCTACAGTGCATTTTACCCAGGCCCACCCCTCATTACCATAATCTGATGCATTTACCATGGCTAATCCACCTAACCTACACACCTTTGGGAGGTGGGAGGAAACCGGAGCACCCGGAGGAAACTCATGCAGATGTGGGGAGAATGTGCAAACTCTGCACAGACAGTGACCCAAGGCCGGAATTGAACCCGGGTCCCTGGTGCTGTGAGGCAGCAGTGCTGCCATTGTGCCACCTGTATCATTGATATCATTTCTCATATTTGCACTTTATCTGCACTTGCACCTTGATATATTTGTCTGTTGCTAAAATGGTGAGGCAAAAAGCGAGTGTTTTTTTGAGCGTTATGTATGCTGTACTTCTGTGGTTACTGATTATTGCTTAACTGCTAAAATTGTGTGCAAGATGGGTGAAAATGCTGGACTTTAGCACCATGGGAACATCAGCAATGTTGTTTGGAGAAGAGACCTGTTTTCAGTCAGGTCAACAGATCATAAGTCCGCACTGATGCCAGGTGATTTACCTACCAAGAACTGTGTGACTTGTGTAACTGCCAAACGATGGGGTGAAGTAGTGGAGGTGTAAAGAACTCTGGATAATCCTTTTCAGGACATACAAAGGTTGAGTCAGAAGCCTATACTGATAAATCTATCAACTGTGCCGAGAGAAAAGTCTGAAAGCACCAGATGTGTTTAAACGAGCTGGTTGTGCACTGTCATCTTGAAACAAAGCTGGAACGTGTCACCTCAATTCTTTCATAAGTTACATTATACTTGACCTCAATTTATTTCATGAAGTGGCATCTTTATAATTGATGCTAATGGTAATGACAAATAGTTTGCCTATTTGGTGGCTCTCGGGGATAGGCTGGGTTGCTGGAAGTGGTGGGGCTGTAACCAGACCAGCACAGCAGAAGATAGCAAGTCCTACCTATAACTATTAGCTCCACCAATGCACTTGGAGGCAGCAGGCAAGCAGCAGTTGATAGCAGTTAAAATACTGCTATCAATTGCTGGGCAAAAACCTAGAAGCTGCTCTAAGAATTGCCATGTTAATAAATTCATGCCAGAGTTTCAAACTTTGGTGAAAGAAGAATACGACTAAGTATTGCACTGAATGGCAGTAGATGGTGCTAAATAAATATACATATATTACATTTACTTATACTGTACGTAAAGCACTTTCTATGAAAATTAGTCATCATATTCATGCCTATAGCTAGTCAGCAATTTTATTCAGAGAGCACGGCATTAAAGGCATTGGCATTAATTCTGAAGTAGTTGGCTTCCCTCAATTCAAGGTTGATGTCAGCTGAGGGTCGTGAGTTTCTGCCATGTCTTTTTCATGTGAATGGACGGGCCAATTCTTGACCCACAGATCTTTGGCACATGGGACAGGATGTTCCGTGGGGTAGAGAGATCAGGAGTGCAGGATTTTCTCCCTTTTCTTTGCGGCCATTCAGACTCTTCATAAAGATGTTGGAATTCAAATCTTGATTGACAAGTGGAATGATAGCATGTTTCTCCCAATCATTAATATCAATGCTGCCGCTCTTCAAGGAGAGCTTCAGCTTGTCTTTGAAGCATTTTATTTGTGCTCCCCTGAAATGTTGGCATATGAACGTTGTGGAAATGACTTGGCTGGAGTGATGATGTTTGGCCCTGAGGACACAGTGTCTAGCCTGTCGTAGTTTATTTTGCAGGAGTTTTGTCTGAATACTTCTGGAACTGGCTTCAAGAATAACACTAACATTTGTTCAATGATCCTCCCATTGAATCCAGTGGATGCGGTGGAGGTATTGCTGATGGAAATGTTTTAGCTCTCTTGTGTGTCATTGATACACTGCCCAGGTCTCACTGCGGTGCAGGAGTGTGATGATGACATCCACTCTGTATAGTACAGTCACTGTGGTTGTGCAGATTTTCTCTGGCTTGGCAAGCTTGACGATGAGATGAATGACTAGTTAATATGCCTATGACATTTGATGGAGAGGAAATATTGGCAAGGGCACTCAGGGGACCTGTTGTCTCTTGTTCTGGTAGTGCCAGGGAATCTTTAACTTTCAACCAAACAGGGTTTCTGTTTAATGTTTATTCTCATAGAATCCTTACAGTGCAGAAGGATGCCAGTTGGCCCATCGAGCCTGCACTGCCCACAATCCCATCCAGGCCCTATCCCCATAACCCCACATATTTACCCGGCGAATCCCTTGACGCTAGGGTCAGTTTAGCATGGCCAATCAACCTAACCTGCATATCTTTGGACTGTGGGAGGAAACTGGAGCACGCAGAGGAAACCCACGCAGACACTGGGAGAAGTGCAAACTCCACAGAGTGATCCAAGCTGGGAATTGAACCTGGGTCCCTGGCGCTGCAGTGCTAACCACTGTGCCACCGTGCCGCCCCTTCTGAAGGGCAGCCTCAGTACTGTACAGAAGTATCGGCCAAGATTATGCTTTAAGTTTTGAAGAAGTACTTGAACCTGTAGCCTCCTGACTCAATGCTGGAACTCCGCTAAGCTGGCACAGAAAGGTCAAGGGATAGAATTTGCTGCTGGTGCAAACCTGTAATCGTTGCCATGTAATCAGTGATGCTACACAGAGTCAAATATGTTTTTGTTTCAAAGCTTTCTTGTTCTAAGTTTTGCCTTAAACAAGAATGGAACCATTCCCATTAATTGCCCCAGGGTTATTGGATCGAGACAGGATTTTATCCATGTTGTTTTTGAAGGAGTTGGAAACCTTTAAAACTGTGGTGATTCTGATTGAAGTATCAAATCCGAGTTACTCATTTAAAAAAATACAATGCCTGGCACGGATTCATATGCAGCAGCGCTGCTTTGGCATCTGTATCCAGATATAAGGATGGTATTTACTTGGATCTTGTTGGTTTTCAAAAAATATCAGGGTTTTTGGATGATAAAAATGCTATAAAAAGATATTTTAATTAATGCCGCAGAAGCAATAACCTATGAAGCAGCATTCTGGAAGTACGTGTGGCAAGTTAGTCTCCGGGAAAGCTATTGTTATTGTCTGGTTTCATTCATTCGCCATGTTCTATTCCTGATGACCTTTAAAATTAAACATTAACAATTTTCTATATGTAGTCAGAGCTGTTGTCTCTTCAAAATGACAATGTCGTAACACTTTTTGTAAAACAAGTTGTGTACTTGAGATATCTTACGCAGAGTTTGTAGTGTCTTCAAGGGAGGTACAGAGCAGTGCACTGACTACCTGTTTTTAGATTGATCTGTGTTTTAGTTTGGATTCTGAGATGCATCCATGAGCCAGTTTCTGATGTTTACATTACTCTGTTAACCCAGTAGCAGAATTTTGCAGTGTAAACACAGCAGCTGTTGGCTCCTGAACACACAAGTTATGGAATTGGAACAGCACCAGTATAAAAGTGAATATGTTTTTGTGCCTTCCTCGCTGGCTTATTTGAAGAGCAGCAAATCAAGGGACGAGGCCCCAGAAGACTGACTGGCTTGGGGCACATGATGAGGCAGCCTTGGGTTGAGTGACATTACTCTGTCTTGAATCAGAATGTTGTGGGTTCAAGCCCCTCCAGGAAGTGAGAATCTATGTTGCCACCTCAGTGCAGTACTGAAAGTGCTCCATTGATGGAGGTGTTGTCTTTCAGATTAGAAGATAAACTGAAACCCCTGTCTGCCTATTTAGGTGGATGTAAAAGATCCAGTGGCACTATATGAATTAGTGTAAGGGCATTGTCACTGTGTCCAGGAAAACACATCCCTAAATCAATACCACTGTTTGTTTTTTATTGTGACCTTGCTGTCCACACATTAGCAGCTGATTCTGCCTACATAACAGGACCTACACCTGCTTAAAAAAAACCGCAATGACAACCATCAACAGCAGTTACAATACCCAAAGCATAATCAGATAAAAATGGATATTGAAGGAAAGATTTTGGAAGCGATAATTGGCACGGTGGCAGAGTGGTTAGCAGTGCTGCTTCACAGCGCCAGGGACCCGGGTTCAATTCCCAGCTTGGGCCACTGTCTGTGTGGAGTCTGCATGTTCTCCCCGTGTCTGCGTGGGTTTCCTCCGGGTGCTCCGGTTTCCTCCCACACTCCAAAGATGTGTAGGTTAGGTTGATTGGCCATGCTAAATTGCCCCTTAGTGTCAGGGAGGTTTACTGGGTAAGTACATGCGATTACGGGGATAGAACCTTGGTGGGATTGTTGTCGGTGCAGGCTCGATGGGTCGAATGGCCACTTTCTGCACTTCAGGGATTCTATGAAAAGCCTGGTGAAATTTTTTAGGAAGGAATGGTCTGGGCACTGATGGTGATGTGAGGGGAAGGGCAGATACATGAGGCCATAGTGGTAGGGCTTGAGAAAGTTATAGGGAAATTAGACCATGAAGAAATTTAAACTCTAGGTTCAGAATTTTAAATTTGTTTCTGGTCCCCAGTGCCTCCAACGTAGGTAAGGACCGGAGTGACAAGTGAGTGGAGATGGTGTGGGAGAGGGAAAGGTATGGAGGATGGAGCCTACCAGCAGTAAGTGAGTGGAGGCAGGTGATGTTAAGAAGTGCAAGCAGGTGAAATAGGTGGAGAAACTTGAAGTTGCGTATGCCAGTCTGGGGAAAGGATGGAATTCATGGCAAGTATATGGAGTTTGTGATGGATGCTGAAGATCAAGGCTTTGATCTTGCCAATATTGAATTGGACAAAATTCCAGTTAATCTACAAGGGTTTCTGACAAGCAATCTGAGAACATGTAAGCAGCAGCAAGATCCAAACAGCTGAAGAGGATAAGAGTTGAGTATCATCAGCATTGATTAGGTAGCTAACCCCATATTGTTGGATGGTGCCCATGTCTTAGGATAATGATGATGTCAAGGTACAGCAGGTAGATGAAGAATATAGGGATAAATTATAGTTACAACTTTGATATTGGCTTATTAACAGTTTTTTAAAAATTGAGTCAGTCTAGATTCTTCCTGTGTTGTTTAATATCTCCAGGTTGTTTTAAAGAAAGCAACGTATTAGTATGCTTCCGAATTCCTCTGACTGCCAGTCTAGAGAGTACTGAAATCCATAGGGGAAAAGCAATGATTGTACAAAATAACTCTGTCGATTTAAGGTCCTTCCAAGAAGGCGCCACAAAATAGCACATTGGAAGGGGTGGCACAGTGGTTAGCACTGTTGCCTCACAGCACCAGGGACCCGAGTTCGATTCGGTCTTGGGTCACTGTCTGTGCAGAGGTTTGCACGTTCTACTCGTGTCTGCGTAGGTTTCTTCCGGGCGCTTCGGTTTCCTCCCACAGTCCAAAGATGTGTAGGTTAGGGGGAATGACAGAAAAAGTAAATTTGAAACACTACATTTGTAAAATTAAATTTTCGGGCCAGAGTGGTTGTATGACTTTCTCTTGAATGTACTGGCCTAATCTTTGGAGTGAATTTAGTGGGGGACTAGTGGATAAGTACTCTAGGTTCACCCCATTGCTCGTCTGAGTCTGTGGGCAGGCTACTGTTACAGCATATCCTGTGGAGAGTTAAATATATTTGACAGCAACTTCTGTATTTCCAGCTTTAAATGTGTATGTGCAGATGCCAGATGTTGCTGTCAGATTGACTCCCTAATAATAGTGAATGTTAGCCTCACCAATATGAACACAAAATCCACAGCATCATCTTGTATCAGTTTTCAGTTGAAATGCAGTATCAGACAGTTTTTTCCCATAACACCAATGCATCATGTAAATTATTGTCATTCAATCACATACTACATGTTCGTGAGCTTGACACTTTCATAGCTGTTGCTTTAAAAGCTGTGGTACGATATACAGGCAGGTTGCTAATTAATCCCAAAGCAGACCAATTTGAAGGGAAGGAAAGTGTTTAAATTTTAGTAGATCATCAGACTGAAAATAAAATGTAATCTTCTGATTTGTACAGTTATATACATTTGACATACTACTCTGTGCCTATTTTTGTAAAGTGAACAACTTTTTATGATTTGGCTTTAAATCCTGAGTTAGTGCATTAACCATCACAGCTGTTGCATTGCAAAACTGACAAGAATTTGCTGACTTGAGAATTCTGGTCACCTTTTAGGGAACAGAAACTTCTTAGACCTTTTTAAGAAAGTCTGCTATGATCCTAGTTTAGGTTCTATTATTAAAGAAGGGTAGATAGTTCCTGAGCTATCATCACAGCACACTTCTTTATTCATTGTTGATTGCAACAAGCTTCAATTACCAATTTTTGGGTCAATCTGTTAACGATCCTGAAGAGATTAAGATAACTTAATATATCTGTTCAAGCAATAGTACTAATTTTGGATTTGTGATTATTTTGGGCTGTGGGATTGTGACCTAAGCACACTGAGAGCATGCAGTTTTTTTTTAATGTGAAATGTAAGCTTTTAACTGGGACAGTGGTAGTGCATACTTCTGAAGACAAATCTAGTGTTTATGATCAGATCAAATGAAACGAACATAACACAGAAATTGAAATCCCCTCAATTGTCTCAAAATGGTGCATGTTTATCTTTGGCAGACCTGCCCTATTTCATAAAGTGCTTATATGTCCATTTGTGTAGCTGTCCCATGTTCTAATAGATTAAAAACTAGTATGCCATATTCATAGAATGAAAGCTGTTTAAAACATTTGCACCTTCCATTGATATTATGATTTCTTTTTAAAAAAAAATATTTTGTTTTATGGATTTTTATAAACAAACGCTCTGCACGTATGTATATTGTCTATGTGCAGAAAATCCCATAGAGATTAAGCTTGAAAATGGATGATATTAGCAGAGCCTAAACGGATAAATTTCAATAAGTTTTTTTTCAATGCAGCACCAGCTAGGTTAGCAACATCTGTGGGATGGCACAGTGGTTAGCACTGCCACCTCGCAGGCGATTCAATTCCGGCCTCGGGCCACTGTCTGTGTGGAGTTTGCACGTTCTCCCTGTTTCTGCGTGGGTTTCCTCTGGGTGCTCCGGTTTCCTCCCACAGTACAAAGATGTGCAGGTTAGGTTGATTGGCCATGCTAAATTGACCCTAGTGTCAGGGGGATTAGCAGGGTAAATGTGTGGGGTTATGGGAATAGAGTCTGAGTAGGATTGTGCTCAGTACAGACTCGATGGGCCGAATGGCCTCCTTTTGCACTGTAGGGATTCTATAGATCTTCCACTTATTCATTAAGATTGAAGTTTGATTTTATTTTGTGACAAAGCTGCAAAAAAAGTTTGCATTTGTTGAACTTTTAAAGAACACTGGTTCAACAGTTTGTCAAATCAGGTTTTCCTTTCCTGTTTCTCTCAATAACATTCCGCTTTGGATAAGTTTAAAGAGCCGTTGAATTATGAACTCTGCAAGCTTACTATAATTAAGTTTATGAGAATTGATTTGTGTGTAAAATGACATTTTTGCAAGTAACTACTCCTAAACTTATACCAAATAAACTCTCAATCCAAAATATTTCTGGCATTTTAATACCGTATTTTTTCTTGTTAACTGTGATAGAGTTGATAGTGAATGCTGGTGTACAGCCCTATTGAAATAAACCCTATACTTCATACTGCAGTCAGAATTGCGACAATACATATGCACTTTATTATCTTACTTAGTATGTTATCAGTAACTATTAGAACAATGATTATGAAATGAAAAGAACAGTTGCTTGGTAGTACAGAACTTGAGTATTGCTGAAAAAAGACACATGCTGTCAAAGCTTTTCATCTTTCACTCATCAGAACAATTAGTAAGAATAAGTAACAGGAACAACAATTTAGACTGTGTGAGAAGAGAGTGCTAATTAGTGGTAAAGTGCATTCTAGTAGAGGTGTTGTCATGGAGAGTGCACCAATTAACTGCCAGGCTTTGTTCAAATTTAAACCAGGAGGCAGGTCAATTCTGGTGAAGGCAATGTCCTGGGGAATGAACCAGGGAATGGCTGCCGCCTGTTATATTGCAAAGGTGCAATGGATGCACATATTCCTGCTGTCTGGAAAGGACAGGAGCTTGGTATTAATATATGTGTAAGTGAGCCACACTGTGAGCCAAACTGATAATAAATTGGTTGTCAGTGTAATTCTTAACACACTCAGGATTGTTTCGCAAATATTATCCAATTGCAGAATCACATCTAATGTTGAGATGTTATATTTTGAGTTTTGCAAGTACGGGCAGGTTGGGTACCTTCAGTACTTTACCTGTTGCAAACAGCTGATGGGACATGTTGTTTGATACGATCCGCCACCAGTCATTGGGATGTGCAGCCTACACACCTCGCGTCACACCGGCACTGAAATTCATATACTGCATTACTCATTTGTGTGATTGGCAGAACATTTTTTTGGCCTGATAGCAGCATCCTGTAAGTGGTGAATACCACTTGTATTGCTACTGCGTTTATAGCAGTGTGAAACGGCTAGCTTCACCTGTTACTCAAATATTTCAGATACCTTGCCCTAATCTGAGGTGGACTGGGCACTTTCCACTACTGAAACAATAGGTGCTCGATGGCTGGCGCAGTCACGATGGGCCAAAGGGTCTTTTTCAGTGCTGCAAAGATCTACAACTCTAATACCTAAATTAAAAGGACTAAACAAGTCATGTCCCTGCGAACCTACTTCTACGATCCATTCAATTTAAAATCTTCTGTTTTCAAATGTGCCCCACCTTATCTCTGCAATCTCCTCCTTTTGGAAGTCTACCCACTCCTCCTGATATTCCTCTAGGCTTTTCTGCCAACAGTGGGACAAAGCAGGAGTTTGCAGGAGGTTACCCTGGCATCTACTCTGAAATTTCCTCCCTAAATCTCTTCAGCTCATTTTCTTTCTTTTCAAAACCATCTCAAGATTTTATGTGACCAAATTATCAGCCCCCCTCTGTATTCTGTCTTGACTTGCTGTCCATTTTCCTCGTGTCAATTTGTGAAGTGCATTGGGGCATTCTTTACATGAAATTTGCACTGAAGTGAGTTATTGTAATGTTTCTTTGCTTCTTGCAGTGCTGCTGCTAGAGTGCCAATATTAATTAGTGGCCAAAATCAGTTTATATGAAACATTAAAATAAATGAATTTGATATTGTCGTGGGAGCTACCATCTTGGATATCTATACCCTTAGTGGAAAATAAATAAATGTGCAGCTCTTTGATCTGCATATATGCTTTGACATTATCTTGAGTTCTCACGTTTTTCTAAATTTTCTCTTCTTTAAATTTAATGAACAGTAATTACTGTAGTGGGGCGGCATGGTGGCACAGTGGTTAGCACTGCTGCCTCACGGTCCCAGGGACCCAGGTTTGATTCCTGGCCTCGGGTCACTGTCTGTGTGGAGTTTGCACGTTCTCCCTGTGTCTGCGTGGGTTTCCTCTGGGTGCTCCGGTTTCCTTCCACACTCCAAAGATGTGCAGGTTAGGGGGATTGGCTATGGTGGATGTGCATGTTAGGTGGATTGGCTATGCTAAATTGCCCCTTAGTGTCAGGGGGACTAGCTGGGGCAAATAAGTGGGGTCATGGGAATAGGGGATGGGTGGGATTGGGTTGGTGCAGACTCAATGGGCTGAATGGTCACCTTTTGCACTGTAGGGATTCTATGAATTAGCTGCTGTAATTGAACTAATTTATTCCTTTCTCTTTATTACTTTCGGTACCCCAATACCCCAACCACTGTATTGGCATGAGTTTTATTTCCTTTATGAGTCGGATTTCTGCATTAAAAATGCTATCAATTGTATCACATGATGCACAGTTTCTCTCCACTCACCTGATGAAGGAGCAGCGCTCCGAAAGCTCCAGATTCAAAATAAACTTGTTGGACTTTAATCTGGTGTTGTGAGACTTCTTACTGTTTAAGATTCAGTTTAAGTAAATTCGCGAAATTTCCTACGTGGTAAAGTTCATAACTGAAATTTAGGAACGGAGCTGGTGTACGGCTGTAGAATAGTCAGCATCTTCAATGCAGACAAGTGCAATATTAGTGTCTTAGAGAAAGGAAATAACCGCAGACAGCTTGACACTGCGAGGGAAGTGTTAATAATAGCCCGATTATTATCAGCCTAGGTGAGCCTGTTCCTCAGTACAGGAAATCTCGGTGAAAGTGGGCTTTAGTATCATTACATTCAGGCTCACCCAGTTCAGATGTAATTATAAAGTGTATGTAGCCTCAACTGCCAGTTGCCAAATAATCCACGCACGTGTTAAGAGGAGTTATGTAACCAAATTTGGGCAGTTTAGAAGTGAAACGAAAGACGGGTTTGCAATGTTTCTCGCTGAACAGGAATCCCTGTAGCTGAAGGAAAGTTCAATTTGCCATATTTTCCTAGAACGCTTCGAGTCCGCGTTTTTGATTTACTGAAGAATTTTGTGTACAGCATTATTCAACCCCCCCCCCCCCCCAATAGAAGGGAACGCATCTACAATGATACACACACTCAACTTGGAGAGAATTGTCTCGCTCTATTTGGCTGTGCCTGGGGGAGTTGTTGAAGTGTTCAAACAGCCTTTCTCCAGTAATATTTGGATGTAAATGATATGCAAGGCAGCTTTGACTGTGGCACTGCTACATTGAATGGCTTGCGGAATATACAATGACTCGATTCTGTTCACAGGAATTGAATGAAATTGGGTCATTTCCTTGCTGATTGCGTCATTAACGCATGCCAATCGCCTTCTGGAGGGAGCAAAACACTGAATTAAACACTGGGACTGCCTCTTCACAATCTGCATCGGTGAAAGAACAAACTGGAGAGAGAGGGAGGGGTTATTCTTAATCCAAGTTAATATTCTGTGTTTTAAACGGAGTGGCGTATTTACTCGTGTATCATTGTGTAGATGAGCAGTGGGTTTTGTGGGTGTTGTCACAACGCAGAAATCCTTCAAGCAGCCAGCACTGAACTGGAAGCGAATGCTGTAGATGGCAAAGGTGTAGCATTTCTCTCTGTCTGGGTGGGGCCTTTTATTTTTTGACTGTTAAATTTCTCCCCCCGTCCTTCCCCTTCCCTTGAGATGTTTAGTGACTTGTGTTAACTTAAATAATGAGCCACAATTACTATTGGGTAACTGTTCTGAAAAAAAACCGAACAAACTTCTCTCGTTAGGCAAAGTCAGGAAAATTCTCTCTCTCATATATGTTGAATTTCTCAGCGATTTGGGGCAATCGAGTTTCAGTTCTGTACAACTGTGGTGGCTGTCCGGTGGGAAGAGGTTTGGTTTTATACAGGGTAAATGTAATGTTAATGTGTCTCCCCCCCGTCAGAGTTAAATGTGTCCGAGAGAGAAGTGAAACGAGATCTGGCAATGGATCGGAGGTGATTTCTAAAACCAGTTGAGCGGCTGATAATCCATGTCTTTTTGCAATAGGGTGAAAGCTGAAAAATAAATCAGAAACTGTCAGTACAACGCCAGAAAGGTGCACAAAAATATCACCCTTTCCTCCCCTCCAAAAACCTCTAACCTTCCTGTGATCTCGGTAGTTTTAAACCCATTGAACGCAAAATAAAATAGTGATTCCTAGTATGTGTGTGGGTAACGCGGGAGTTAAATAGTGTACACCACGTGTATAAATAACGCGATTGAAACATATTTATTGTGTATTTTGTCGGCTTTGCTGATTGTTTATCGCCTGATCAGAGAGGGAACAGTTTCCCACTGAGCCCCGAGGCCTGACAAAGCCGCCTTCCTCTCTCTCTCTCTCCACTTGATGCATGTTAATGTCCTGGAGTGTTGCAGCTATTTTTAGCTTCCACCTCCCAGGGCTCGCTTTCTGTCAACAGCAAGCCGCATTGTCGGTAAATCACATGAAATGAAATGCCTCTCTCTCCCCGCACCCCCCACATGTTTATTTGTCTCGGGTAAAAAGGATTGGCCAGGTGCTTTCAGCGACTTTGTACATTATACATTCGATGTTGCAAAAGAAAACGCGAATACTGGCGACCGCGCCAGTGGAAATGTTACTGATTCCGGGGAAGCTCCATTGTTTGTGACTGAAGGTCTGTTCCATGCAGAGCTGGGCGTGTGCTGCATGCAAACTTTAGCTGAGACGATCCCTTCTCCCCTCGCCCTCCCCCCATCTCTCTTTTGCCCCCTCTCTCGCCCCCACATCTCTTTCTCGCTCCCTCTTAGCCTCCCCCCCCCCCCCCCCAAGCCCTGGACATGCTGTTGGAAATATAGCTGCCTGGATTAAGACTGTTTACAAGACGGAATGCTTTTCACTTTCAGATGGACTATCCGGTCGCGATCAGTCAATCGAGTTGCTGAGTCCCTCGAGAGTGAATCACATGTCCAGTTCTGGTAAGACTACATTTTTTAATAGCAAGATTAATTTATCAAATAAAATCAAATCATGAGTTATTTCTAAATGTTGCCAGCACTCCAAAAGGAAATGATTTCACAGTGAATTATCGGTTGTTACGATTGGTTATTAGCATGTGTTTTTGTTCATTCTGAAGTCTTCATTTTTTTCTGATTAAAAATAGGCGGTACCAATATGTTCTGCAAAATGTCTGAAAGTTCAAACAGATTGGTTTGAAAAACCAATCTGGAATTGCATGTCTAATGCTGACCATGAAACTTGTCGATTGTCACAACCCATCTGGTTTACTAATATCCTTTGGGTAAATAAACCGTATCTGGTCTGACTTTGCATGCATGTGACTCCAGATCCATGGCAGTGTGGTTGACTCTGAAATGGCCGAGCAAACCATTCAGTTGTATCAAATCCGCTACAAAGTTGACGAGGAATGAAACTGGATGCATCAACCTAGGCACAGGAAATGAGAATGGCAAACTCAGCCCTGTTGACCCTGCAAAGTCCCCTTTACTAACATCTGAGGGCCCATGCCAAAATTGGGAGAGCTGTCTTGCAAGCTAGTCAAACAACAGCCTGCCGTAGTTATACTGACGGAATCATACTTTACAAATAATGTCCCAGGCATCGCTGTCACCATCCCTGGGTATATCCTGCCCTGCCAGCAGGGCAGGCCTAACCTAGGTGGCAGCACAGCAGTGTACACTAAGGTGCGGGGTTGCCCTGGGAGTTCTCAACATCAACTCTGGACCCCTAACGTCACATGACATCAGGTCAAACATGGGCAATGAAACCTGCTGAGGGTGGCAAGGGCAATGTACTGTGGGTGGGGGAGTTGAGTGTCCGTCACCACTGCTGATCGAGTTCTAAAAGACATGACTACGGGACTGAGTTAGCAGCAGCTGGTGAGGGAACTAACGAGGGAAAAGCCTTAACCAGTAGAAATTAGCTCCGCACACAGTCCTTGTGGAGATGAAATCCTGCCCTCCATGTGTGAGACATTACCACTTTGGTCAATGGGATAGATTTTGAACAGTCCTCCCACATCCAGCTGTGAATGGTGGTGAACAATTAAGCAACTCACTGGGGAAGGGGACTCCACAAATATCCCCACCATCAATAATAGAGGAACCCAGCAATTCAGTGCAAGAGATAAGAGTGTAACATTTGCTGCATTCTTCAGCCAAAAATGCCCAGTGGATGATCCATCTCAGCAGCCTCCTGAGGTCCCCAGAAATGCCAGTCTTCAGCCAATTTGATTCCCTCCATGTGCTATCACGAAACAGTTGAAGGTACTGGATAATGCAAAGGTTATGGACCTTGAGAATATTGCAGCAATTGTCCTGAAGACTTGTGTGCCAGAACTTGCCATGAGTCCTACCCAAGCTGTTCTGGCATAGATACAGCACTGGCATCTATCCGGCAATGTAGAAAATTGTCCTGCCATGTCCTGTACACACAACGCAGGACAAATCCAAACCAGCCAATTACTGCCCTATCAGTTTACCCTTGATCATCAATGAAGTGATGGAAGTGGTCATCAACATCGCTATCGGGTGTCTTTTGCAATAACCTGTTGACTGATGCTCATCCTGGGTTCTGCCAGGGCCACTCAGCTCCTGACATCATTGCAGCTTTGGTTCAAACATGGGCAAAAAAGCTGAACTCCAGAGATGAGATGAGACTGACTGCCCTTGACATCAAGGTCACATTTGACCGAGTGTGGCATCAAGGAGCCCTAGTAAAACTGGATTCAATCGGAATCGGGGAAAACGCTCTGCTGGTTGGAATCATGTAGCACAAAGGGAAATAGTTTTGGTTGGAGGTGTCATTCAGCTCCAGGACATCACTGCAGGAATTCATCCTGGGGCCAGCCATCTTCGGCGACTTCATCAATGACCTTCCTTCCATCATAAGGTCAGAAGTGGGAATGTTCACCGATGATTGCGCAATGTTCAGCACCATTCTTAACTCCTCAGATACTGAAGCAGTCCATGTCCAAATGCAACAAGACCTGGATACTATTAAGCCTTGGGCTGACAAGTAACATTCACGCCACAAGTGCCAGGCAATGACCATCCCCAACAAAACAGAATGTAATCATCGCCCCTTGACGTTAAATGGCATTACCATCGCTGAATCCCCCACTCTCAACATCCTGGATTGTTACCATTGGCCAGAAACTACAATGGACTAGCCATATAAATAGAGGCTACAAGAGCAGGTCAGAGGCTAAGAATTCTGTGGTAAGTATCTCACCTGCATGATTTACAAGGTGTGGCACAGTGGCAAGCACTGCTGCCTCACAGCGCCAGGGACTCGGATTCAATTCAGGCCTCGAGTCACTGTCTGTGTGGAGTTTGCATATTCTTTCTGTGTCTGCGTGGGTTTCCTCCAGGTGCTCCGGTTCCCTCCCACAGCCCAAAGTTATGTGGGTTAGGTTGATTGGCCATGCTAAATTGCCCTTAGTGTCAGGGGGGCAGGCAAGGTAAATACGTGGGGTTACTGGGATAGGGCCTGGGTGGGATTGTTGTTGGTGCCTGTTCGATGGGCCGAATGGCCTCCTTCTGCGCTGTAGGGATTCTACGATTCTAAGTCAGGAATGTGATGGAACACTCTCCCCTTGCCTGGATGGGTGCAGCTCCAACAACATTCAAGAAGCTTTACACCATCCAGGACAAAGTAGCCTGCTCGATTGGCATCCCATCCACAAACATTCACCCCCTCCATCACCGACACAGGGTAGCAGCAGTGTGTACCATCTACAAGATGCAATGTAGGAACTCACCAATGTTCCTTATACAGCACCTTCCAAATCCATGACCTCCACCATCTAATTGACAAGGGCAGCCGATACATGGGAACACCCCTCCAAGCCACTCACCACCCTGACTTGGAAATATATTACTGTTCTTTCACAAGATCTGTTCCTAACAGCACTGTGGGCGTACATACATCAGATGGTCTGTAGCGATTCAAGAAGGTGGCTCATCACCATCTTAGGCAATTAGGGATGGGCAGTAAAAGCTGGCCTAGCCAGCGAAGCCTACATCCCAAGAATGAATTTTTAAAAAATGGTTACTCAATAGTCTGTGTTACAAAATGAGACAAATAGGTCAGGTGATCAAAACTGATATGTTGGAGGGTGTATTCAATGCTGTGATCATGCTTGGGAAGTTATTTATGAAGAGTGTCTCTGAACTTGGTGGCTGTGTTCAGACTAGCCGTTGAAAAGCACTGCAATTTTCCAATTTTGTTTTAAATTTTGATTCATTTTGAGTTTCATTTTGATTAGCAGCTCAGTTGTCGGTTGGCTGGATGGTTGGGGTTTGTGATGCAGAGTAACAGCACGGGTTCAATTCCTCGCAACAGCTGAGGTTATTTATGAAGGCCCTGCCTTCTCAACCTCGCCTTGCGTGTGGTTAAATCACCACCACTCAGCCGTCTCTGTCAGCCTAAGTCTCACAACATCAGGTTAAAGTCCAAAAGGTTTATTTGGAATCATGAGCTTTCAGAGCACTGCTCCTTCTTCAGGTGAGGAAGGAACAGCGCTCCGAAAGCTCGTGATTCCAAATAAACCTGTTGGTCTTTAACCTGGTGTTGTGAGACATTTACTGTGCCCACCCCAGTCCAACGCCGGCATCTCCACATTCTGGTCATCTAGGGCTATGGCGACTTTACCTTTACCACTATGCTTGAGCGACTTTCATTGCAAGTCCAATTAAAAGCAATAAGTAAAAACTATCAGTAATTTCTTCCATTTAAGTTGAAAACTTGGAACTTTATGCTCTTTTTGCATTCTTCATTTTTCTCTCTCGTTTTTTGTGCTCAGTCCTACCTCCCCATGTTTTTTTTTCTTCCTGGAATCCTGTTCCATAAGCAGAATTAGTTCTCTCAAGCCTTGCACAAGTGGCCATTAGTCCTTTGTGAGTCTTGTGACCAGTCTGTCTGACTGTCAGAGCCCGATGGGCAACATTGCTGCTGCCCTAATTCAACACCATACACTCGCAGTTCCAACAGTGGTCACTATATAGCAATCTAGGGTGCTTACTGTCTGTAAATGTTTAATTCTGTTTCCATTACAAATGATTTTAAGGTTTTGAACCAATTTTTTCGGGATTATATTCTGTTCCTCTGGGTGTTTTTTTTTGTTAGACTTGACAATGAGTTCTTAATCCTTCTGTCTCAGAATTATGGAAAAACTGATTTGGCACATAACCGTGAAGTTTACCCCTCAACGTTTGCATTTCTGAAAATAGGTTAAATCATTGTTTCTGGAACAAGATTCAAAACAGATTCTTTCTGAAATATACTGTTTTCAGGAAAAAGTACAACTTTGCGCTAAGTCCACTCCTTGCTCAACATTGGCAACTTGACCCCATTCCCAAGGATCCCTTTGCCAAACCCTTCTCAGGTCTTCATCTCTTTAAAGTCTCTTTATAGCGAGCAGAAAGTGCTGGAAAAGCTCAGCAGATCTGAATAAGAGTCATATTGGACTCGAAATGTAACTGTCTCTCGGCAGAAGCTGCCGTACCTGCTGGTTTTTGCAGCACTTTCTGTTTTTATTTCCAGCATCCACAGTATTTTGCTTTTATTCTTATTCTGAGCATTTGGTCATCCTTTCTTAAGCTGGCTGTCCCAATTCCCTACATTACAACACCAGTGAGTGCACTTAAGAGTGCATCACTGGTTGTGAATTGCTCAAGTTGTGTGCGGCACTATACAAATGCATGTTTATAGTTTCTAGATCTGAGTGTCGGTCTTCTTCCCCCTTTATCTCTGAGATATTTTGGGATATATTTTATGTTAAAGACACAGTTGCAGGTGGTGGTGGTGATCTTAAAAATTGCTGATTAAACTGTGTGCAAAAGACTCTCCGGGTATTCATAGAACCATTGCATCCTTGCAAGACCGATGTACCTGATCTCATTCTCCTGCCCTTTCCTGATATCCTTTTTAGATTTATTCTTCTCTCGAAGCTGTTACAGATTCCACTTTCATCAGCATTATTGGTGAGAACGTTCTTTGCTAACTGTGTAAGGATATTTTACTTTAATTTCTTCCTTTGGTTTTTTTGATCAGAAATTGATGTCTTCTGGTTACTGTTTCACTGACCAATGGAAATAACATTATCTATGTAAAAGCAAATTACTGCGGATGCTGGAATCTGAAACCGAGAGAAAATGCTTGAAAATCTCAGCAGGTCTGGCAGCATCTGTAAGGAGAGAAAAGAGCTGACGTTTCGAGTCCAGACGACCCTTTGTCAAAGGGTTATCTGGACTCAAAATGTCAGCTCTTTTCCCTCCTTACATTATCTATATATTTGATTAATTTTGAAGATTTTGGTTACATCTGTTTTTTTAAAAAAAGTATTTGTTCTAATGGGGCCCCGTTTTCTCAGTGTCTTCTAACTGAAGTCTTTCATTCGTGTAGTCACCTTAGTGAAACAGTTCTGCAATCTCTCAATGACCTTGATGCCATTCATAAAGTGAGGCACCCAAAACAGGATATGATCTAGTCTGACTGTGGCCGAACCAATGATCTATATGTAACCTTGGAAGTAATGCAATATAAACTGAAAATGCTAGAAATTTTCAGCAGGTCAGGCAGCATCTGTTGAGATATTGAAACAGGGTTAATGTTTCAGGTCTACGTCTTTTTGTCAAAACTGGAAAATCTTGTAGATGCCTCGGGTTTTAAATTTACTGAAAGAGTGGGAGGAGAGGAAAGAATAAGAGTCTGTAATGGGTGAAAAAGATCAAGTGATAAAGGGATGATGTTGCAAGGCGAAAGGTTGGTGATGGAACAAATTAAGAAACAAAAGATTGATTTTAGAGGAGTTGCAAATAGCAACAGCACAATTGTTATCATCCCCTGCTTGTCCCTGCATGTAGGGAATGTGGCAAAGCAGCCTGTAGCAACAATGCTCCGCAGCTGAGCACTCGCTCATCACTGACTCTCACACAGGAGAAAATGGTGGAAAGCACAATGTAGATCGATCATGTGGTCAGGGTAGCTTACGTCATCTTGTGGACAAAATGGTTCGGGCAAAAAAGTGGAGGGTAGATGCCAGGTGGAAAAGAGAAGCATGAGACAGAAAAAGAGAGGAGCTCAGGGAGCATGAGTCCAGGAAAGAAAATTACAGATTCAGGGAAGTGGAGATAATGAGACAGTGAGCGGAACTTGGCATGGGATACAAAGTAAAACAGGGGAGAAGAGAATTTAACCATCTCCCCATGACATTTAGTGGTACTACCATCACTGAAACTCCCACGAGTTGAAAAAGGCATAATGTGGGTTACTATTGACCAGAAACTGAACTGTACCGACCATATAATTATTGTGGCTACAAGAGCAGGTGAGTGACTGGAAATTGTGTAGCCTGTAACTCGCTTCCTGACTCCACAAAGCCTGTCCACCATCTAAAAGGCACAGGTCAGGAAAGTAATGCCACACTCTCAACTTGCCTGGATAAGTGCAGTGTAGCTCCATTCAACATTCAAGAAACTTGACTCTGTCCAGGACAAAGCAATCAGCTTGACAGGCACCACATTCACTCCCTCCGCTACCAACACACAATGGCAACAGTATACCATCTAAAAAATCCATTGCAGCAGCTCACCAAGGCTCCTTCAACAGACTTTTCAAATCTCCAACTTCTACCACCTAGAGAGACAAGGGCTGTATATGCAGGAGAACACCACTAGCTTCAAGGCCCTCTTCATGTCACATACCATCATTTCTTTACTTTAGTTGAGTATCGTTCTGGAACTCCCTTCTAAACAGTAATGTGGAAGTATCTACATCACACGGACTGCAGCAGTTCAAGATGGCAATCAGGGATGCGCAACAAATGCTGGCCTAGCCAGCAATGCCCACATCCTGTAAAAGAATTAAAAAACAACCCTGCCCAGTTGTTTCCCTAGGGATTGCATTCTCCCACACCAGGTCACAACAGCAGAAGATCATTATGACCCATGACGTAGATAATCATTTCGGTCTACGCTGATGCCTGTAACTAGCAATTACGTTCCTCACTGGACATTTATTTAGCTCTTTTTCAAAGAGTTAAGCAACACAACTTGAAGATAAAAATAGAAAAATGTTGGAAATGCTCAAAGTCTGGCTGCCACTGAAGAGAGAAACTGTTAACTTTTCAGGTCCGTAATTTTTCACCAGAATTGTCCTTTGCAGTTATACAACTTTACTTTGATACAATCTTAAGACAGTCACTTAGTGTGGTATTTTTAAAGGATGACCGCGATGGTACAAACAAACAATTCCTTTATTGTAAGGCAAACAGCCAATGACATCACGTGGTCGATCACTTAAAGTGCCCTTGTTTAATGCTGAAAAAAGAGGCATGCTGTAGAAGCTTTTCACCTTGCACTGATCAAGACCGATTTGCAAGAATACCAAAACTCAAGGGAGCAACAACTTGTATTGTATGAGAAGAGGGTGCTGATTGGTTGGCAAGTGGAATCTGATTAGTTGAGATATTGCCATGGAGGATATACCAGAGAACAGTTAACTGCCAAGTTTTTGTTTAAATTCAAGCCAGCCAGATCAACTATGGTCAAGACATTTTAACTTGACTAATATTGACTGGAATTGTTATAGCTCTAGCTCGTTAGAGGGGTCAGTTTTTGTTCAAAGCGTGCAGGAAGGTTTTTTGACTCAGTATGTAGACAGGCCAACTAGAGGTGAGGCTATATTGGATCTGGTGCTGGGAAATGAGCCAGACCAGGTGCTAGACTTGGAAGTTGGTGTGCATTTTGGTGATAGTGACCACAATTCGGTTACGTTCACCTTAGTGATGGAAAGGGATAGGCATGAACCTCGGGCCAGTGGTTTTAGCTGGGGGAAGGGTAATTATGAGGCTATTAGGAGAGAATTAGGAAACATAGGTTGGACTAGGAGATTACAGGGACTGGGAACGTCCGACATGTGGAGTTTTTTCAAGGAGCAGCTACTGCGAGTCTGTGATAGGTATGTCCCTGTCAGGCAAGGAGGAATTGGTAGGGCTAGGGAACCGTGGTGCACCAAAAAAGTTTCTTTGTTGGTTAAAAAGAAAAAGGAGGCTTATGTTCGGATGAGATGTGAGCACTCGGGTAGTGCACTAGAAAGCTTTAGATTGGCTAAGAGGGAGTTGAAGAGCGAGCTTAGAAGGGCTAAAAGGGGACATGAGAAGACTTTGGCGGATAGGGTTAAAGAGAATCCTAAGGCGTTCTATAGGTATGTCAAGAACAGAAGGTTGGTTAGGGCAAGTTTAGGGCCAGTTATAGATGGCAGAGGGAAGTTATGTGTGGAACCGGAGGAGATTGGTGAAGCATTGAACCAATATTTCTCTTCGGTGTTCACGCAAGGGGACATGAATATAGCTGAGGAGGACACTGGGTTGCAAGGGAGTAGAATAGACAGTATTACAGTTGATAAGGAGGATGTGCAGGATATTCTGGAGGGTCTGAAAATAGATAAATCCCCTGGTCCGGATGGGATTTATCCAAGGATTCTCTGGGAGGCAAGAGAAGTGATTGCAGAGCCTCTGGCTCTGATCTTCAGGTCGTCGTTGGCCTCTGGTATAGTACCAGAAGATTGGAGGTTAGCGAATGTTGTCCCATTGTTTAAGAAGGGGAACAGAGACTTCCCCGGGAATTATAGACCGGTGAGTCTCACTTCTGTTGTCGGCAAGATGTTGGAAAAAATTATAAGGGATAGGATTTATAGTTATTTGGAGAGTAATGAATTGATAGGTGATAGTCAGCATGGTTTTGTGGCAGGTAGGTCGTGCCTTACTAACCTTATTGAGTTTTTTGAGAAAGTGACCAAGGAGGTGGATGGGGGCAAGGCAGTGGACGTGGTATATATGGATTTTAGTAAGGCGTTTGATAAGGTTCACCATGGTAGGCTTCTGCAGAAAATGCAGATGTATGGGATTGGGGGTGATCTAGGAAATTGGATCAGGAATTGGCTAGCGGATAGGAAACAGAGGGTGGTGGTTGATAGTAAATATTCATCATGGAGTGCGGTTACAAGTGGTGTACCTCAGGGATCTGTTTTGGGGCCACTGCTGTTTGTAATATTTATTAATGATCTGGATGAGGGTATAGTTGGGTGGATTAGCAAATTTGCTGATGACACCAAAGTCGGTGGTGTGGTAGACAGTGAGGAAGGGTGTCGTAGTTTGCAGGAAGACTTCGACAGGTTGCAAAGTTGGGCCGAGAGGTGGCGGATGGAGTTTAATGCGGAGAAGTGTGAGGTAATTCACTTTGGTAGGAATAACAGATGTGTTGAGTATAGGGCTAACGGGAGGACTTTGAATAGTGTGGAGGAGCAGAGGGATCTAGGTGTATGTGTGCATAGATCCCTGAAAGTTGGGAATCAAGTAGATAAGGTTGTTAAGAAGGCATATGGTGTCTTGGCGTTTATTGGTAGGGGGATTGAATTTAGGAGTCGTAGCGTTATGTTGCAACTGTACACAACTCTGGTGCGGCCGCACTTGGAGTACTGTGTGCAGTTCTGGTCCCCACATTACAGGAAGGATGTGGAGGCTTTGGAGAGGGTGCAGAGGAGGTTTACCAGGATGTTGCCTGGTATGGAGGGGAGATCCTATGAGGAGAGGCTGAGGGATTTGGGATTGTTTTCGCTGGAAAGGCGGCGGCTAAGAGGGGATCTTATTGAAACATATAAGATGATTAGAGGTTTAGATAGGGTGGATAGTGATAGCCTTTTTCCTCTGATGGAGAAATCCAGCACGAGGGGGCATGGCTTTAAATTGAGGGGGGGTAGTTATAGAACCGATGTCAGGGGTAGGTTCTTTACCCAGAGGGTGGTGAGGGATTGGAATGCCCTGCCAGCATCAGTAGTAAATGCGCCTAGTTTGGGGGCGTTTAAGAGATCCGTAGATAGGTTCATGGACGAAAAGAAATTGGTTTAGGTTGGAGGGTCACAGTTTTTTTTTTAACTGGTCGGTGCAACATCGTGGGCCGAAGGGCCTGTTCTGCGCTGTAATGTTCTAAGGAGAATGAACCTCAAGTTTCTGTTTAGTTGAAAAAGGCATAATGTGTGGACCTGTTCCTTTTGTTTGCAAAGGACAGGTCCCTGTGTGTGAATATATGTAGTTTCTAATACCAATACGTGAGCCACATTGCGAGCCTGACTAATAACCTTAAATTGGTTATCAGTTTAATTCTTAGCACACTCAGGGTTGTTTAGCAAGTGTTGTTCAATTGCAGAATCGCATCTAATGTTGGTCACCATATTTTGAGTTTTGGAAGCACAGGCTGGTTGCATACAGTCAGTACTTTGCCTGTTGTGTGTGAATAGCCAGAGGGATGTGCTGCTTTATATGATCACCTGGTTGTTGGGATATATGGCCTACTAAGCATCACACTGAAATTCATAAACTACACTACTCATTTGTGTGGTAGGCAGAACGCCTTTTTAGCTTGATGGCAGCATCCTGTTTGAGGCGATTGCTACGATATTGTGGCTTTGTGAAACGGCTAGTTGCACCTGTTGCTCAAATTTCTGAGATACTTTAACCCGCCCAAAATGATCTGAGGTACTCTTCAAGACCAAAAGAGGTGGCCTTGGGGCCCATTCATGAGTTAGCACGATGTGAGCAGTGATCTAATGAGGGTAGCCATTCTCCTACAGGATAACTTTTACGCATGTGACTTTGGCAAGAAACCTGCATGGTGAGCAAATGGCTCGGGCCTTATTTACGAGATTGCCGATAAACCCAATCTTTTCACCCGTGAAACTGTAGGAATCCCAATGCATATATTGGCCAGTGAAGATGGGCTTGTGGTAGAGAGCCCATTGGCAGATTTCTCACCTAATACATTAAGGAAAGGGAGCTCATTTGACTGCTCTATTTCAAAGGTGAATTTGAGCACAGGATGGAGTCCGTTAAGGCATATAAAGAAATTTTACAAGCAGCTGCAGATTCTAATATAGAAAAAGTATTAACTGTGCATCTGAAATATGCAAGTTGTAGGAGATTAAGGTTATTTCGTTGAAAACACTTTTTTCACGGAAACCAACAAAGATATTGGCGAGAGCTGGGCCAAGAGTGGATCCCAAGGCAACACCGTCTATTCGGGTATACATACTGCTGCTAAAACTGAACTCAGCTGTGTGATTTGTTGAGTTCATAAATTCAATGAATACAGATTTTAATTTAAACAAAAACTTGGCAGTTAACTGTTCCCTGGTGCATTCTCCATGGCAATGCCTCTACTAATCAGAGTTCAAGTAATCATATCATAGAATCCTAACAGTGCAGAAGGACACCTTTTGGCCCATAGAATCTGCACTGACTTTCCGAAAGAGCATCTTCCCCAAACCTTATCCCCGTAACCCCACATATTTACTCCACAAATCCCCTTAACCGACACATCTTGGGACTTTAAGGGGCAATTTAGCATGGCCAATCCAGCTAGCCTGCACATCTTTGTACTTGCCAAACAATCATCGCACTCTTCTAGTAAAAATTGTTGTTCCCTTTGAGAAATGGTATTCTTGTGAATCTGTTCTGATGAATGCATGGCAAAAAGCTTCACAGTAAGTCTATTTTTTTCAGCAAAACTTGAGATAATTAGTTGGAGATTTAGATAGAAACTTGCCCATGTGGAATAAGGGAGAAAATGAACTACCACCGTTTCTTTTAGTTCCTTTCAAATTTGTGTCTTAAAATATTCATATTGGTAGATACCAATAAGCCTCTGCCACCAAGTGGTGCTGGATAATTTATCTTCTGTCTGATCAGGCAATGGTGCAGTGTCTTTCGGATACCTGCCAACTTGCCCAGCACCTTGTTAAAGACCTTTGATCTTGGTATCCCTAAAGTTGTACATTTATTGTGCTTCTGACCTTAGTTTTAGTGCACTGTGTCAGTGAATTTACCTGTTTTATTAAATCATAATATATAATATCCTTCCGAATGGTACTGTGGAATTGTACTTGGTGGCCTTGGTGATGGATTATATTTTCCTGAATTTCTTCAAATATTTTGACTCTCTTACTGTATCAAAACTGTATTTTGGTTTAATATGTTGTCTAAATTACAGCCATTCTTAATTCTTTATACCAAACTGATCTGGGATGGCTTAGATGATCTAGGTAAAGATTCAGTTCAGCAAATTGGGACTGGAGTTTTCAGCAACATCTTTCCAACCATTAAAATAACTTATGCACAAGTAACAACATCATGAGGAAGATCTTGCTTTTATGGCCAGTGACGTACGGTCAACTTGGCACATTTAGGTTCCACAAGCTATAAGTTGGATAAGCTGTTTTCCAGAGTTCGAGGGAGGAATGTTAGCAGAAGAGATTCTTGCTCTTGTTTGAATGATGCGTGGGATCTTTTACCTCCAGCTAAACAAACCGATAAAACCTGATACAGAAAGATGATACTTGCATCAGTGTGTTGCAGAGCAGTGGAACTTGAACTCACAGCCTTCAGATTTAGAGGTACAAGTTCTGCCAGTTAAACAAAGGTGATTCTTAATGCATTTCAGTCCCAAACTCCATCGCTGGTTGTAATTGTGAAAGTCTCTCTCTGCTGTTACTAGTGTAGTTTAAGTAGGTCATGATCATGTCTCAGTAGACCAGTCTCAGTGGACCAGTAAACTATTTTCAGAAGCAAGCTACAGTGGCACCGTGATCATTTGCATCCCCATGCTTTCAATTATCCACACATAGTAACACGCAGAAAAGCAGAAGTTGCGGTTAGTTGTATTTTTAACTTTCTAGTCCATGTAAAGCACCTCGCTGTTAACTGCTGAGTAATGCTTGCAAAAGAGAATGTGAGAAGTGCTTCTAAAGATGCTCAGATGGAGAAAGGCTCTTGAAGACAAGTATTGGGAGTGTTGAATTTGCATGTCGTTCATTACTGCAAGTAATATACTACCTCTGTGCAGTACGTGGATCTTTATTCTACCCAGTTGTTTTTCTATTCTCATGTTTTACTAATTATTCAAAATTTAATGTCCATTTTGTTATTGATCTAATTTTGCTTTGTAACCCTGCTGTGAAGTGCCTTGGGATCTTTCATGATATTAAAGGTGCTATATAAATGTCATTCCAGGAATTTTCTCAATTAAATTTTTGTTGACTTTACAAAGATGATTGGTCATGCTAAATTGTCCCTTTGTGTCCCAGGATGTGTAGTTTGGGGGGAATTTGCAGGATAAATACGTGGGGTTACAGGGATAGAGATTGTTGCTGGTGCAGGTTCGATGGGCCGAATGGCCTCCTTCTGCACTGTAGGGATTCTATGATTAAGATATATTTCTTAGAAATCTTAGAAACCCTACAGCACAGAAAGAGGCCATTCGGCCCATCGAGTCTGCACTGACCACAATCCCACCCAGGCCCTACTCCCATATCCCTACATATTTACCCACTAATCCCTCTAACCTACGCATCCCAGGACACTAAGGGCAATTTTAGCATGGCCAATCAACCTAACCCGCACATCTTTGGACTGTGGGAGGAAACCGGAGCACCCGGAGGAAACCCACACAGACACGAGGAGAATGTGCAAACTCCACACAGACAGTGACCCAAGCCCGGAATCGAACCCAGGTCCCTGGAGCTGTGAAGCAGCAGTGCTAACCACTGTGCTACCGTGCCGCCCTGCGGCATATATTTGGTATATTTGATTCTTGGGTTTTAGTATTGCTTCGTTAATTCTGTAACCATGAACACCTGGTTACCTTTGCAGTGAGGTCCAGATCTCCGCACTCGCTTGATCACATCCACAGCAGAGTACATGTGCCTGTCTGGCAAAGGTTATCAAACACACATCTTCTGGACTCTCAACTGGATACAGCAATGCGTATCATAACTGGAACCATTCATTCAACACTTGTCCTCACAGGCACCACTCTCCCACACATCTGCTGACTGCCCAAAACCCGCAAGCTGATTCAACCCATCCTTGCTGCACCTCTCATCACTTCATGATGACCTGTTCAATCCACCTTTCGTCTGGGCGGCCCATAGTGAGCACCGTTCCTGAGCACCATCTATTAGCAAACACTCTTTGGATCAAGGAGTGGGAAACATTAGAAATCACCTAGTTCCTTCTCACAAACACCATCTGTCAATTGGCAGGCGTTGATCTATCACAGTGAGACTGACACTTGCTAAACAGGTTCAGGACAGATCAAGATCACTGTGCAGCCAACCTCTGCTGGGGCCTCCGTATAAATCCCTTGTGCACCTGTGGGGAGAGACAATGCTGCATGTTACTGAGGAGTGTCCCCTGTACAGACTAAGTGGCAGACTAATCGCCTTAAACTCAGCAAATGAGGCTTTTGGGGATTTCCATTTGCTAAATAAATACATTTATATAGCTAAGTTTCAGTGTATTTTTCATCTATGCAGTTCAGAATTCAATGCTATAGTTAAGTGGCAAAAAGTATGTACCAATTATTTCAATCGCCTATTTTGTAGAAAATGTAAACATTTGCCCTTTTTGAGCTAGTTTTGCAGATGTGTTCACCATTATTAACTTGTATATTGCACTCCTGTTTGCTGTCAATGAAGCCCAACTGTTTCTAGCTTTACCACATGGTGGGATGCTCACAGTTCCCCACAAGATATTGATGAAAGTTTTTGAACAGAGGCCTGCTGTGTTCCCCACCCCATCTTCCCAAAATGCTGGAAAATTTCAGCAGGTCAGACAGCAAATGTGGGGAGAGCGTATAGAGCTAGTGTTTCGAGTCAGGACAACCATGGTGGCACAGTGGTTAGCATTGCTGCCTCACAGCGCCAGGGACTCTGGTTCGATTCCCGACTTGGGTCACTGTCCGTGTGGAGTTTTCACATTCTCCCCGTGTCTGCGTTGGTTTCCTCCGGGTGCTTCGGTTTCCTCTCAGTGCGAAAGACGTGCTGGTGAGGTGTACTGGCCATGCTAAATTCTCCCTCAGTGTACTGGTCATGCTAAATTCTCCCTCTGTGTACCCAAACAGGTGCCAGAGTGTGGCAACTAGCAGATTTTCACAGTGACCTCATTGCAGTGTTCATATAAGTCTACTTGTGGCACTAATAAATAAACTTAAAAAGACTTTGTCAGAGCTGATGAATATTCATCCTATGTTCTATTCTTTCACTATCACTCAGTCAAAATTCTGAATTCTCTCCCTAACAGCACTGTGGGTGTACCTACACCACATGGACTGCAATGGTTCAAGAAAGCAGCTCACCGTCACCTTCTCAAAGGCAGCTAGGGATGGGCAATAAATGCTGACCTAGCCAGCAATGCTCACACCCCGTGAAAGAATATAATGCTCACCTTGCAATTTTCCTCTATGACCCAATCTATAGATAAATGTTTTTGAAATGTCTGTACCCAATACCTTTTGGTGGCATTTTTATAAGACTGAATATTTTCTATCCTTTTCCTTTTAAGTGATTGTATAGTTTCCTCATTCACTGGGTGTAGTGGAAAGCAGCTGAATTTGAATCCGTAGAGCACTGAAAGTTTATTTATGTACTCCTAGCATAGCTGTGAAAATTTAGTGACTGCACCATCGTACTGGGCATCCTGGTTTGTTTACACAAGTATTGGGTTGAATTTGTCTAGAAGCATGCCTAGACCAGTTTCATATGAAGAAATCTGGTCTGTGTACATGGGTGGGGTTTTCTGTTACTTGGATCAGTGATATTTTTGTATTTACGTCTGCGCATTTAATATTCGCACTGCAGATAAGTTGCATTATTTTCTTGTTAAAAACAGCTTCATAAACTGTTATTACATTTTCTCCTGTTGTACTTGGGAATAGTTTTATAGGTTGCTATAACATTCTGGTACTAATGTGACCATTCCCCACCTATGAGGCTGGACGAAGTGTGTTGGTGTGGTGTAAGTTGGATCTATAGCTGTTTGCACAAACGCACTAAGCAGGATATCTGAGTGGCACTCATTCCTGTGCATCTCTTCCTCGTTCCCCTCCACTGCAAGTACACAGTCAGTAACACCAGTTATATATCCTGTGTTTTCCCAGCTGAGCTCCCTTCTGGGTGCCGAAGCAGTATGGTTTAGTATCATTGTGCAATTACCCACAGAGCCATTGATATGATGCTGTGTGGGGCGGAGAGTGGAGGCAGGAAAAGTTGTTCAATTTAAATGTGAACAATATGCATTATCCATTGTGAAGAAGACTAATTTTTCATATTTGAAATCAATATCTGAATTCCCTAATCATATATGTATACAGTTAAGCTTCATTCAATGCATTTGGCGTTCTGCCACTTACCAAGTTGGGATCCGGGCTTCCAATCTTGGTCCCAATTGTGAAAATTTAGAATCCGTTTGGTAAATAAACTTGGATAAAAATGTTAAAATAAAACCAAAAGAGAAAACACTGGAAAATCTCAGCAGGTCTGGCAACATCTGTAAGGAGAGAGAAGAGCTGATGTTTCTTTGTAAAAATGTTGTACAGCTTAGTCTCTGTAGCATACTCTTAGGCTCCTGTCAACTAGTCAGTGCCGCATAGTTTCAAAGCTTCTGAAATGCTTTAAGCAGAAAAACATTTCAGGAATAAGACTCAAAACCCGAACATCATTAAAAGTTAGCTCCATTTCTGAAGCATTATTGACAGTTTTATATTAAAGGTTAGGTTAGCAGTACTAACCACTGTGACATGACAGAGGGAAGTGGCAGAGATAGTTCACTTTTTTTTGGAACCATCTTTGTTTTTTGCTCCTGCTATTGCTAATACGCTGCTGCTTCTAGTTGAGGAACAGAAGGCATGTTCCCAAATTGCAAATGGCAGAATGGGCAGGGTCATCTGTTCAGCCATTTTAAGTGTAACATGTGATTTCCCACTGACGATTGAACTTTGGGGTAACTTGTACCTATTTGAGGGTGGATGCAATATTGTACAGTAAAGTAGAATTAATGTTTAGGGATATAGGAAATAGAAAGGCTGTATGAAGTTGAACTGGACAGGATGGTAAAGAATCAGGTAAGAAAAAGGGAAAATTACCAACCCAATCCAGACTAAAATGTCTGCATATTGATTCGCCACATATAAGAAGCAGAAATAGGAACTAGAGTCATTGATTTAAAATAGAAAATGATGTAATAGCAGTAACTAAAACCTGATGGCAGCTGGGTTTAAATTGTCAATGAAATCATCAAATCTATTTTTTTTCAGGAGGGGGAGATAGAGGGAACGGGGTAACAATATTAGACAATAGCAATTCAGCATGAATTAACAATTATTGTAAAATATTTTAATTAAAACAGATTTTGATGGAAAAAAATGTATTTGGTGGAATGGGGAGGTTTTCTTTGATTCCTCAAGTCAATCTTCACTGTTCTAATAGTGAAGCAAGCACTATTTGACTGGAGAAAGAAAGCAAGTAGGTGACCTACAAGTGGCGAACATTTGGAAACTGGTCACCACCATCTAATTTGGATCAATGGAAGAAAAATAACAGAGTAATAGTATTTGACCGGCTGGATAAAAAACAGTTTCTGAAGGATTAAGAAAGAACCTTGCCCAGATCAAATGGAAGGAAACATTGGTGATAGGAACTGTTGATCAGCAATGGGAAATACTTGAACCAGAGATTTAAAAAAAGGTACAAATGAAGTCCATTCTAGTAAACTGGTTCCTTAGATAAAAAGAGAGTTAGACCTGTTAATAGGATCCAAGCTCCACAGTGTCCAAGTTATCTTCATTTATACCCTTTTACTCAAACCAATAATCAATAAATTAAACAAAAATGACGGGTGACAGACCTAGTGGGGCATTGCAACAAAAACAGAATGTCAAAGGAAACCTAACTAATTAAACCAAAACATAAATTCCTGTGGGCGATAGTGCACCCCATGCCCTATTTATATGTGCTTAAAGATGATTAATAGCCATCACCTGTTCCTCTCAACATTTAACAATGTAGTTGACATGACATTAATTCAGTGGGAATATTGTCTACAGTTTTAGACTGACTGGCATATGAGGATATAAGAGTAATGGAAAGGGCACTTCCTGGATCACGAGGGATGAGGGGGTTGCAGATTGGATAGAGAGTTAAAGTTGGTGTTTTATTCCCATTGGCATCATTTGAGGGGGTCACCTGGTGGAGGTTTTGACAGAATATGTGTGATAGGGAACAGGTTGTTTGTAGTGGTTGGCAGGAGCACGTAAACATTAGAAAACACTAAATAGAGGGCTAATGATTACCAGTATCGGTACATACAAGAGGAATTTGATAGTTATTAGTGAGCAGTTAGAGCAGGAAGCTCGTGAAGAAATACACTAGCTTAGACATGAATATCCTATTTGTGTACTTCAGCGTTCTATATACATTGTGTAAAAATCTACGTTATTTTCCACCATATGATAAATCTTTGAAGCTGCTGTGATCTTTGCCAAGCACAATCATGGTTGCCAATTCCCCCTTGGAGCATGGTATCTGTAGGAGGGGGAGAATAGTAGGAGAAAAAAACCCAGAATTGAACTAATGGTGACCAGTATCCTATGGTTGACTGGAGTACAGGAAGCTAACGAAGGATCCAATTGGAAGCGTTTTGGCGGGTAGGTAATGAAAGGTTGTTACATTGGTTGACGAATTAGGAGGATGTTGCATAAATTTTTGGATTAACATGAAAAGCTTAAAGGGGAAGTTGGAACAATATTTTCCCACATACACGATGTTAGAATATGCAATGTATTAATGTTACTGAAGTCATCTCAATTGCAAGGTTTATGGTATACAAGAGAAATACTGAAGGGTATGAGGAGCAGCAGAGACGTGGGAGTAGTGTAAGTTAGATCACACTGAGGTGAATGCAAGACTTCCACGTTGGGCCAGACAGCAGTCTTCTGACTCATGGACTCCCAGGAACACGCAACTGTGCTCTGAATTATTACTTGTGTATTTTTTATACCTGCATTGTGGAGATTTAATAGTTAACATCTATGCTTAGTCTTGGCCTCCTCTGCTGATACATTTGGCATGCAGTAATAGCTGGTTTATAACGTATCACAATACCTTAATTTATTTTTTCAGGTTGACTGCCCTAACATTTAGTACAGAACTGCCATTTCAGATATTCATCCACACATGAAAGATTAGGCCATTACTATTTTTGGATGCAGCACTGAAATATCTGTCAGTCTTGAGGCTTGTTGTATTGCTAGGCAGTGCTTCTCTGGTAAATACTGTTTTACTTTGCCTCCAGCAATTCTAAAAATAATTGAGCAGAACAAGAAATGAAAACAGCTTTGATTAATGTTCTGTGGAAGCCATAAGCAAAAACCACCTTGATTCTCGTAAGGAAATTTTTGAAAGTCGTTAAGAGTAATTTTCCTCAATCCAGTGCACCTGGTCAACAGTTCTATTTTCATAAATTGTTGGAACAGCTCATTTATCATGCACAGAAATATTCCTTTGGGAAACAATAGTGATTCCCCAGGCCAGAATTAGCCCCTCTAAGTTTGCATGCAAAGTATGAGAGTCAGAGGGAGGGAATAGGAATGTCTAGCACGACTAAAGTTACAGTCTAATATTCCATGTAGATACTGAGGTACAGTTAATATGAATATATACGGAGGGCTACCTCTCCAATCAAGGAAGAGGGGTACTCAGGGTTGCATGTTCCTGCTATGGGTCTTCATGTGACTGAACAAGGCCAGTTCTCAACCCACAGGTCTTTAGACGAGGTAATGGAATCTGGAGTATAGGTCTTTTTCCTGTCTGCTGCCCCTCTGCCTCGTTATTAAGACGTTGTGACTCAAAGTGTGACCAACTGGATGGACAAGTTGTTGCCATTCTGAACAATTAGCAGAAAGCTCCTCCCAGTCATTGTCAGTTCTGCTATGCTTCGAAGAGAGCTTCAGAATGTCTTTAAAGCATTTCCTTTGCCCTGCTGGAATGTCGACTTGAGAGTTGAGAGAACAGCACGTGGTGGGGAGCTGATTATTTGGCTATCTGGACGCAGTGTTCAGTCCATCACAGTTGATTTTGCAGGAGTTTTGCCTGAAAGCTTGTGGAGCTGGCTTGCAAAAGGACACTAATGTTTGTTCAACAGGGTTTTCCCGTTGAATCCGGAGGATGTGGTGGAAGCATTACTAATGGAATTTCCCTAGCACTGTGCCACTGTGTCACCCCTCGACTGCAGTGCATGTGGTACTGACAACTACTTTGTACACTCTGACTTCTATTGATTTGATTTGATTTATTATTGTCCCATGTATTAACATACAGTGGAATGTGTTGTTTCTTGCATGCTATACAGACAAAGCATACCGTTCATAGAGAAGGAAACAAGAGAGTGTAGAATGTAGTGTTACAGTCATAGCTAGGGTGTAGAGAACGATCAACTTAATGCAAGGTAAGTCCATTCAAAAGTCTGACAGTAGCAGGGAAGAAGCTGTTCTTGAGTCGGTTGGTACGTGACCTCAGACTTTTGTATCTTTCTCCTGAAGGAAGAAGGTGGAAGAGAATGTGTCTGGGGTCTTTAATTATGCTGGCTGCTTTGCCGAGGCAGCGGGAAGTGTAGACAGTCAATGGATGGGACGCTGGTTTGCGTGATGGATTGGGCTACATTCATGATCTTGTGACTTGTGGAGATCTTTGTACTCAAAGAACAAAGCCTTTGGGCCTGATAGTATTCCAGCTGAGGTCTTCAAAGCTTTTGCTCACATCAAGATTCCATAATGCTACAGATTTTGGAAAAGCAACCCTGACCCCAGGAATGTAATAATTGTAACGATCTTCAAGAAGGAAGAAAAAATAATATTGTGGGAACTATCAAGGTATTTCCCTCCTGTCCATAGCAGAAAAAATATATATAAATACACATACCTGCACGAAATAGCAGCCAGGCATATCAGAATCTAATCTCTGTGGCTTCTCGCCTTTGTGAATATGGAGGGAGCAGGACTGTGGGGAAATCTTGACATGTTGGAGATGTGGGGAGCAGACTTCAAAGAAAGCTCAACCTTGTGAATTGTTTTTTAAATGGTGATGGGTCTTTTGGGGATAGTTGAACATTTTTTCAGTCCATGCACTAAGGAGTAAAATACCAAGAAAGTGGTGTGTGCGTGCGTGTAAAACTAGAAAGAAATGATGTGATGTAAGATATTGCAGTCTAGTGATTTAAGGTCAGTGCATCAAATTCTTGAATTTGGCTTTAACACTGGCTCCATTCCAGACCACTTTGAGGTTAACCAAAGCTGATAACATCTCTGAATGTAGTGTGTCCTGTTGTGTGCCATGGGAAATTGAGGCAACTTCTGGTTAGTGTTGAAGCTCCAAGAAATTGGAGGGGATAAGTCATAAAATCTATGTTTAATGAAATTGGTATGTTTTTGATTTGCTATTACTCGGGTTTTCCTATGTATGGTTAGATGCTTGCTGGAAATGGGTTGATGGCACAAATAGAACATCTTTACTCGTGGTAACCAATGTAATATCCATTGCCTAACAGCTTTTGCTGGAAACTAGGGACTAATATTTTATTTAAAACATTTCAGTCTGATGAATATCAGCACTGAAATTTTACTTCTAAGATTGCTTCTATAATGTTTTCAAAAGTAACTACATTTTTAAGATACGACAATATTTTAACATCTCCACATTAAATAGGCAGGTTTAGCTTTTCCAGCATTCATTAGGCAGAAGCAGTATGGTGCAGCATAGCCCAGTTTCTGTCTGCCTTTATTGCTATAAATATTAGCTGCATTACATGGTGCATTTTCCTGCTAAATTTCTAGACTCTGCTTAAGTCAATTTCTGCTGGTGCTACAGTTCTGTATCTCTAGAGAAAGAGGGGGGGGGGGGAGAAATCATCCAGGTGTCTGCTCCTCGTAGCTGTAGCATTGCCTGACTTTACCCCTTCCTCCACTCATTTGCTGTTGAAATCCTCATGGATGCCTTTGTTACTTCTTCACCTAGCTAGTTCAATACACTGCTGGTCAGTCTCCCTTCTTCCACCTTCCATTAACCTGAGTTCACCCAAAATTCCCTGCCCCTATTCTAGCTCGCACCAAGCCCCATTCCCCCATTAACACTGTGCTCGCTGACTTACATTGGCTTCCAGTTGTGGGCTTCACCCTTGTTTTCCAATCCGTCCACCATCTCTCCCCTCCCTCTCTCTCTAATTTCCTTCAGCCCAATGACCTTCCAATAAATCTGTGCTCTTCCCTTTCTGACCTTTTGTGCATCCCAGAACTTAGTCCTTTTGAGGGCATGCCTTCATTGGATCCCAAGCTCTGAAATTACCCCTGCCAAAGTATCTCTGCCTCGCTCTCTCAGCCTCTCTCCTCCCTTAAGACCCTCCTTTAAAGTCTACCTCTTTGATCAAGCTTTTGCTCATCTGCCCTCATATTAACATATGTGGCCTGGTGCCAGATTTTTTGATAACACTCCTGTGAAACACCATAGCATGTTTTACAATGTTTGAAGTGCTGTAAGAGGAGCAGCAACAATAACTGGAGACTTTAATCACTCATGCAAGTTGACTACAGTTTGACAAAGGCTGTTTGGAGCCACGCTCAATGATATGCTGCCTTGATGCCAAGAGCAGTCACTTGTGCCTCACATCACTTTTGGAATTCAACCTTGTTGTCCGGCCAAGCTTGATATGATCTGGAACCCATTGATCTCGGCAGAACCCAATCTGAGCATCAGTGAACAGGTTGATGAGTATGTGCCCCTTTATAGCAGTGTTAACTATTCTTTCCATCATTTTATTGATTATGAGCAGACTCTCAGGGCAGTAATTGGTGGGTTTAGATTTATCAATCTGTGCACAGGGCACATCTTAGTTAAATGTCAACCTTGTAGTTCTGGAGCTCGGGTGTTCAGTACTGTAGTGAGGATGTGTCTGGAGCCCCTAGATCTATTGTATCCAGACCACTACGACCATTTCTTCATCTCGCATGATAAATCATTTGCTGCCTGCTGAAGGTGGTTGTGGAAGCTTCAGCCTTGTCTTTTGCACTCCTGCTGGCCTCTGCCATCACTGAGAACAGTAAGAAGTCTCACAACACCAGGTAAAAGGCCAACAGGTTTATTTGGAATTGCAAGTTTTGGGAGCGCTGCTCCTTCATCAGCTGCACCTTCATCACTCACCTGATGAAGGAGCAGCGCTCTGAAAGCTCATGATTCCAAACAAACCTGTTGGACTTTAATCTGGTGTTGTGAAACTTCTTACTGTGCCCATCCCAGTCTAATGATGGCATCTCCACATCATGGCTACCATCGACTCTGTCATGACATCAGTCTGGCAGTTATGCCCTTCAGGGTGAGGAAGGATGGCAGGTTTCTTTCCCTAGAGGAGATTAATGAACCGGTTAAGTTTTTCTGATAACTTGACAACATCATGGACACTCTCACTGATACTAGCTTTCTTTCAGAATTGTTTGTTTATTGAAAAGCTCCAACAGGGATATGAACTCTCATTCTGTAAATGACTAGTTTAAGCCTCTGGATTAATGATTCAGAATTGTAATTGGTGTGCCACCTTTCTCTGAATAAATCAAACCAGGTTTGAAATTTTGTATGATTATCCTGACTATTTCCGTCCATGCAGGCACTCGTCACATATGGGGGAGGCCGGTGGCTTACTGGTATTATCGCTAGACTATTAATCCAGAAACCCAGCTAATGTTCTGGGGACCCGGGTTCGAATCCCGCCACGGCAGATGGTGGAATTTGAATTCAATAAAAAATATCTGGAATTAAGAATCTACTGATGACCATGAAACCATTGTCGATTGTCGGAAAAACCCATCTGGTTCACTAATGTTCTTCAGGGAAGGAAATCTGCCTCCTTGCCTGGTCTGGCCTACATGTGACTCCAGAGCCACAGCAAAGTGGTTGACTCTCAACTGTCCTCAGGCAACTGGGAAGGGCAATAAATACTGGCAAACCAGTGATGCCCACATCCCATCAATGAATTTTTTTAAATTGTGTGCCTTTAGGTGTGTTGTATTCTACAAATCAAGTTATCAATTTCTCCTTATTTAGAATTCCATTTAATGATTTAGAGTAGCGTCCAGGTGGTGTTGACATTTTTGATTCTGGAAGTATGATGTGTTAAAACTATCAGGGGTTCATAGAATCATAGAAATCTACAGTGCAGAAAGAGGCCATTCGGCCCATCGAGTCGGCACCGACCACAATCCCACCCAGGCCCTACGCCCATATCCCTACATATTTTACCTGCTACTCCCTCTAACCTATGCATCTTCGGACACTAAGGGGCAATTTTTAGCACGGCCAATCAACCTAACCCGCACATCTTTGGTGTGTGGGAGGAAACCGGAGCACCCGGAGGAAACCCACGCAGACACGAGGAGAATGTGCAAACTCCACACTGACAGTGACCCAAGCCAGGAATCGAACCCAGGTCCCTGGAGCTGTGAAGCAGCAGTGCTAACCACTGTGCTACCGTGCCGGTTCTTTTGTTTTATTTTCCTAGATGTATGTAGTATATGGCAGTAAAACTATTTTGCATTTTCTTGAGCTCTAATGAATTGCTTGACCCATTTGTAGTTTTTAATCCCCTTTTATTGATACTAATTATATTTGATATTTATATTGAATCAACTGCAGGTTTGCTATTGTCAGCTTACAGGAAACCAAATTTAGGTCAGTTACCAGTTTCTGTATCTGTTTTCTGAGTGATCATGACCCTAGATTAATGTGCATTTCCGTGAGTTTGAAGTTTGTAATTCAGTAGGGTTGTTATTAATTCACAGTCTTACGCATTTGCAAAGCACCTTGGTGAAAAAAGAATGTCATTTGTTCTAAGCAAATTAATTGCATTTTTTATATTTTGCCTTGCTGCACTTGGAAGGAAAATAAGCAAATTCTCCATTATCCTATCTTTTGGAGCAGTTTTATGTTCTGATAGAATCATAGAATCCGACAGTGCAGAAGGAGGCCATTCAGCCCATCGAGTCTGCACCGACCACAATCCCACCCAGGCCCTATCCCCGTAACCCCATGCATTTAGCCTAGCTAGTCCCTCTTGACACTAAGGAGCAATTTAGCATGGCCAATCCACCTAACCCGCACATCTTTGGATATTGGATGATCCTCCTCATCCTTCAGGCACCATTCTCTTAGAGCTTTGGTGACCATGGACTTCCATTGGATTGGTCCATGATTATGTTTGGCTGAAGTGTTTTGTCTTTTGCATCTGGTTGACCAGGAATCCATGCTGCTCTTCCTGCCTGCCATCGGAGAATTGGAAGGATTTGAGGGCTGACAATCATGTTTGGCCATGTTCTGAACACACCTTCCATGACCATCAAGTTCCAGAGTGGGACTTGAACACACAGATTCTGGCGCAGAGGCAAGGATTACCCATTGCACCACAAAACCTTCCTCAGTATAGGATCAAATTAATGCATCGATTCAAGATATGCTTGTGTTCATCCTGGTGGAACTCGAGCATGGATGTGAATTGCTGATGATGGGAAAATGTTTTCAGTTTAGTTTCTAGCTTACAATGATCTATTCACACATCCTCACTTTTTTAAAGAAGGATATATTTGTTGAGATCAGTCAGTAACCATCTTATTGAGTTCATAACAAAAGGACTGGGACTCGGCCATTTGGCCCTTTGAACCTGCACTGAGCGCTGCTTTTAAGAGAGCAAGCTAACTGTCATACTCCCACACTTACGCTGTGTGTGGGCAAATTGATTACGACATTTAGCTGATGTAAAGTTATGATGCTGAGACAGAGCAGCCACGTATATGTACGGGTGATGATGTAGCCACGGTGGAGCAGCAGATTGACTGGTTCCTGTGAAACTGATAAACTAGGGATTCCCAACTAAAAGCAAACCAGGCATCCTTCATGACCAGTCCAAGAAAGACCCTGTAGGTTTATCTCCATTTTGCTAACAGCTGCACAAAACCCACTCTCTAAGGGAGTTAGTGGCTAAAAGCCAACATGAGCTGTTTGAGTTCTGGGTATGCTAGATAGATTGTGCTAAAGACTATGTTTATGTATATTGATGACCTAGTTACTCTGTTATTTTAGTTTTCCAGTAGAGATCCATGTAATTTTTAAAACCCTTTTTTTTATAATAACAGTCTGTCTGCCTTAAAAACACTGTAGAAGTTGATTATTCCAAAGAGTCGAGTTTCTTGAGGATGGACGTTGCTGATTTTAGCTAGCAGAGTGAGGGAAATCAAAAATAGTGGACCTCCTTTTAAATTAAAAATAATTTTTAATAGATTTTTCGTTTGTTTTTAGGAGGGAAAGGAAGGGTTTCAGTCAAGTCCAGGGCAGCTAATGTGTGTTCTTAGTTATTGGAATTTTTAACCATCAGATAAGTTGATTGGTTAGGCATTACATCTTTTTGTCTTTGTCCAAATTGTGGCAAAGTAGATACCTATTGCCTTTCAGTACATTTATCTCTGTTGCCTCGAAGACTGAGGGCAACTGGTTTGTTTTGAATACTGTTTTCTGTACAGAATATCCCTGGCTTCTTCCTGGGTGACTTATTCCTGGCTCTCCAACCAAAAACATTTCCAGAGATTTTTGGCTTTTGACCCCAGCCAAATTAAGTGTTGTGGACTCTGAATAACAATAGATTGGAAGATAAAAGGCTACTTAAACATTTATTAAAGTATAACATTGGAGAAAATGCTAATGTTAACATTCAAATAATGGTCAGAATTATGTTTCTGAACACTTACCTTTGTCATTAATCCTTGCCTTGCAAGCTAATTATCAGGATAAGTTTCATATTATGGATAAAACTTACAACATTTGGTTGGATCAGTCTGAATCAGGATGCATTTACACACTAACTTTGACATGGCAACGCCATGCTTTCTGCTTCACTGCTAAATGTGGAATGTAAATACTGAGCAAGATAAAAGATCTGATTCCTGATTACATTCGGAACTAGAAAGTATGGGGTTTAATTTTGGTTCCAAATTCTTCCTCCTCGTATTATAATGTAATGATCAGCAAATGTCGCAGGACTTGCAAGTTGACTTTTGAAAGAGGAAGTGAGAAAAGACAATCCAAATCAGCTCTCCAGAGCTACAGCAAACTTGAGTGATTCACTGTGTGAGGCATGACTCCTTCATAAAAAGCTTGTGATGTCTGGAGTAGGGATTGATTGCCAAGTGTTCAACTTGTGACACAGTAAATGCTTGTCAGCAACACAGGACAATTACCCAATTTTTAAAGAGATCCAGTTTTCTCCCCTCCTTTCCAGAGGTGTGCACGCTCTTCATAGCCACAATGAGTATCTATCTAGGCCATTGGACTGCAGGGCACATTGCTAGGTTAATCTAATTCTCAGTGAATTGCCTGTACAAGATTTTTTTTCTTCACGAGTGGCTGTGTAACAATTAACAACAGCAGACCTGGCTATTTCCCTTCCTCCATTAGCCTAGGGATTCTGAGATCTAATGTAGCATTCCAGATGTAGCCCTGGATTTGATCAGCTAATTCCACCCAGCCTCCGAACCAAATTTGGAACTATTTTGACTTGTGTGGCTTAGTGCATCACTAGATTCAACTACAACCAGGAGGTGATTGGGAAAAGGGGTGCACAAGATAATAGCCTTAAATATTTTAATAAACAAATTAAACTACCTCTTGGGTAGTCTCTCAGGAATGAGGATGACTTGCCTCTGTTCAATGCGTTATAAGGTGGCCAATGAATCCACGTGCGATCTGTAGACTCTACCACATGGAGAAAGTAAAGTTTGAAAGATTGGATAGATGAGTTACTTGTGGAGTTCCTTCTGATGCCTGGTCTTCTGCTTCTGTATCCTCCTGTTGGAGTCTCTTGAGGTGCTTTGTGCCTTTGGAACGCTCCATCTCCACTTTGGGTGGTTGTGGGCCAGGGCTTCTCATAACTGAATGGGTATGTTGGACCTTATCAGAGATGCTCTGTCCTCCTGGGAGTCTCTTGCTGTAACGATTTGGAGTAGAACGGTCTTTTGTCAGGCGTGATTTAAGCTTTGAGGGTGCTGACGATATTATACTGCCAATGGATTTGAAGGAATTTTTGGAAACTGGTGGTATTACTTCACTGCTTTGAAGTGTCTGCTTTAGATTGTCTGCACCTCCAAAGCATATAGGAGCGCGGACATCACTACTACCTGGGAAATCGTGACCTCCCAGGTTGAGGTCCAAGAATTCAGCGATTAACTCAGTCTCTGAGCACGTACACAAGCTGGCTTTGCCAATGATGCCCACATCCCATGAATATTTACCCAAAGTTAAGGGCAGGTTGCATTGATAGGCCTGTGATACTTAAAATGCTAAAGGTTTCAGTAAGTTTTTAAAAATTATTTCATGAGATGTTAGCATTGTTGGTAAGACTGCATTCGTTGTCCACTCCTAATTACCCTTCAAGTGGTGCTGAGTGGAATTCTTGAACTGCTGCAGTCCATGTTGTGTAGGTACACCGACAGCACTCTTAGGAAGGGAGTTCCAGGCTTTTGACCCAATGACAGTGAAGGAACTGTGATATTGTTCCAAATCAGGATGGTGTATGACTTAGAGGGGTGGTGTTCCCATGCATCTGCATTTGAACCCAGAGGTTGGGCGAGAGGTATACCTGACTCTGGGGACTTTGTTACAATATGTCAATGCCCTTTTCTCATTTAATGTTCACGTTGCTAATTTAGCTTTGTTATCTGCATTGCATATTACCTGCCTGCAGCATTGCGCTAAATCACGTGAGTTAGACAGGCAGGAAACCATTCTGAAGTACTAGGTAATAGAGATCACGGGTTTGGAAGGTGCAGTCGAGAGAACTTTAGCAAGTTGCTGCAGTGCATCTTGTAGATGTACACACCACTAACCTTGTGCATTGGTGATGGAGGGAGTGAATGTTTAAGGAGCTAAACAGGGTACCATAAAATGGGCTACTGTATTCTGGATGGCGTCAAGCTTGAATATTAAGAGTGACACTCATCCTAGAAATTGGGGAATGTTCCATCACAGTCCCGACTTGTGCCTTGTCGATGGTGGGCAGACTTTGGAAAGTTGCATAATTCCCAACCTCTTGGCTGGTCCAGATTAGTTTCTGGTCAATGATAATTGCTGGGATGTTCACAGTAGGGGATTCAGTGATGGAAATGTTGGAACATTGAGACAAGATTGTTAGTTTTAGTCTTGTTGAAGATGGCCATTGCCTACCAGTTGCATGGCGTGCATGTACTTAGTCACTGTTCAACTCAAACCTGAATGTTATTTGGGTCTTGCCTCATGCGGGCTTCATTATTTTCTCTGAAATCATCAGCCAACATCCTTCAGGAGCGAACGTCATTGATGAAGCAATTGAAGATGATTAGGCCTAGAATCTTGAGAAACTCCTATGGCAATATCCTGAGCAGTTGGGTACAGAGAAACTCTTCCCTCTAATGGGGGAAATCAAGGGGCAGGGATAGTTTTAAAATTAGGTCTTGCCCATTTCGACTAGAAGCATTTTTTCACGTGATTGAGGTCATAGGACAATGGAGATTGTTAAATAAAGATATCAAGCAATGGAGTTAATTACATATCAGTCTGATCTAATATATTGGGGAAGGATTGAGGGGCTGAATGGTTTACTCCTGTTCCCAAGTTGCTCTATAATTAGCTTATGGAGTGTTGTGAAATGAATAACAGTGTAAACAGTTATCTTCTGCAGACTACCAGAATTTAGTACATTTCTTCAATTTGACTCCAAAGAGGAAGGTCAGGCTGATTTTTAGAAATCTTTGTACTTTCTGTCCTGGCTAAAGTGCGCTTTTTCACTTGGTTAAAAAAATTGCAGCTCAGTTTAGATTTCTGTTTCTTATTTTTAAAGAATTCTTTGTACATATCTGAAAGTAAGATGATACAGATTTGCCACAGTTTTGATGCACACTAATTGCAAGTCATGTATTGTAGAAGGGGAGAATTGAGAATATTTTTTGAAGGTGGTCTTCTTGAAGTGAAATGTCTTTGAAACTTGATTAATTATATTAATAAATACATCTGGTGCCAAATTCTAATCCATTTGTTGCAGTATATGGGGTGTGTATTGTGCAGTTTCTGGTAATAATGAAGTAGAATATGTCCCCTATAGGTACTCATTCCAGAGTATTACTGCAGATGCATGTCAAACTGGTTTTACAGCCCTAAGTAGATTTAGGTCAATGTGATCTCCAGTTATTATGGGAGCTTAGTATTCTTTGTCAGTGTTCAGTGTCACCAGTTCATTAACTAACATCAGTGGTCATTGTTTCATGATAATTTAAGAACATTAGAAATAGGAGCAGGAGTAAACCTTATGGCCCTTTGAACCTGATCCGCCATTCAGTAGGATCATGGTTGACATTCTCTTTCAACTCCTCTTTCCTGCCTGCTCCTCATATCCCTTGTTTCCCTGAGAAACCAGAAATCTATCTCAGCCTTAAACCTGTCCAACAAAGGAGCATCCAACTCTTATGCGGTAGACAATTCCAAAGATTCCCAACTCTTTGAGTGAAGTAATATCTCCTCATCCCAGTCTTAAATGATCAGCCCCTTATCAAGATGTTAGTTGTTGGCCCAAAATGTTAACTCTGTTTCTCCCTGTATGGATGCTGCCAGACCCACTGAGCATTTGCAGTGTTTGCTGATGAATTCAATTTTGACATAACATCCCAAGTGTAATAATCATTAGCTCCTGAAACTGCACAGTTGTGTAAATTGTCAGTTGCAACTTCATTTAAATCAAAATTCTTTAAACCCAAACACCATCCCAGATTTGGACCTGTGATTCTGATTTCCTGCAATGTAGTATACATGCTCCAAGTGATGCACTTTTGTTAGTTTCCCTAAAACTACAATGGGAATGATGACAGAGCTGTAGGGTTTTATTTTTACTAGCAGTGGCAACGATGGTGTAGAAGACACCAAGTCAAAGAATTATTGTTTTGAAATTTAAAATTTTGAGGGTTTTTTTGTGTTGATTCTCTTGCTCCTTCTCAGAAATTTATGCTTCCTGTATTTATTATTATTTCACAGGGTAGTCACTCAGACTTGGGGATGTTTAGTGATGGCTGTTACCATGTTGTTAATGAATGATGCAGTACACAAAGAGGCCATTCAACCGATTTCTGGCCTAGCTCTTTAGTAGAGCTTTCCATAGAACCCCACTCCCCTGTCCTTTCCCCAAAGTGCTATAACAATGTCCTCCAGGTATTTATCCAGCTTTCTTTTGAATGTTACTACTGAATCTGCTTCCACCAGCCTTTCAGGCAGTGCATCCCAAATGACAACAACTTGCTGTGTGAAAAGAGTTTCTTCCTGTCACTTCTGGTTCTTTTGCTGATCACCTGAAATGTGTGACAACCCATGGTCGCTTTGTCATTTGAAACAGTTCATTGACTCTATCAAAACCATTTATGATTTTGAACACCTCTATCAAATTTTCTTAACCTTCTCTGCTCCGAGGAGTGCAACCCCTGCTTGTGCTGTCTCTCCACGTAACTGAAATGCCTCATCCTTGGTACCATCCTAGAAAACTATGCATCCTGTTGAAAGCCTTGACATCTTTCCTAAAATGTGAAGCTCACAATTAATCATCATAGAATCCCTGCAGTGCAGAAGGAGCCATTCGGCCCATCGAGTCTGCACTGACCACAATCCCACCCAAGCCCTAGTCCCGCAACCCCACATATTTACCCTGCTAATCTGCTAACACTAGGGTCAATTTGCCATGGCCAGTCAACCTAACACACGCATCTTTGGAGTGTGGGAGGAAACCGGAGCACCCGGAGGAAACCCACGCAGACACTGGGAGAAGGTGCAGACGCCACACAGACAGTGACCCGAGGGCAGAATTGAACCCGGGTCCCTGGCGCTGAGAGGCAGCAGTGCTAATCAAAATACAGCTGAGCTTTAACCAACGTTTTATAAAGGCTTATTTAACTTCTTTGCTTTTGTGTTCTATTCCTGTAAAACTATGGATCGCACGTTCTTTTTTAAAGTCTTCTCAACTTGCCAGGCCACCTTCAAATGTTTGTATAAGTATCTAATTTGTTTCCCATTTACGTACGCTGTGGGTAAGCTGTACTGCTGGTGACTTACTTGATGGTGGAGATGGGCAGGTTTGTGTGCTGCATAGTGTTTTGTCAGGTTTGTGCAGCGAGCAGACTTTGTGCACTTAATGAAGCTGGTAACATCTGTGCTGTAATTGCCAGATACTGAAAAGAGGAGTCCGAGCAAAACCAAAACCCCCAAAGTGAAACGTTTCTCGTAGGTGGCTTTGAGTTGTTGGACATCACTGACAAAGCACCAGTTGCTGCCAATCCCTAACTGCCTTTGAGAAGCTAGTGGTGAGCTGCTGACTTGAACCGCTGCAATCTATGATGTAGGTACATTCACCGTACTGCTATTGAGGGAGTTTCAGGATTTTGACCCTGCAATAATAAACTGCAGTATATTTCCACGTCAGGATGGTGTGCGGCTTGGAGAGGAACTTGCAGGTGATGACCACATGCGCTTGCTGTCCTCCTTTTGGGCAGTAAGGGCTATGTGTTTGGAAGGATGGACCATTAACAAGGATGGATTTCAGTGATGGGAGCACAGAAAGACATTAAAAATTGTGACGGTACAAGTGGATATGTCCAGTACACAACTGTAGTTTTGGTTCAGCAAATGATGGTTAACCCCTCCATTAAATGGAGATCCTGGTGACAGTAGAGTGCCAAGAGTGCCACAAGCAAGAGAAAACATGCATGCATTCTAACTTGTTGGCTTGCACAGAATATTAAGGTGCAGCTGCTGTGATGGTTGACATACACATGGCAGACATTGCTAACATTGCTGTGATAGTCTAGATGTGATCTTGGAGCAGACTTGCAACCTGGCCACATCTCTGAAATTGTGCCAGAGTTCATTCTCTGCAGTAAGTTCTCTCATCAGATCGAATTGTCTATATGACCTTTTGTGTTGTACTGGATCCAAGAGCAACCTGCAATGTTCCAAAATAGGACAACGTACCCTGATTGGAAATTGACTTTGTGAAACTTTAAAGCCTTTGACTGTAACAAGTAGGGAGTGAGCATTGTTGGTGATTCCCATCCTCAGCTTTACCCAGCCTTTTACTTCCTACAAGTGTTTATTAAATGTGACTATTATGCCAAGAAACTTGTTTTTAATAATGTCTATAACTTTAAAAACATTGCAAGCTTGGTATTAAAATTATACTTGTAGAAAAATTTGTGAACTGATTTCTTCTAAATGCGCAATTACCTTATCTAATGTTCCTGGCCTTCAGCAGTCGGTTTTATTCACTATCGTGTCACTGTAGATTGTAAGCTACTGGGTGGCCTTCAAAAGCAAGATTCAAACTAGAATAGTTTATTCTTAACAAGGAAATAGTGTGGATTTTTTCCAACCTTGTACTCAAATTATATTACCTTGATCTTGAACTCCCTTTAGTAAGGCTGTTGCTCTTCAAATACAAGCTGGGAGGATCTAGGATGGGAGCTTCTCTGTGGCAAGCCTCAGGCACTGCTCAAAGTGGAGGCAACATTTATTAGGGAAAGACTACACTTTGTGCTTTGGACTAAAGGGGAGAGGAGGAGTGATTGCCTCATAAATTGTAAATGCAATATTATATCTGATGTAGGGAATTGTTGAGGGCATTAACTATTGTAAATGTATGCATTTCTATTTTTAGATTGGATCATTTTCTGTTGCAGAGTGCCCTCTAATGGAGTCACTTGATAATACTGGAACATCTGTACCATTCAATCCCCACTCTGATACAGTTATTTTATACTTCCAGTTTAACTAGTGCAGATATATTCACACTGGTTTATAACTTGTAATTTTGCATTGCATTTATGGATCATACTATGGTGATACCACTGCATTTTAAAATTGTGTGTGTAAAACTTTAGAAATGTAAATGCATAGATAGTTGGAAAAGAGTCCAGAAGTTGGTGATTTAATCGGTTTAGTTTCTTCAATGAGTGATACTTACATCATCATGGAAAAATCTTGATTTATTCAAAGTCTATCGAAACTCTTGACTAACTTTACTTATTGTAATGTCTGTAACCAGGTTGTTTGGGACCGGTTTCCTATTTTGCACAGTTCTATTACGTTTCTACACTCAAAGCAGGATGTATTGTTGGCACACGCTTAGTCATTGTATAATATAGCTGCAGCTAAAAACGCAAACAGATTGGTACGTTGTGGTTGTCAAACTGGGCTTTTGTGGCTGTATCGATTATATTAAGTACCTCTGCAACCTGCTGAAAAACATATTTTCTCATAACTTAGTGCTTAGTGTTGAAAGCTGAGCCATTTACAAATGGCATCCAGTTTTAAAAGAAAAATTGACAACTAATTGCAACTCAAATTATGTTAAGTATAACCCTTCAGTTTCAGAACTGTTAGCCCATCTTTTTATGACCATAAGACATAGGAGCAGAATTAGGCCACTTGGCCCATCGTGTCTGCTCCGCCATCCAATCATGGCTGATATTTTTCTCATCCCCATTCTCCTGCCTTTTCCCCTGATCCCGTTATTAATCAAGAACCTATCTATCTCGGTCTTAAAGACACTCCATAGTCTTGTGCGGCAGAGAGTTCCACAGATTCACCACTCTCTGGCTGAAGAAATTCCTCCTCAGCTCTGTTTTAAAGGATCGTCCCTTTAGTCTGAGGTTGTGCCCTCTGCTCAGTTCCTGCTCAGCTTTTGCTCAGTTCCTATAAGTTTGGGAAATTTAAGAGGATTTAAATTCCATTAAGAAGGTTTCAAATTTTTCTCCATTGTTTCCAAAATTATCCACATTTGTTTCCTGGGATCTCAGGATAAACGCTGCTCTTAGTGAGTGACAGGAAAACTGATCAGTCCGATTCCCCGGGAGCAACTCATTCCTCCGAGTGACAGGAGCTGCAGCCGATCCACTTCCCACAGATATTCAACAGAAATCCTCCTCCGTCACGGCTTCTCCGGCCAGTCCACTTGGAAAGGATTGTGGCACAGAAGAAGAAGACCATCACGTTGACACGGTGGCACAGAGGTTAGCACTGCTGCCTCACTGCTCCAGGGACCTGGGTTCAATTCCTGGCTTGGGTCGCTGTCTGTGGAGTCTGCACGTTCTCCCCGTGTCTGCATGGGTTTCCTCCAGGTGCTCCAGTTAAAGTCAGAGGTTTACAGCATGGAAACAGGCCCTTTGGCCCAACTTGTCCATGCCACCCCTTTGTTAACCCCTAAGCTAGTCCCAATTGCCCGCATTTGGCCCATATCCCTCTATACCCATCTTACCCATGTAACTATCTAAACGCTTTTTAAAAGACAAAATTGTACCTGCCTCTACTACCACCTCTGGCAGCTTGTTCCAGACACACACCACCTTCTGTGTGAAAAAGTTGCCCCTCTGGACCCTTTTGTATCTCTCCCCTCTCACCTTAACCCTATGCCCTCTAGTTTTAGACTCCCCTACCTATTGGGGAAAGTTTCCTCCCATAGTCTGAAAGATGTGCTGGTTAGGTACATTGGGCGTGCTAAATTCCCCCTCTGTGTACCCGAACAGGCGCTGGAGTGTGGCGACTAGGGGATTTTCACAGTAACTTCATTGCAGTGTTAATTTAAGCCTACTTGTGACTGTTGAATAAACTTTTACTTTGTCTGTGCCAACTGAAAAGGTTAATCCTATCTTTCAGCTCTTGGTCTGTAGACCTGTAGGTGCGGCTCATGTTTTTCAAATGTACTTCCAGAGGAGCTCCTGAACAGGCCACAAATTGGCTAATCGGGAAGGCAGGATTTACAGAGGCGTTTCAATTGAAGGAGGCTCACAGTCATAACATGCTCATTGAAATGTTTTGAATTTGATAATCCTTGTCCTTCTGATGAAGTGATGTTTTGGTGGGCCCCTTGAAACCTGGACCCTCCGAATGCAAATCCCTGGGACAATGGACGGAATTTTTCGGCCGTTCACGCCGATGGGATTCTCTGGTCCAGCTACCGTGAATGGAGATTTGGCTGAGCGCCAAATTCTCTGTCCCCAATTGCAGTGGCAGCGGGGCGTGAATGGCCAGAGAATTCCGGCCAATAAGTCCTAAATCACCAGCATGTTGTCCTTTTAAATTTTTGAGTTTAAACTATTTGCAGCAGTTCCATGCCTCCCCCTCTCTCCGTGCATAAATAGAAGGTTTAAAACTAGTTACAGGGAACACCTATTTTTTATTATGTAAAGAATTTTAAAAATTCCTGCTACAGATCTTCATTGTGTGGCTGGAGTCTGAAATCTAACCAAGCATGTGCAAGTAGACATTATTGAAGCTGACCAAAGATTAAACACTGTACTTTTTAGTTCTGAATGTACACATTTATGGTCTCTTACATTTGTACGATTTCCTGCAGTTTTGTGTATGAGTATTTACCATATATACTGATACTGCGTATTGCCTCATGTAAAAATCAACTGGCGTTCAGGAATCGTGATTATTAATTACTGGTAATTAGTACGGTTCATTTACAGGTACAGTTTAGAACCTAGATTTTCTCTCTCCTGATTCCAACGGCAACCTCCCAGCCAATCAACAAGACTAATGTGAACTACAACATGATGCCTTTGAGAAGAATAACCGGTAGCAGCTCAATTCAGACTGAAAGTTGGAACATTCACCAAGAAGACTAATAATTGTGCGGCAACAAGAATTTAATGTTTCCAAGAAAATAATTAAGAAAGATATTTAATAAACTGATGCTGGAGAATAAAATGGGTTCGGGAGAGGATGATCAAGTGGCCTCACCTGGTGAGGAACATGGCAGAATGGCTTAATGGGCATCATCAAAATGGGAGCCATCTGACCCGACACCCTCTGAGAAGTGAAGGAAAATGGTATTCCAGAATTAAAGGTCACTGCTGAGTGATGTGCAAGATTTAGGAATCTCCTTTCTATTGAGATTCATTTGACTTAGTTGCCGAGCTTTAGAGTAATAGTGTTTAAGTTTCTACCATTGTTAAGTACTTAAATTTGGTGGAAAGCTATCATGATAAAAGCATAGCCATTAGAACCTGCAGCATTTTACTGCTGTTCCACTGTTCTGATGCTTGTATTTTGAAATATTACTGAATGCATTACATAGGAACTAGGAGCAGAAGTCGGCAAATTCAGCCCTTCGAGCCTGGGCTCCGCCATCCAATCAGATCATGGCTGATCTCTCCCTGGTCTCAAATCCACCTCCCCACCTATTCCCCATATCCACTTATCCCTTTTTTATTAGAAATATATCTATCTCTCTCCTTGAAACTATTCAATGATTCAGACTCCACCGCCCTATGGGGCAGCGAGTTCCACAAATTCACCACCTTCTGTGAGAAGTAGTTCCTCCTCATCTGTTTTAAATCTATCGCCTCTCAACCTATACCTGTGACTTCTTGTTCCAGATTACCCCATAAGAGGAAACATTTGGTCTACATTTACTTTATCAATCCCTTTTTTAAAATTTTGTATCCCTCGATCAGATCCCCTCTCGTCTTTCTAAACTCCAGCGAGTATAAGCCCAAACTGTTTAATCTCTTCTCGTACGTCAACTCTTTCATCCCCATTACAGTTAGCTGCTTGTTTTGAATATTACTTCTGGACGGGATGTCTGGGTGTCGGGTGGCACAGTGGTTAGCACTGCTGCCTCACAGCGCCAGGGACCCGGATTCGATTCCCAGCTTGGGTGATTGTAAGGAGTCTGCACGTTCTCCCCATGTCTGTGTGGGTTTCCTCCGGGTGGTCCAGTTTCCTCCCACCGTCCAAAGACGTGCTGGTTAGGTGCATTGGCCATGCTAAATTCTCCCTCGGTGTACCCGAACAGGCGCCGGAGTGTGGCAACTCGGGGATTTTCACAGTAACTTCACTGTGATAACGTAAGCCTACTTGTGACACTGATAAACTTTAAGCAGACCTGAAATTACATCATCTTTTAGTTAGTATTGAAAAGTTACATGTAACATTAGTTGTATTTGTTACAACAGAAAACATTACGAACTTGCATTGAAGTCCTAATTTCTGATACATATCAACGAAGTCCCAAGTTCAATTCCAACTAGGAAAGGAGTAGGAACATTACAGTTAACTGCAGAACCCCAAGAAGGAAAATCTCTGGATTTCTACCTAGTTTTTCCATAGTGACACTCCCTATTAGCAATACATTTATGTGAAGCTGAATTTTGGTGACAATGGGATTAGCCTCCATGGTGATACCTTCAGTGTCAAAGAGCTTAACCTGTGGTGAAGAGTGGAGCCATTTGATTGAGGCTGAAGAGGGCAGTTTCTACCATTGGAACTTTAACCCAGTATTCTCCACAGGAAGGGAAACCCCTCTTGCAATGGCTACTCTATTTATGTTTCTTTTTCATAAAATGTAACATTGAAGAAAGCATCATTTTCTTTCCCCCTCCAGCACTAATGAGTAGATCTTCAGCAGAAATGTTATAGCGTTCAAAGTTTAAGGTATGATTCAAAGTGTGTCCTCCACACACGCGCACACACACACACACACCCGCAAAAGAAATGATAGAGTTGAATTGTTTAGTTGTTGAAAATAGTTGCAGCAAGAAAAGGGTCTGCCTATTGCAGTATAAAGTCTTCAGTGCTCATAGATTCCGGACTGTTGAATGCACACTCAGATGTCCAGGTTGTAGGCTTTATGGTCTCGACTACAACCTCAATAGGACTCCCTACATTACAAATACGAGTCTTTATTACCAACATGAACTATATATTTTGTTCTAAGAACTTCGGTCTATCCAAACTATTATTTTATGTTTTAGATTTACAGTTATACCATGTAAACTGTTGCTTTAAAAAGATTAGTTACCTTGAGAGAGTTTCTTAGTTGAATTGGCAGGCCACAATATTTCAAACAATGGATCAGGTGGAAGAGGTAGTTATATATAGTACAGGATGGAAATATGGGCAGGATCTTATTGCTGACTGGTGAGGCTATTGTGCTTGTAATAGGGTGGTGATTGTGCTTGTAATAGGGTTGTACATGTTAATATTCTTAACGCTGATCGGTCAGTACACGTTAACATTCTTGCTGCTGTTTGGTTAATTGTGTGGTATGACTGGTAGTGTGCTTCTTGAGTAAAAGTAGCCAAGCATCACTGAGAAGGTTGCTGTCTTCAGTAACAGTATGGTGTTGGTACATCTCCAAAGCCTCCCTGATGTGCTTTGTATGCCAGTGTATGATGGATGAGCAAAGTTTGGAGTTGGGCCATTGGATGTGGTGATTGTTAAGTTGAGCATGTTTAACAATAGCTGACTTGTCCAATTCATGGTGTTTAAAATAGGTTTGATGTTCCTTGAGTATAGTATGTAGGCTGCATCTGTTTCCCCAGCAGACAGACTTTGACTAACCTCATCTAAGAACCTCGACTCCATTTGGCAAAGGCAAAAAAACCATCTTAGAATAAACAGCGTACCATGAGATTGCAGACTCGTGTATTACCTGGGAGAATTTAAATTCCACTGCTCAAGAAAAAGCTTTACGTATACTTGTCTGCATCTATTTACCAACAGTTCAATTTTAAATCATTAAACATCATGCAGGCTGTCAGACAATTTTAGTTAATTGCAGGTTGGTGTAATGATGTATCTAGGAGATCCATAAGATCTGGCAATTTTCACACCTAGTTTGACATTGCACAGAATATTTACTCTAAACAGCGTCCGAAGGATATGTGCTAGATTCCCATCTCCAGGAATTCTCTATCCACGTTTCTCCGGCATTAGGCTGGACTCTGAATCAGAATTTGTGCTGCAACTTTGGTGGCATTGTGAAACAAAAACTGGTTTCAATTAATTTAAAATGTCAGCCAGAATAATTTCATGGTTTCAGAAAAACTTGTAATAAGGATCAGATGACTGTGTTGATGCTGGCTATGCCTGTGCACGTAGAGTATGCATTGTAATAATCCTTGCTGGGTCCAGTGACTGCAATGAAAGCAGCACTATTTTTTTAATTTTGAATGACTAACCCTAATGTACATTTCCTGACAAACAAAGCTTAAAGCAATTTTATTTGCGACCTAAAATTCCATCCAAATGTGAAAAGTAAACATTTTTTGCTACAGTTCTAATGTAATAACTTTCAAAACTTGCTGATGTTTTTGCTCTTTATGTCAACGTTCTGCAGCATCCTGAATATAAATTGCGCAACTATTTTTATCCATTTTTCTGAATGCCATTAGTGCAGAGATTGTAATTGGCAACTGCTCCTTGTAAAAGAAAATTGAGGTCTTAAATAACAACTTAATCTGTGAACTTGAGTGTGCCTGGGTGTTTGTGGCTCAGTTACCCAGTGCCTTCACGGCGCGTTGACCCTGTGAACAGTGTTCAGGAGTCGCGATGTTAGCAAGCCATACTGGTTGAATCTAAGATCTGCAACAAGAAAATTAGTGAATGAGCATATTGTTGTTTATCAAGGCTATGTCATTATTGTCTCCTGTAAATCGCTTCGCTGCGGAAAGAGAATGAAACACATTTCCTGTAACAAGTAACAATAATAAATTGATATTTATCTGCGGGGTAATTCGCCTGACAATATTCCACACATACATATTTTTGGAAAATGCATGCTGCAGTATTTTTTAACCCTGATTTATTTCATCCATTGTGTAAATTACGAGCACTGCTGTTTGTCCAGAGAACATTTTGCTCTCTTAATGATTGGTCCATACTTTCCAAGAGTGCACTGTCTGTCATTGAAGGCACTTTAAAGAATGCAATGGCAGCCATTTTCCAGGGTAATAGGAGGGACTGATAAACTGGTTTCAGTGGTGGCCTGTCTCTCTTCGGAGTATGAATGCAGGGATACACTGCCATTATACACCAGAAATTCTTGTAATTACATTTGTTTAGTCTTGCTGAATAAAATACTGAACACTGTTAATGACACAGTAATTCAGATGCGTAAAATGGTTCTTTAATCATTTCATTGGAGCGCAAGCATTGTCAATTTAATGTAATTAAAGTATTCTTTTAAACATTATCCATGCAGTTCTTTAAATTAATTTGCCAGAGCTATTCATATAAACCGGAATGATACTGGGTACACGCAACTTGATGTAGCTTTTAAACTGTCTCAAAACTGGATGGCTGTCTGTCAATTCTGAAGTTCTGTTGACTGTTTTTCAAAATTTCCTATGTCACCAAATTGTGCCATAAGCTTTCTGTTACATAGTTGATTGTGAAATGTGTCATAATTCCATTTTCAAAAATGAATTTGACGTTTGCAAAGCTAGCTAAAGAGTGCTTGGTGCAAAGGAGGGTTAGTAAGTTTGGAGCTTACATGATGCGAACAATACGCTTTTAAGGCCTCGTGTTTATTTTGGCAGTATATAAGATATTGGGAAATATAGGGCACACCATACATTTGACACTACACCAGTTTAAGTCTCTTGACCTCACTTGTAATTTTGTTTGCTTCCTCTGTTCTGCTCTGTTCTCGAGCACTGATCTGATTTTTGGTATTGGGTATTTAGGCTATTTTTCCATTCATGTGTAAATGTTGCTACTTGGTGTCTTTCAAAACCATTTAAACAATTTTCAGCTTCAGGCAATCTCTGAATCCCGGTGCATTCCTGCTTTGTAACACCCTCCCTGCATGCTTCCTTTAGCGCAAACCGATGTGATAGCATGTGCTCTTCTTGTATTAATTTTAGTACTCTTTTTAATGTTTTTTTTTTGCACCCACCTACCTGATTACAATGTGTTCCCTAGGTGTAATAAGTTATAATTTGATTTATTATTGTCACGTGTTAGTGTACAGTGAAAAGTATTATTTCTTGCACGCTATACAAAGCATACCATTCATAGAGAAGGAAAGGAGAGAGTGCAGAATGTAGTGTTACAGTCATAGCTAGGGTGTAGAGAAAGATCAACTTCATGCAAGATAGGTCCATTCAAAAGTCTGACAGCAGCAGGGAAGAAGCTGTTCTTGAGTCGGTGGTACGTGATCTCAGACTTTTGTATCTTTTTCCTGACGGAAGAAGGTGGAAGAGAGAATGTCCGGGGTGTGTGAGTTCCTTAATTATACTGGTTGCTTTTCTCGAAGCAGTGGGAAGTGTAGACAGAGTCAATGGATGGGAGGCTGGTTTGCGTGATGGATTGGGCTACATTCACGACCCTTTTGTAGTTTCTTTCAGTCTTGGTCAGAGCAGAAACCATATCAAATTGTGACACAACCACAAAGAATACTTTCTATGGTACATCTGTAGAAGTTGGTGAGAGTCATAGCTGACGTGCCAAATTTCCTTGGTCTTCTGAGAAAGTAGAGGCGTTGTTGGGCTTTTTCAACTATAGTGTCAGCATGGGGGTACCAAGACAGGTTGTTGGTGATCTGGGCACCTAAAAACTTGAAGCTTCAACTTATTGTCACAAAGGGCAGGATTTCCCACACTCCCTGCAGCGTGTTTCTCCCGCCACTGTCAACAGAGTTTTCCGTTCAATGCTCAGGGAGAGTTGGGTGGCAGAGATGGTTGAAACAGCTAGTGACAGAAGCCATTGTCAATTCTGCCGCAAAACAGGGCCATGCAGTGACTATAGATAAAATGTAATATATGGAAATTGACAAAACACCCCATGCTATGTGAGGTGCTTTTGAGTTTTTAAACAGAGTGAAATTGTTAAGAACATTCTGCAGCTGATTGAATAAATTTTTTATTGTCTTTCAAAAACTGACCGCATTGGAGATTTCTTTCATGGTCTGGATTGGAGCACCTGTCCAGAGGTGCAGGAAAGATGATAATACCATTGGGATTTCCCCAAGGTCAGAGAGCATGACATGCCAGTGAATCACTGATAATTTATTCAGGAGTGTGTTCAAATTTGGCCTCTGAACAAACAAATTGATCCTAGAATATCATAGCTTGAACTTGGTGCTAAATTGATTTCAGCACAGCCAGAATTACTGCCAATCATTGTTCAGGCATTCTCTGTATTCCATGCACTTTTCTGTTTTTTAAATTGAAAAGCAGGTGAAATTGTGTCCTCTTGAATTTACTTGTGATTTGTTCATGAGAACTTTGCCAATCTACATTCTGAGTGGACCCAACCTACAAAATCAGGGGTGGCCCGATTCTCAAAACCTCACACCTCACCTACAAGATGTGTGGTCTTCATGCAATTTAGATATAGATTAAATCTCAAAATAACTTGAAAGTTATTTTGAGTAGAGCCAGGAAATGTTAGCATTTGTGTAAAGTTTGCAATATTTTTGCTGGTAGGCAGCCACAGTGAGGTCATGTGAGAGGGTGGGGAATTTTGTGGGGTTATTTTGAATAAGTAGCGATGTATTATTTTGGTTAGTTAAGTAGAGCACCAGCCTCGTCTCTTGCTGAAGTGCTAAAATTGTTGTTTTATATGTGGGGATATTACGGTTCACACAAGATTGTTTTTCTACCTCACTTTAATCAGGTCAGTTTGTGTCAAGTCTAAATGTCTGCACTGGTGGTTTAAATCCGATTTCATTCAGACCAAGCCTTGGTTTGGGGCTGTGTGGATCTTCTATTCACATAATATATTATTGTAAAATACAGAATAGCAGTATGCAGTGAAAAATCCTAAAACCTCAGTCAAATTGTGTAGTGTAGCAGCAAATGAACATCAAATGACTTGATTGAGGGAGCTTTCTAGCTGTTATGGTAATAGGCTGCCTGTGTAACTATGTCATAGAATCCTGTACTGAATACTTTGGCTTTTTTACTGAATTTTGTTCAAGCTTTTCGATCTTTGATAAGAGGACAAACTGTATTGATTAAAGTCTGGACTATAATTAAAAACAAGGTAGTAAATAGTGTTCATTTTTTTCCTGCAGTGTGTTGATTCAGATTTCCATCGGTCAGTTCTGGCTTAGTGGTAACAGATACCTCTGAGTGAATGAGGTGGTTACATATTCAATCCCTACTCCAGTAACTTGAGCAATGATATAGGCTGGCACTTCAACCCTGAGAAACGGCATCATCCTTCTGCTGAGAGATTAAATCAAAGGCCCTCTTAGGTGGGTGTAAAAGATTCCTTGGCCTATTTGAAGGAGAGGAGGCTTATTTCTGTGTAAGGATTTTTGGGAGATCCCGAGGTTGTGAAAGGCATTACACAAAGACACGCTTATTCCTATAACTATACAAGTCATTTGCACAAACTACTGTCCACCAAATTCAGCACCATCAAAAGGTTTGATCACTTTGGCTTACCAGAATGTCGTTAGAGAACAGCCACTTTTGATTTATTAATGTTATACCCTTTTGTAGAGCTTGTATTGTTATGTTCATCAATGTAACATAAACTTCTTAGTTATTTAACATTTAAAACTTTTTGCGCCGTTTACTGTTTTATATACTGATGTAACTTCTATTCTGGCATTTATATATTGAAACTGCATTCTCCCGACATTGGTTCGTTCATCAATGTCAGCCTCTCTCACTCATCCTCTTTCTTTCTTGTTGTGATGAAGGTGGGAATGTGGAGTGTTTCCCACTGTGGAGGCTGGCAGGAAAACATGCCATGTCTTCCATTCTGGACATGGGGATTTTACACCGTTTTCTGTGGCAGGATGGGCATGATGCCACAATTCCTGCCGTCATACCTGGGTACATCACTGCTGCTGTTGAAGAAACCAGATAGACCTCCAGGAGCACACTGAGGCTGGAAGGTAGACCACCTTAATGACATTGAATCTGGAAGATCCACCTGTAGATGCTCCCCCCACCCAAAGCTGAGGTGTTCTGGGGTCCAAAGCTGCCGGGGTTTCCATTCCAAACTCTGGAAGCAGCCCCAGGCACTGTTTAGTTGAGTCCTGCATGCTACATTCTTTCAGATGTGTTTTGGACCAGTGTCTTTTCTGGCTGGCGTAAAGGTGAATCGGGATTGAGGAGAGGATTCTGATTGGGCCTTCATTTGAATTCATTAGAAAGATGCAAATTGCTTTCACATCAACCTCGAGCAGATTTCCTGACCCTCATTACCCTGAGGACAATATAGATAAAGCAATAGGCTTAATGGTCGGCCAAAAGCGAGTGAAGGACCCTGCACTGCAGAATTAATTGCTCTTTAAATTGTTGGGTCATCGATACATTTTTGTTGGGTTTTTTTTCTGTGGCGAGATAAAAACAAAAAGTGCTGGAAATGCTCAGCAGGTTAGGCAGCATCTGTGGAGAGTTAACCTTTCAGGTCCGTGACCTTTCACCAGAACGGAAATAAGATAAAAACGTATGAGTTTCTAAGCCAGGGGAAGGGGCAAGAAGAACAAAAGGGAAGGTCTGTGATAGGGTGGAGGGCAAGAAAGATTAACATTCAAAAGAATTCATGATACAAAAGTCAAATAGAGTGGTAATGAGTATAGTAAAGAAACAATGAGGCATGGAAACATAGCTATCTATCTTCAATTCTGATGGAAGATCTTCGACCTGAAACGTTAACTCAGTTTCTCTCCACAGATGCTGCCTAACCTGGGTATTTCTAACATGTCCAGCATCCACAGTAATTTGCTTTTGTTTTGTGGTGAATTTCTGCTAACCTAATATTTACTTTAAGATCTGTCTTTCATGGTTTGATTGCATAGAATCTGAATAACCCAATGCAGCCTTTGTTTGCCAATGTTTGATGTCAACGTGCTCTCCTTTTTCTCTCACAACTTGGTTGATTCTTGTGGACCTCGAGGTGAATTATGTCGCAGAGAAGCAGCTTGAAATTGTGGGTATAGGAGAGGTGATGCAGAATTAGGCCTGTGTGCCTTGGATATTCAGAAAAAGACAAATTTGAGAGTAATAAACTGTTCTGTTTTGCTTTGGCCTCGATACTTTAATGGCAAATTGCGGACAATGTCATGTCTCAGCTAGCACTTTGTTCCTCTTATGGCTTCTGGATCCACCCCTCACTGTTACAGGGTCCATATTTGGCAGTGGTTTGGGTGGCATGGTGGTTAGTGCTGCTGCCTCCCGGCTCCAGGGACCTGGGTTCAATTCCCGGCTTGGGTCACTGTCTGTGCGGAGTTTGCACATTCTCCCAGTGTCTGCGTGGATTTCCTCTGGGTGCTTCGGTTTCTTCCCACACTCCAAAGATGATCAGGTTAGGTGGATTGGCCATGCTAAATTGCCCCTTAGTGCCCTGGGATGCGTAGGTTAGAGGGATCAGTGGAGTAAATATGTGAGGTTACTCCTCTTCCTACTTCTTCTGGTAGTCTCAACTCTAAAATTCTTAACCTTGTTTTCAAATCCCCCCCCCCCCCCCCCCCCCCAACCCTGTGACCTTGCCCTGCCTTCTGCAACTCTCCAGCTCTGACCTCTGATGCATCCCAGTTTTAATCTCTCTCCCTCCCTAAATCTCCCGTTGCCTCAAGTCAGCGTGACATAATTCTGAGTTTGTGTGATGCAGAATTGATGTGTGTCCACTACCAGATCAGGCACTATCGTATCAAGCTTTCTCAAACTTTATTCATCTCTGCCAAAACAGTCTGTTGCTCTATCATCACCCTGTAGAGCAGAGGTTCCTAACTGGTGTGATGTGAAGGTCCCACAAGTGTGACACAAAATAAGATTAAAAATGATTAAACGTTAATGTAAATAAACTAAATCTAATCTTCGTGGTCAGCATCTCCAAGTCCTGATGAAATTTGGGCCTTCCACGAATGCATTGGCTGCAAGTGGGTTGCACATGCACGGTTTGGATTGTTTTATGTTGGTGATCCAAACCGTGCGTGCGGTGGCTGGGAATGGGCTGCACACGCACAGTTTGGAATTTTTACATTGTTTAGGTCAATGGGCCTAACTGATGGAGCTAATTAAAATTAAGAAAAGGAGAAACGGGCTCCAGTAATGTATTTGACAAGCTAATGGTGATAAGGCTTTCATTGTAAACTTTAATGAAAATTGTGTTTAAATGTGGCGTGACAGATTTTTAGGAGGTTTTAGAGATACAAGGCTTCTGCAAGAGCACAGTTCATTAAAATGGGAGGTGTGTCTCAGTGTTTTGTGGTATTAAGGTATGCCATGACATGAAAAAGGTTGGGAACCACTGCTACAGAGCAAAGGTAACTGGAAGCTTCTCTATTCTGCCAACTGCCTCCTGAAGCATTGAATCATCTTCCGCTTTTGCCTTTCCCATCAGCTGAGGAACTCCTGGATTTCTTTATATTCAAGAAAGAAGCCATTGAAGCTGTTCCATGCCTTTGCCTTGCCCAATAAGGCAACGCTACCCAAAACCCCCAATTCTTTCTAGTTTCTATTTGACCTCTTTCCCCCCCACCACTTCAAGCTCATGGGTTATTTTTCTGAAGTTCAATTTCCTGTTGCAACTGCAGCTGTGAGCTTGCACCCTCTAAGAATTAGTTGAAGATTCTCAGCTGGTAACTTTTCCTTCCCATCAGCCTGGGCTGGATTCAATAGATTGTGACACTGTGTTTTACAGTACCGTGTTGCCCATGTCTCTGCTTATTTTGTGCATCTAAGCCGCGTTACTTTGCAACCATTCTTAGTTGCTCATTATCACCTATTCTAAACCCCAGTCACTGGTTCACTGGAGATGCAAAAGAACCTCTTATTGAAAATGTGCCAGTTTATAGTATCCTGTTGTTCCTCTTCACTGATTTGATTTATTGTTGTCTCATGTATTAACATACAGTGAAAAGTATTGTTTCTTGCACGTTATACAGACAAAGCATACCGTTCATAGAGAAGGAAATGAGAGAGTGCAGAATGTAGTGTTACAGTCATAGCTAGGGTGTAGAGAAAGATCAACTTAATGCAAGGTAGGTCCATTCAAAAGTCTGATGGCAGCAGGGAAGAAGCTGTTCTTGAGTCGGTTGGTACATGACCTCAGACTTTTGTATCATTTTTGTGACAGAAGAAGGTGGAAGAGAGAATGTCCAGGGTGCGTGGGGCCCTTTATTATACTGGCTGCTTTTCCTGAGGCAGTGGGAAGTGTAGACAGAGTCAATGGATGGGAGGCTGATTTGCGTGATGGATTGGGCTACATTCGCGACCTTTTGTAGTTTCTTGTGGTCTTGGGCAAAACAGGAGCCATACCAAGAGAATGCAGAAAGAAAATTTCCTTAGTCTTTTGAGAAAGTAGAGGCATTGGTGGGCTTTCTTAACTATAGCGTTGGCATGTGTGAGAGATTAGGAGAAATGTCTTCATGTTGGTGCATTGTATTCCCAGAAACCATTTCACCCTTTCAGGGAAAAGTGGATAACTATTTCTAGCAGGTGAAGTTAAGGCACGAGAGTAATTCAGCAGCACAGTGAGGATAGTTTTGAATTGTCCTGGCAAAGGACTGACATAAACACAAGTTAAATAGCCTTGTAAAGTCCAATGATTTTGTCCATTTTGTTGCATCTGTGACTTTTGAATTATTTAGCATTGCTATCCGTTCAAATGTAATTAAAATTTAAAAACCTGATTGCCAGCTCCAACAAGTGCACTTTTCAGCAAATATGGGCTGTGCCATATTTTGCTTTCCTATCCGTGTATTTTACATGAAAGCTTGTCGCTAGAAGTTTTGTTCCTCGTATTCATTCCAGAAGTTGAGGAATATATACATATAACGTGCAGTGATTAGATAGATAACTTGCAGCAACTAGCAATGCATTCTGTATCTGTTTAATTTTTGCTTCTCACTTTATGTAGTAAAGTAGAACTCTACAGATTCTGCATGTTCCCATGTGGAGTGCGGTGTTACATAACCAGCTATCTAATGTTTGGTTTAGGTGTTTTTAACAAGAATAAAATGAATCATGTAACACCTCACCTCGAAACGCATTGAAACATTTGTTTACCTTGCTATTGTTTTGGAATTTAATTTCCCTTTTGCGTAAGTAACATTGTAGCACTTTGATTTGTTTTTTATTTGGAAAACCACCCATAATTGATGAGATTTTAAGTGCTTTGGAAAGTTGCAGTTGATCTTAAAATGCAGTTGAAACCAGGACTTTTTCAATCCCTGAAGTCTATTGCAGAATGGTATGCATGCATGTCAAAAGATCATTTTGCAGGCAGTGAGATTTGATTGGTTGTATTGTAGAAGTGTTAACCAGTGGGTGGCTACGTTTAATGATGCTGGCAAAGCTGTACTGGGGGTACGGCAGCGCTGGGACTAAATGTATTCACCGAGTTTCCAGGAAATGGGCGACTGTGCAGTAAGTGCTCAGTATGCTTGAGAGAGTGTTCTGATGTCATCATCACTAAAGAAGCAAGTAACACGGGCCAAAGCTGGCTTGTTCTGACTGAAACTTAATTTCTTTCCCATTAACAATTACCTCAAGTTTTGAACTGCAGTAAATGGGTAAGGTAACCATGGGTACGGTCTGCCTCATGCGCTGAATGAGTGATTTGTCTCGGCTTGTATTAGCCGGGAGAGAATTTTAACTATTGTACGAAGGAAAAGCTGAAGAAACCATTTGCAGCTTGTAGACCTCAGATGTTAGCAGGGAGCGTCCTGGATTACAGCCTCATTTTCTGTTCCTTGCTGCAGTGGAATGTTGCTCAGTGTGGTTTCCCGAGGTTATCCTTTTACAGCATGAAGTTGTGATCATTGATATTTTGATGGTAAGAGGGGCTGTCCTATTAATTTCCAATAGTAGGATACTATTCCACCCCCCCCCCCTTTTCTATTGAGGCTGCTAGGCAACAGCAAAAAAAAAATGGATTAATCATTTAGATTAACTGGTTTAAATGGAAGCTGCAGTCTGTTAAATACTGTGGGCTTTGAGTAAAATATTTCAAACTAAAACAATTTTTTGCAGCTTTTATTTTGAAAATAGTGATTTACATGGTAAGAATTTCGAGCACTATTATTTTTTGCAAAATGCCGCTTTATATTTTTTTAAAAAGCAGAAAATGTGCTTTAAATTTTCTCAGTATGGTTTATGGTTTCTAGTTGATATTTGCAAGTCCTATGTTCTTTTTTAGTTTTATCTCTGATTATCGTCTGTCTGTTTTGTGTGGGTGTCGCAGTCAGGTGCTGCAGGAGCTGTAAGAAGAACCTGTAGCTAAAAATAACCCTGATCTCATTCCGAGGCAGTTATTGACATTTATTGCAACGTAGACTTAAACACACCCAGATTGTTGCTGTTGCTTTTAATTTTTATATATCCAACATTGGTATACTGTTTGGGCGGACAATATAAAGATAATGTGTACAGTAGGGAGTGAGGTAGAATTTTAGTCTTTTCTCTGAATCGTGTGATTGATGTGGTGGGCAATGTTCTCGCGTTGAAAATCCAACATGTTTAAAATTCTGAGTAAAACCTGCACCTTTACCTCCATCTGAATATTCCAGAGCCATGGTTCTTGTATGGGGGCTTGTTCCGTGTACTGGATTGCCGCAAGTCCTTACCTCCTTGTCCAAGCCACCTTGCTATGCCATGTACTTGAATTGAATAAGCGGTCATCTTTTACTTTGCATGCTTACAATTACATATCATTGTGAAATTTAAACTGTGGGACGATGCTGAAGTGCTGATAAATTAGTGTTTCGGTAGCTTCGTGTCTGCATGTGTTGCACAATCTCTCAGAAGATTTCGCCTTAATTAATTTGAAAATTTGGCCATTCTTGCAAAAGGAGTGACTGTCTTCCTTTCTGGTTTGACTCGTGGGCTTTTATAAATGTCCAATTTGACCAACAACATAGTCTTGTTGTAATTGTGGTATTAATATCAATTCAGGGTTTGCCCTCTGGTGTGCTGATAAATTTAAAAGATGCACTGATGGAATGGAGCGAAATACATGACAGCAACTCTGTTAGATTATCAGAGGAGGGATGGGATGGGAGTGAATGTTCCCGATTGTTCTGAAACAGCAGGACACTTTGGTTTCTTCTGCACACATTATCAATGTCTTGGTGAGTGCTACAAGTTTGTGCGCTTCTGTGCTCCATTGCTTTTTGTTAGTGGTTTGAAAGGTAGCAGATGACTGCCAAGTTCGTGCATGTTCTATTTTTCTACCTTTCCCCTCGCTTTTTGTCCTATTCTTTCCTGGAGATGGTGACTTCATGGGGATCAACAGAGCCCATCTGATCTAATCTCATGCACTTTTTTGGTAGGGGTCGCTATATAACAATTTGAGGATCAAGTAAGAAACCTGACTGCTTTGTTTCTTCTCTATTGAAGCGGTCTTTCTGCACCTCCAACTGGCAGTCGCTAGCTGAGCGCAGACCAGAATAAAACCTGTGTGTTTTCATTACCTGTCTGGCTCAGTAACAAGTTAGTGTAGTGCATTCTGTTGTGTGTTTAGCTGCTCTGATCTTTCCAAGTGATTGGTGGTGATGCATGAGATGGCTATCTGGCAAAGATGATGTCCTTTTCCTAGGCAAGAAAGAGAGACTTGCTGACGAGGTAGATTTTGGGATAATGTATTGGACTTAGAAGAATGAGAGGTGATTGAAACATAAGATCCTGAGGGGACTTAACAAGGTGGATGCTGAAAGGGTGTTTCCCCTTGTGGAAGAGACGAGGACAAGGTGGCACAGTTTTTAAAATAAGGACTCTCTCATTTAAATACAGAGATGATAGATCTTTTCTCTGAGCGTCGTTGGCCTATGGAATTCTCTTCTCCAGAGAGCAGTGAAGGCTGGGTCGTTGGATATCTTTAAGGCTGAGTTTGTTAGATTCTTGCTTGGCAAGGGAGTCGAAGGGCATAGAAGGTAGATAGGAAAGTAGAGTTGAGGCCACAATCAGGTAACCATGATCTTATCAAATGGCAGAGCAGGCTGGAGGGGCTGAATGGCCTAGCTCCGAGTTAGCATATTAGTTTGCGAATCTCCTGGGTTTCAAGGGGCATTGTGTGCTGTCAGCAAAAATTCTAGGTTTACTTCCTAGCTAAAAATAGAAAGCAGAACCATGGCGATTATTGCATTCTGATTCTGGAAAATCTGGGACCATTGGTGACCAGGCTAACAGAAGGCTGATGAAATTTAATGTTAATTAGTGTAAAATAATTAGCATCAGAACAAGAATCAAAAGGAGGAATTTATTTTCACAGTGGTTAGCACTGCTGCCCCACAGTTCATTTCTGGCCTCGGGTCTCTGTGTGTGGAGTTTACACGTTCTCCCTGTCTGCGTCTGTATCTGCGTGGGTTTCCTCTGGGTGCTCCAGTTTCCGCCCACAGTCCAAAGATGTGCAGGTTAGGCAGATTGACCATGATAAACTGCCCTTTAGTGTCTGGGGAACTAGCTAGGGTAAATGCATGGGGTTATGGGGATGGGGCCTGGGTGTGATTGTGGTCAGTGTGGACTCGATGGGCCAAATGGCCTCCTGCACTGTAGGATTCCATGGATTCTATGGAATATTGAATAGAACTCTTCCAGCATTCTGCCCACTGATAGAAAACAAGTTTTGGGGTTATTCTGGTTACCTTCGTAACCTTCGGCCCAGTACTTAGTTCCAGTTTAAAAATCAAACAAGTGAATTAGTTTTATTACCACAGGAATATAATAGAAATTAAAAGATTGCACATTGTCAAACAATTTACTGGGCAGTTCCTATTTTGAGTATTGTTCACATGTAGTTTTCTCAATAGTGCAACAGGCAAGCAACAGAGACAATTCGGGGTATTGGGAACATAGGAAGGTTGCGCTTTCCTTCCGAGACTACAATGATTTAATTAAGGTTGCCCAGGGAAAGTTGTTTATGATTGCGCAGGGTTCACTTGCTGGGAACACACACTTTATAAAAAAAAAAGAGATTAGCAGGATAGACGTGAGTCAGATGTAGCATTTTCTTACAAGGGTCACTGATTTATGAAACAACCTTTTTGGTAATCATTGAAATAAAAGTAAAATCATAAATGGGTTCAAAAGGCAATTAGATGCATCTCCCGAGAGTGGAGGAATTGAAGCATATGGTTGTTAGGTTGCTGAGTAGGGCTGGACTATTTAAAAAAAGGGGGTTGGTTTGTTGAGGCCTCGTAGCCTATCCCATTGCTAGCACCTTTCTATGGTTCTTGCATTGAAATTTCCACACATCGAAAAAGAACCATACCCTGTAGCCTGGTTAATGTTTCCTCATTCTTCACATTGTATTAGTTTTATCTTTCCTTATCTTTAAATCTCTATCTTTTGAACTATTCGTTCCTTGGGAAAAGTGAGCAGCTAATTTGTGGTGGCACAGTGGTTAGTGCTGCTGCCTCACAGCGCTAGGGACCCGGGTTCAATTCTGGCCTTGGGCCACTGTCTGTGTGGAGACTGCACATTCTCCCCATGTCTACGTGGGTTTCCTCCGGGTGCTCCAGTTTCCTCCCACACTCGGAAGATGTGCGGGTTCAGTTGATTGGCCATGCTAAATTGACCCTAGTGTCAGGGGATTAGCAGAGTAAATATGTGGGGTTATGAATAGGGCCTGGGTGGGATTGTGGTCGGTGCAGAGCCGATGGACCGAATGGCCTCTCTCTGTACTGTGGTGATTCTATGATTCTTGTTACTGCGAGCCAATTTTTTAAAAAAACCTTGGGGCTTGAGTTTGAACCAGTTAAAAGGGCCTTAAGTGGTGTTTTTGCTTTCTGTGAAAGTGGGGAGTAAGGCCAGTCTCCATCTATTCATGAGCTCAAGCTACACTTCAAACCTCTTGTGGTTTGCAATTAATTGTTTCTTGAATACATTTTGTTTAGAAAAGGCTATGGACGTGCAAGAATTTTCCTTCCTAACCATGCTGCCTTGATATATTACTGGGACATCTCAGCAAAACCTAGAGAAAAACAACCTTTGCGTTTGTGAATAGCTGAAACTTGCCACCACCCCTCCTTTTAGCATTGGAAACAATGCTAGTGTTTGCTGTGCTTACTGCTCCAACCATTGGAGGAGTTGCTTCTTCTAAAACTGTCTACACGTGATTTTCTGTTTCATTTCTCCACTTGAATCTTAACTCCTCGTGTGCTACATTTGACCTGTTATTTTGAGTGGTTAAACAGCAGCGAGAAGGAAGCGAGGGGGTTAAAGTAGTCAATAGTCCAGATAGCAACTTTTTTTTACACCTGCAGCATTTGGAAACTCACCAGAATGGCAAATTTCCAAAACAGAAGATCACATAGAATTGTCACACTTGTAATTGGGAACTGAATTGTAGCTTAAGTTGAATCTTATTTGCCAGAATCAGTGAATTAATACTTGACAGAAAGGAGTGGCAATGAAAATAGAATTATCAGTCAGTAATTACCTGGTATTTGAACTGTGCTTGACACTGACATTGGATATAAAATGAGTTTTAGCCTTGTTCTCAAAATATGTGATGCAAATAAAAGATGACCATCCCTGAAAAAATCCACATTTTAACAAAAAGCAGATAATCTGAGATGATCCCGGTATAGATGCTCAGCTGTATGTTGTAGGATTAATAGATTTTACAAACTATTATCAATTTGGAGAGGTGTTTATCTAAAATAGGCAGAGAAAGATTTCAAGTAGATGGTTTAATTATCTAGTCAGTGCTTTGTAATGAGTATTGTTGAGTGCTTAGTGCTGTTGCACAGTATGGGAGGAGCACTGAAGCGCAAGGTGAAGGAAAGTACAAAAGTAATATTTATTTTTAGACTCCATTTCTGACTGCAGGACTCTGGGGTTGGTTATACTGAACTTATGGCCTTATCATCTGTTGTGTTAATGCCTGTAGTGTAATCTGGCTTCAGCAGTTTGGTGTTCTTTGCTTGTCTAGCTTTTCAGTAGCAGCTATTTGTTAATAGTGAGATGGTACCAATGACTCCCACAAGAGAGTCAGCAATACATGGTATAATGTACTGCTAAAAATACTGTTGCAGCACTGCTTCTTTGTTATTAGCTAAGATGTTATTGAAGCCTGTTACTGTAATGGACAACATTAATCAAGGGTGTCATCACAGAAGAAGTGAATGGATAATAGGCCAAAAGCATTGGTCAAGAAAGTCGATTGGGGGGGGGGGGGCTGTTGGAGGAGAGGTATGACTGAGGGCTGATTGCATAGTTTAGGAAAGCGCAGCTGGTTTAAGTTGAAATGCATTGATTTTGAAGGGAATGTTTTCAGATGTATAGACTTTTTGTCCATAGGGAGTGTCAAATTACAGCATGCTCTGGAGTTCCCCTATTTAAGGTTCTATCACTGGCACCAAGTTTGTATCTCCTCCTTCAGTCATCATTAGCCATCAATATATAACGGTCGCAGAGTATGCTGTTGTCTAGATAGCTGGCCTCGGAATTCAGTGAGATGTTTTCCTGCAAGTCAGATTTTTATTGGAGAGGTTCCCTTTTTGCAACTCTGTTCCTGAAATCCTCCAGATCTGTACATCTGATGGATATGCATCACAGCAATATTCATTTGCACTAGATAACGCTACATTTTGGATCATGCGCTGTGTGGAAAAAAAATGTAAATTAACTTGCGGTCTGTGCAAATTGAATTACAGTTTTCATAAATGTTTTTAATCTTGGACTTCCATTTTATGTTTCATTTTCTTTCTACTCATTGATGGGATGTGGGTGTCGCTGGCTAGGCCAGCATTTATTCTCCATCCTTAAATGCCTTTGAGAAGGTGGTGATGAGTTACTTTCTTGAACTGCTGCAATCTGTGAGGTGTAGCTACATCCATCGTGCTGTTAGGGAGGGAGTTCCAGGATTTTGACCCAGTGACAGTGAAGGAACGGTGGTAATATTTCCAAGTCAGGATAATGTTTGTCTTGCAGGAGAACTTGCAGGTGCTGGTATTCCCATGTGTCCGCTACCTTGTTCTTCTAGATGGAAACAGTTGTGGGTTTGGAAGGTGCTGTTTAAGGAGCTTTGGTGAGTTCCTACAGTACATCACGTAGGGAGTGAATGTTTGTGGGAGGGGTGTAACAAGTGGATTGCTTTGTCCTGGATGGTGTCAAGCTGCTTGTGTTGTTGGAACTGCATCCAGGCAAGTGGAGAGTATTCCATCACACATCTGACCTGTGTCTTGTAAGTGGTGGACAGGCTTTGGGGAGTCGGGAGGGATTTCTAGCCTCTGACCTGCTCTTGTGGCTTCAGTATTTATTTGGCTAGCTCAGTTCAATTTCTGGTCAATGGCAATGCCCAGGATGTTGATAGTGGGGATTCAGTGATGGTAATACCATTGAATGTCAAGGGACAGTGATTAGATTCTCTCCTGTTGAAGATGGCCATTGCCTGGCATTTGTGTGGCAAGAATGTTACTTGCCACTTATCAGCCCGAGCCTGGATATTGTCCAGGTCTTGCTGCAAATGGACACGGACTGTTTCAGTATCTGAGAAGTGTGAATGGCGCTGAACATCAGCGAACAGCCCCACCTCTGACCTTACGATGGAAGGAAGGTCATTGAAGCAACTGAAGATTCTGAACATCTCTGGACTGGAGTCGACAATTATGCATTTTAGCCGTGTAGCAGATTTGTACTCGAGTGAGCAGCTTTTTTCTGTATCCTCAGTGTGGCCAGTTTTCAAGTTCAGGGAAGAGACTGACGGTGAAAGCAAAACTTAACTGCGACAGAAAAGCAGAAAAATCTGCATGATGCTTGGGAAGGAAGCTCAGTGGAACTTGAGAAATGAGTCTACTGGAGAAAAAGAAAAAATAAACTTCTTGAGGGGAGAAAACCTGTTGCCAATGTAACAATATAAAAATAAAATCACAATCACCGAATACTACAGTGCAGAACAGCCCATCGAGTCTGCACCGATGCATGAAAGGCCCTGATCTGCCCACCTTATCCCACTTGCCAGCACTTGGCCCATAGCCCTGAAAGTTATGGCGTGTCAAGTACTCATCCAGGTACTTTTTAAAGGATGTGAGGCATCCTGCCCCCACCACCCTCCCAGGCAGCGCATTCCAGACCCTCACCATCCTCTAGGTAAAAGATATTTTCCTCCAATCCCCCCTAAACCTCCAACTCCTCACTTTTAACTTGTGTCCCCTCGTAACTGACCCTTCAACTAAGGGAAACAACTGCTCCCTATCTGTCCTGTCCATGCCCCTCATAATCGTGAACACCTCAATCAGGTCGCCCTTCAGTCTTCTCTGCTCTAGAGAAAACAGCCCAAGCCTATCCAACCTCTCTTTATAACTTAAATGTTCCATCCCAGGCAACATCCTGGTGAAATCTCCTCTGCACCCTCTCCAGTGCAATCACATCCTTCCTATAATGTGGTGACCAGGACTGCACACAGTGCTCCAGCTGTGGCCTCACCAAAGTTCTATACAACTCCAACATGACCTCCCTGCTTTTGTAATCTATATCCCGATTGATAAAATAAAGAAATGAAAAAACCTCAACATGGGAAATAATGGACTATAACATTTGGCAATGGGAATTATAGAAAATTGAAAAGAACAGAATGGAAGTAATCTTGCTGCAGTAAAAGTCTTCAAAATATCTTTGCAGAAATTGTTCATCTCTCTGTAAAGTTTAGAAACAGTCATAGAAAGGATTTAAAAGGGGAGGCCATAGGTTAAGCCACCACAATCAAACTATATCCTTAATAAACTAGCATTTGCAGCATGTGGGTTAATAGGAGCAAAGATAAATAAAAGACCCCAGAGCTTTTGATGCATGATTATAATACATGCAACCTGTAAGGCCTGGGAATCTGTACCAGAGGTCAATTACTAAAAACTCCATCTCAAAATTGAATGATAGTTGGCCACTAATTACTGGAATTGCACAGCACTGCAGTGCTTTTGGGTAGAGTAAAATATTGTACTGAATCAAGCTCAAATTTGTGCTGCATATGCAGCAAAGGTGCAGGTCCCATGTTAGAATAAAGGACCTCCGCTGCTCCTATTCACACTAGAAAGAAAAGAAAGATTTGCATTTATGCAGCACTTTTCACAACTACCGGATGTCTCAAAGTGCTTACATTCAAGTGTAGTCACTGTTGTAATGCAGGAAATGCAGTAGCCAAAATGCACACAGCAAACTTCTACAAACAGCAATGTACAATGACCAGATAATGTTTTCATGTTGATTGAGGTGTAAATATTGGCCAGGACACAATTCAATTTCCCCATCCTCTTCTTTGAGGTTGTGCTATGGGTTAGAACCATTAGAATCCCAACAGTGATCTTTTATATCCACCTAAACAGGCAGTTGGGGACCTCAGCTTTTAATGTCTCATCCCAAAGACTGCACCTCCGCCAGTGCCACCCTTCCTCAGTATTGTACTGGAATGGCAAGTCTTGATTTTAGTCTCAAGTTCTGGAATGGGACTTGAACCTGGAACCTTCTGATTCAGGTGACAGTGCTACCAACTGAGCCACGGCTGACACTACTGGTGGCTTATACTTCAACCTCCCGTCTGAATCTTAAGTTCCTCTTGCATTAATGAACTTGGAAGGAGCTATGTTAGCATGGAACCTTTGCCATGTTTCAAATAAAGTGTGCAGTGGCCAAGAGATCCTAGACTGGGGACTCTAAAATGTTTCAGTCCATGCTTTCTATAATGTTCTTCAGCATGTGGCATTTTGGTGATATTTCAGAAGCAGATACGATGTTAAGTGCATGTAATTATGTGCTGAAGTCGTGCCCATTTTTATTTGATGCTAGATTGCCTTTTGTTTTTGTTTTAGTTGTTCAGCTGCTGCTTTTTCGTACAGCGATTGTCTGAAAATTAGAATCTGAATATAGCCTTTGTGCTTTCATTAGCATCTTGAATACAGACTGTTTTCAGAAGTTCTCGAGGCAAAGCGTATGAAAGCAGTTTTCTATTTTGCCATAAAATATTCATGAAATACAGGCCTTTTGTATTGACATGGCTTACATTAAGTAGAAAACTTCTTTCCAGATTTCACGAGGGCAGGAAGAGGTCACTTGTAATCAATGTTGCTGTCAGGAACTTTTGGCATTTGACTTGTTTCTGTGCCGTAGAAATGTACGAGTCATGGCTGATGCATCAGCAACAGAGCATGGCATTCAAATTAAAAGGAACTCTCAAATTTGAAATCCCAGAAAATAGGAAGATTAATTAGCGGCTCACAAATTATGGGGAACTGTGCAGCAGGTTAGATTACTGAAAGCATTCCGAGTTCTCTAAGTGATATCTTGTCCTTAGGATATATGTCACTGCCATCTTCTGGCATATTAATTGCATAGGTCTATCACACTGAACTTGAAATGATTTCAGCACAATTCAAAAGAGTGTGTAACAATGTCAAATGATGGAGTACAAGATGCAAGTATGGCTCATGATTTTATCCTGTCATGACTGTGATTGTATTTGTTTTTCCATGGAAGCACAAGGGAAAGGAAAACCATAGGAATGATTCTATGCTTATCTCCTATTAATGCATAGTTTGAAAGAGGTGTCCAGAAGCAGGTCATGACTGTGCATAGTTTGCACGTTCTCCCCGTGTCTGCATGGGTTTCCTCCTACAGTCTGAAAGACATGCTGGTTAGGTGCATTGGCCATGCTAAATTCTCCCTCAGTGTACCCGAACAGGTGCCCGAGTGTGGCGACTAGGGGATTTTCACAGGAACTTCATTGCAGTGTTAATGTAAGCCTACTTGTGACACTAATAAATAAACTTTAAACATTTTCATTGACAAATTATGCATATCTCTGACATTTGTTATGTAGGTATACTGTTAACAGAATCCTAAATATAAATTGTATTGATATCTTGTGGCAATGATGGGAAGAATGAGCCTGGAGCAATATTGATGTTTGTATATTAGCATGGGCCCAAAAATGCTGAACGTCTGGCGTGTACACCTTCATGGAATGCATGAAAATTATTGAGTTGAGTATGAAAATAAACCGTGTATCAATGAGAATTCATTTTGCCTGAGGTTGAGGAGAAGGAGGAATATTAAACTCCCAATCAGAAAATGAAATCCAGTGTTGGTTGACATTCACACTGGCCTGTCCTCATTGGGAAATGACTTGCCATCTGCTATATAGTATTGAATCATCTTCAATATAGGGGATGATAAAGGAACCAACTCCTTCCAAATTGATTTGGGTTATTAATACAGATTGCATTAATATGCATACACCGGGTTAATGTAGGAAATGTGATCATTTTCACCTCCTATGAGAGGAAATGTTATTTTAAAAGAACATTTCCACTTGCTATGATTTATGCTTACCATTCTAAATTAGCTTTCGGCAGAAAGTGAGATATGCAAATCCATCCTGTGGCTGGAACTCTGCCGCCTCGCCCGCCTCGGAATCGGGGCAAGCGGGGTCCGACAACGGAAATTGTTGTTGACCTCGGGCGGGAATTTCCGGCCCAGCCCAAGTGAGGGTGTAAAATCCTGTGTCCTTTAAGAGCTTCTGTCCCTTTTACACTATGGGCACTTGGAAATAGCTATGACACACAATATATGGGTCAGTAAAGTTATTTACAAATGTATTATTGTAAACCATGCTTCCAATTACAGTAACGTCAAAGCTTAGAAAAGAAACATAATATAGATCACTGTTTACAAAGTAAAACTTTGTATGTAATGTTTGTGAATGTAGCCCTAACCATCCTCCCATCCATTGACTCTGTCTACACTGCCCGCTGCCTCGGAAAAGCAGCCAGCATAATCAAGGACCCCATGCACCCCGGACATTCTCTCTTCCACCACCTTCCGTCGGGAAAAAGATACAAATGTCTTGAGGTCACGTACCAACCGACTCGAGAACAGCTTCTTCCCTGCTGCTGTCAGACTTTTGAATGGATCTACCTCGCATTAAGTTGATCTTTCTCTACACCCTAGCTTTGACTGCAACACTACATTCTGCGCTGTCTCGTTTCTTTCTCGATGTACGGTATAGCGCGCAAGGAACAATACTTTTCACTGTATACTAATACGTGACAATAAATCCAGTCTAGAAACCTGATCTTTATGAAATGAAATTGTCTCCCCAGACCATTGCATTGTGCTGTCAGAAAGATGCCTATATGGGTGTCACAGTGGTTAGCACTGCTGCCTAACAGCATCAGGGACACAGGTTTGATTCTAGCTTTGGATGGAGTTTGCATATTCTCCCCGTATCTGTATGGGTTTCCTCCCACAGTCCAAAGATGTGTAGGTTGGGTTTATTGGCCATGCCAAATTTACCCATAGTGTCCAAAGATGTGCGAGTTCGAGAGATTCATGGGGTTACGGGGATAGGGGAGTTGGTGGACCTGGGTAATATGGTCTGTCGGAGAGTTGGTGCAGACCAAATGGGCAGAATGACCTCCTCCTTCACTTTAGAGATTCTATGAAAATAATGAAATATTCAAACATCGCGAACTTGCATTGACTGAGTAGTATATATGTAATTCAAGCGCATACTCGATGGATTATAGAGCTACTTTAAGATGCTTTAAGTTGGCAAGTATATTTAAGAATCAGGGTCAAACTGCCCAACTTAAATTCCAAATGATGCCTAGCAGTTAACTGTCAGTCACCTGGTGCCTTCTCCATAGCAACATCTCTACCAATCAGAGTCGACTTGCCAGCCAATCATCTTGTACAGTATAAATTGTTGTTTTCCCCTTGTATTAAACTTATATTCTTGCAGTGTCCTGATGAGTGCAAGACAAAAAACTTTTACTACAAATGATTAATGGAGAAAGCAAATCAGTCATTAGTGAAACCATAAAATGGTATCAGTATGGTGTTAAAACGCTACTTAGATTTTTCAATTAAATTGTGGTAACCCCTATGCTTGGTTGCTGTTTTCATAATGTTAAGAGGAGGACATAGCAGAGCTCGAGTTCTTTTATGTTTCAACTTTCCTGAGATGTTTCCATGCGCAATCCTGCAGGATCTTATATGGTTTAACGGTGGCACAGTGGTTAGCACTACTGCCTCAGTGGATTTGATTCCCGGCTTGAGTCATTGTCTGTGTGGAGTCTGTACGTTCTCCTTGTGTCTGTGTGGGTTTCCTCCGGGTGCTCCAGTTTCCTCCCACAGTCCAAAAGACATGCTGGTTAGGTGCATTGGCCATACTAAATTCTCCCTCAGTTTACCCGAACAGGCGCCGGAGTGTGGCGACTAGGGGATTTTCACAGTAACTTCATTATAGTGTTAATGTAAGACTACTTGTGACACTAATAAATAAACTTAAACAGCAAGCACTATCTTGCCTAAGGTAACTTCATTGAAAACCTGTCAAATGACTTGGTCTGATAACGACACTTCTGACGTGCAAATATTACCACATGCCCACAGAAATTACAAACCCAAAGGTATAAATAAATATCCCTTTGGAACAGGCAGAATTGCTGGAAAGATAAAGGTCAGTCAGCATCGAAAGAAATAAGTTGTGCTGTTTCATTGGCTACCTTTCCTGATAATTTGAATCATTGGTTCAAATCTATTTTTAGTCTTTGTATAAAAGTTGTACCCTAATCAATTATACAGTACTTGTTTGTTACGTTGATTAAATACATGTTGCAAAACATGTCTACATTGTGTACTGCAGTACTTTGTATTGGCGAGTTCGTAAATACTGAATACTAATGACCTGATTTGATCTGCTGTAGTATTTCAGATAAGTAGCACAATGCTGTATGTGAAATAATAATCTGCCAGGGTTTGAAGGCTTACCTGTCTCACATTTAAATAAGATCGTTTAGCGACTGCCTTGCCAAGGCAGCTGTATAGCCGTTGGTTTGAATGGAACATGTCTTTTTGTGGTTTTGTATTTTACAAGCTTTTGGAGCAGTTTTGTCAATAACCTGCTTGCTGCATGAACAAATGCAAAATAGAACTAAATGACATGTATAGGATGTTTCACAATCGAAGGGTGTGCCACCTGTAAGGGGTAAGATCTTGCAAAGGAGAATGTTAATGATCCATCTATACTTTTGGTTCTGTTGATGTCATACAGAATACAGTTGTAGTAGTAATGATCTGTCTAAGGGCAGCCTCTCAGCTCATTTCTCTGCATCTCGTGGTTTTACAGCTATCTCTTTAGTTGCTTGTGGGAACCTCCCATTTTCAATTTCAAGTTGTCTAAAATCATTAAAATCTTTTTCTTCCTCTTAGCCTGCATCTTTGTAACCTTCCTCCTTAGATTGTGGCCAGTCCAGCCCTGTTGCCTTTTCTTGATATTAACTAACAATCTTTCCTCCTCCACCATCCTGAGAATTTCTTAATTGCTCTTGTTGTCTTCTCCTGAGCCACACTTCACAACTTTTCCAATCTTCAGATGTCTGCTTTTCGCAAGGTCCACATTTCAGCTGCGCACAAGACATCCCAAACCACAGTCTTGAACATTCTTTCTTAAAATCACTACTCAATTCTTCAGCTGAGCAACTCATTATATTTTGGGAACATATTCTTTGCCATTGTTATTCTAGCTCTATTTCTTTATAGCAGTAACTGTCTTCTGACTAGATTCTTCCCGGGTTCTTAATCTGTGAACCTGCTCCAGCTGTTGACCATTTATCTTAACCTCTACTTTCCCACCATTATTTCCTTCAATCTTCATAACTTTCACCTTTTTTACATTAACTTTCATTTTATATGGTTTTTACCACTTCATTTATTCTATCCATGTGACTCTGTCAACCTCCTGCTGTGTCTGGTCACCTGCAAATTTCATTCCCTTCATCAGTTGGCCCCTACTTTGATGCCTTTCTGTACTTCGTCTAGTGCTTCATCAGCTGTGATCAATGCAATGGCACAGGATGCATTTTATTACATAAAGCTTTAACAGATCATTTTTCGGTTGGACTACATTCTATTATGTTGAGACCTGTTTTACATTGCTTCAGATGGCTATTTTTATACTACTGATCAGTGGAAATCTGCACATAATTACTTAGGACTACCAGTAGCTTTTAATCAGACTGGCAGAGAATGAATATAATTGTTGAAATGAATAGCTTGCCTTTGATTTAGTGCCATGAGGAGAGTTATTGCTAAGATCTAGTCTTTGCTACTGTAATTTTCCTGAACCTTTTGAGTTCTGAGAAGGAAATTTTGAGCAAGCAGGTTCAACGGGATATCTACTGGTATAAATCAGCAGTCAAGTTCTAACTGAATTTTGCCCCCTAGTTTGCTGTTGTCAACCCCACACATTGCCCCCTTCCTTAAAAAGAATGTTGATGCCCATTGGAGTATTTATTAGAATAAAATTATTAATAGACATAAAATATGAATACTATAAAGGAGGAGCTAACAAAGGTGAGATGTTTTACTTGAGTTTGTCCAACTATAAATGGGGCAGTATCACTGATAGTGGGCCTGGTCTCATTGTAAGTAAAGGGGAGTGCTGGGAGTTGGTAGCAATTTTACGTCGGTATGGCTGAAAAAAAGAGACATGCTGAAGCTTTTCATCTTGCACTCATCAGAACACACAACAAAGATACTGATATAAAGAGAAAACAATTTACACTGTACAAGAAAATGCTGATTGGTAGGTAGACTCTGATTGTGTTGCCCTGGAGATTGCACCAGGTGACTGGCAATTAACTGCCAAGCATTGTTTGACATTTAAACCAGACAGTTTGACCCTGATTGGTCAAGGCATTGCCCTGAGGAATCAGTCAGCAAGTGTCTGTCACTTATTTTGTTTAGCTGAAACAGGCAGTGTGTGTACATGTTCTTTCTGACTGGAAGCTACATATATTAATACACAAGGCCCAGCTCTTTGCAGACAGACAGAACAAGCTAATGAATTTAGATGTCACTTAAACATTCTGAAATAATGAGCAGGATCATTCATGTGGAATAGTTAGTACAACGGGCCTGGCATTCTGACCAGAGAACAAATACAATGTTTGTGAACACCTGTGGTTAAATTATAGTGTTGAAATCTCGTTCTCCACCACTCCCCACAATATTTCCCTCTCCGCTGGCAGATCTTCTGGTCCTACTGACGGTGAAGCCCCGCCATGAGTTTTGCAGCAGTGTGGCCGAATTCAGTGGGAAATTCCATTGACTGATTTGATTTATTATTGTCACGTGTATTAGTATACGGTAAAAAGTATTGTTTCTTGCGCACTACAAGGACAAAGCATACCATTCATAGAGAAGGAAAGGAGAGGGTGCAGAATGCAATGTTACAGTCATAGCTAGGGTGTAGAGAAAGATCAACTTATACGAGGTAGGTCCATTCAAAAGTCTGACAGCAGCAGGGAAGAAACTGTTCTTGAGTCGATTGGTACGTAACCTCAGACTTTTGTATCTTTATCCTGACGGAAGAAGGTGGAAGAGAGAGTGTCTGGAGTGCGTGGGGTCCTTAATTATGCTGGCTGCTTTTCTGAGGCAGCGGAAAGTGTAGACAGTCAATGGATGGGAGGCTGGTTTGCGTGATGGACTGGGCTTCGTTCACGACCCTTTATAGTTTTTTGAGGTCTTGGATAGAACAGGAGCCATACCAAACTGTGATACATCTGGAAAGGATGCTTTCTATGGCACATCTGTAAAAGTTGGCGAGAGTTGTAGCGGACGTGCCATATTCTCCTGAGAAAGTAGCTTCAACTGTAGCGTCAACATGGATGGAGCAGGTCAAGTTGTTGGTGATCTGAACACCTAGAAGGTTGAAGCTTTCGACCAGCTCCACTTCATCCCTGTTGATGTAGGCGGGCACGTCTTCCATTACGCTTCCTGAAGTCAATGACTATCTTCATTTTGTTGACATTGAGAAAGAAATTATTGTTGTTTCACCAGTTCACCAGATTCTCTATCTCTTTATTGTACTTCATCTTTTTATTGTTTGAGATCCAACCCACTACGGTGGTGTCATCAGCAAACTTGAAAATCGAGGTGGAGGGGAATTTGGCCACACAGTCATTGGTGTATAAGGAGTATAGTAGGGGGCTGAGAACACACCCTTGTGGGGCACCAGTGTTGAGGATGATCGTGGAGGAGGTGGTTTGCCTATCCTTACTGATTTGTAGTCTGTGGGTAGGAAGTGTAGGATCCAGCCTCAGAAAGGAGCCGAGCCCCAGGCCAAGGAGTTTGGAGATGAGTTTTGTAGGAATAACAGTGCTGAAGGCACATAGATAACAAAAACACCTATGTCAGACTCCTATTTGTAGTCAATAAATAGGAGTCTGACATAGGTGTTTTTGTTATCTATGTGTTCCAGGGTTGAGTGTAGGGCCAGGGAGATGGCATCTGCTGTGGACCTGTTGTGGCGGTAGGCAAACTGTAGTGGATCCAGGCAATCTGGGAGGCAGCCAATGGCAGGCCACCTCCTGCCACTGAGAGACATGCTGTGTGTGCGTGCGTGCGTGTAGGGGAAGCAGAGTGGGACACTTGAAGTGTTGCTGTGAGCCTGTACTGACACTATGAATAAGCACTAATAGGCAATTACATCTGTCCACCCTTGGATAACTGCACAGTTCCGCAGGACCGTGTCCTTGGTCCACCCACGTTTAGCTGTTGCATCAATGATCTTCCTTCCATCATAAGATCAGATAATATTCAGCAGCATTCGCAACTCCTCCGATACTGAAGCAATCCATGTCTATATGCAGCAAGACCTGGACAATGTTCAGGCTTGGGCGGACAAGTGACAAGTTACATTCATGCCACACAAATGCCACACAATGATCATCTCCAAAAGAGAGAATCTAACCCTCTCCCTTAGACATTCAATGGCATTACTTTTGCTGAATCCCCACTATCAACATCCTGGGGGTTACTATTGACGAGAAACTCAACTGGACTAACTAGTTTAATACTATGGCTACAAGAACACATCAGAGGCTGGGTGGGGACTCTGCAGAGAATAACCCACCTCCTAACTCTCCAAAGCCTGCCCACCATCTACAAGGCGCAAATCAGGAATGTAATGAAATATTCTCCACTTGTCTGGATGAATGCAGCTCTGACGACACTCGAAGCTTGACACAATAAAGCATTCCGCTTGCCTCCACCACCAACGTCCAGTGGCAGCAGTGTGTATCACCTACAAGATACACACAGCAATTCACCAAGGTTACTTGGACAGCACCTTCTAAACCCAGAAGGACAAGGGCAGCAGATGAATGGGAACACCAATACCTGCAAGTTCCCCTTCAAGTTGCACACCATCCTGACTTGGAGCTACATCAGTGTTCCTTCACTGTCACTAAGTCAAAATCCTGGAACTCCCTTCCTAACAGCACATGGACTGCAACGGTTCAAGAAGGCAACACACTACCACCTTCTCGGGGGCAATTAGGGATGGGCAATAAATGTTGGCCTAACCAGCAGCACCTACACCTATTAAAAGATGAATTTTAAAAAAATAACTGTACAATCTGAATATACCATATTCCTGCTATGGTGTACCTTCTAAACCTACTGCCACCTAAACATGCATTCCTGTTTTATTTTAATTTGTTATATTACTGACAGTTTACCTCCATCAGAATGGGTTTATACTATGATGGATCTGGTAGCAGTATACTAACTTTTTACATGAGATTACAGGGGAAATTGATAATGTGCATTTGGATTGTAAAACAATCCAAGTGTGGTATAACCACATTTGTATATTATTTCATCAGTGCGTTCAAATGGATTTTTGGAAAATATTTTGGTATATGTGGAAGCACTCATTTGTTTAGTATGTGGTGATAAATTCTTTGTTCTGGGAGGTTGATTTTGAACTCTCGAGTACAGGCGGTCCTTTGTAGTCCACATCCTGTTTACTTTTTGTGAAACTGACGAGCAAATAGCCAGTGGAAATCAAAAACAGGTGCAATTACTCAATGATTCTGAATTCTAGTCATTAAAGCATTCAAGTCTTTGGAGGGATATACTGGATATTCTTTTTGTTTGTTTTTGGTTTGATTGCCATTTATCTTAGAGAACAGTTTGTATATATTTGTACAGTTGTTTTTTTTGTTTGAGTTGCATGTTTATTCCTATTAACATTATGTGGGTCTGGTATTGGTATACTGCACTGCTTATTAAGTGCATCTTTACTGGGTGCTATCTTTAACTATAATTTTTATGTATTAAGTCTAGACAAATCCATATCATGCTGTCTAATGGCAGTATAATTTTAGAATTCCAAAACGTCTAAGCATTTCTTCAAAATCGAATCTTTATATCTGCAACTGAGAACTAACTTCAACAAGGTCCTAAATTATTTTAGTTCTTTTTGTTAAATTGCGACTTCTTGCCAGCTGTGCCCAGCATACCTTCTAATTCTATCTTTTACACTCGTTCTCTGACTAACACATTCTGTACTCTCTCTCCTTTCCTTCTCTATGAACGGCATGCTTTGTCTGTGCAGCACGCAAGAAGCAATACTTTTCACTGTATCCCAATGCATGTAACAATAAATCAAATTCAGTGCTAATTGTACAATAATTAACAAAGTGCATGTCATCCTCCTTGTGTGGAAGTCTGTTCATGTACAGGGTTTAAAAACAAAATTTGATGCAAAGACAACGAGTCTAGAAATTGGATGGCACATTGCCCATTTTTCAATATCCAATATGGCTAGGTAGTGTATGTTGCAGACTGTGACATGATTGCTCAGACTTTGACATGATTGATCAGACTTTGACATGATTGATCAATTGATCCTTCTCCACTGTCATCCAGTTAGGTGGGACCGCGGTTGCCTGGTTCCATTCTTATCTGTCCAATCATAGCCAGAGAGTCGCTTGCAATGGCTTCTCTTCCCACTCCTGCACCATTATGTTGTCTTTTAAGGATATCATTGGGCCCCTTTTATTTGTCATCTACATGCTGCTCCTCCACAATATCATCTGACAAACGCACTGTTGGTTTCCACTCGTACGTTGGTGCCACCCAACTCTACCTCAAACATCACCTCTCTTGACTCCTCCACTGTGTCTAAATTGTCACATCACGCGTCCAACATCCAGTACTTGATGAGCAGAGGTTCCTCCCAATGCAATATTGTTCTCCGTGCTCGCCATAAACTCTGCTCCAAATTTGGCCCTGAGATGAGCTTCTGAGCACAAAGCCACACCAGTACCTAACCCTTTTGATCTCATCAACCGTACTTTGTTCCTGACTTAACTCATCTGCTGCTGATACCCTCATTCATGCCTTCATTATCTCTAGACTTGACTCTTACAATACACTCCTGGCTGATCTCCCATGTTCTACCCTCTGTGGACTTGAAGTCATCCAAAACTCTCTTTCCCATGTCATAATTTGGAGCAAGTCCTGTTCCCCTATCACCCTTGAACTCTCTCACCTAGCTCCTGGCCAGGCAAAATCTTGATTTTTAAAATTCTCTCATCCTTGTTCTCAAATCCCTCTCTGGTCTCGCCCCTCCCCATGTCTGTAAAGGGTGAGGTCTAATCCTCAACCCGGGGAGGGGAAGGGAGAAACACTTACCTTCTCCCAAAGCTGCTCTTGTGTTCCTTCAGATGCCAGATTTCTCAAGGTCTGAGTTAAACCCAAAAAGCAGGGAGGGTAATATGACTCCTTGGAGTGGGTTGGCTGCTTGTCCCAATGTCCCACTCCCCTTACAAGCACAAATTGGAAGTTTGGAGTTGGGCTAGGGTCAGATTTAAGATTTTTAAAGTTTTAAAATTTCACCCAACCCTTGTTATTTGGGATGAGGGTTTAGCCCTCTCTCTCAGTAAGGCTTCTTGAATCAGGTTCAGAAGTCAGGCACTGTTTCGTGCTTCGCTCCCACAGATCGTGGGTCCCCTGTCGAGGCAGCAGGGCTGTTTGGATTGATAACCATAACTTGCAGTGTAAAAACCCAGAGTCAGCAAGCCCTGTTAATTCTCCACTAACAGAATCTGGGCCAATTGTTCTCTTTTATTGTAACAACTGACCTCTATTAAATTGCATGTCCCTGCATAAGTAAAATATACTGTTCCCATCTAGCATTTAGAGAAATAAAATGTTTATCCCTCAGTCACTATAGTCATGTAAGGATTTTGATACCTAACCAGCAAGCCAAAGGTTGCAAGTTTTAATAAATTATGGATGGGTAATCAGGAAAAGTGACGGTGGAAAGTGCTGGATTGCTGTAAAAACAAAAGTTCACTTTTGGAAAGGATATTATGCTATTTAACCTACAAAATAATTCAGTACGTGACGGTATAGTTGATTCTGAATGTGCTCAGAGCAACTAAAGGATGGGCAATAAATGCTGCCTTTTCAACATTACTCACAACCCAGAAAGGATTTGATGGTGGGAAATTGCCATTATGCCATTTATTCCCTGGGCGTTTGGTGTCAGTAATGAAATAAACTATTCCCCTTCATTGGAAGCATTCTGCCAGCACGCAAACAGGGGTGTACATGTGCATTCTGGTGCAATTAAAATTTCACTGAATTTAACATAGACTGTGACTTGCTGAGCAAATAGCAACTGCAAACTTATCGTTAATAATCCCATCATGTACAGTTTGTTGTTGAATTGTACTCCACAAACACCAATGCCCCATACCTCTAGCTCAAATGTACTTCAGTGATGCAGTCTGCATGCAAAGACTATGTCCACCAAAGTGTTCAGACACTCTCCCTTTGGGATAGTCTTGCCATAGCAATTCACTTCATTAGTATCCAAAGCACTCCGACACTCCAATAGCGTAGGATATGTGAATTTCCATTTTACAAAGGACTTTCCCAGTCTGTGCTCTTGCTAACAATCCAATGGTATGAGAAGCAACAGTTACATAAAATATGGCAAATAAACAAACTGTAGGGTTTAGCAGCATATGGAATTTGCATAAATGTGGAAAGTTCTCCTCACTATTAGTTTCAGCAGCTGTCAGATTCTCTTGTACTTTATGTCAATGAGGGAATGGAAGGTCTTTAGCCGCATTGAGTCATACTTAATCGTGAAAGGTCAAACATTTTTTTCTTGACACTAACTATACTTCAAGGCAAATTCAAATAATTGACTTGCTGTCATCACCCTGGTTAGTGTGTGATAAACTATGATTTTGTGTTCAACAACTTGAATATCTTGGCACAATAGCTCGCTCGTTCTTAACTCCCTTGATAAAGGTATAGAGAGTGGAAACCTCATTCTGTTTTAGTCAGATGTTTTATTTGTCCTTAATTAAAAAATAATATGCTTTCTTTCCTGTAGATGAATCTGTCTAACTCAGCCTAGAATAAATTCAATGACCCAGCCTCCACTACCCTCTGGGGAAGAGAATTGCAATGTCAAATGACCCTCTGAGGGAAGAAATTTCCCCTTATCTGCGTTTAAACTACCTGACACAGGGAAACATCTTCCCAGCATCTACCCTATCAATGTGTCTCAGAATTTTGTATGTTTCAATAATGTCACCCCTCATTCTTCTAAATTCCAATAAGTATGGGTCTAAGCTGGGTATTTTAGCCAAAGTTAATGCTATCCTTCCTCAAATCTACATAATTGCATTCTAGCACTTGAATAGATACCACTGGTTCCTACATGTACCAAGTTGTATTTTCTTAAATGTTTTAAATTGGGCTGATTTGTTTCATAGAAACATAGAAAAACTACAGCACAAACAAGCCCTTCGGCCCACAAGTTGTGCCGAACACATCCCTACCTTCTAGACCTACCTATAACCCTCCATCCTATTAAGCTCCATGTACTCATCCAGGAGTCTCTTAAAAGACCCTATTGAGTTCACCACCACCACCACTGACAGCAGCCGATTCCACTCGCCCACCACCCTCTGTGTGAAAAACTTACCCCTAACATCTCCCCAGTACCTACCCCCCAGCACCTTAAACCTGTGTCCTCTCGTAGCAGCCATTTCCACCCTGGGAAAAAGCCTCTGAGAGTCCACCCGATCTATGCCTCTCAACATCTTATACACCTCTATTAGGTCTCCTCTCATCCTTCGTCTCTCCAAGGAGAAAAGACGGAGCTCCCTCAGCCTATCCTCATAAGGCATGCCACTCAATCCAGGCAACATCCTTGTAAATCTCCTCTGCACCCTTTCAATCTTTTCCACATTCTTCCTATAGTGAGGCGACCAGAACTGAGTACAGTACTCCAAGTGGGGTCTGACGAGGGTCTTGTATAGCATCATTATCCCCGGACTCCTAAAGTCAATCTCTCGATTGATAAAGGCCAGCACACCATACGCCGCCTTAACCACCACCTCCACCTGCGGGGCCGATTTCAGAGTCCTATGGACCCGGACCCAAGGTCCTTCTGATCCTCTACAGTACTAAGAGTCTTTCCCTTTTATATTGTACTCCTTCATCCCATTTGACCTACCAAATGGACCACTACATATTTATCTGGGTTGAAATCCATCTGCCACTTCTCCGCCCAGTCTTGCATCCCATCTATGTCCCTCTGTAACTTCTGACATCCCTCCAGACTATCCACAACCCCACCAACCTTTGTGTCGTCGGCAAACTTACCAACCCATCCCTCCACTTCCTCATCCAGGTCATTTATGAAAATGACAAACAGCAAGGGTCCCAGAACAGATCCCTGGGGCACACCACTGGTGACCGACCTCCATTTAGAGAAAGACCCATTTATACCCACTCTCTGCCTCCTTTGGGCAAGCCAGTTCTGGATCCACTGGGCAGCAGCCCCTTGGATCCCATGCCCTCTCACTTTTTCGAGGCATGGGGGACCTTATCGAACGCCTTGCTAAAATCCATATAAACCACATCTACCGCCTTCCCTTCGTCAATGTGTTTAGTCACATTTTCGAAGAACTCCACCAGGCTCATAAGGCACGATCTGCCCTTGACAAAGCCATGCTGAGTATTCTTGAGCATACTAAACCTCTCTAAATGCTCATATATCCTGTCCCTCAGGATCTTCTCCATCAGTTTACCAACCACTGAGGTTAGACTCACCGGTCGGTAATTACCTGGGCTATCCCTATTCCCCTTCTTGAAAATAGGAACCACATCCGCAATCTTCCGGCACCTCTCCCATCTCCATCGAAGACTTTTGGTCTATGTGTTAGAAAGATAAAGGTAGCTTTAAGTGGATTTAATTTAACAGTTCTGTGCCTGGAAGGATAAATCCTAGTTAAATTTATGCTGGACGTGTTTGTACGTGTGGGGGTTGGTTTCAAAGAACAATACAGCACAGGAACAGGCCCTTCGGCCCTCCAAGCCCGCGCCGCTCCCTGGTCCAAACTAGACCATTCTTTTGTATCCCTCCATTCCCACTCCGTTCATATGGCTGTCTAGATAAGTCTTAAATGTTCCCAGTGTGTCCGCCTCCACCACCTTGCCTGGCAGCGCATTCCAGGCCCCCACCACCCTCTGTGTAAAATATGTCCGTCTGATATCTGTGTTAAATCTCCCCCCCTTCACCTTGAACCTATGACCCCTCGTGAACGTCACCACCGACCTGGGGAAAAGCTTCCCACCGTTCACCCTATCTATGCCTTTCATAATTTTATACACCTCTATTAAGTCTCCCCCTCATCCTCCGTCTTTCCAGGGAGAACAACCCCAGTTTACCCAATCTCTCCTCATAACTAAGCCCCTCCATACCAGGTAACATCCTGGTAAACCTCCTCTGTACTCTCTCCAAAGCCTCCACGTCCTTCTGGTAGTGTGGCGACCAGAACTGGACGCAGTATTCCAGATGCGGCCGAACCAACGTTCTATACATCTGCAACATCAGACCCCAACTTTTATACTCTATGCCCCATCCTATAAAGGCAAGCATGCCATATGCCTTCTTCACCACCTTCTCCACCTGTGACGTCACTTTCAAGAATCTGTGGACTTTCACACCCAGGTCCCTCTGCATATCTACACCCTTTATGGTTCTGCCATTTATCATATAGCTCCTCCCTACATTATTTCTACCAAAATGCATCACTTCGCATTTATCAGGATTGAACTCCATCTGCCATTTCTTTGCCCAAATTTCCAGTCTATCTATATCCTTCTGTAGCTTCTGACAATGCTCCTCACTATCTGCAAGTCCTGCCAATTTTGTGTCGTCCGCAAACTTACTGATCACCCCAGTTACACCACCTTCCAGATCATTTATATAAATCACAAACAGCAGAGGTCCCAATACAGAGCCCTGCGGAACACCACTAGTCACAGGCCTCCAGCCGGAAAAAGACCCTTCCACTACCACCCTCTGTCTTCTGTGACCAAGCCAGTTCTCCACCCATCTAGCCACCTCCCCCTTTATCCCATGAGATCCAACCTTTTTCACCAGTCTACCATGAGGGACTTTGTCAAACGCTTTACTAAAGTCCATATAGACGACATCCACGGCCTTTCCCTCGTCAACCATTTTGGTCACTTCTTCAAAAAACTCCACCAGGTTAGTGAGGCATGACCTCCCTCTCACAAAATCATGCTGACTATCGTTAATGAGTTTATTCCTTTCTAAATGCGCATACATCCCATCTCTAAGAATCTTCTCCAACAAATTCCCCACCACGGACGTCAAGCTCACCGGCCTATAATTACCCGGGTTATCCTTCCTACCCTTCTTAAATAACGGGACCACATTAGCTATCCTCCAATCCTCTGGGACCTCACCTGCGTCCAGTGACGAGACAAAGATTTGCGTCAGAGGCCCAGCGATTTTATATCTCGTCTCCCTGAACAGCCTTGGATAGATTCCATCAGGCCCTGGGGATTTGTCAGTCTTTAAGTTCTCTAACAAACCTAACACTTCCTCCTTTGTAATGGAGATTTTCTCCAACGGTTCAACACTCAGTTCCAACTGTGATTCTATTGTGCTTAGAGAGGGCTGTGGCGTGAAGAGTAAATAAACCAGCAGTGGTTGCTTAATAACTGGAGCCTTGTAAGCTTTAGTTTAGCTAATGTGATTACAGTTGGAGATGTGTAGTGAGAAAGAAGGCATCTCTCTCAGTTCTGCTACAAACCGTTGGATTTAGAAGACTAAAGAGGGAACCTCTCTGTGCCTTGCTAGAAGAAAAGCCATACCGTGGAGTCATTGTTAAAACAGAAGCCGGAAACCTGAAGTCCAGCTAGTTAAAGAAACTAGAGAAATGAAGTTTTCAAGAAGTCTGAAGTTAACAGAACAGAGGAAACTGGGAACCAAAACAGATTACTGTTCAGTAAGGTCACCAAGATTTGAAAAGGAATTGGATCGTGAGAGGCCAGAAAGATATCTGAAATAATAATAATAATAATGTTTGTGGGAAATTATTATAATTGTGGAAATTGGTGGCTGGAATTCGGAGTTTGTGTAAAAGCCTTTAAGACAAAGGAAACCTGAAGGGAGAGGTGTAATACCTGGAAGCAACAGAGGGAAAGTCTAATTTAAAAGAAGACTTTAAATCACTCGTGTTGGAGTTTTGGTGAGACAAGATGGTTCACGGCATAAGCATCATCTGAGGGGACTTTGAAGAGACATTCACCTGGGTTCAGAGAGGACTGCGTCATATATCACAGTCGTGTGTGCTTAAAAGGAACTTTGTGTGTTCATGAGACCATTGTAAAATGTGCTTTGTAATCAGTTTTAATCTTAAAATCTGGTGCAATTCTTAAGGTAAGGGGGGGTGGGGGGGAGTAAGGGAGTAATGTATAATCAGCTTGTTTAATAAATGTTTTTTTCTTGGTGTTAAAATTAATTAGCAGTGCTGTGACTCTATTCCACCATGTTTTATACAAAAAAACAAACGTTATGATCTTTGGAGCCAGGGTTCCATGCTGGGATTTTCCCATCCAGTAATGACATCAACTAGGATTGTAAAACTGGCAGGGTTTCCCAAACTTTACCAGCCACAGAACCTTTTTGATCTCCCAAGGATACTGACACAGCCCCTGAGAAAGAGTTAAACCACAAAAAATGATTTTTTTGTGCAATAGGTACAACGGTCTAAATCCTTCCTATCTTTACATGTATCCGTTTATTATAATTGAAAACCTCTTATTCATCAAAGTGCCTAAGTCTTAGCTTGTATTCATTTTTAATGAGAGGAATGATGCTGCTTCTTTTGTTCATAAATTTGTTTTAATATTAGAGGAGATGCATTCTTACATCAGGCTCTCTTTCTCTCTCTCGTGCACGCACACACACTCACCTCTCAGATGCGCGCGCACGCGCACACACACTCACCTCTCAGATGCGCACGCACACGCACGCACACGTGCACACACACACGCTCTACATAGATGATTTGGAGTTGGGGTCCAAGTGTAGCGTGTCAAAGTCTGCAGATGACACGAAGATGAGTGGTACAGCAAAGTGTGCAGAGGATACTGAATGTCTGCAAAGGGATAGAGACAGTTTAAGTGAATTGGCAAGGGTCTGGCAGATGGAATACAATGGTAAATGTAAGATCATCCATTTTGGTAGGATTAACAGCAAAATGGACTATTACTTAAACAGTAAAAAATTTGTAGCATGCTGTTGTGCAGAGGGACCTGGGTGTCCCTGTGGATGAATCACAAAAAGTTGGTTTGCAGGTGCAACAGGTTATTAAGAAGGCAAATGGAATTTTGTCCTTCTTGCTAGAGGGATAGAGTTTAAAAACAGCGAGGTTATGTTGCAACAGTATAAGATTCAAATGTGTAAATAAGGAGGATGTGTTGGTGTGGATGCAAGGAGAGGAAGTGTCCATAGCATCCCTACAATGCAGGAGGCCATTTGACCCATTGAGTGTGCACTGACTCTCGAAGAGTATCCCATGCAGGCCAACCCCATCCTCCCCCACAACGCATTTATCGTGGCTAATCCACCTAAGCACCTAGAGTACTGTGTACAGTTTTGGTCTCCTTACTTGAGAAAGGATATACTGGCACTGGAGGGAATGCAGAGGAGATTCACTCGATTGATTCCGGGGTTGAGAGGGTTGGCTTATGAGGAGAGAATGAGTAGACTGGGGCTATACTCATTGAAATTCAGAAGAATGAGGGGGGATCTTATGGAAACATATAAGATTATGATAGAAGCAGGGAGGTGGTTTTCACCGGCGGATGAAACCAGAACTAGGGGGCACGGCCTCAAAATAAGGGGGAGCTGATTTAGGATTGAGTTGAGGAAGAACTTCATCACCCAAAGGTTTGTGAATCTGTGGAATTCCCTGCCCAGTAAAGCAGTTGAGGCTACCGTGTTGAATGTTTTATAGGCAAGGGTAGATAAATTTTTGAACAGTAAAGGAATTAAGGGTTATGGTGAGCGGGTGGGTAAACGGAGCTGAGTCCATGAAGAGATCAGCCATGATATTGAATGGCGGAGCAGGCTCGAGTGGCTAGATGGCCTACCCCTATGCCTGCTCCTAGTTCTTATGTTCTCACCTCTGTCTTTAACACACTTGCTCACCGTGCTCTCTCTCTCAGTCACACCTCTCTCAGTTTCACATGCACACACTTGCTTGCCTCTCTTTCACACTGCCACTCATCTCTCTTTCACTCATTCACAGTCCCGGACACATCTCGCGCTCAGCCTCCCCCCCCATCGTCCTCACTCTCACCCTACATTCTCCTGCTGTTTCCAGCTTGTCCAATCAGAGACTGGCTTCTCACTGCATTGGCTGCTCATTGGCTCACAGTCCAAAGAGGTGCATGGAGAAACTAACCTCTGATTAGACTAGCTGCTTCAGAGCATTTTCAGATTTATACTTAGCCTGGCCTCCTTGTCGGAAAGTTAAAGTAAAGGTACACTGGAACACCTTGGAAATTAAATTATTCTCTGAGTAACCTCATTCAGTGGAATTTACCAGTCTTTTCAGTCACAATACAATCGCTGTCACGTACAAAATGTCAAAGCAATCCTTTAACACAGACTACTTTCACCAAACCCAAATGTATCATTTTTTCCTCCATTTGCCAGGCCAAAGCTCTTGTATTTATGTTAACAAATCTATTTTGTGATCAGATCACTGTTTCTGGATTCCTGTCTGTATTCCTGTGTTTTGCTGCTCTGACGCACCCTTAACTGGCATTGGCAATCAGCTGGAGGTTTCAGCTGTTGACAATGTGTAAACTGGACAGGACATGGCTACAGTGATCATTCTGTTAAAAGAGGGTTATGTTGTATTCCCAAGTCTGTGTATGTGCAACAGAACCCATATCTCCAGCAATAACTATCTTTAATTGATTCCTGCGATTTGTACGAGTGTTTCTTTCTAATTTTGGGAATGTTGAAGACGCCAGAATGAGCCCGTGATTCTACTGATTGTACTGTGTGTTTTATTTATAGTTGATATAAGCACACCATTGCCTGCTCAAGTCCAGCCCAGTACACCAATGGATCTTCGACTTGATCATCAGTTTACAGTGCCAGCTGCTGACCCCAGCGTGCGAGAACAGCAACTCCAACAGGAACTGATCGCCCTCAAACAGAAACAGCAAATCCAACGGCAGCTTCTTATCGCAGAATTTCAGAGACAACATGAGCAGCTCTCACGGCAACATGAAGCCCAACTACAAGAGCACATAAAGGTAACTGCAGATATTAAAACCACCGTCACCAATTCAAATGGGACCTAGCACTGGAGTATCTGTTCTGAACTGAATCGTAAGGATATGGTTAACCAGATACTGTGATTTCGGCTACTGCAATTGATTATTTTTAACAACAGTTTACGTTTATAAAGCACATTTAATGTCATGAAACGTGCTGAGGCTCTCGAGAGTGACGAGTAAAAATGCAGAGTCACACACAGGCGGAGTTATCAGGACAGATGCCAAAAAGCTTGATCAAAGAGCTGGATTTTACCAGTAAAACAATGTTTGGACCATCTGAGTCAGTTTTAAGGGAAAAGAACAAAAATAATGACTTCCTGAGAACGTGACTGCATAGATAAACATTTCTCCAAACTTAGTTATATTTTATTATGTGCTGTGCATTATAATTACAGATCAGTATATTGATGGATTCGAGAATGATTGTATGTGATTCCATTGCTCTATATAACATTGTTCGACACAACATTGTGGGCCTCGGCACGACATCGTGGGCCGAAGGGCCTGTTCTTGTGTTGTACTGTACTATGTTCTATAGAAAATCGTGTTGATTGTGATTTTTTTTTGTATGGGACGGGTTTTTTAAAAAAGAAAATCAGGAGTCTGTCTTAAAATACACAATACTTAGAGGCAGGTCAAGTTTTCTATTTGAGGCCACTGCTTCTGTACTTTCATTGGCCATATGATCTCCATAAATTCTGGGGCTGAATTCTTAACCGAGGGTTGGGAACAGGGCAAGGAGGCTGGTTCAGGATCCCGACCCTGGAAAAAAATAAAGATGGGTGATATGCACTGGGGGAAAATTACAATGTGGAAATGCCGGCGTTGGACGGGGGTAAACACAGTAAGGAGTCTAACAACACCAGGTTACAGTCCAACAGGTTTATTTGGTAGCAAACGCCACTAGCTTTCGTCAGATGGAGTGGCACTCCATGTTGTTAGGTTCCTTACTGGGAAAATTACAAAACAGCAGAAGCAAGAAATAGGTGAAAAAAATCAAAATGAACAAAAATTAAATGCAAAACAAAAAATCTAAATGCAAAAATGAAAAGTGAAGATGCGGTTTGGGATTTCCTTTATTCTATATTTGAATAACTCCATCCCTGCCTGTATCTCAACTGGTGGGAATTATGGTTGAACTGATAATTAGAGAGAAGCTCTGCCCAGAGTATTTTGCTCCATCCATCTATTTCACTTCAAAATATAAGTAGCTGTCACCTACACTTTGAGACATTTCAGTGTACCGTCTTGATCATTCATCAGTCATACCAGGGAGTAACTCTTATGCCAATTATGGGTGTAGCCGATGGTGATGATAACAATCCAATTGTAATGCAAGCCATTTAAATTTTACCAAACATTCAATAAGTATTGCTACCAAAGTTAAACCACAAATATCTGGAGTGGTTTCGACTCTAACTTAAATTAACTGTCAGCAGAGTGTTAAGCTTTACATTAACTCAATCATTAACGCCCAATAATAATGAAGTTTAGTGCACAAAGTGTGTTTTAAAACAACAGAAGGCAGCACTGGAGAACTGAGATACAGTCATGTCAGCATTATATATTAGAAAAATGGTGGATGGGGAAGGATAACTTGCCAATTTTTAATTGAATTGTTTTGCTCAGCATCCTCCAAAGCTCCATTATTTTAGCCACTTCTTCTATCCCTTGAAACTTTGCTCTGGCACTAATAACAACAGAGACTTTCACTGTTTAAGTTCCTCGTTAAACCTTCCCGCTTCTCCTTCAAAAATCTTCTTGGGATTCATCTCTTCCAAACACGTTTTTAGTCACCCCTTCTGAACTGCTGCTTTGGGGCTCTAATAATTTTCCTTTCACTCCTGAATTGTCTTGTGATATTCTTTGTATTAAAGGTACTATAGAAATGCAAGGAGTTCTTATAGCATAGTGTATTAGTGCACTGTGAGGCAGCAGTGATTAGCATTGCTGCGCCTCAGCGCCAGGGAACTGGGTTCAATTCCCGGCTCTGGTCACTGTCTGTGTGGAGTTTGCACGTTCTGTCTGCGTGGGTTTCCTCCGGGTGCTCCGGTTTCCTCCCACAGTCCGAAAGACGTGCTGGTTAGGGTGCGTTGGCCATGTTGAATTCTCCCTCAGTGTAACCCGAACAGGTGCCAGAGTGTGGCGACTCGGGGATTTTCACAGTAACTTCATTGCAGTGTTAATGTAAGCTGACTTGTGACTAATAAATAAACTTTAAAAACTCCTTATTATCCATGTACTTGGGACTCATTTTGGAAAAATCTCGTTTTATGACACTTGAATTTTATTATTATTTTTAGTTTTTAAGCATTAATATAAGAATTCTTCTTTTAGAGGAAGACAACCAAAATTGTGTTTTTAGAGAATAAGTTTGTACCTACAGAAAGTCTATTTCAATGTGACAGCCCTACCCTCAAGTATATAATTGTTTTGAAGGGAAAATTCAGGAAATGTTCACGTTCAAGCATTCCCCTTCTGCTATATCAAAATATATGTCAGCAAAAAATAATCCTGGTTTGTTTCAACAAATTTCTCAGTCTCATTAAACGGAGACACCAATAATCTCCTCACAGCAAGGCCACTTTATTAACTCACTGATAATAACAGCCTTGAAGTGACAGTGATTCATGTCTTAAATCCCGAAACACTTTCCACCAAGTCATAAGCTGGATGATCATCACTTACCTGGATTGAAGCACCCGCAAGAACACTTAAGGAAGTTTGGCACAATCCAAGAGAGTGCAGTCTATTTAATTGACATACCTGCTACTGAATTCAATATCTACACCCTGCAACAACTGCCCACTGTTGTAATAAAATGCACTATAGGGTAACAATCTTGCTGCAGCAGTACTGTAATCCCATAAGCTCTACCATTGGTTGATGAAGGAAGGGCCGTGGATGTCGTCTATATGAATTTCAGTAAGGCAGGTTGGTTAAGAAGGTTAAGGCTCATGGGATACAAGGAGAGGTGGCTAGATGGGTAGAGAACTGGTTTGGCCACAGGAGATAGAGGGTAGCAGTCGATGGGTCTTTTTCCGGCTGGAGGTCTGTGACCAGTGGTGTTCCGCAGGGCTCTGTACTGGGACCTCTGCTATTTGTGATATATATAAATGATTTGGAAGAAGGTGTAACTGGTGTTATCAGCAAGTTTGCGGATGACACGAAGATGGCTGGACTTGCGGATAGCGATGAACATTGTCGGACAATACAGCAGGATATAGATGGGCTGGAAAATTGGTCGGAGAAATGGCAGATGGAATTTAACCCAGATAAATGCGAAGTGATGCATTTTAGAAGAACTAATGTAGGGGGGAGTTATACAATAAATGGCAGAGCCATCGAGTATAGAAACACAGAGGGACCTAGGTGTGCAAGTCCACAAATCCTTGAAGGTGGCAGCACAGGTGGAGAAGGTGGTGAAGAAGGCATATGGTATGCTTGCCTTTATAGGACGGGGTATAGAGTATAAAATCTGGAGTCTGATGTTGCAGCTGTATAGAACGCTGGTTAGGCCACATTTGGAGTACTGCGTCCAGTTCTGGTCGCCGCACTACCAGAAGGATGTGGAGGCTTTAGAGTGCAGAGAAGGTTTACCAGGATGTTGCTTGGTATGGAGGGTCTTAGCTATGAGGAGAGATTGGGTAAACTGGGCTTGTTCTCCCTGGAAAGACGGAGAATGAGGGGAGACCTAATAGAGGTGTACAAAATTATGAAGGGGATAGATAGGGTGAACAGTGGGAAGCTTTTTCCCAGGTCGGAGGTGACGATCACGAGGGGTCACGGGCTCAAGGTGAGAGGGGCGAGGTATAACTCAGATATCAGAGGGATGTTTTTTACAGAGTGGTGGGGGCCTGGAATGCGCTGCCAAGTAGGGTGGTGGAGGCAGACACGCTGGCATCGTTTAAGACTTACCTGGATAGTCACATGAGCAGTCTGGGAATGGAGGGATACAAACGAATGGTCTAGCTGGACCAATGAGCGGCACAGGCTTGGAGGGCCGAAGGGCCTGTTTCCTGTGCTGTATTGTTCTTTGTTCATTGAGAACCAGAGCAACAAAGTGATTGGTATGGCAAAACTTGTAAGTCGTACATCATCCTAACTTGGGCGTATCCCACTCTTAGAAATATACTCCCAACACCATCAGGGGCACAATCGGCATAAAGACTTTAGCTGTTCTGAGAGGTCCCACCACCACCTACTCAGGGTAACTAGGATTGAGGAATAAATGTAGCTTTTCTAGCACTGCCTACATCCTTAGAACAGAAAATATATATTTTAAACAATATGTTTATGACTGAGCTGGGACGCATGCATCGCTGCTTGAGTCACCGGAGTCAATACAAAGTCACAACCGATCCCACCACTGTTGCTTTAGTTGCCATATCTATGGGATTCTCTCCATTGGCAAATTCACAACATGGCACAGGCAACCAACCTGGCAGGTTGCCCATGAGAAAACACAAGGGACTTTATCCGTAGACTTTGTTTTCCCTGTGGCTCATTGTTGTCAGTTGAAGTGCCCTAATATAGTCCGTTGTCATCTGTATTACTCGATCAAAAATTGGCGAGAGCAGAAATAACTTCTCATCTGTGGATGGTCATTATTCTCCACTGACACATTGTGTTGATTAATGTTGATACAAATAGGCAGAGTGTGCTCTGTACATAAGAGGACCCGTATTTGCATATTACGAAAGGATGCATGCCTGAAACAGCTCACTTATCTCAGTACGTTAGCTGCAAAGTAAAAGCCATCATAAATTTTTACAGTTACCGTGGACTTGGGAATGCAGGGACGTGTCCGGTTATTACATGATTGACATGTGGACAGCTGCTTACTCCTCCTTTATGTTTCTTAAGCACCAACAGGACTTGCTCGCATTGAAGCACCAACAAGAAATTTTAGAACAGCAACGTAAACTGGAGCAGCATCGTCAGGAGCAAGAGATGGAGAAACAGCACCGCGAACAGAAACTACTGCTGCTAAAGAATAAAGAGAAAGGAAAAGAAAGTAAGAGATGCCAGTGTCCTTAGAAATCATTTAACCAGTAATTGTAGAGCAAATGCTGAATGTCTATCAAGCACTGATGATATCCAGGTAACTATACGGTAAAAAAAGTTACATTGATTCCAACAAAGTTAGAGTTGCAAGCCTAAAGTCCTGCCTGTAAAATATTTAGATATGATTAATTATTTGAAATGTTATTGGGAGTGAATTTGTTATTTGTGGTTCAAATGTATGTTTGGTGCAGGACATGGTGTTCCTTGCAGTTGTCATGCCCTTTACCCCGCCAGTGAATTGATGTTGCTGGTGTAGCATTGAAGATGTTGGTAACAAACTGGATTAGTAGTTTTATCAGAGTGTTTTATAAATTCTGTCCTTATTACAATCTACTCTCAGTTGCTAATGAAAACCAAGCTTACCTTGGTGTTGAGAGTGGATGTCGGGAACTTTGAGTCTCAAAGGACCTTGGAGCTTTTGTGCATGCATAGACTTTGTGGGAGCTGGGGGTGGAACAGCAGGTTTCACATGTAGGGATCAGCATTTTTAGCTGCTTCAGGGCCTGAAGAAAAAAGTGCAAAAACCCAGTCAGGTGACTGAGAGTGGAAGGCCATCGAGAAGAAAAATCCCGGGCAGGGAGAGGCCCCAATTGTTCCAGTTCAATTACAAAGAAAAGAGCAGAGATACAGGCTCCAGATAGGAAAAAGGCTGCAGGGAGTTTTAAGTGAAGAAGGCAGCTGAAGGTTGGTGACCCTGTGCTGTGGGCCACTGAGCCCAAAATACCCCTTTGAAGCAGTTGTTCTGCTCAATGCAGCCTAAGAGCTGAAATTGTGTTCTCGCTGGTGCTTGAATACGAGTGCATACTTGGGAATCCAGAGGAACAGAATCTCGGGAGATGAGATTGAAACCCTGCAAGGTGGACTATCATTGACACTGTCCAAGTTGGACAGACTTTTGGAAAGAACCCAAAGGTGGCATCTTTAAAGTTGAAGATTGGAATCCCTCATGAGAGAGAGAAAGAGACAGTTTGAGAAATTGACAGACTCCCAATACTTACTGACTTCTGGGCAGGTTGTTAAGAAATCTATGGATTTTGTCTTAGTCGTAACTGCCATTTATTGTGCGGAGTGGTGTATTCAAGCACCTACAGTTTCCCTGCTGATTTACATATGCTGCATATTAACCCGAGATGTTAAAGTACAAGTCAATTGTTTTATCTTTCTGACCTTGTAAAGTTAATTTTTATTTGTTCAAAACCCATGGAATCTTATGACTTATTCACTGAGCAAGTGTCTTGAATCTCAAACTTTGCCTACTTTAAAAAAACGTTACTGACCAGATCTTACCAATAGCTTGGGGCTCTGGACAAGCATCATAAGTACAATAAAGCAATACGGAGTATTGAGTGGGACTGATGTATGAGGAAAGATTGACTAGGTTAGGATAGTTTTCATTGCAGTTCAGATGATTGTGGGGGATCTCATAGAGACTTATAAAATTCTAACAGGACGAGACAGGGTAGATGCAGGAAGAATGTTCCCGATGGTGGGGGTGTCGAGAACCAGGGGTCACAGTCTGAGGATTCGAGTAGACCATTTAGGAGGAGATGAGACATTTCTTCACCCAAAGAGTGGTGAGCCGTGGAATTCATTACCACAGGAAGTAGTTGATGCCAAAACAGTGAATGTATTCAAAAGGCGGCTGGATACAGCACTTGGGGCGAACGGGATCAAAGGTTATGGGGAGAAAGCAGGATTAGGCTATTGAGTTGGTTGATCAGCCATGATGGTGATGAACGGCAGAGCAGACTCGAAGGGCCGAATGGCCTCCTCCTGCTCCTATCTTCTATGTTTATGTGGTTAGTATGACTTTTTTAGCAGAAGAAACGCTTGACAAAATACTCTGGTGTTCAGTACTTCAGCGTTTCAGCTTTTGTGAATCAAGGCATTGCAGATTTGATTCTTTTTGAGGAGCGACTTATTCACCAAATGAACAACGTTGACAGTTTTCCTTTGGTTTAATCAAAAATACCAAAATCTGTAGTTCACATGTATTCTGTTGTTAAAACTGAAGGTGATCTTTGAGTAGATTTATGAAAGACCATTACAATCTGATATTGGAGAATAGGCGAACTGCTGTGTTTTTAACAGCAACCTCTTGGCACTGCCGTTTAGTGAGTATATCTTGGGTGTGCAAGTTTTAATTAAAAACAATAGATGGAAACATTAAGTTATAAGATTGTAATCAAGTTGACATAGCCTTTATATTTCATCACTATATAGTAAATCTAAAAACAAAACACTCACTTGCTGATGTATGTGTTTAAAATTGCAAGGGTGTTTTGTACAGTAGATTGGGTTATAAGTATATTCTGGCCATTGAATTCTGAACGGTTCTTATGTTGGTAGCCGATATCATAGTTAATCTGTAAGGTGCAAGTAAAGCATTTGAGCATGGCTAGAAAAATGACTTTTCTCTTGAATTCTGAATTTGCTGCTCTCTTTCTAGTTGGCTTTGTTGCAACTTACAACTGATGGGAGTTCAAATCTCCTGAGCTGTCAGGATCCTACATTTGAAATGAGTTTGGCAGTTTTAATGATGCACTCCCTTGTGCTGTGAAGCCAGAGCACAAAACTGCCTATAATTTAACAGTCTCAGTTGGAGGTTACTATGATCGTTCTGTGGGAAATTAAATAGGCCGTTTTTTGGTGGCACAATAATAATAAGAGCCTTATGCTAAATTTGACTCTGCCCTTTCTACCCTCGGACTGCTTGTTATAAACATTTCACCCAAAATGGAAAAATGCTCTAATCCAGCAGCTTTAATAATTCCAGCCTTGATGAAAAAACATTTTAAAAAATTTATTTTGAAGTAGTAATTTGTATCCTCCTCTTTGGTTACATTTGAGTATTTCCAATCACCCATGTTGTTGGCAGTTATCTGTGCCCTTCCAGTGCTTTGTTTGAGTCAGTGTTGAGTTTCTTTACACTGTTGCTCATGTGATCTTTTTTCAGTGCAAGCCTTCCTTAATCTCACTGTGGCATCTACGAAATGTTCTTCCCTTAATGAAAGAATGCAAGTATGTCTGATTGAGGGGACTTGCTATATGGAGTGCTTCAAGCAGTAATGACTACAAGTGACTGTTGCAGCCTAGGAAGTTTTGATAGGCTTGTATGGCTTGAGGTCTTTACTGAAGAATGGGACTTACCTGGAATTACTGGACACTTGTCGTATTCTCCAACCTAGAAACAGACAAAATTCAATTATGCATTATCCTTTCCAGTCTTCCATTACTTGTCTAGCAAATTTGATGACATAGATCATTAAATCCTCCTTCACTGTTTTCTTTGTTGTCCTCTGTGGAAGCACCCTTGCTTCATTCTACTACTGGCTTCTCCCCTCACCCTTGTACAGGCATAACCCCTCACCCCTGTACAATCTTCACCCAATACTCTATTTATGCAATCATAGAAACCCTACAGTGCAGAAGGAGGCCATTCAGTCCATTGAGTCTACAGCGACTCTCTGATACAGCATTTTACCCAGGCCCACCCCCATCCTATCCCCAGAGCTCCACACATTTCCCCACTAATCCCCCTAATCTACACATCTTTGGACACTAAGGACTCCTTAAGCCAAGTTTCCATTAAAGCAATGATATCGTGTGTGTCTACCTGTGCTCTCAGTTTATCAGCTCCACTGTACTCCTTGCATTTACACATATACCTTTTAACACTCCCAAATTCCTGTGCTGCTTCTGTCTTTGAGTCACTCACTAATCCTGCATCTCCCATTCCCTGCTCTGCGATAGCCCTCAGATTTCCAATCCACTGTCAATCTAGTTTAAATCCCCTACAACAGCACTAGCAAATCTCCCTGAAAGGATATTCTTCCCAGTCCTGTTCAGGTGTAGATCATCAGCTTGGTAGGTCTCAACCTTTCCCAGAGCCAGTCCCAGTGCCTCAAATCTGATGCTTTTGCTCCTACACCAGCCTTCCAGACATATGTTTAATACTCAATTCTCCTGTTTCTATACTTGCTGGCACATGGGACTGGGAGTGATCCCGAGATTACTGCCTTAGAGGTTCTGTTTTTCACTCTCCTTCCTAGCATCCTGATGTATGTTAAAGTTAAAGTCTATTTATTAGTCACAAGTGAGGCTTGCATTAACACTACAATGAAGTTACTGTGAAATTCCACTAGTTGCCACACTACGGTGCCAGTTCGGGTCAATGCACCCTAACCAGCACATCTTTCAGAATGTGGGAGGAAACCGGTGCACCCGGAGGAAACCCACGCAGACACGGGGAGAACGTGCAAACTCCACACAGACAGTGACCCAAGCCGGGAATCGAACCTGGGTCCCTGGCACTGAGGTTGCAGTGCTAACCACTGTGCCACCATGCCCCCACCCCTCTTAGGACCCCTTTCTCTTTCCTACCTATCCTCTGGCTGATCATCCCCCTCCCCAAGAAGAATGTTCTACAGGTGTTCTGTGAATCCTTGACCCTGGCACTAGGGAGGCCACATACCTGCCTCGAGTCCTGTCTACTGCCATGGAAATGCCTTCTCATAGGCTCCTCATAACCTTTGACTAAGGGACATCCCCCAATCCCTGTTAATACTATCAGTAGCCTGATAAGACCCTTGTTGACAGGGCCCCTCCCAACTGATTAAAAGCCCCGCCATCAAACTCTCCATGGCGGAGGTTACAGGATTCCACCCTGTGCTTTCCTTTCCTCCAAATGGTCTTCCAGCTGCCTCCCTCCCTCCACTCTACCAAAAGGTTTATTTATTCATGTCACAAATAGGCTTACATTAACACTGCAATGAAGTTACTGTGAAAATCCCCTAGTTGTCACACTCCAGCACCTGTTCAGGTTAACGGAGGGAGAATTTAGCGTGGCCAACGCACCTAACCTGCACATCTTTGGAGTGTGGGAGGAAACCGGAGCATCCGGAGGAAACCCACGCAGACATGGGGAGAATGTGCAAACTCCACACAGACAGTGACCCGAGAACGGAATTGAACCCGGGTCCCTGGCGCTGTGCCACGGTGTGCCCCAACTGACAGTAAAGTAATCCACCGTTAATTCTACTCTCCATAACTCCCTCTTGAAGCACTCTTGCAATTTTCCACTACCTTTAAAAGCCTCTGCAAAATTGCTCAGACTGCTTTTGATCATTCCCTAACTCTCCGACTGTGTATTTATTTCTACTCTGTGAAGTGACTTGGGATCTATACTGCGTTAGAAGAGCTATTGGAATATTTTTTTGCTGCTGCTTTTATGATTCCAATTATCTATTTACCTTAATGTCAAAACCCATCCTCATTTTATATGTAAAACGCCAGCAGAATTTTGAGTCACCAGCGACTGCTGCATGCTGCTTTTGTAAAGCAAATGCCAGAATTTGTATGGTTGCAGGGTAATTTGATTCCTTGTCAGAAAGACAAAGCTTTCTTCTTTCGCAGCCGTGTATCCCACAGGGATGGGGAGCTTAACCATCCTGTAACTAAATAAAGATGCACTGAGTGGCTTTTTGCAATGTCTCATCTGTTACTTCGGGGGAAAGTATTACTGTATCCCTATTATGGTAACTTATTTCCCTCCTGGTGCCTTCAGAATTTTTATAAAATGAGCATGAAATCTGTGCTGTAGGCTTCCAAAGGATAATGGCCTTGATCTACTTGATAAGCATCTAGAAATTTATAGGATCCATTTATATTGTCATAACAATTCCAACTCTGGGGCCCTTTTCTGTGTGCCTTGCATCTCTGTTACCTGCCTATCTCCTATGCTCCATCCACCAAAGCCCCTAATAACTCATGCTCCATGCTTTCCTTCCATTGTTAACCTCTTTCATCTCCTCAGCTTTGCAGTGGGATAGTAGTGGTGGGGAGATAGCGTTATTGTCGCCAGACTAGTAATCCAGAGAACCAGGGTAATGCTCTGGGGATCCGGGTTCAAATCCCGAGGGTGAAATTTGAATTCAATAAAAATCTGGAATTAAAAGATGACCACAAGACCATTGCTGTCGATTGTCGTTTTTTAAAAAAAAAAACCCATCTGGTTCACGAATATCCTTTAGGGAAGGAGATCTGCTGTCCTTACCTGGTCTGGCCTACATGTGACTCCAGAACCACAGCAATGTGATTGACTCTTTTGATTTGATTTATTATTGTCACATGTATTAGTATACAGTGAAAAGTTTTGTTTCTTATGCACTATAACAACAAAGCATACCATTCATAGAGAAGGAAAGGAGAGAGTGCAGAATTTAGTGTTACAGCCATACCTAGGGTGTAGAGAAAGATCAGCTTAGTGCGAGGTAGGTCCATTCAAAAGTCTGATGGCAGCAGGGAAGAAGCTGTTCTTGAATCGGTTGGTACGTGACCTCAGACTTTTGTATCATTTTCCTGACAGAAGAAGGTGGAAGAGAGAATGTCCGGGGTGTTTGGAGTCCTTAATTATGCTGGCTGCTTTTCTGAGACAGCGGGAAGTGTAGACCGAGTCAATGGATGGGAGGCTGGTTTGAGTGATGGGGCTTCGCTTCATTCATGACCCTTTGTAGTTCCTTGCCGTCTTGGGCAGAGCAGGAGGCATACCAAGCTGTGATACAACCAGAAAGAATGCTTTCTATGGTGCATCTGTAAAGGTTGGTCAGAGTCGTAGCTGGCATACCAAATTTCCTTAGTCTTCTGAGAAAGTAGAGGCGTTGGTGGGCTTTCTTAACTATAGTGTCGGCGTGGGGGGGACCAGGACACATTGTTGGTGATCTGGGCACCTAAAAGCTTGAAACTTTCGACTCTTAACTGCCCTCAGGGATGGGCAATAAATGCTGCCCTTGCCAGCGATGCCCACATCCCATGAATGAATTTTTTTTTTAAAAAGGTGGTACAACGCAGGGGGGTGCTGCCCAGCCATTATTACCATCAGCGAAAGATTTTAGTACTTCATTGGTAAATGTAGAATAGTCTAAAACATAGTGCTCACTACCACTGGAAGAATATTGAGCATAAAAAACAGAGAAGGAAACCTAGGAGTATACAGGAGAGGTTTAAGCTGTTTACAAGTGGAATAGAGAGAGATGTACATCATAGAATCCTACAGTGTAGAAGGAGGCCATTCGGCCCATTGAGCCTGCACTGACTACAATCCCATCCAGGCCCTATCCCTGCTTAGTTACTCTGCAAATCCCTCTAACCTAAGGGTTAATTTAGCATGTCCAATCAACCTAACCTGCACACCTTTGGACTGTGGGAGGAAACCGGAGCACCCGAAGGAAACCCATGCAGACACGAGGAGAGTGTGCAGATTCCACACAGACCGTGACCCGGGTCCCTGGCGCTGTGAGGCAGCAGTGCTAACCACTGTGCCACCGTGCCGTCCCAGCAAAATGAAAATCATCAAGCAAAAAGAAAGGATAAGTGACTGGGTGAGCGAACAATGTGACAGATGATCAAGGTTGGAGACTGATGGCACAGGCTGTTTAATACGAATGTTCATATTCTGTACAAGATAAAGAAAATAACTTCAAGAAGGTCATCATGTGATAGGAGTGTTTCATTCACATCGCCACCAGATGTTTCAGTTCCCTTTCATCCATAGTCTAAACTTCCCAGTTTGCTCATGTGCCAGGAGATAGAGATGCTGAAAAAATTAGAATAGAAACTTTAGATAGATAGGAGATTTCCTCTTTAAACAAAGTATTTTAGAATTGAACAAGATGTTTCCTTTTATCTAAAAATAGCAAACCAGTTTGCCTAGTTTTGTGCAGTTGTGTCAAAGTTAGTCATGGGACTGATCTTTCCCTTCCAATGTAGACTAAACTTAGAACGAACCTTGAGAATCGGAAGTGGTTGAGGCACTTGAAACTAGCATGAGTATTTATATGATCAAGGTCAAAACTCCATACTTTTCTGAGAGGCTTTCTCTCACATCTCCCAACACAGAAAAGAAACTAAGTTATGTTAGAAAATTGGGGTCTGATTTTCTAAGAACGATATAAAACAAAGAACAGTACAGCACAGGAAACAGGCCCTTCGGCCCTCCAAGCCTGTGCCGCTCCTTGGTCCAACTAGACCAATCGTTTGTATCCCTCCATTCCCAGGCTGCTCATGTGACTATCCAGGTAAGTCTTAAATGATGTCAGCGTGCCTGCCTCCACCACCCTACTTGGCAGCGCATTCCAGGCCCCCACCACCCTCTGTGTAAAAAACTTCCCTCTGATATCTGAGTTATACTTCGCCCCTCTCACCTTGAGCCCGTGACCCCTCGTGATCGTCACCTCCGACCTGGGAAAAAGCTTCCCACTGTTCACCATATCTATCCCTTTCATAATCTTGTACACCTCTATTAGATCTCCCCTCATTCTCCGTCTTTCCAGGGAGAACAACCCCAGTTTACCCAATCTCTCCTCATAGCTAAGACCCTCCATACCAGGCAACATCCTGGTAAACCTTCTCTGCACTCTCTCTAACGCCTCCACGTCCTTCTGGTAGTGCGGCGACCAGAACTGGACGCAGTACTCCAAATGTGGCCTAACCAGCGTTCTATACAGCTGCATCATCAGACTCCAGCTTTTATACTCTATACCCCGTCCTATAAAGGCAAGCATACCATATGCCTTCTTCACCACCTTCTCCACCTGTGTTGCCACCTTCAAGGATTTGTGGACTTGCACGCCTAGGTCCCTCTATCTATCCGTAAAGTGTGTATAAAATGTTTGGGAAGAGAAAACAAATTTAAGAGTTTATTTTACGTTCAATTAAATTTTTTCTGGAAATAAAACTGTGCAACACACACACACACGGTTTGCAGACCCCGCTATTAGCAATTTTCTAAGCGTCAGTTAAAGAGAAATATGGCAAATTTCCTCCAGATTATTGCTTTCCTAAATTGCAACAATTACTCCCGTTTTAACATAGCTGAAGGAGCAAGCAGAGGATGTATCTTAGCAAAGCCACAAAAAAAGCTTGTGGTTATTATTGGCAGTAAGGGACAAGATATAGTGAAACAGGAGAAGAAATAGGAGACCTAGATTCGGGATGTCCAAAACATAGGAGGTGCATCCACCTGGATGTTTTAACTGAGGCACCATATCAGCTACAGTAACCTCATAGGGTATTATGTGAAAAGGCTGTGTCTTAACAAGCGTTCTCCAAGGCGGCCTTCACAACACACGACAACGCAGAGTTGCTGAGCAGAGACTGATAACCAAGTTCCGCACACATGAGGACGGCCTCAACCGGGATCTTGGGTTCATGTCACACTATCTGTAACCCCCCTGGGCTTGCAAAATCTCACTAACTGTCCTGGCTGAAGACAATACACATCTCTTTAACCTGTGCTTAACCCTCTCTCCACTCACATTGTCTGTACCTTTGAGACTTGATGACCTGTAAAGACTCGCATTCCAACCATTATTTTAGTAAATTGAGTTTGTGACTTTATATGCCTTGTTTGTGAACAGAACTCCCACTCACCTGACGAAGGAGCAGCGAGCGCTCCGAAAGCTAGTGGCTTTTGCTACCAAATAAACCTGTTGGATTTTAACCTGGTGTTGTGAGACTTCTTACTGTCTTAACAAAAATACAGACTTTTGGTGTTTTTCTACAACTGGACATGTTGATGTCTCTTATTACAACTCCCGGGTGTAAACCAGGTATTAGAGCTCTTAAATATGCAAATTCGGAGGTCCTGTTTTGGAGACTTGTTTGGGGTGAGTGAAATGAGCACCAAGTCTGCCCCCAACTGGGATTCCTCAGTGGTCCTCCTACAGCCAAACTCCCATTGTTTTTTTGTTCATGTGCTGGAGGCATCACTGGTAATGCTAGCATTTATTGCCTATTCCTCATTGTCTTTGAGAAAGTGATGGTGAGTCCATAGAATCCTACAGTGCAGGAGGAGGCCATTCGGCCCATCGAGTCTGCACTGACCACAATCCCACCCAGGCCCAATCAACCATAACCCCATCCATTTACCCCAGCTAGTCTCCCTGATACTAAGAGGCAATTTAGCATGGTCAATCCACCCAACCCGCACATCTTTGAACTGTAGGAGGAAACCGGAGCACCCAGAGGAAAGCCACGCAGACATGGGGAGAACGTGCAAACTCCACATAGACAGTGACCCAAACTGGAAATTGAACCTGGATCCCTGGCACTGAGGCAGCAGTGCTAACCACTGTGCCATTGGCTACAAGAGCAGGTCAGAGGCTAGGAATACTGCGGCGAGTAACTCGCCTCCTGACTCCCCAAAGACTATCCACCATTTACAAGGCACACGTCTGGAGTGTGATGGAATACTTCCCACTTGCCTGGATGGGCGCAGCTCCAACAGCATTCAAGAAGCTTGACGCCATCCAGACCAAAGCAGCCTCGCTTGATTGGCACCTCATCAATAAACATCCATTCCCTCCACCACCGACGCTCAGTAGCAGCAGTGTGTACCATCTACAAGATGCACTGCAGCAATTTACCCAAGATCCTTAGACAGCACCTTCCAAACCCACAACCACTTCCATCTAGAAGGACAAGGGCAGCAAATAAAATGGGAACATCACCACCTGCAAGTTCCCCTCCAAACCACTCACCATCCTGGCTTGGAAATATATCACTGTTCCTTCACAGTTGCTGGGTCAAAATCTTGGAATTCTCTCCCTAATGGTATTGTGGGCCAACCCACAGAACATGGACTGCAACGGTTCAAAAAGTCAGCTCACCACCACCTTCTCAAGGGCAACTAGGGATGGGCAATAAATGCTGGCCAGCCAGCGACGCCCATGTCCCATGAATGAATTTTTTAAAATGCGCTGCCCGGAGTTCTTACCTTAAACTGATGCAGTCTGTGTAGAGTGGGTACACTCTCAGTGCTGTTTGAGAGGGAGCTGTACGATTTTGACCCAGCCACACTGAAAGAACAATAATAGATTTTCCAAATCAGGCAGGGGACCTTGTTCTCGTGCACCTGCTGCCCTTGTTCTTCTAGATCTTAGTGGTTGCAGGTTTGGAAGGTGCTGTTGAAGGAATCTTTGTAATTAGCTATAGTACTTTTCATCAGTGGTGCACACAGCTGCCTCTAGGCACCTCTGTTGGAGGAAATTAATGTTTAAAGTGGTCGATGGGGGTGCCGGTCGAGTGGGTTGTCTTGTCCTGGTAGTGGTGAGCTTCAAGAAGCTGTATTGTTGGAGCTGTATTCATTTGGGAAAGTGGCACCTATTCCATTGCATTCTTGACATGTGCCCTGTAGATGATGGACAGGCTTTAGGGAGTCAGGAGGTGAGCTCCTTGCCACAGAACCTCCAATCTCTGACCTGCTCTTGTAGCCACGGTAATTATATGGCTGGTTCAGTTTCTGATCACTGATGAGCTTCAGGATACAGATGGGAGATTCTGTAATGGTAATGCTATTGAATGTCAAGGGGACATGGTTAGCTTTCTTGTTGGAGTTGGACGTTGCCTGTAACTTGTGTGGCACATTTGTTACTTGCCATTTATCAGCCCAAGCCTGAATATTGTCCAGGGCTTTCTCCATGCGACATAGACTGCTTCATTATTTGTGGGTGAAAGCAGAAAACTCTGGAAAGACTGCAGTCGGGCAGCATCCGTGAAGAGAAAAAATAGAGGCCCAGATTTTTGCTTCTGAGTTGGGTATGCAGAGTCAGCACTGAGTTCAAATGCCCCTCCTGAGTACAGGTTTCCCCCATATAAGAATCACATCTCAAACCCTTTCCCCTACTGATGAAAATAGGAATATGGGGAAATGATTTCTGGATCCAGGGTCCTATGGCTTTTTAGATGAGGTATGAAGTTCCCATGACTGCAAAATTCCGGGCCAGGGTTAATGTTTTAGGTCTGTACCATGCTGCCACTGCCCCTTCAATATCATATGTTTCAATTTTGCTAACAAGCCTATTATATGATACTTGGGCAAAACCTGTTAGACATGATTTTACTTAATACAGTGATTTCCAAACCTTTTCTCACTGTGACCCCATTTAATGCTTCACACTTGGTGACCGCAGAGTAAAGGTTTGAGGAGGGGGGTGGGCGAGAGAGTTGGTGAGTGGATGGAGTGGGCTGGGAGGTCTGATATCAGGGGTACAGGTACACAAGAGCATGTACCATTTTGCAGGCTCTGTTGCTGTCAGCAGTCAGGTCTCAGAGCTTATATTAGGCCATAATCCAACGCCAGAGAAAATCTCACACAGAGGGGTCTTGCAGTTGATCTTAGGGCTGTTGTATCTCAGTCTCTGCTTCACAGTTCCCATTGCTGCCTCAGAGCTTGGTTTGCTTGTTCCATGACCTCACTGGGAGTGAGGAACAACAATTTAGGGAGCCCATTCTTAACATACCATGTTTCTATTGTTTTTAATGAGCTGCGAGGACTCTCAATTCATGGTTCCATGGGAGGAGATGAGCTTGGTGATTGGGTGAATCTCTTGTATTGAGCCTGTTGTGTGGATTGATTGTTCTTGGCGATACTGTAGACGGTTCTGATTCAAGTCCAAAGGGACCAAGAACATGATGGCTGTTGGCTGCAGAGTTATTACTCATATCTGTGAAGTAAACCAAAGCACCCATTTTACTGGAGAAAATTGATTGCCTTGTTTTTAAATGTTTGATTCCTGTGATAACCTGGAACTTTGTGTTTCCTAGGTGCAGTAGCAAGCACAGAAGTGAAGTTGAGACTTCAAGAGTTTGTCCTAAATAAAAAGAAAGCCGCAGCACATAGGGCAATAAACCATTCCATTCCAAATGACCCAAGATTTTGGTACGGGTAAGTATAGCTGATTAGCTGCAATAATGTGATGTGTTCAGTGACTTTTTTGGCCAATTTCATTTCTGGTATGCAGAGAGTCCAGCTGAATTATAGATCTGCAAATTAAATTACTGAAAAATTCACACACACATTTCTGCTTGCCTTGTACAAAATGCACATCCTCTCCCTGAATAAATATTCTCCATTTTTTTCTCATTCTTTGCCTACTCTGGCCCTTTTTTTGTGAACTTCTCGTGAGGAAGGGGTTTGGGAGGTAGGGGAGGGTGGCAGATTCAGGACAGAGAGACTGAGGAGGGAGTCTAAAAGATTGGGGCACATGCACACTTTCCTCAGTACACTTGCTTTTGCATAGCTTGGTTTCTGCCTGCTTTCTTTTCCTTTCTCTTTTTTTCTTTTCTGATCTACAAATTCTCGGATAGCACAAGTGATTTCAAATGCCTGATGTTTGATCAGGATTGTTGGCAGATCTGGCACATTGTGACCAAAGATGGCCACAGAGTCAGCGAGCTTTACCAGAGGGATTCAGAGCAGAATGAGGGGGAGATGGAGGGAAAGCAAGTATGTGGAGAAACCCAACTTTGAAAACACACTTTAAAACTTTCTTCATACGTCTGACAATAGCAGTGAGTCCTGGGGAATGCCCCACATGACTAGCCTATAAAACCGTGACCTGAACTTTGTAGAAACAGTCATTTGGCGCTGGTATGAGTTGGTGGTAATAGAGATATGGATGAAGAAAGACTTATGGTAAGAGGCGGGATGAAATTTGAAGATGATTGAACAGGTTGGAGATGCATCATGACGTGGTATATGATCAAGTACCGAATGGAACAGTTAAAGATGGCATTGCAGTTTGGTCCAAAAAGAATCGGATGCTCCCGATTTCGCCTTTTTGTTTGGAAGACTGAATCACAATTTGTTACTAATGTAAAATAATACTTGCCAGTGTAAATTTACTAGGTTACTATATATCCTAATGTCAAATCCGATCATATTTGAAGGTATAAATATTTACATTTAAGTTGTTCCTGTGAGCCGTGTTCACACATTTTGAATTCTGCTTTATTGGTTTTCTGTTTCAATGACAAGAAATATCTCTGCAATATAAGCAATGTTCAAAGTTAAAGGTCTGCTGATACTTGTATTAAAGCCTGGATGGACCTCGAGGCCTGTACATATGAGATAGGGTTGGGCACTCCAGTGGTTGAGATGATCTCACTCACCGAAATGCTAATTTCACAGCACATGTCAGCGATATTCATTACCTTATACAACCTAGATGAATATTATGGGTTCTCCCATGGCATTGATAGATAAGAGTTAAGCAAAAAAAAAATTCACTGTCTTTGACAAGGTCCCACATGGTGGATTTGTAAAGAAGGTAAATTCACATGTGATACAGGTTAATTTAATAAAGTGGATTCAAAATTGGCTCAGTTGTAGGGAGACAGGGGTGATAACAGAAGGCTGCTTTAGTGACTGGAAGCCAGTGTCCAGTGGCGTACCACAGGGATCCGTGCTGCGACCCCTATTATTCATAATCTATATAAATTACATTGATGACTATGTGGGAGGCAGGACTGGTAAGTTTGCGGATGATGCAAAGATTGGACGGGTGGTTAACAGTGAGGCGGCGTGTATTGGGCTACAAGAAGTTATAGACGGAATGGGCAGATAAATGGCAGATGGAATTTAACCCTGAAAAGTGTGAGGTGATATATTTTGCAAGGAGTAATTTGACAAAATATTCGATGAATGATACAACACTAGGAAGTTCTATGGAACAAAGGGACCTTGACGTGTTTGTCCACAGATCTCTGAAAGCGGAAAGATATGTTAGGATGGTGAAAAAGGCATAGGGGACATTTGCCTTTATCAATCGGGGTGTAGATTACAAAAGCAGGGAAGTCATGTTGGAGTTGTATAGAACTTTGGTGAGGCCACAGCTGGAGCACTGTGTGCAGTTCTGGTCGCCACATTATAGGAAGGATGTGATTGCGCTGGAGAGGGTGCAGAGGAGATTCACCAGGATGCTGCATGGGATGGTACATTTAAGTTATGAAGAGAGGTTGCATAGACTTGGGTTGTTTTCTCTGGAGCAGAGTGGACTGAGGGGTGACCTGATCGAGGTGTACAAGACTATGAAGGACATGGACAGAGTGGATAAGTAGCGGCTTTGTTCCCCTTAGTTGAAGGGTCAGTCACGAGGGGACAATAGGTTCAAGTGATGGGCAGGAAGTTTAGGGGGGATGTATGGAAAAGCACCTTTACCCAGAGGATGGGGACAGTCTGGAATGCACTGCCTGGGAGGGTGATCAAGGCGGGTTGCCTCACATCCTTTAAAAAGTATCTGGATGAGCACTTAGCACATCATAACATTCAGGGCTATGGGCTAAGTGCTGGCAGATGGGATTAGTGGGAGTTCAGGTGTTTCTGTGTTGGTGTGGACTTGATGGGCTGAAGGGCCTTTCTATGTTGTATGATTCTAGTTTAATGTTGTCTCATGTGACATTAGACCATGTTTCGATTTGGTCCAAAAAGTCCAAAGATATGTAGGTTAGCTGGATTGTCCATGGTAAACACAGAGTTTTAACAACATCAGGTTAAAGTCCAACAGGTTTATTTGGTAGCAAATGCCATTAGCTTTTGGAGCGCTGCTCCTTTGTCAGATGGAGTGGATATCTGCTCTCAAACAGGGCAGATTTCCACTCTATCTGGCAAGCAGATTTCCACTCCATCTGACGAAGGAGCAGCGCTCCGAAAGCTAATGGCATTTGCTACCAAATAAACCTGTTGGACTTTAACCTGGTGTTGTTAAAACTCTTACTGTGCTTACCCCAGTCCAACGCCGGCATCTCCACATCATTGTCCATGGTAAACAGAGTCATAGAGGTTTACAGCATGGAAACAGGCCCTTTGGCCCAACTTGTCCATGCCACCCTTTCTTTTTAAACCCCTAAGCTAACCCCAATTGCCCACATTTGGCCCATATCCCTCTATGCACGGGGTTACGGTGATTGGGCTGGGACGGAAGGGGGAGTAAGATACTGAATGGGTATGGTTTGATGGGCTGAATGGCCTCCTGCACTGTAGGGATCCTATGGATTCTGTGGACTTGCATAACTGATTGCAAATACGACATATAAAGTCAGTATTGGAGGGATGGCTGGAGATTGATGTAATGTGCAAATTATCTTTTCATATTAAACACCACTTGGTCTTTGAACACAATTTTAAGTTCAGAAATATCAGGAATATATCAGAGAGATGCAGTGGATTAGTGTGCCATTATTGCTCCCTAAAAGCTGACTACAAATAAAGTCCAATAAAAGTCTAAAAAGGCTCGTTGTGTACACACACGCACCCAGCCCCACATCCTCCTCTCTTGCCAAAATGCAGGGCACTTTTCGAAGTGAATTTAGCACTGTCCTAACTAGCTCCTGCTCAATGTCTGTTGTGTTAACAATACTGGGGAAATTTGAGAATTCTGTATTTGATGTTACATAACTTTAAAAGATTAATTTGTATTGAAGTTTCAATAAAACTTCAGCAAACTGTAAATTTAAGGGAGTTGTTTTTTTTCCCTGTTGAACTGGTGAGATCATAAAAATACTTTCAATAAGGATTCACTTTCCCAATTGAAGTTTCTTTGTTTATGCTTTTCTTCAGAAATTAAGTCAATCATAAAGTTTGGTGAAATGTTAACATATGTAGATTGATAGACCATTGGGTAAATTAATCACATTGTTCTGGTTGCTCAATCATTAAAACGAGATGTTTTGAGGAATATTAGGGCCTGGGGAAGGGGGTTGCAGACAATGCTAATCACCAGAGTCCACCTTCTGTGGGAGGGAGGCACTCATTGGCTAAGTACCCTGATGTATACCCATCCTGATTGAAAGGCTACTGAAAAAGCAGCAATCATTGGCTCAGTAGGAGACGCTAGATTCTCCAGTCCCTCTTTTACATGCCTACCTTCTCGTGGACTTTTGGGCATTGCCGGGCTCTGTCCTGCTTTCCTCCCTGTCTGGAGGCTGCTGGGGTGCAAGGTAAGTGCCTCTACTTTTACTTCACCTACCTCCCCATGCCCTACTGAAGGCTCTACTCCTCCCACCTTCTTCTCGAGTGACACAGTTACCACCTTGGTTAACTTCACATCAGGGAGTGTGTGAGAGAGACAGACACACACACACACACACACACACACACACACACGCGGACTCTCACTCACTGCTGAGTGTGGACACGGACACATCCAGCCGCTCTTGCTGAAAACACAGGCTAAAACGCTACCCCTTTTCTTCGTATAAACTCCGCCGATGCCTGCCTGAAGCGTGCGTCAGCAGAGATGAACACAAGATCAGTCTTAGTTTAATTCAACTCCTCAGTTTGTCCCCAGACCTCGTTGCATTCCCTGGTGACCAGGACTTGGGGTCTAGCTCTGTTAAGTAAAAAGAAAAATGGATTTATTAGTTAGCTCTGTTGCTTGGCACTTTTTCATTAATTTCTTCTTGGTCGTTCTTTTAATGATCGATTTATTCTTTTGTCATTTTCTTTTGGCGCAACAAGTTGCTTATGTTTCCTTCATATCTTAGTTTTTAAATTTATATTTAATTAAACCAGATCTCAGGCAGCTGTTGCAGGATTTCTTGCTAAAGGGGAATGAGAGGCTCGCAAGAAGTCTGATTGCTTTTTGGAGGGCTGACAAAGGGGGTTATCTTTGCTCCAGTAGAAACAGGAAGTGTTAGAAATCTAGTAGCATCTGTGCAGAGAGAAAGAGGTCAGTGACCCTTTGTCAGAACTAGTGCAAATCATGGACCTGAAACACACTCCACAGATGCTGCCTGGCCTGCTGAGTCTTTCCAGCATTTTCGGTTTATATTTCAGATTTCCAGCAACTGGAGTACTTTGCTCTCCGATGATATGCCCTTGCTGGCCGTTTGTAAATGTGATTAGTTTCAATTTAAATTGAGAAATTATTTCTGGCTCTATGCAAAGTGTAATTTTTCTGTTAACAAAACCCAGGAATAGCACATTATTGCAGGCCAGTTGGTTACTAATAACTTACTGAAAGGTTTTGCCATTGATGAGATGGAGTATAGGAAAGAGATAGAGAATCTGGTGAACTGGTGCAATGACAATAATCTCTCCCTCAATGTCAACAAAATAAAGGAGATAGTCATCGACTTCAGAAAGTGTAGTGGAGGACATGCCCCTGTCTACGTCAGTGGGGATGAAGGAGAAATGATCGAGAACTTCAAGTTTTTAGGTGTCCAGATCAACAACAACCTGACCTGGTCCCCCCCCCCATGCTGACACTATAGTTAAGAAAGCCCACAACACCTCTACTTTATTAGAAGACTAAAGAAATTTGGCATGTCAGCTACGACTCTCTCCAAATTTTACAGATGCACCATAGAAAGCATTCTTTCTGGTTGTATCACAGCTTGGTTTGGCTCCTGCTCTGCCCAAGACCACAAGAAACTGCAAAGGGTCGTGAACCAAGCCCAGTCCATCACTCAAACCAACCTCCCACCCATTGACTCTGTCTACACTTCCCGCTGCCTCAGAAAAGCAGCCAGCTTAATTAAGAACCCCACGCACCCTGGACATCTCTTCCACCTTCTTCCATTGGGAAAAAGATAAAAAGTCTGAGGAAACGTACAAACTGACTCAAAACAGCTTCTTCCCTGCTGTCATCAAACTTTTGAATGGACCTTCCTCGCATTAAGTTGATCTTTCTCTACACCCTAGCTGTGACTGTAGCACTACATTCGGCACTCTCTTTCCTTTTGTATGTAAAAAAGTTAAGTTTATTTATTAGCCACAAGTAAGGCTTACATTAACGCTACTATGAAGTTACTGTGAAATTACCCTAGTCGCCACACTGCGACGCCTGTTTGGGTCAATGCACCTAACCAGTACGTCTTTCAGACTGTGGGAGGAAACCAGAGCATCCGGAGGAAACCCACGCAGACACAGGGAGAACGTGCAAACTCCACACAGACAGCGACCCAAGCCGGGAATCGAACCCGGGTTCCTGGCGCTGAGACCACAGTGCTAACCACTGTGCCACCGTGCCACCCCTTGTAAGGGATGCTTTGTCTGTATAGCGTGCAAGAAACAATACTTTTCATTGTATACTGATGCACGTGACAACAATAAATCAAATCAAATCATTTTTAAGCTTGGAAGTGAAACCAGGAAAAGTGAAACCTGTGCCAATAGTGTTGGTGTTAGTTCAAGAGATTTGCATTTGTACGTGGGATTGTTGTTTGAGATGCTTGTGAAGTTCAAGTCTTTGGGTGTTGCTTCCGGATACTGCATGGGGCCAAACTCAAAGAATAAGAGCTAGCTGCATGTCAATGACTGAATTATATCTAATTGTTTGACAAAGTCGTGGTTGTAAAGTTCATCGTACTGAAACCTGAGCTTTTGATGAACTTTATAAATAGAAGTATAGTGTACAAATGCCCAGAACCTATATGAAACAGTTTGACCCCACTCCAATTATGGTTCCCAATTCTGAGCACCCAAAGGATGTGAGGGGGAGGTTTATAGTCCTGTGGGATGGGGTGTCAGGGGCAGGTCAGTACAATAGTTACCCAGAAACTGGAAGTGGTTTCAATTCTTCTAACTTTTCTGGGTAACTATTGATGTAGCAGAATCAGAACCATCTGAAGTTGTGATTTAAATCCGATAGCATTTTTGGATGATTCCCAACGCAGCCGGCACAGTCGCAATGTGGAAGTTTGAACTTCCCTGGCAATTGCATGCACTCTTATGTGGGAGCAGCTTCTGGGGTTGGTGGGAGGGGGGTTGTCATTGAGGAATTCCTCAGTTATACTGCCCTGGAGCTCGGACGATACAATCCTTTTGTCTTGCTGCTTCTGAGCATTATTTTATCTGTAGATAAGGTTGCTGTCAAATAGTTTTAATACCTATGCGTTATTTTGGCAGGGTATTTTTTCACACAGTGAGTTATGATCTAAAGCTCATAGATCATAGAATCATACAGTGCAGAAGGAGATCATTCGACCCATTGAGTCTGCACCGACCACAGTCCCACCCAGGCCCTTTCCCCATAACCCCATGCATTTACCCGAGCTAGTCCCCTGACACGAAGGGGCAACTTAGATGGCCAATCAACTTAACCAGCACATTTTTAGACTGTGGAAGGAAACCGGAGCACCCGGAGGAAACCCACGCAGTTATCCTAGCTGAGAATCAAACCCAGGTTCCTGGTGCTGTGAGGCAGCAGTGCTAACCACTGTGCCACCATGCCACATTGTTATAGGGTGTTGGAAGGAGATTCAGGCATAACTTTCAAAAGGCAATTGAATGTTTTACTTGAAAAGAAAAACTTTTTGCACAGCATGGGGGTGGCATAGTAGTTAGCACTGCTGCCTCACAGTGCTAGGGACCCGGGTTTAATTCCAGCCTTGGGTGACCTGTATGAAGTTTGCATTTTCTCCCCGTGTCTGCGTGGGCTTCCTCCAAGTGCTCCGGTTTCTTTCCATACTCCAAAGTTGTGCAGGTTAGGTGGATTGGCCATGCTAAATTGCCCCTTAGTGTCCGGGATGTGTAGGTTAGATGAATTGGCAATGGTAAATGTGCGGAGTTACGGACATAGGGCGGGGAGGGAGGCCATGTGTAAGATGCTCTTTCGGAGAGTCAGTCCAGCTCCAATAACACTCAAGTAGCTCAACACCATCCAGGACAAAGCAGCCCGCTTGATTGGCACCCCATCCACAAACACTCACTCCCTCTCCCACCGACACTCAGTACACGCTGCTGTTACTATCTACAAGATGCACTGCAGCAATTCACCAAAGATCCTTAGACAGCACTTTCCAAACCCACGACCACTTCCATCTAGAAGGACAAGGGCAGCAGATACATGGGAACACCATCACCTGCAAGTTCCCCTCCAAACCACTCGCCATCCTGACTTGGGAATATATCGCCGTCCCTTTGCAGTCACTGGGTCAAAATCCTGGAACTCTGTCCCGAACAGCATTGTGAGTCAACCCACAGCGCGGGGACTGCAGCAATTGAAGAAGGCAGCTCACCACTACCTTCTCAAGGGCAACTACGGATGGGCAATAAACGCTGGCTAGCCAGTGGCGCCCACGATTGAATTAAAAAATCATCTCCGTTCCAACCACCTATTAAACAAGAGAGGAGCTTTTTTTTTGGATTTGTTCCATTCTGATTGGTGTATTTATTAGCAATTCCTCCAGAGAACAGTGAACGTTCTGGTCTCATGATGGGGCTTTTCCGCACATCGGGGCTAAGATGACAATCTTTGGAGATTAATGTTTTGACTTGTCATCCCTTTCTTGATTCTGTTGGTTGTGCCAATGCTCTGTGCCACAATGCAGTTCACTGAAAAATGGAAAACCAACAAAGAAAAAAGAAAGAAGTTTCAGGTCTGTGGGGATTGTGGGAACAACTGGATACAGTTATTTGTTAAATGCGCCATTACAGACATGATGTGCTGAACGACCTCCTCCTGTGTCGTATTATTCTAAGCTGATTATGGCAATCAAACTCCCCAAGAAAGCAACAGCAATTTGCACAAATTTGTGCCTTCAATTTAATAAAAGTTAGATTGTTAATGCTAAAATACAGTATATAGATTTGTAAATGAATATCCAGAATCTAAGTACTCCATCTATTTTAAAGAAGACACTTATGGGAGGTTTCGTTTTTTAAAAAAAAATCTAATTACTGATTTGGAAGCTGAACCACTAATTTGAGGCTATGTTGCCAGCTATACTTCTCATTTTAAAAACAAACTAACCACTTTTTTCTTCTAGTGAATAAATTGGACATAAAGTGCTGATTACCTCCAAGTGGGAGCATGCTTGGCTGATCTAATTGAGGGGAAAGTGTTTGGGGCTCTGAATTAATATAGTGTGTGGAAAAGTCCAGTGCTGAATTATACCAATTCATTGTTTTTCATGATGTCATCATTACTCACTCTTTAAAAGAGAACTGTACTCTTGGGAAAGTACTTTCAATGGTGGTCTTTCTTCTCTCAAAAAAATACTTCACTCAGACAAAAAGAGAAAGCAGTGTAAAATGTTGTCCGTTTGAAAGTAAGCACTCCTGGTTGTATTTGACAGAAAGCAGGGTCCTGGCATCTTGGATGTTCCCCACCAAACACCATTTGGTGTTCGCTGGATCTGCCAGAAAGGTCAGCCAAGTTTTGGCTAGCTGCGGCTAGCAAGAGACAGCATTCCCACATGTTGTTATTGACTCTGCCACCACAGCGTAATTTTCTTTTTTAAAAGTACACAGTTGGACGAAGGGTCATGGTTGATATTCAAATGGCGTAATTACATAGTGGAAATGCATTGGCACAAGCCCAGGACTGACCCACTTGAATACATGATCTGCATGGGACCTTTCCTGCTGCAAGGCAAAATAAAGAGTATCTCTTACATTGAAAATTCTTTGAATACTGTTGAGGGGGATGGTAATTTTAAACTCACCAGTCGTCATTTTTTTGAAATAAATAGATCCTTTGGTAGACTGGGGGAGGATGGAGAACTGGGAAGATGGTGTGTGGGGTACAGAGAAACTGCAGAAAGTGGAAATAACAAAATGCGGTTGTTCAAAGTACATCCTGTTTTATTTTTTTTTAAGGTATCCCAAAGGTGACAGCTTTTAAGTATTTAAAATATCACTGGAGTGGTCATAAGAATTTACGTGTAGGTGAAGAAAGGGGTTGTTGATCCACAAGCAGTTGAGCTAACCACTGGAGGCTTAATTCCCAGTAAATGGCAGAGCAAATGTTGATCTTGGCTATACAGAAGCTAGTGAGACTGAAACAGGTGAGCTGGATTGCCAGAATGACACCTATTTTGCAGTGCTTTCAGATATTCTCATCTATCTCGTGTCCTGGGGAGATGAAGCACTTAAAGTTAGCTAAGTATCAAAAGGATTACGTTTGTCTCTCTTCAGCTATATAAAAAATGTAATACACTTTAAAAGAGGTGGATAAAGCACTTTAGAATGTCCAGTGGTTATGGAAGTCACAGTGTATCATAAAATCCCTACAGCGCAGAAGGAGGCCATTTGGCCTATAAGGTCTGCACAGACTCTCTGACAGAGCATCTTACACAGGCCCTATCCTCGTAACCCCACATATTTACCCCACTAATTCCCCTAACCTGTACATCTTGGAACACTAAGCGGCAAATTAGCATGGCCAATCCACCTGACCTGCACATCTTTGGACACTAAGGGGCAATTTAGCATAGCCAATCCACCTTACCTACATATCTTTGGGAGGAAACCGGAGCACCGAGAGGAAACCCACACAGACACGGGGAGAATGTGCGGACTCCCCACATTCACCCAAGACCAGCTTCGAACCTGGGTCCCTAGCGCTGTGAAGCAGAAGCGTTAACCGCTGTCCTATCGTGCTGCCCCACTTTAAATATAAATGCAAGTAGTTTCATAACGATGTTTAACAAAAGAGACACGAGTCTACTTTATGCAAAACTGTCTTACTATATTAGGGAAGAAAGCAAAGGATACCTTGGAGGATGTGGAAAAACCTGTACTGATGCATTCCAACTTTTCGGCAAAACAAGAGTTGAAAATGAGCAAAGTTTTGAGATGCAGTAAAGTGGCGAGAGGAATAGAAATAAAAACCTGATCCAGATGGATCGTACTCAACCTTAAAGTTCCTTCATTTTTTCCATCTATTTTGGCTCATACTTCATTTCATCCTGCATTATTTCAGAAACTGCTCATGTCCAGGCTGTTTCCAATTCCACTTCTATTAGATGGGATTTTGGACTTTTACTGGTGTTTTGGGATTGTACTCTGTGACGCCATCAGTTTTTCTTTGAAAACCATAAATGCACATTCAGATATTGTATTCCTGTGGTACAAATTTGCAAATATTTAAACATTGTCTTTGTTGAATCCAAATACATTGTTTCAGATCTAGTGTACTCTGTATACTTTATATCTCTAAGGTCTATCACTTCAGTTCATGTACTTCAGTTATATAAAAAATCAGATACAAACTCTCTTCAGCCCACTAAAGCTTAACTCTTCTTGTACACAAGAATTCTTTAGCTGTTGACTTGGAGCATTTTTGTGTTAAATACATTTCTTGAAAGATTGGATGTCCAGTTTTGTTGAAGTATTGAGTTGTATTTGTTGCCACTGCATCAGTCCAGGAGGGTAGAGTACAAGCTGACACATTAAATAGTTTATTTTAACGAGTAACACTTCACCCGACTGGAACAAATGTGGCAAGTGGGGGCAAAGCAAGAGTAAAATAATTCCTTCAATCTCTGCTGCTTTTGTTACAATTTCTCTGCCAATGGTACAGCCTGTACCACTCCAAGCTGCCTTACTGATAAGAGAGTCATTCATGAGCAAGTCTACTGTGTAAGCATCAGAATACTATTCTATGATTGAGAGTTGTGGGGCGGGGTCACGCTGCTTAGCCTGATCTTGTCCTCATATGCATCCCAAGATGTGCACTTGTAATAGTAACCTCTGGAAGAGGTCACAGAACATAGAACAGTCCAGCACAGGGACAGGCCCTTTGGCCCACAATGTTGTGCCGAAAATGATGCCAAATTAAACTAATCCCCTGTCCTTGATTCATATATACCTCTGTTCCTTGCACATTCACCTATAAGCCCCTTAAATGCCCCTATTGTATCTGGCTGCACCCCCACCCCTAGCAACTGGTTCCAGACACTTGCCACTCTGTGTAGATTTAAAAACCTTGCTGCTTGCATCTCCTTTGAACTTTTCCCCCTCTCACCTTAAGCCCGTGCCCCCTAGTATTAGAAACTTCAATTCGGGGGGGGAAGATTCTGACTATCTACGCCCCTCTCAATTTTATAGACTTCTACCAGGTCTCCCCTCAGCCGCTCTAGAGAAAACGACACTAGGTCAGGAGCAGAAACTTAACATGGTCTCCCCTTCCCGAATGCGGACAGGCTGCAGAATGCAAATTTAGGATCATTGGCAAAAGAATGAGAGGGCAGAAGAGAAGATTTTTTTTTCATGCAGCCAATTAATATTGTCCTGAATTCACTGCATGACAGGAATGTGGAAGTAGATTCGGTATTCATTTCAAAAGGGAGATAATACTTGAAAACTAAATAGAGCTATGGGAAAGGGTAGGAAAGTAGGTCCAAAGATGTGTGGGTTAGGTTGATTGGCCATGCTAAATTGCCCCTCAGTGTCAGAGAGGCTAGCAGGGTAAATACGCGGGGTTACGGATTTTGATTTGATTTATTATTGTCACATAGAACATAGAACAGTACAGCACAGAACTATTAGTATACAGCGAAAAGTATTGTTTCTTGCGTGCTATACAGACAAAGCATACCGTTCATAGAGAAGGAAACAAGGCAGTTACAGTCATAGCTCGGGTGTAGAGAAAAATCAACTTAATGTGAGGTGGGTCCATTCAAAAGTCTGATGGCAGCAGGGAAGAAGCTGTTCTTGACCTTGGTATGTGTTGGTACGTGACCTCAGACTTTTTTTTTTTTTTCCCGACGGAAGAAGGTGGAAGAGAGAATGTCCGGGGTGCGTGGGATCCTTGATTATGCAAGCTGCTTTGCCGAGATAGGTAGGATTGATGTTAGTGCAGGCTCGATGGGCTGAATAGCCTCTTTCTGCACTATAGAGGTTCTATAAACTAGACAGCTCTTTCAAAGAGCTGGTATAGATATGAATGGAGGCTAAATGGCCTTCTAACACAGAAGCATTGAATTCATTGTGGTGCCCTGCCTGAAATTCAGTTGAGATCAATTAACGCAGCATTGATTGGGGTTTAAACCTGAGACCTCCTTTCTTTTATTGGGTCCAGCCAATCCTTTTTGTAAAAATACTGAGTATCTCAGAGGGTTACTAAGAGTTGTGACTTTGCTAACAAGCTGTGATTGTAAAAATTCAAATTAAATAGTTTCTGCTTTGGTTACAATTTACAATAATTCCTTTTAATTAAAATGCCAGGTACAATTTAGTCCATTAACCTGAATTCGTACGTGTTTCAGTGGCTTTAATAGTTGCATATTTTATAGGAATTACAAGCTGATTGTGGCTTCTCTTTTAACTGCAGAAAAACCCAGCATGGCTCATTAGACCAGAGTTCTCCACCTCAAAGCAGCATATCTGCCTCATATAATCATCCAGTCCTAGGAATGTATGATCCTAAAGATGACTTCCCGCTCAGAAAAACAGGTAATGTTGCACTTGAGTGCAGTTTTTCATAAAACAGCATGTTGATGTGAAAGCAGAGCTTTTGTCCTGCATCAAATAGAGAGAATTTACCTACTTTATTTTATGTTCGATTGTTGTAACAAGCATCAGACAGCTCATCTGTGAAGTTGCCACCTCTGAACGGGTTCAAACCCCATTCCAGAGCCAATAGGTTCAAACATTGAAATGCTGAAAGAGAAGAACTTCATTGTTGCTGCTGGCATTTGTTAGATGAAATGAAATTTTATTTATTAGTGTCACAAGTAAGCTTACATTAACACTGAAATGAAGTTACTGTGAAAATCCCCAAGTCACCACACATGTTCGGGTACACTGAGGGAGAATTCAGCATGGCCAATGTACCCTAACCAGCACATCTTTCAGACTGTGGGAGGAACCTGGAGCAACCGGAGGAAACCCACACAGACACGTGCAGACTCCACACACTGACCCAAGCCGGGAGTCGAACCCGGGTCCCTGGCGCTGTGAGGCAGCAGTGCTCCCTACTGTGCCACCGTGCTGCCCCCTATCTGCCCATTGTTGCTTTATTTTGAAATACTTTATTGCTTACATTGATTCAGCTTGACATTTGAACGAGTGAGGAAGTCCTTTTTATGCAGTTCTGACTTAAAGAAGGTACCTCTTGTTTCCTCAATGACTTTCCCTCCATCGTCAGATCAGAATTGGATTGCGTCTGCTATTAATTGCAATGTTCAGTTCTTTGGAAATCCCACAGAGAGAGGCATGTCTTTAATATTGTGGATTTCCTTTGCTTCTTGCAACAGGTACAACCCAATGTATATTTTGTAATTAGATGTGGTTGCAATCTAGAATTGTTGGGTGCGCTGGCATAGTGATTGCGTTACTGACTCTGAATAGCACTCCAAAGTGATCTCACAAACCACTCAGTTATTCTATCACCACCTCAAGGCAACTGGATGATAGATGCCTTATCAGGGAGGTCCACACCTGAGAATGAATTTATCCCACTGAATGTGTACCAGTTAGAGGTTTTGGCATTGCAGCCATCAAATGTTTCAGAGAATTCTTTGTAATATCTGCCTTGAGGGGTAAATGAGAATCTGACCTTGCTCTTATTCAGCATTAGGCTGTAACTTTGGCTTTTTACATGGCTGCATCTGGGTGCTAAAATAGTCTTTTATCTTTTTACAACAGTTTCAAAACTATGAATGTAATTTTGAAATTAGGCTGATTTATTTTTCATACCACTGAAATATTGAGGGGAAAAAAACAGCAATTTTTCTTTGTGAAGTTTTTTATTGTTAAAATAAAGTTTATTTATTTGTCACAAGTAAGGCTTACATTAACACTGCAATGAAGTTACTGTGAAATTCCCCTAGTCGCCACACTCCAGCACCTGTTCGGGTCAATGCACCTAACCAGCATGTCTTTCGGACAGTGGGAGGAAACCCACACGGACACAGGGAGAATGTGCAGTCTCCGCACAGACAGTGACCCAAGCCAAGAGTCGAACCCGGGTCTCTGGTGCTATGAAGCAGCAGTGCTACCGTGCTGCCATATTAATTCGTGGGACATGGGTGTCGCTGGCTAGGCCAGCCAGCATTTATTGTCCATCCATAGTTGCCCAAGGGCAGTTGAGAGTCAAACACATTGCTGTGGCTCTGGAGTCGCACGTTGGCCAGACCAGGCAAGGACGGCAGAGTTCCTTCCCTAAAGGACATTAGTGAACCAGATGGGTTTTTCTGACAATGGTTTCATGGTCATCAGTAGATTCTTAGTTCCAGATGTTTTTTATTGAATTCAAATTCCACCATCTGCCGTGGTGGGATTCGAACCCAGGTCCCCAGAACATTAGCTGAATTTCTGGATTAATCACCACTAGGCCATTGCCTTCCCTTTTTATTGTACCACAATACAAATTAACCATCGTTCTCAGCTACAAACCAGACAGTGTGGAAAATTGCCCAGATATCTTCTATCCACACACAGTCGGACAAATCCAATCTGACCAATTGCCATTTCATCAGCTGACTCTCAATCATGGAAGGTGTTGTCCATCAGGTGACACTTGCTGAACAATAACCTCTCCCTGATATTCAGTTGAGTTCTACAAGATTCGCTTAGCTGCAGATCTCATTACAGCCTTGGTCCAAATATGAGCTGAAGTACAAAAGTGATGTAAGAATGACTGCCCTTTACTTCAAGGCAGCAGTTGATGAGGTGCAGCATCAGGGATTGCCAGTCAAACTGGGGATTGGAGGAAAGCTCTCCTCTGGCTAGTGTCATACCTAGCACAAAGGAAAATGGTTGTGATTGTTAGAGGCCAATTTTGACTGCCTTATGACACCATTGTTGGACTCCCTTAGGAGACCCAACCATCTTCTGCTGCTTCATCCATGACCTTCCTTTCATCAGGAGGTCAGAGGTGTGGAAGTTTGCTGTTCAGTTCTATTCTTCAGACACTCTGCATACATACAGCAAGCCCTGGACAGCACCAGGCTTGGGCATGTCAATAACATTCAAAGCATGCTAATGTCAGGCAATGACCAGCTGCAATGAGAGCATAACCCCTCCCCTTGACATTACCATTGCTGAATCTCCCACTATCAACATCAAAGGAGAGACTGAACTGGACAAGCTGCACAAGAACAACTCTGAGGCGGGCTATTCTGTGGGGACTGCTCATCTCAAGACCCTCAACCTGTCTACCATCTACAAGGCATGAGTTAGGTCAAAAGCTCAACACCATCCAGGACAGAGTAGTCTGCTCGATCAGTACCCCATCCACCCCCTCAACAGGAATGCAGTCAGGTAGTGTCCCAACCCCAAGTACCATGGCTGAGTTTGTACCATCTCCAAGATGCATTGAACATAATATAAGAAATAGGAGCAGGAGTAGGCCATCTAGCCCCTCAAGCCTGCTCCGCCATTCAATAAGATCATGGCTGATCAGATAGTGGGTTCAGTTCCACTTACCTGCCCGCTCCCCATAACCCTTAATTCCCTTAATGGTTAAAAATCTATCTATCTGTGACTTAAACACATTTAACGAGGTAGCCTCTACTGCTTCATTGGGCAGAGAATTCCAAAGGTTCACTACCCTCTGGGAGAAGAAGTTCCTCCTCAACTCTGTTCTAAATTGACTCCCCTGTATTTTGAGGCTATGCCCCCTAGTTCTTGTTTCCATTGTAAGTGGAAATAACCTCGCTGCTTCTACCCTGTCTAGCCCCTTCATTATCTTATATGTCTCTATAAGATCTCCCCTCAACCTTCTAAACTCCATTGAGTACAGGCCCAGTCTACTCAATCTCTCCTCATAAGCTAACCCCCTCATCTCCGGAATCAACCTGGTGAACTTCTCTGTACCCCCTCCAAAACTAATATATCCTTTCTTAAATAAGGGGACCAAAATTGTACACAGTACTCTAGTTGCGGCCTCACCAGTATCCTGTACAGTTGCAGTATGACCTCCCTGCTTTTATACTCCATCCCTCTCGCGATAAAGGCCAACATTCCATTTGCCTTCTTGATTACCTGCTGCACCTGCAAACTGAGTTTTTGTGATTCATGCACAAGGACCCCCAGGTCCCTCTGCACAGTAGCATGTTTTAATTTTTCACCATTTAAATAATAGTCCATTTTACTATTATTCCTTCCAAAGTGGATAACCTCACACTTACCAACGTTATACTCCATCTGCCAGACCCTTGCCCACTCACTTAGCCTATCCAAATCTCTCTGCAGACTCTGTGTCCTCCACGCAATTTGCTTTCCCAGTCATCTTTGTGTCATCCGCAAACTTTGTTACCCTACACTTGTTCCCCTCCTCCAGATCATCTATGTATATGGTAAATAGTTGAGGCCCAGCACCGATCCCTGCGCACGCCACTAGTCACTGATTGCCAACCGGAAAAGCACCCATTTATTCCGACTCTCTGCTTTCTGTTAGATAGCCAATCCTCAATCCACGCTAACACTTTACCCCCAACTCCGTGTAGCTTTATCTTATGCAGCAACCTTTTGTGGGGCACCTTATCGAATGCCTTCTGGAAATCTAAATACACCACATCCACCACTGCAGCAACACACCAAGGCTTCTTTGGCAAATATGTCAACTTTACCACATCGAAGGGTAAGCTTAGTCAGTGCATGCAAACACCACCACCTATAAGCTCCTTTCCAACTCCATCCGACTTGGAAATATATCATTCATTGCCACTGGCTCAAAATTCTGAAACTTCTTTCCAATAGTGCTGGATATATCTACACCACATGGACTCCAGTGATTCAAGGCAGCAGCTCACCACCACTTGCTTAAGGATAATTAATGTTGGGTAATAAAGGATCTTGGCAATGATCTAATGGACATCCTTTGATCCACAATGTGCCTGACTCCAAAGGTTCTTATAAAGGGTAATTTTGTAATGCAGGCTGACACCCATCAGGAATAGGATCGGGATTGGCTAAATTAATTTCACATGGAAGCAGAAAAAGGAAGCCATTGGCCAATTGGTCTGGGCTGGATTCAACTGCCAGGTCCCAGATCAGTAAGGATATTGTGCTAACTGTCTCACCAGCTAGACCACTTCATTGGATTTAACTATTAAAACAATTAGCGTACAATGGAAAGTATCACTGGGTTGTAAACATTTAAGCGTGCATTATGGACACAATACTTTATTGATCTGCCTTGATTCATTTTCTTATTCCCCACATTAAATAATGAAAGTTGGATGGGAAATTGCCATTATTACAAACTGGATCGGTTCCAGTTGCATTGAGATCTATTTCTGCTATTTGCATTTATTTCTAACTAGCATTTCATAGGATTTCAGTTCTTTATTCTAAATGTTTTGGTCTCCAAATTTTGTCATCTTCCTTCACTGTTCCTCCATGTAGCATGTCTGGCCAGTACTGTAGTCATCAGCAGCAGGCATGGCCTAGTCCTGGGTGCTGCTATGACACCAGTAGCTCCCGCTGTTTCCGTTATTTACTTGCATACATTTCAAATTTTTTAAATACAAAGGCTTTAGCTTTGCATCTTGCACACCGAGGCAGATTTCCAAACTAGTTTCCAATGCAACATGAATCAGGGCATCAAATGTAGCACTAAATGGCAGTTCCTTTTCACTGAAAATATAGCAGTAATAAACAATAATATGCATCTTAGTGAATTATAAGGCAGCTACATAAACTGGAGACTGGAATTCAAGTGCTCTTGAACCTCAAAGTATTCGGTTTCTCCGAATTTTGTTCATAACTTGGATTTTTTGAATAAAGGTTGCTTAAGGTTGATTTTAATAAAGTGTGTATAAAAGAAATTGATTAATTTTATCCCAACCTTCCTCTTTAAATTGTGCTCTAAAATCCTGAAATGATCACCAGCATGCACAGTGTAAATGGAGGCATTCATTGCGTTGTGTCAGTGATGTAACATGTAACGGTAGCAATCTTTTTTACTGTATACTTTTGGCTGCTATGATTAGATAGTAATAATCCCATTATGTATAGCTCAAAACCCCAAAATGGCATTCGTTGGTGAAATGAGCCCTTATTACTGGCTGTGAACCAACTCGGCTCATGTGTAAAGAACTGTGTAGAGTTGACATGCCAGAATCCACAATAAGCACACAAAATTACTGCTTGTGATTGCTCGGTCAATTTTAAGGCTGGTGGTGGAATGCCAAATGAAACCTCTATGGGTGTTCTTTCTGCAAACAAGAGCTAACAATTGTACGTACATATGAGCTAGCTGAACTCTCCAAACAAAGGAATGCTAAGCAGGAAAGCAAGGTCCTCATTACTTCACCAATTGCCTGCTTTAGTTTATGTAGTTGCATTCTGCAATATTTGTTGTACTAGTTAGAATAGAGAGCTATTCCTAAGCACTATAATGCAACAAGAAATAATAGCAGAACTTGCTGGAAAAACTCTGCAGTTCTGACAGCATCTGTGGAGAGAGAAGCAAAAAGTTAATGTTTCAAATCCAATGTGATTTCTTCTCCTGCATCAGCGGTATTTTACCCTTATAATTCAACAAACATTTGTTGTCAGTTCTGCTGCATTATAGGCAAGGTCAAACAGTCATATTGGTACATATTCTGATTTTTGGCTGTATACACCTCGTGTCTTTATAACTAGCAGTAGTTAAAATCACTGCAAGCTGCAGCATTTCATCCTGGATCAGTTTGTTGCCTTGTTTTTCTAACTAAAATTATGACCAGGATGGGAAGAGTGTGCAGTTGATGTAACCCCACTATTCCGCAGGTCACAACATTGGTATAAGTGTTTACTTCATTCACCAAAATGGCCAATTACTTACCTTTGTAGCTATTAGACCCAGAATGAAAGAGACTTTAACCAGGCTTCTTTCAATAAACTCGATGATTAATTTACTATAAAACAAAACTTCCTTTTTAAAGCAAGTTCAAGAAATGGTTCAGACACAATTGTACTCTGGAAGCATAATGATCCATCCCTTTCTTTAAAAAAAATCCAGCATGTGCACATATATACGCACACAAACAAAAGACAAACAGATGGGGGTCTCTGCAGAGGTGGGCTTTGGAAGAAAGGCTTTACAAAATAAAGGATAAAGTTTGCAGGGTTTTGATGTTGTCGATCTGGAGCTCGCTTGTGTGAAAATCCAGTCGACTTCTGGAGGTTCTCATCAACCGAGCTTCGGCATATACGAGAATATAGAGCTGGATCAATTCTTCGTGTCTCAGCTTTTCAGGTTTCCAAATGCAGACAAGTTTTACTCGAAGAGGATTCTCTGGCAGCAGTTTGATAACCATGCATTGAATTTCCAGCAAGGCAGAGAGAGAGAGCAAACTAAGGCAACTTTCCTTCTCGGCCTATTCACACACAGACATTTAAAAAAACCACAGGCTCAAAACTTACAGCTTGTCTTTGAGATGTGATTTCCAGTAAATCATTAGCCTTTGCCAGTTTTTCCCCATCAATTAAAGTGATTATGATTCAAAACAAGCCAACAGCTCATTCCCCCTCTAGTACCATGCTGGCCAGGTGATTTTGTGGAAAAGGCTGGCTTGCTCTCAGTTCAAAGGTGTACTTGTGACCTTTCTTTAAAAAAGAATTCAGCTCCACATCCAAGTGTCCAGATACTGCAATGTTTTTCCATATTTTGAAAGAAAATGTATAGTTTTGAAAGTTACGATTCTAACACTTGGAGCAAAGAAGCCTGCAAATATCATGTGGCTGGTTCTGGCTGAACCTGAAATCTTTTTAAAGCACTCGAAATCTTGCCATCTTGACTTATATCTCCATTAAATGAAATATACAATTGAGAGAGTTTATTTATTAGCCACAAGTAGGCTTACATTAACACCACAATGACCAGTACTGTGAAAATCCCCCTAGTCGCCACACTCCGCCTGCTTGGGTACACCTGAGGGAGAATTTAGCATGGGCAATTCACCTAACCAGCACACCTTTCAAACTGAGAGGGGGGAAACCGGAGCAGCCGGAGGAAACCCACGCCGACACGGAGAACATGCAAACTCCACACACACACACACACACACTGACCCAAGCCAGGAATCAAACCCAGGTCCCTGGTGCTGAGAAGCAGCAGTGCTAACTGCCGTGCCGCCCCTAATTCCCTCTTGAATTTTGTAATGCTAGCCATCTTTTCTAGTCATTCTGTTCCACACATCATTTTCTATTTGAAGTAATTAGTTCTGAATTGTCTGTACACCTTTTTGGTGCAGCTGTTTTACACGCACTTGAATAAATAGAGCATTTGATGTTGGGAAAAAGCCTTGACTTCATTACCATTCATTTTCAGTTGAAAGTTATGGTGCACATCCATCCTCTAGTTCCTCCTGAGAAAAATCGGGTAGGAACCATTACAACGTGCTTATCATTTTCCTGAGGGTTTAAACTCCTGGAAAATAAAGGGAATTCAGCTTCAATAAAAAAAGCAAACATATTCCACAAGGGAGGAATGTGTGCTATGGCATCAGATTTATCATAAAGAGAAAATCACTAAGTTTGCTGTTCTATTGTGTTGAAAAAGCAGTGATCCATTAGGATTTTTTTTGAAAACCTAATATGAATCTTTATTGAATTGAGATTTTTTAAACTAATTCCCCTTTCATAAATAATTGAAGGGATTGTGCTGCATGACTCATATTATTTCGTTCCTTCTGAAGGAAGGTGCTAAGAATGTAAGCTTAAGAAGGTGCAGATTTCTAGAAGGACAAATTCAAAAAAAATCATGCAGCAAGTTTATTTTTCAAACATCGAAGCTAAGAGCAGGAGTAGGCCATTTGGCCTGTTGCGCCTGCTCCGTCATTTAGTATGATCATAGCTGATCTTTGATCTCCATGCCATATTCCCACTTTCTCCCCATTCCCCTTAATGCCAATCAAATCTTTAAAAAAACCTCTCTTGAATACACTCAGTTACATGGCCTCCACAGCCTTCTATGGTAGAGGAGAACTCCACAGGTTCACCACACTGAATGAAGACATTTTTCCTCATCTCTGTCTTAAACGGTTTACTCCGTATCCTGAGACTGCGTCCCCTGGTTCTAGATTCCCCAACCAGGGAAAACATCCTCCCAGCATCTAATCTGTCCAGCAACACTGAAATTTTAAACATTTCAATCAAATCTTCTCTCGTCCTTCTAAGCTCTAGTGAATACAGGCCCAATCGAACCGATCTCTCCTCATAGGACAGTCCGTGCCACCTGGTATCAGCCTAGTGAACCTCTGCTGCACTCCCTCTATGCTAAGTATACCCTTTCTTAGATAGGGAGACCAAAACTGCTTACAATACTCCAGGTGTGGCCTCACCCAGGCTCTATATAACTACATTAGGACATCATCACTTCTGAACACAAATCCTCTTGCAATGAAGACCAACATACCATTTGCCTTCCTAAATGCGTGCAGCACTTGCCTCTCCACTTTCATTAACTGGTGTACAAGGACACCCAGATCCCTCTATATATCCACACTTCCTAATATGTCACTGTTGAGATAATATTCTCCCTTTCTGTTTTCACACCAAAGTGTATAGCTTCACATTTCGCCACATTGTATTGTATTTGCCATGTTTGCCCACTCAACTTGTTTAACTCACCTTGAAGCTCCTTTACTTTTACAGCCTGAGCTTAATGCAACCACCTATAGTCATTTACGGTATAGAAGGAGGCCATTTGACCCATCAAGTGTAGCAGTCCAGTCACTTCCATTCCCTGCTGTATTCCGGTAGCCTTGCAGGTCTTTCCCACTAAAGTGCCTATTCAATTTCCTTTTGAAATTATTGATTGTCTCTGCATCCACCCTCATGGGCAGCGAACTTCTCATTACCATTCACTGCGTTAATCATTTCTTCCTCGCATGCTCTGGATCTCTTGCTCAAAACCTTAAACCTAGTCCTGTACCACCAGCTAATGGGAACAACTTTTCTTTGTCTAACTTATTCAAACCTGTCACAATCTTGTACACTTCTATTAAAACTTCTCTCAGGATCCTTTGTTCCAAGGAGAACAATCACAGCTTCTCCAACCTAACGTTGTAGCTAACCCTTAATTCTGGAACCATTCTTGTATATCTCCTTTGCATTCTCCCATCCTCCTTATAGTGGGGTGCCCAGAACTGGACACACTATTCCAGTTTGGGGCCTAACCAGAGCTTTGTGCAGTTTTATAATAACTTCCTTGCTTATGTATTCAGTACCCATGTTTATGAAGCCCAAGATCCCATTCTGCTAGCCGATCTATATCCTTTTAACATCTGTTGATATCACCCTCACCATTTGCTGCACCTCCAAATTTGGTATTAACAGAATATTTGGAAATAATATTCTGTATTCCTAGCACACTTGGGAGCACCATTGTCAGCCATCCTCCAGTCTGAAAAACAACCAACTGCCACAATTTACTGTTTTCTGTCTTTGAGTCAATTTTTTAAACCCAAGTTGACACTGATCCTCCTATTGCAGCCTTTTATGCGGTACTTTGTCATTCATTTTCTTAAAATCCATATAAGCAACATCTACCACAATTCCCTCATCAAGTTTCTGTTACTTTGTGAAAAAATTCCATTAGATTAGTTGAGCACCGTTTGCCTTTCAGAAACCCGTGTTAACTATCCTTCATTAACTCCATCCTCTCCAAGTGTCTGTTGGCTTCTTTCTCTGAATATTGTTTCTCAAACCCTACCCACCACTAATGTTAAACTAACCAGCCTTTAGTTGTTAGGACTGTCCTTACTCCCTTTCTCGAATAACGGTGTCGCATCAGACACTCACCAATCCTCTCGCACCTCTCTTGTTAACAGCTTGGCAAGTTTTCATGAGCAGATCTCATCTCTCATGAACTCAAACCTATTTATTTTGCTCTGTCTTATTCAATTAATAATTAAATTCCATCACAGTAAATTGCTTCTGTAACTGAGCATGTTGAATACTTATTATGACTCCTGTCATTTCAAAAGTTGGAAAGTATTTGCGTTAGACCACATTGTACACGCTCAAGTATTTGTTCACATTCTCTGTAAATAAAAATTATAATGGAGAAGTAAAAAAAAAATACAGTGTTGATGGGTGTAATGATTGTATAATATTATATAGGGACAACCTCAGGCTAAAGGGACAATCCTTTAAAACTGAGATGAGGAGGAATTTCTTCAGCCAGAGAGTGGTGAATCTGTGGAACTCTTTGCCGCAGAAGGCTGTGGAGGCCGGGTCATTGAGTGTCTTTAAGACAGAAATGGATAGGTTCTTGATTAATGAGGGGATCAGGGGTTATGGGGAAAAGGCAGGAGAATGGGAATGAGAAAAATATCAGCCATGATTGAATGGCGGAGCAGACTCGATGGGCCGAATGGCCTAATTCTGCTCCTATGTCTTATGGTCTTATAAGAGAGCTAGAAACAAAGGTCAAACCTAACCCTCTCTGAATTCTGCGTTCAGTTATCCTTACAGTTTCTTTGATTGGATAAGTTAAAACCTTTGTTATTCCGTAATTTTAGTATGCATTCTTGAGATATGGAGTGTTCACAGTCGGCCTACTTTGTTCATCAATAGGGCAGTGGAAGGTAGCAGTTGTTTTCATAGGACACTCTGCATTTCCACCAGACAAACTTGCCCTGCTAAGATGCGAAGCTACAAAGTTGACTGCTGTATGTATTAATATTTTAATGGTGTTGCCCTCAGCCAGTGGGATCTACTGATTTTTATGAACAGTGACACTGCCCACTTCTCAAATGATGCCTAGCCAGTCCATGGTTTTATACTTAAAGAACAAAGAACAGTACAGCACAGAAGCAGTACCTTTGGCCCTCCAAGCCTGCGCCCATCATGATGTCTGCCTAAACTAAAACTGTATGCATTTACGGAGTCCGTATCCTTCCATTCCCATCCTATTCATGTATTCGTCCAGAAGCCCCTTGAATGCCGCTATCGTACCTGCTCCCACCACCTCCCAGGCAGCGCGTTCCTTTGTGTAAAAGAACTTGCCTCGCACATCTCCTCTAAACTTTTACCCACAACCGTAAACCTATGTCCCCTAGTACTTGACTTTCCTACCTTAGGAAAGAGCATCTGACTATCCACTCTGTCCATGCCACTCATAATCTTGTAAACCTCTATCAGGTTGCTCCTCAACCTCTATCGTTCCAGTGAGAACAAACCAAGTTTATCCAACCTCTCCTCATAGCTAATACCCTCCAGACCAAGCAACATCCTGGTAAACCTCTTCTGTACCCTCTTCAAAGCATCCACTTCCTTCTAAGTGAAGGTCAGGCCTCAATTTTGAAACCTGTTAAAGATAGGCTTAGATATTCTAGCTTATCAGGCTAAAATTCTATAGATAAAGTTCTATACTTCATTGACTTTGTGCTGTGGAGCTAATGGCAGCTGTATTACTGACTTTAATTCTGTCACAGGTGGCCTATTCCACCAAAACATGTAGAGTAGCTATAATGTGTTGAGGATTTGTGCATGACATCTGCTCTATGCTGGCTAGTGAAATGGTCTGACTGCTATTAATTTGTATGGAGATTTCTCAACCTTATGGGGGAGCAGCATCCACCGTGTTCGTCCCTCCTCTCTTCCTCCTCTTCCTCCCTCCGACTTCCTGAAGTCACTCTGTAGTATGAATTCACTAATTTTCTGGCATTTGCACTTGTTGGGGCCAGTGCAGAGAAGTAGGAACCTTGGCACCTCAAAATTTGATTTGGTAACCTCTGATTTTCTTAGTATTAGTTAAAAGGAGAAAATCAGGGTGTTTTGAGTGCCATTGGGATCATGGTTTGGGCTGGATTATCATTGCTGAGCTGGTTAGTTCCATTCCTGGCCGATTATAATATTATAAACACTTACCAGTAATATTAAGGCATGTAGTCTACTTCCGATATTAATTGATTAAAAGAACGAAAATGTTGTATTTGACACATCTGACTTTATTGGAATTATTTTTATTGAACTTAATTTAAGAACAACACTAGTCCAATGCGTTAATCAAGCTGCTTGTATTGAGATTTGAAAAGTGTGAATGAATGGCTAGTTCAGAGTTGGCATTGCTGTGTAAAATCAGCATTATATTCGGTCTTAATGTTGCACTATAGCCTCAGTGCCACATTTTTCTTTAATATGTAGGTTATGATTCAAATTACATGATGAGAGCAGTTTGAATTATGTTTGGTGCTCGTTTTTAGTGAAGGACTGTATTTCAAGCAGGTAATACGAATTAGATTCACAGATGAAAATGAATAAAAGCACCCCAGTTGTGAGTAGATAAATTAGAGGCTTTTTGTATAGGTCACCACTATTTAAGAACAACAAAGCTTCCACCATTGAGAGTACTGTAATTCAAAGGAAGCTGAAACTGCATGAGTGGGCTGACACTAAGAAGCCTGTAATTTGTGTAGCTGCTTTGTTGAGCTTAGCATTAAATGCTCTGTCTCTTGAGTTGAAGAGGTGATCTTTGTCATCTGCCCACACACATTTCCTGTCGAACAGCAGACCAATCACTCCTGTCTGCGCATTCATTGTCCAGCGCCCACGCACAGTTAAACGGAATATACTTGCAACTTGTCATTAAAACTGAATGCACACTGACCCAAAGGGCCTTGTACTCGACTGGCAATTTGCTGTGGGGAACAAGAGTTTTTTTTCTGGGCAAGCACTTGAGGGAACGCGCACGTAATTTCATCTTCAAGCCAAGGGATGGCAACTGTTGTTATGTTGTCCGGATTATGATGTGAAGGATTAATAATTACACAGACAGCATTTTTAATCTCACACTGTTCTGCAGAAGTGATTATTCTGGAGTCAGAAATGGGTTTATTGGACGCAAACGCTAAATATTAGAGAAGCTGAATATCTGAAATAATTTAAAATTCTGCAAAATGATCAACTGGTCCAATAGCATCTGTGGGGAGAGAAGCCATTAATGTTTCACATTAATGTTACAATTGAAGTGCCTAGATTTAATTGCTTATGCTACAAACTGTAGATTTGCAATAATTTCCAGCATCTTTTGTCGGAAAATTCAGAATGGCAGATTGTTTTGAATTATAAGTTTAATTATTTTTAAATAGAGAAGTAATTGAGGCTCTTCAGAGATTTCCAAAGGCAGCTCTTTTACTTTAAAGCTAAATTTTTTTCTCATTTTGAATTTGCATGCATATTACTTTGGTGATATTATCAGTTGAAAGTAGATGATTCCTTCTGACGTTAACGCCACACTATTTAAATGGAACTATTCATTCACAACCTTCTAACTTTGGCCATGGCTCAGCTTCTCCCAGCTATCTTTTCATGAATGAATTGGTGTTGCATTTCAGTACACTGTTGTAATAGATGCAGGATATCACATGGGCACAGGAACTTGATGACACAATGGAATCTGAGCCTATAAGATTTGAGGAACAATGTTGGACAGTACGCAATTTGGTATTCTCTTTCTAATTCAAAGTTTGGAGCAATGTCAGTACTACTTTCACAAATGTCACTCTCCCCCCATCTCCTGGTGAAGGTGGAGCAAGATCTTTCAAGAAGTGCTGAGATTCTCTTGGACCCAGCATGATAAGGTCTGGCAGTACTGGCATTGCATCTAACACAAAGTTGAAAGTTTATTTATTAGTGTCACAAGTAGGCTTACATTAACACTGCAATGAAATTACTGTGAAAATCCCCTAGTCGCCACACTCCGGCGCCTGTTCGAGTACACAAAGGGAGAAATTAGCATGGCCAATGCGCCTAACCAGCCCATCTTTCGGACTGTGGGAGGAAACCGGAGCACCTGGAGGAAACCCACGCAGACACAGGGAGAATGTGCAAAACTCCACACAGACAGTGACCCAAGCCGGGAATTGATCCCGGGTCCCTGGCGCTGAGGCGCAGCAGTGCTAACCACTGTGCCACCCCAGTACCCTCTTCCCTGTAAACATGCAATTCTCATGAGGTTTACAATAAGCTCTGCATGTTAGGCATACAGCCCAAGGGCAAAGCATTTCAAATTGAATATTCGAGAAAGTTCAAAGGGATTCAACTTTTCTCCAGACTGGATGTTTGACTTGGAATTGACTCGATACAATTTCTAATGCTCACAATATTCACAAGATGCATTCCATATCAGGAATACTGCCCGAGGGGCTCTACAGAGTTTCCAGACCCTTTGGGTAATATGGCTGGAAGGCCTTAGACAGTGGCTTTTCCCCATTGTGCCTCAGTAGAGACTGACCAAAGCTTTAGTGTTGTCCTTCAGCACATGGTCCTGGACCATGGAATGTGTTAGTCTGCAACACTCTGAGGGGACGGCAGGGATGAAACCGTGATGAAAGAGGAAGGAATGAGGAAGGATGTTCTTGCTCTCAAGGGAGTGCAGCAAAGGTTTACCAGGCTAATTCCGGGGATGGCGGGACTGATGTATGAGGAGAGATTGACTAGGTTAGGATTGTTTTCGCTGGAGTTCAGATGAATGAGGGGGGATCTCATGGAGACTTATGAAATTCTAATAATTCTACACAGGATAGATGTAGGGAGGATGTTCCCGATGGTGGGGGAGTCCAGAACCAGGGGTCACAGTTTGAGGATTCAGAGTAGACCATTTAGGACGGAGATGAGGAGACATTTCTTCACCCAAAGAGTGGTGAGTCTGTGGAATTCATTACCACAGGAAGTAGTTGATGCCAAAACATTGAATGCATTCAAGAGGCGGCTGGATATAGCACTTGGGGCGAATGGGATCAAAGGTTATGGGGAAAAAGCAGGATTAGGCGATTGAGTCGGATGATCAGCCATGATGGTGATGAATGGCGGAGCAGGCTCGAAGGGCCGAATGGCCTCCTCCTGCTCCTATCTTCTATGTTTCTATGATCACCTGGTAGGGGTGTGCTTCTCAGCCTTTTGACTAAGTCGGGCGTCAGATCCGTCTCTTGTGTCTTGTATGTCTCTCTTGTGGAGACCATGAGTTGGATTCAATATGAATTGGCTTTTGGAGAAAGTGAGGAAATGGGTTAACGGCTTGCCCGGTCCTCTCTGCGCATTGGCTTTGTAACTTTGAGAATGGAAAATTTTAACATGGGCTTTCCCACCCAGAACTTCATTCCGGTGGTGGCATATTTACTTAAGCCACCATCCCGCTTAAGTAAATAGCCTTCACACCTCCAAGCTCACCATCGTGGGAGCGCAAAGTTCCAATCCAAATGTCACTTAATAAAAGCAATGTGTTGAAAAATTTAAATATTTGATTTCTGGGGGTGGGAAAGCACAATTCTATAAATAAATCTCATTTATATAAGTCAGGTAGGATGTGTCAGACCAAAAATGAAAAGTTAATTTGATTACACCATTGTGAAATGTCAAGAAATTGCTGATCATCTTGAAAGCAAAAGCTAAATTTGCCACCTTCAGTGGAAAGTATAAGAAGTTACATTTACTTTGGAAACTACTTCCATTCGCAGGTGAACATTTTTTTTCTATTCAGACATATGCCAAAGAAAAATATAACTCTTTATTTTCTTTAATGTGGAGATGCCGGCGTTGGACTGGGGTGGGCAAAGTAAGAAGTCTCTCAACACCAGGTTAAGGTCCAACAGGTTTATTTGGTAGCATGAGCTTTCGGAGCACTGCTCCTTCATCAGGTGAATCAACTGAAAGCTCTGAAAACTTGTGCTACCAAATAAACCTGTTGGACTTTAACCTGGTGTTGTGAGACTTATTTTCTTTATATATCCAAATGATATGTTAACAATGGTAGGTAGGATGGACTGAGTAAACAAATTTAATGGACTTGGTTTAAGCAGGGAGTGTAAGTAGACCAGTGACTGTTTGCCGCAAGTGTTTTTTTACAGTTCAAAACCTCTCATTTTCACAACCTCTGCAGTATTCTCAGTATATCATTCTGTTACGCATAACAGAATGTAGAAATTTGGAGGGATCAGGCACAGTTCTCAGTTGAGGAGAGGACAGAGTCAACGTTTCGAGTCTCGATGACCCTTCGTCAGAGCGAAAAGCAAAGAGAATCAGCAGTGATTTATACTATTGGGGGGGGGAGGAGGGTGGAATGGGACAAAGGGAATATATATAGATCCTCATTTACATTCCCTTTGTCCCATTTCAAACCCCCCCGCAGTATAAATCTCTGATTCTCTTTACTCTTAGCTCTGATGAAGCGTCATCAGAGACACGAAACGTTGGCTCTATTCTCTCCCCCCAGATTTTCCAACATTTTCTGCTTTGTTTTGGATTCCAGCATCCGCGGTATTTTACTTTTATCTTACTGTTCTCGATCACTTGCCCTAATCATATGCGCAGCATGTTGAAACACCCAGTGGGGTGCGCTACAGGTTGTGCCCAAAATCTTACGAAATGCCCAATCACTCCCATGTCCTTGCTGAACAGAAGCTAGGAACTGACTACGGGTAACGGAAGAAATACTGTTGCCATTCCTGAAACAGACTTATTTCCAACATTTGGGTATGGTACAAAGTGACTCAAAATAAGAAAGGGAATAAATACAGACACCTTAAATTGAATCTTGTCCTCTACATTGCTTAAAACAAAGTCTTATTTCTGTGTAAAACAATATCATGGAATATTTACCAAACTTTCCTTCCAGCTTAGCTTCAGTGCTAAGCTACACTCTGGTGCCTCACTAAGAGAGTCAGTGAGATCTTTGACAGTGAGTATGGCAGGTTACCTGAGTACTGGTTATATTAGGCTCAACTCAGCAAAGCCACTGTATAATAATCAGGAGTGAGAACCTCGATTAGTTGATTACACTGCCTAACCCAGGGTTGTCATGGCCAATTGTAGACCTGTTGTCGCCGTGACTGAAATTAGATAATTTGGCTCTGGATTGTTCAGCGGCTTAGGTGAAGCTGCGGCTGGATCCTTGATATTACTCAACAATCCTGCCCAGGCTTTGGCCCACCCTGCAGTTCATCATTAATCCTGAGCTAATCCACTTCTGATCATAATCCTGATTTTGTGATGTCTGCTTTTATCCCAACAAGGGTGTTTGATGAGTGCACTGACGCGTATGTCACCTGAAAGCCAGGAATATCCATTTATTTATAATGGAATTCATTTGGCGGTGGAACGAGAAAGACTTTAGTTTAAGTGCATTACCATATATTCAATCTTGGATGATTCAATCTTGGTCTTTCCAGGTGGCACCAGGGGAGCAGGATGGGTAAGGGGCTCTGCCAACTTGCTTGTGGCTTTGTATAAGTCTTTGGGGTCTAGTCTTTGTAATATGGAGATATTTTCTTTGCCTATGGGCTGATAATGGGCCTCCTTCATTCTATTGGGCAGCAGGCTGGGTTGGTTGGTTGGAATCAGGGTTGTGCGATATTCATCCGGTGTTTTTTGTTTTGTAACCCTGGCATTTATAATGGAGGTTTATATTATGTGGAATCCTTTACTTAAATTCTGGATAAGACCTGTAGTGCCCTAGCAGGATGGTGGGCAAGCAGTTTGGTATAGTGGTGGTGGGTATGGCTTTATAAGTCCTCCAGGTGTCGCGTTTTTCTTTTATTTTTGTTAGTTTGGGACTAAAGAATCCTTGTTGGTCTCCGATGAAGGCACAGGAGATCATGTATCCTGGAAAAATTTATTGTCTTTGGTGTCTCTGGCATAGCTGGAACTGGGGGAAATATACGCTGGTGCACACCCGAGTGTGTTCGGGGAATCCTTGGTTGTCCAGCCTTTTGGGTTGGTTTCCTATATTTTCCTTGCTACATGGGTAGTTATGGTGACTGCTTGGTAGTTTGGCTCCTGGAATGTACAGTGAACACGTCATCGAGTCTACACCAACAACAATCCCACCCCAGGGTCTATCCCCATAACCCCACATATTTACCCTGCTAATCTACACATCCCGGGATTCTAGGGGGCAATTTAGCATGGCCAATCAACCTAACCCACACATCTTTGGACTGTGGGAGGAAACCGGAGCACCCGGAGCAGAAACACGCAGAGACTGGGAAAACGTGCAGACTCTGCGCAAACAGTGACCCAAGCCGGGAATCGAACCCGGGTCCCTGGAGCTGTAAGACAGCAGTTCTAGCCACTGTGCTACCATGTCTCCCCTAGATATCCCGTCTGTGGGTGTCTTGATTTCTTTTTTTTCGGGCGTGGGGAATGGATTAAATTCTCAGGCTGATGATGGGGCTTGAGTGGTACCTCTGGTGTGGCTGGAAATAAGTGAGGCTTATTTTGTGATGAGCATAAGTGTGGTGTGAGAATCCTTGGCTGATTGGCTCTTTTACCTTTGTCAATACCCCTGACTTTCTTCGGCTGTGTAGGCAAGGGTAGCAGCTATTCTAAAAATTCATACTGAGAAGGTGTGCAATTATATTGTAGGTTTAGGACTCCCTAATGGAAAGTATCCTGTTATTGGTGGGGTCCAGGGGTAGTTCGAGATACCTGGGCTCTCTCATCTGCACACTTCCTGTGAGGCTGTATAACTCTGCTCCTGTTATCTTGTGTATACTGTGTACACTTGAATGCCAGTTTGGGAATGTATCCTGATGATCCCCCCTTTCTGTGGTACTCTTTCATTGTTTGGAGGTTTTGGGGTGCTGTTTTAGGCAACAATTGGTTGTATTGGACCCCATAGAGGCTCCCTTATGCTGTGTAGCTCGGTGCTTGTTATCCTGTGGTGAGGGTGTGCGCCGTTGTGCCATGTGCTCATGGCTTTATCCTGTTACCTTGATATCCTCCACTCTATTATTCTTTCAATGTCCATACGCAGGGAGGCGCCAATGACGATGATTACAATGAATTGTAGTTGATAATATTCCAAACCAATTGTAATGATATTTGCTAGTCTTTTCTGTATGTATTTATGGAAAAGTGATGATGCTATACTGTATCTATCTTTGAGCATTTGTTGCATTGTTTATAAAAATGGAGGAAAATCTTCAATAAAATATATTTTTAAAAAATCATGAGGGAGCTGGACAGAGTAGACAGGGAGAAACTGTTCCCGATCGTAGAAAAGGATCAAGAACAAGAGGGCACAGATTTAAAGTGATTTGCAAAAGAAGCAAATGTAATGTGAGAGTGAATCGTTTTACACTCAGTGTGGTTTGGGTCTGAAAGGGTGGTTTGGGGGTGGGTTCAATCAAGGCGTTCGAGAGAACATTAAATGATTAATAGAATAGGAACAATGTGCAGGGGTACGGGGAAAAGGCAGGAGAATGGTACTAAGCCATGATGCTCATTTGGAGAGCTGGTGCAGACATGATGGGCCAAATGGCCTCCTCCTGCACAGTAACAATTCTGTAAATTACCCAAGCAAATCTTTAAAACTCAACTGCATTTATAACCACAGAGTTCAGATGCAGTACACTTCAAAAAATGTTACTGTTTCTGGCCTTGAGTGACTGTCTGTGTAAAGTTTGCCTATCCTCCCCATGTCTGCGTGGGTTTCCTCCCGGGTGCTCTGGTTTCCTCCCACAGTCCAAAGATGTGCAGATTGGGTGGATTGGCTGTGCTAAATTACTCCTTAGTGTCCAGAGATATATGTATGGGTTGGATGGATTAACCATGGTGAATGTGTGATTGTGGAGATGGGGCCTGGGTATGATGCTCTTTTGGAGAGTTGATGCAGACTCGATGGGCTGAATGGCCTCCTTCTGCATTGTAGGGATTCTATTTTATGTTCCATATTTCCTACACAGCTCATTTACATGCTCAAAATTAAATATCAAAAGAAATAAGTTTCATAATTAGCGTCATGGCAGCCTCATTATATTTCAAAGCTATTTGTTAAGAAGGATTAAAAATTAAAACTGAAATGAAGGAGGATTTCTTGGGGAATTAATGTTGAAATTGCCTCCCCGCCCCCCCCCCTCAATAATTTAATATTAGCCACTGACTGAAGCTCCGAATCTTTGTGGACAAATATGAGTTTAATTCACTTTTAAATTTGCCAATAGACTGTGGAAAATATGGGTGATCGTTGTATAACATTTCAAATGTTAACCATAAATATTCACAAGGTAAAAAAAATGTAATCCGAATCTTATTGGAAATGTGCTTTTAAGCATGAAAGACACTTCAGGTCAAGGCATGAAGTCCAGAGCTGTGAATGGCCCACTGCAACCCCTTTCAGTGTGAACATCTTCTGAATTCTTGAAGACATGTTTGTTTATTTAAAAACTGAGAACCTTTTTTAAAAAAAAAAGCCCAAGTTGTAAGAATACAAATGATATCTGTGAAAAGACATTAAGCCAGGCAGCCTATGACCCTTGCACTTCATGTTTTGATAAAGCTTCAACCTTATTGAAAGATATGAAATGCTGTAGTCAGGTTCGCATTTCAAAAGTGACACATTTGTTGGTCCTAATGGCCGTTGTGTTCTTAAAAATTCCAGCGTTCATTATTTTTCTATTTCTTTTAAAGTTTATTTGTTAGTCACAAGTAGGTTGACATTAACACTGCAATAAAGTTACTGTGAAAATCCCCTAGTCGCCACACTCAGGCACCTGTTCAGGTACACAGAGAGAATTTAGCACGGCCAATGCGCCTAACCAGCACGTCTTTCGGACTGTGGGAGGAAACCCACGCAGACACGGGGAGAACGTGCAGACTCCGCACAGACAGTGACTCAAGCCGGGAATCGAACCCGGGTCCCTGGCGCTGTGAGGCAGCTGTGCTAGCCACCGTGCCACCCCCACAAAGTTCACCAAGATCTCCATCCATAAGAACCTGAGCATAATATATAGCATTAAATTTGTTAGCTGGTTACACACACGGATTTTGTGTAGTGTGTGTGATCGGAGTTATTCCTGGCTGCTGAAAGAGGAGGATTGTTTTGTCATTGAATGCCTTTGTTATCAACGGGCTTCTTGCCTTGGCAGAGACAAAAGCATTTTGTGTACGCAAAATATTGTCGATGCTGGATATCTGAAAAGTTAACTCTGTTTCTTTGTCCACAGATGCTGCCAGACATTTTCTGTCTTTATAATACTTTTGCATAGGTGGTGGTTACCTGTAACCTATTACAGTAATGGCTGTTGCAGCCCCCTTCATGGCTTTCCAAGTTTATCCAATGAGCACTGAGCTATTATAGACCAAACAAACGCCAAGGTGTGCTGAGCACTAAATTAAGTCCCAGGTACCCTGGTTTAGGGAGGGGACACATTTACCATTGTTCCCACTCATGATTGCTATCCAGTAACCAAAACAGAAAGGGAGCATGTACAAACCTCAGGTAGCAATAGGGTTAGGTTCAGTTGCAATGCTGTGTGACAGGACTGCCAACACCCTGCCTATGCGTTATCAGACAGTTTGCTCTTTGTACAAGATGGGGCAGTAGTTTGATGGAATTATAACTTCGTGAGGAGTCGATACTGGGAAGAGAAGGGACCGATTTGAGAAATGAATACCTCTTGTAGATGACGGGGGGCTGGTTTTGGGGCGAGCGCGGCTGGAGAATCCCACCCGACATCCTGATAAAAATGGAACAGGCCCTATAGACTTGTGCTTTATACTGGTTTAGATGGAGATTACTCCACAGTGAATTGTACTTTTTGAACGAAAGGTTCAGGATTATTGTCACAAAATGTAATTTCTGGTGTTTGATCTAACAGCATCTGAGCCAAACCTAAAGGTACGCTCCAGACTAAAACAGAAAGTGGCAGAGAGAAGAAGTAGCCCTTTACTTCGGAGAAAGGATGGCAGCGCCATAACCACACTTAAAAAGAGACCCATGGACGTTCCAGGTATGTCAATAGCAGCTGTCAGTAAAGGGCATTCTCTGCATCTATGTATTGGTGCCAGTTTCCAATAGATTCTTTCTGCTGTGCTGATTTGGCCATTGTGATTCTGTTTGAGAAAGATATTAATAATTTGTCTAAAATGAGTATCTATGTGGTTAACAATGAAAGATGTTTGGATGCCTCCTACCACAGTTGCCCTGTGCTAGTCGATAGCATTAACAAGCACACTTCAGGAGGTCATGCTATTATTTCATTCTTGACATATCATCTTGAATACTTTAGAATTTGCAAGATTTGTTCAAATGAAATGTGCCTTCTGTCCTTTCAATCTTTATATCACTCATCACTTGCTGTTGCTTGAATTAGCTGTGTCCGGGTCTCTGGACTGCCATTCCCTGACGACTCATTCTCACTCTCTGTAGAAAGAACTACAACCTGGCATCTCTTTGTCATTTTAACCTGTCTTCTAGCATATCTGAATGTGTTGTTTCAGGTTCATTTTTTTCTATTGTATTGAGTAGCTTGTATGTTTCCCCCTGAGGTGTTTGTTTTTGAAGCTGAAGATGCTCCAGCTTCTTCTAGTTCCTTCCTCTACACTGCATCAATGCCCTGGAGGGATCTGTGTGTCACAGCCTTCCTTGTTTTGTTGCAGAATTTGATCGGGAATAAGGTTTTAAACGTTCCATTTATTTGCCTATGCCTCTTAATCGTGGCAATAGCGTCCACTATCCTGATTGTTTAATACTTGAGATACAGGCTATCAAAAGGCAATTAAGATCATTATCCCATAGAGTTTGGAGAGTGAGCAAATTTAGCCTTTTGGCTTAGCTTTATTAAAAACCTACCAGACTAAAACTGCTTGAAGATTGATGGACCATGGTTAAAATGTTGAGCCTGATTTTGGTTATCTCAATCAGAAGGATTTATAAGGGGGAAATTTGCTCTGCTTTGTCAAAAGGGAAGTGAGACTAATTGGCTCCGTGAGCTGGCACAGGTACAATGGGTTGGGTTGGGTACAATGGCTCCGATACTATATGTTTCAAAGAATGAACTTGCATTTACACACCTTGCGTGACCTCAGGATGTCCCAAAGCACTTCACAGCCAATTTAAGTACTTTTGAAATGTGGGCACTGTCATAATGTAGCAGACACACAGCCCATTTGTGTTCTGGAAGCTCCCAACAAGGACAATGTCACAATGACCAGATAATCTCTGTTTTTAGTGATGATTGAGAGATTGCCCAGGGTAGTGGGGGGAAATCCTTTGCCCTTCTTCGAAAGGATGCTGTGGGATCTTTGACATTCCCAGAGAGGGTAACTTTCGTTGATCATTGGCAATTTTTAGCGAAGATTGGTGCGTTTCATTTAGTGAACCTTGTCATATTATCCTACTTCCCAAAAATGTTGTTCACTTCTCGTGCAAATAGACTCCTCAACAACTCGAAAATGAAATGTTGTTCACATAATCACACTGTTTGAAATTGGGCTATTCAAAGCAGAGAAGATTTTCCTATCCGAGATTCTGCAGGGAAAGTGAGAAGTACTGCTAGTGGGTATTTAAATTGAACCCCTTGCAGAGCAAGGAAAATAGCTTGCAATAACTTCCCTTTGCACTCCCGTTACCTCTTGTGTTCCTCAAGAGTTTCCATCTGCCTACAGCCCCTCACAGCTTCATCCAAAAACAGGACAGGTTTTCTCATGTACGCTGACAATATCTAGCTTTACTTCACCACCACCACCCTGCGCTCCTCCATTGGTGCTAAGAGGTCATACGGTGACGTGCAGAAATTTCCTCCAGTTAAATGTTGAGAAGACCAAAGGCATTGTCTTCATCTCCACTCCATTCCTTATCCACCAACCCCATCCCACCTTAGCAGCCATCTGTGGCTGAACCAGACTGTTTGCAACCTCGGTGTCCGAATCAACCTCTGACCACTTATGTAATCACTAAGGAAAATAAACAACCCTTATTTGTTAGATATGTGTTTATAAAACTGTTGCTTATAGATTTATATGCCAATAAAAAGTGTAAATGTGGCCGATTACGAGCAGTCTTATCGGTAAGGATATTACACTCCAACTCGTCTACAGGGATACAGAAGGATGTGTAGTGCCATCTAGGCTTCAAAACATGGAAGTACATTTAAGTACAAACAGAATAAGAAGCGCCGAGAGCACCTTGCCTGAGCTTTATATTAATATATTATTGCATGTTCAGGAAGAAATGTATCCTGAGGTTGGAATGTTGACATTGGACTTTGATTAGAGTTTATTAGGATTCTTCAATGGGGTGATGCACACTAAGTGGTGATGGATGCTCTTTCTCTATATGGTCCAAAATTAAGCTGCTGTTTGGGCAGCATAAGAGGGACATTTTAATGATGCTGATGTGAGAACAATCTCTCATCCACAAGTTTCCACAAAATTCAGAACAAATTGGCCCTAATGTTGGACAGCAAATCGGTTTGAGCTGCTGCTATTGTGGAAAGTGATGAGGAGATGCTGGTGTTGGACTGGGGTGGGCATAGTAAGATACCTCTCAACACCAGGTTAAAGTCCAACAGGTTTATTTGGAATCACGAGCTTTTGGAGCACTGTCCCTTCATCAGGTGAGTCCTTCATCACCTGATGAAGGAGCAGCGTTCCGAAAGCTCATGATTTCAAACAAACCTGTTGGACTTTAACCTGGTATTGTGAGACTACTTATTGTGGACAATGCCACCTTCCCATCTGTGCAAAGGAGCCCAAAGACTACTTCATAAATGAGGTCCACATCTACGGGTGCTTGCTGTGGCACTCTGAATCTGATTTAGAGGAGAATGTTGAGGTCTTGGTCTGTTTTCAAGTTGAATTGTACAGGAGGCGGATGACTGTGATTGATCTGTCTATGACTACAATGTTCCATGTGTTTCAGACACACTTAGAACATTCTAATATACAAATGGAAAAAGTGGCTAGCTTGTATTGAGTAATGGAAGGAACATCCTGCTAGAAAAATACACATTGCCAGAAGAGTTGTGACCATGTATAATTTTTATAACTCATCTGCATACTTTCACCCTTCTACGTTCAAATTTCTAAAGCAATAGTAAGTAGGGTTGCTCAATTAGAAGTAATTTCTTCCGTTGGGGATTTGAAGTCAAAACAAAAGTGTTTCTGCCTCACAGAACAATGTGTGGGAGAGTACAGAAGTCAAGGACCACAGGTTCTGGTTTAAATAAATAGAAATGATTGACATTCAAATGCAATCAAATTAAACTTACCTTTTTTTTGGAAATGTGTCGTTGCATTAAACTCGAAAGGTTTTTTTCTTGCGGGCAATTGCTGCTTTTCCCTCAAAAAGGAATTAAATATCCAGAACTGAATGGGTGCATTTGATGGAATTTGTATGCAAGGAAACTACCCAGACATTTCTACTCAAAGGTGTACTAGAGTTCAGAATGAGGCTCGGGGAAACGTTATACTATTACTTAGAAAGTTAACCTCTGTGGTAGTTTTTGGCGAATGTCTTGACATTTTCATTGTTCCCTGTAAATATGCTGGGTATGCTGTGCTTTCCTGCAGACCTCCAAAGAGATTCAGGGATTTATCTTTCATAGAATCATAGAATTCTGCAATGCAGAAGGAGGCCATTCGGCCCAGCGAGTCTGCACCGACCACAATCCCACCCAGGCCCTATCCCCATAACCCCATGCATTTACCCTAGCTAGTCCCCCTGACGGGCAATTTTTTAGCATGGCCAATCCATCTAACCCTCTTTGGAGCGTGGGAGGAAACCGGAGCACCCGGAGGAAACCCACGCAGACACGGGGAGAACGTGCAAACTCCACACAGGCAGTGACCCAAGCCGGGACTCAAACCCAGGTCCCTGGTGCTGTGAGGCGGCTGTGCTAACCACTGTGCCACCGTGCCGCCCTTTCCTATGGAAAGGATTCCGAAAACAATTCAAAGGTGGCCTTGTCGATTTTCAGAAACCTAACAGGATTGTGAGATCCAAACCATTGGGAGTGTGGCCTGTCATGCATTGTGTCTGATTCACACGATGTTTCACAAAGGGGAGCAAATGTTTCAAACCAAGGACTGTTTTGTTCCAGGAACTAGGAAGGATGGAGACAACCAATAATTTGGCCTTTGTTTCTTTGCTAACTTTGACGACTCAAAAAATGAGTATTACTGTGCTACCCGTTGTCAGTCACACCATTTTACAGCAAGCAAGATCCTTCCCCATGAGACGCAAAGACATGAGAAACTTTCAGCAAGAGTTGGTACTCCCTTTCTTTAAAAAAAAGAGCTGAGTAACCAAGGTGAAAGAGCCAATGCCCGCCAGATAATTGGCAGTAGAAGGAGTAATTCTGAACAGGATATAAATCCGGAAGTGGTGATAGTGTGATGGAAAGCTTGGATTTTAAAAGCCAGAAAATTCGAGGAAGAAGTCACGACTTGGAGAATTAAGATGGACGACAGTCGAAATTGTAGGAAAGGTGAGTTAGCGGAGGAAGCTTATTTGTGAGACTTGTGGGGGAATTTTCTCATCCTGCCCTCCACAGGAATCGTAGCGGGCGGGACACGGACCATGCAAATATCCGTTGACCTCGGGTGGGATTTTCCGGACTTGGGGCAAGCGCGGCCGGAAAATCCCATCCTTGGTTTCAACATATTGATGACGCAGGGAAGTGGAATGCGTGCAGTAAGTCAAGCATTTTAACTTGGAATGAACAAAATAGGGAAATTTGTAAGAACACTGGCTAATCTTTATAGTACCAATAAAATAGCGAAAGACAAGATAGGTTGTCATGCAGGGAGATGGATCAGCCATCAACTTATCAATCCAGTGAACTTTCACTACTCTCCCTCTAAGGAAGATATATCACCCTTTAGTCATGGGGATTAAAACTGTACACAGTACGATAGGTGTGGGCTCACCAAAGCCATATGTAATTGCAGCAAGACTTCCTTACTGTTGTACTGCAATCCCTTCAATAAAGGCTAATGTACCCAATTGCTTGCTGTACTTGCATGTTAACTTTCCATAATTAGTGTACAAATATACCCAAGCCCCTTTGAATGCAAGCATTTATTAGTCTCCTTCCATTTAAAAAAAATATAGTTTTACTATTCTTCCTACCATAGTAGATAATTTCACACTTCTCCACATTGTACCCTATCTGCCATCTTATTGCCAACTTGCTTAAACAAATGTATCTCACTTTGTAGTCTAATTACATCTTCCTAACAGCTTACTTTCCACCTAGCTATGTATTGCTAGCAAAATTGGATATACTGCACGCAGCCTCCTCATCTGAGTCATTGATATAGATCCTTGTGACATTTCACCAGTTACACTCTGTCACTCAAAATGACCCATTTATTACTATTCTGTTTTCTATAAATAGGAGCAGGAGTAAACCATTCGACCCCTTGAACCTTCTCCCCCATTCAACAAGATCATGGCTAATTTGATAATCTTCACTCTACTTTCCTGTCTTCCCCCATAACCATTGATTCCCTTGTCAATCAAAAATCTGTCTAACTCCACCTCGATTATATTCAGTGATCTTGCAATCTGGGAAGGAAAGCTCAAAAGACTGACAAGAGAATTCCTTTTGGTCTCAGTCTTGAATGAGATGCCCCTTAAAAATCTGTGCCCTCTAGTTTAGGTTTTGAGTTTATTTATTATTGTCACAGGTAGGCTTACATTAACACTGCAATTAGGTTATTGTGAAAATCCCCTGGCCGCCAAACTCCGGTGCCTGTTCGGGTACACTGAAGGAGAATTTAGCATGACCAATGCACCTAACCAGCATATCTTTAGACTGAGAGAGGAAACCGGAGCACCTGGAGGAAAACCACGCAGACACACGGAGAATGTGCAAACTCCACAGAGTCACCCAAGCCAGGAAGTGAACCCGGGTCCCTGGCGTTGTGAGGCAGCAGTGCTAATCACTGTGCCACCATGTTGCCTCTGATTACCCCCACAAGGGGAAACATCATCTTAGCATTTACCCTGTCAAGCCTCCTCAGAATTGTATGTGTTTCAAAAAGATCACATCTCATTCTTCTAAATTCTAAATAAATATTGGCCCAACCTGCTCAACCTTTCCTCATAAGACAATCCTTTCACCCCAGGAATCGGCGCGCTGAACCTTCTCTGAACTGCATCCAATGCAAGTAATATCCTTCCTTAATTAAGGAAACCAAAACAGTACCTTAGGTGTACAGTTGTAGCAAGACTTGATTTATTATTGTCACATGTATTAGTATGCAGTGAAAAGTATTGTTTCTTGCGCGCTATACAGACAAAGCATACCGTTCATCAAGAAGGAAAGGAGAGAGTGCAGAATGTAGTGTTACACTCATAGCTAGGGTGTAGAGAAAGACCAACTTAATGCAAGTAGGTCCATTCAAATGTCTGATGGCAGCAGGGAAGAAGCTGTTCTTGAGTCCTCAGACAGAAGAAGGTGGAAGAGAATATGTCCAGAGTGTGAGGGGTCCTTAATTATGTTGGCTGCTTTTTCGAGGCAGCGGGAAGTGTAGATGAGTGGGAGGCTGGTTTGAGTGATGGATTGGGCTTCGTTCACAACCCTTTGTAGTTTCTTGCGGTCTTGGGCAGAGCAGGAGCCATACCAAGCTGTGATACAACCAGAAAGGATGCTTTCTATGGTGCATTTGTAAAAGTTGGAGAGACTTGTAGTCGACATGCCAAATTTCCTTAGTCTTTTAACCATAGCGTCTGCATGGGGGACCAGGACAGGTTGTTTGTGATCTGGAAACCTAAAAACTTGAAGCTCTCAACCATTTAAACTTCCAGAAGGCTTTCGACAAGGTCCCACATAACAGACTACTATGTAAAGTTAAAGTAATGTTTTGAGATGGCTAGAAAGCTGGTTAGCAGATAGGAAGCAAAGAGTTGGCATAAATGGGTCGTCTTCTGATTGGCAGCCAGTGACCGCAGGGATCATGCTAGGATCCCAACTGTTCACATTATATATTAATGATTTGGAAGTGGGAACTGAATGTATTATTTCCAGATTTGCAGATGATACAAAGTTAGGTGGGAGGGTGAGCTGTGAGGAGGATACAGAGATGCTCCAGCGTGATTTGGACAGGCTGAATGTGTGACTGACTATAGAACATAGAACATAGAACATAGAAAGTCACAGCACAAACAGGCCCTTCGGCCCACAAGTTGCGCCGATCACATCCCCACCTCTAGGCCTATCTATAGCCCTCAATCCCATTAAATCCCATGTACTCATCCAGAAGTCTCTTAAAAGACCCCAACGAGTTTGCCTCCACCACCACCGACGTCAGCCGATTCCACTCACCCACCACCCTCTGAGTGAAAAACTTACCCCTGACATCCCCCCTGTACCTACCCCCCAGCACCTTAAACCTGTGTCCTCTCGTAGCAACCATTTCAGCCCTTGGAAATAGCCTCTGAGAGTCCACCCTATCCAGACCCCTCAACATCTTGTAAACCTCTATCAGGTCACCTCTCATCCTTCGTCTCTCCAGGGAGAAGAGACCAAGCTCCCTCAACCTATCCTCATAAGGCATGCCCCCCAATCCAGGCAACATCCTTGTAAATCTCCTCTGCACCCTTTCAATGGCTTCAACATCTTTCCTGTAATGAGGTGACCAGAACTGCGCGCAGTACTCCAAGTGGGGTCTAACCAGGGTCCTATAAAGCTGCAGCATTATCTCCCGACTCCTAAACTCAATCCCTCGATTAATGAAGGCTAGTACGCCATACGCCTTCTTGACCGCATCCTCCACCTGCGAGGCCGATTTAAGAGTCCTATGGACCCGGACCCCAAGGTCCTTCTGATCCTCTACACTGCTAAGAATGGTACCCTTCATTTTATACTGCTGCTCCATCCCATTGGATCTGCCAAAATGGATCACTACACACTTATCCGGGTTGAAGTCCATCTGCCACTTCTCCGCCCAGTCTTGCATTCTATCTATGTCTCGCTGCAACTTCTGACATCCCTCCAAACTATCCACAACACCACCTACCTTGGTGTCGTCAGCAAACTTACCAACCCATCCCTCCACTTCCTCATCCAGGTCATTTATGAAAATGACAAACAGCAAGGGTCCCAGAACAGATCCCTGGGGCACTCCACTGGTCACTGACCTCCATGCAGAGAAAGACCCCTCCACAGCCACTCTCTGCCTTCTGCAGGCAAGCCAGTTCTGGATCCACAAGGCAACAGCCCCTTGGATCCCATGCCCTCTCACTTTCTCAAGAAGTCTTGCATGGGGGACCTTATCGAACGCTTTGCTGAAGTCCATATAGACCACATCCACCGCTCTTCCTTCGTCAATGTGCTTGGTCACATTTTCAAAGAACTCAACCAGGCTCGTAAGGCACGACCTGCCCCTGACAAAGCCGTGCTGACTACTTTTGATCATACTAAACTTCTCTAGATGATCATAAATCCTGTCTCTCAGGATCCTCTCCATCAACTTACCAACCACTGAGGTTAGACTCACCGGTCGGTAATTTCCCGGGCTGTCCCTGTTCCCTTTCTTGAATATAGGGACCACATCTGCAATCCTCCAATCCTCCGGAACCTCTCCCGTCTCCATCGACGATGCAAAGATCATCGCCAAAGGCTCCGCAATCTCCTCCCTCGCCTCCCACAGTAACCTGGGGTACATCCCATCCGGTCCCGGCGACTTACCAACCTTGATGCCATTCAATAGTTCCAACACATCCTCTTTCTTTATGTCCACATGCTCGATCCTTTCTGTCCTCCGCAATCCAGCAGTACAACCACCCAGATCCCTTTCCACCGTGAATACCGAGGTAAAGTATTCATTAAGCACCTCCGCCATTTCTAACGGTTCCGCACAAACTTTTCCCCCTTCACCTTTTAAGGGTCCTATGCCTTCACATCTCATCCTTTTACTCTTGACATATTTGTAGAAAGCCTTGGGATTCTCCTTAATCTTACCCGCCAAGGTCTTCTCATGACCCCTTCTCGCTCTCCTAATTTCCTTCTTAAGCTCCTTCCTACATCGCGTATACTCCTCTAAATCCTTAACACCTCCTAGCTCTCTGAACCTTCTGTACGCCTCTCTTTTCTTATTTACCAGGTTCATCACAACCTTCGTGCCTAAATGTTGCCTAAATCTCATTGGCTTAAGGGGGTGGTCTATGTTTTTTCACCAGCAATTTGAAACTTTGTATTTTTAAAGCCTGAAAGCTGAACCTGGAGACGCTGCATTAAGTTGCCTTCCAAAGCTAAGGTCACAGGAAAATTGATTGTAATGTATATTGTTCTATCCATTTGATGTGAGTACTTTCAGTCAACATTGTGTGAACAGCTGAGAATTCATGTGGCACAGTTTGTATGATATTATTGTGACCATAAATGGATTCAGTTTTCATTTTTATGATCACTTGGTCATCCTTTGGTCCAATTAGATTATGCAGGAGAAGTTGGAAGAAAAGAATACCACCCAGGAGCAACCAGTGATGTGAACCTGAGAAAATATTATTTTTTTAAAAAGTGACTACCAGTGTTTCATCTAATTATGTTTTGTTGTGTGGCCTATTCGTTTAAGTACGCAGAACCTCTGAATGGTTTTACATGGCTGTGTGCATGCAATATCTGAGCGGACTTTTCAAAATTAATTTATGGAATGTGGGTGTCATTGGCCATACCAGCATTCATAGCCCATCCCTAGTTACTCTTCAGAAGATGGTGGTCAGGGGTGGCACGGTGGTTCGCACTGCTGTCTCTCAGTGCCAGGGACCTGGGTTCGATTCTCGGCTTGGGTCACTGTCTGTGCTGAGTCTGCACATTCTCCCTATGACTGCGTGGGTTTCCTCTGGGTGCTCCGGTTTCCCCCCACAATCCCAAAGACGTGCTGATTGGCCATGCTAAATTCTCACTCTGTGTACCCGAACAGGAGCTGGAGTGTGGCAACTAAGGGATTTTCACAGTAACTTCATTGCAATGTTAATGTGACTCTAAAAGAGAAAATGCTGGAAAATCTCAGCAGGTCTGGCAGCATCTGTAAGGAGAGAAAAGAGCTGACGTTTCGAGTCCAGATGACTCTTTGTCAAAGCTAAAAGGCATAGAAACTGAGAGATATTTATCCCACTTTCTATATTTATCCCACTTTCTATATTTATCCCACTTTCTATATTTATCCCACTTTCTATATTTATCCCACTTTCTATATTTATCCCACTTTCTCTGCCTTTTAGCTTTGACAAAGGGTCATCTGGACTCGAAACGTCAGCTCTTTTCTCTCCTTACAGATGCTGCCAGACCTGCTGACATTTTCCAGCATTTTTCCTTTTGGTCTCAGATTCCAGCATCCGCAGTATTTTGCTTTTATTAATATGACGCTGCTTGTGACACTAATAAGTAAACTTAAACTTTAAACTACTTGAACCTGCGCAGTAACATCCGGGTTGTGAGGTCACATTGGTGTAACCTAGAAGGAACATTGGTGACAACCTGTTAAAGTTGCAGTGCAGGACATTTTTGAAACGTGTATATTTATAGAATCCAACTGGCAGACCATTGGGAGCAGGAAAAACCAATCTTTTCAACTACTTGGCCGGATCCACATGTCACAACACTTAATCCTCCGTCTGCACCCCCTCCCTCAAGCTCATAGCTAAAACTAATCTCCCCAGCCCACGTTAAAATTTCAAGGCTTCCCTCTGGTAAAAATCCGTGTCCATCATATGCAAAGTCCAAAGCTTCCCCCCTGCTGCCAACAATGTGATAGAATTTGTACCCTCAACCCTCCACTGCCACCCTTTCTAGTAACAATTCTTGAGGACCTAATGTCTTCCTGAATTGGGAGTTTTCTCCAGGTGTCGTCGTTGCATCCTTGTGTACAGGTAATGCAGTGATGGTTGTTGCATAGATTCACACTCTAGATTTGTGTTGCATAGAACTTTGGTGAGGTCACAGCTGGAGCACTGTGTGCAGTTCTGGTCACCACATTATCAGAAGGATGTGATTGCACTGGAGGGGGTGCAGAGGAGATTCACCAGGATGCTGCCTGGGATGGAACATTTATGAAGAGAGGTTGCGTAGGCTTGAGTTGTTTTCGTTGGAGCAGAGAAGACTGAGGGGTGACCTGATTCAGGTGTTCAAGATTATGAGGAGCTTGGACAGGGTGGATAAGGAACAGCTGTTCCTCTTAGTTGAAGGGTCCGTTATGAGGGGACACAAATTAAAAGTGAGATGTGGGAGGTTTAGGGGGTAATTTGAGGAAAAACTATTTTACTCAGGGTGGTGATGGTCTGGAATGCGCTGCCTGGGAGGGTGGTGGAGGTGGGATGCCTCACATCCTTTAAAAAGTACCTGGATGAGCACTTGGCACATCATAACATTCAGGGCTATGGGCCAAGTGCTGGCAAGTGGGATCAGGTGGGCAGATCAGGGCCTTTCATGCGTCAGTGCAGACTCTATGGGCCGAAGGTGGGCATAAATTCTGTGATTTATGCCCACCAATCTCCATGATAACTTGCTGATATCAGTGGTGAGAAGTGGCACAAAACACTTTCCAGTGGATAAAGGAAAATGGGATAGGAGAGCTATGTTTAGGTTAATATATATTGCTTGTTAATGGAGAAACATGAGGCTTATCAATGTCACAGTAGTAGTTATCACTATTCACTTTTGATTTTATAGACGTAAGCTGCGATGTGGTATTGTAAACTTTCCGGAGTGAGATTTTGTTAATTGAATTTTCTGTTTTATCAGATTCGGCTTGTAACAGCGCTCCAGGATCTGGTCCAAGCTCCCCCAACAACAGCTCCAACAATATCACTACAGAAAATGGCATAGCAGGATCGGCAGCCAACATGCCAACTGAGGTAACCTTTCTGTGGCAAACATCACTCCTAGAAGTGTTGGCTAACAAATTCCAAACCTGGTTCTGATTTTAAAATGGTTTATTTTCAGTGGTCATTTGTTCCCTAAACTCCCACGTCATAGAAACGCCTATGAATACAGCCTCCGATCAAAGCTATCCAAGTTAAAATGTCACTGTTTCAATCCAGATTAAGGAATGCATGCTGCACATACCCATGTGAAAAGAAACAAAAAGTTCAATTCTATCTGTCCACAGTTTTGTGTGGTTATCAAGACAAGTTGATCCCCAAAACCAAAAGAGAAAATGCTGGAAAATCTCAGCAGGTCTGGCAGCATCTGTAAGGAGAGAAAAGAGCTGACGTTTCGAATCCTTTGTCCTTTTTCTTGCTGGTAATGGCTTCAGGGATGGCAGTTCAGGCAGTATGCTGCATCTCCTGTGGGATGTATGTGGTGAGGAAATCCAGTAGTGTTTCAGGAGATTTTAGTTGTAAGAAGTGCATTAGATTGCAGCTTCTGGAGGAGCGTGTAAAGGAGCTGGAGGGGGAGTTAGAGGAACTCCGCATAATTCGGGAGGCGGAGGTGGAAGTTGATAGGAGTTATAGAGAAATAGTAACTCCTAGAAATGAGGCTTGGGTCAATGCCAGGAGGAGGGGTAAGAAGCAATCGGGAAGACAATCCCCTGGGGCGGATCCCCTCCATAATAGGTTTTCGGTGCTGGAGGCTACAGTTGAGGAGGAATCAACTGAGCATAGAGAGCAGATCTCTGTGGGTGAGCCGAGTGAGAAAGCTCAGGTGGTTAGGGGCTGTAAAAGACTGGGCCTTGTGATTGGGGACTCCACAATTAAGGGGACAGATAGGAGGGTCGGAACTAAAGGTAGGGACTCAGGGTTGGTGTGTTGCCTACCAGGGGCTGGGGTCCGGGATGTGTCTGACAGGGTATTCAGGACTCTTAGGGGGGAGGGAGATAAACCACAAGTTATTGTACATGTGGGGACACACGACATAGGGAGGATAGGGGAAGGGGATATTAGGCTGGGATTTATGGAGTTGGGGTGGAAACTAAAGGCCAAGACTGACAGAGTGGTTATCTCTGGACTCTTGCCTGTACCACGGGATAGTTTAGAGAGGAATAGGGAGAGGGAAGGTTTGAATTCATGGCTGAGGGGATGGTGCAGGAGGGAGGGGTTCAGGTACTTAAGCAATTGGGGCTCGTACTGGGGAAGGTGTGACCTCTATGAGAAGGATGGTCTACACCTTAATCAGAAGGGGACCAATATCCTGGGGGGTAAATTTGCTAAGGCCATGCAGGGAGGTTTAAACTGATACGGGGGGGGGGAGGGATCCTGAGTAGTGGGGCTGAAAGTGAGGGATGCATGGATGGGGACTGCAATGCACGGCATTGCAGAGGTGGGGTGGAGCAGGGTTTGAAATGTGTATACTTCAATGCCAGGAGTATTCGCAATAAAGTGGGTGAACTTGCAGCGTGGATCAGTACCTGGGACTTCGATGTTGTGGCTATTTCAGAGACATGGATAGAGCAGGGGCAGGAATGGATGCTGCAGGTCCCGGGGTTCAAATGTTTTAGTCGAAGTAGGGAAGGAGGTAGAAGAGGGGGAGGGGTAGCATTATTGGTCAGAGATTGTATCACAGTGTCAGAGAGGAGGTTTGATGAGGACTTATCTGTTGAGGTAGTATGGGCGGAGATTAGAAATAGGAGAGGAGAGGTCACCCTGTTGGGAGTCTTTTATAGACCTCCTAAAAGTTCTAGAGAGGTTGAGGAAAGGATTGCGGAGTCAATCCTGCTTAGGAGTGAAAGTAATAGGGCAATTGTTATGGGGGATTTTAACTTGACTAATATTGACTGGAATTGTTATAGCTCTAGCTCGTTAGAGGGGTCAGTTTTTGTTCAAAGCGTGCAGGAAGGTTTTTTGACTCAGTATGTAGACAGGCCAACTAGAGGTGAGGCTATATTGGATCTGGTGCTGGGAAATGAGCCAGACCAGGTGCTAGACTTGGAAGTTGGTGTGCATTTTGGTGATAGTGACCACAATTCGGTTACGTTCACCTTAGTGATGGAAAGGGATAGGCATGAACCTCGGGCCAGTGGTTTTAGCTGGGGGAAGGGTAATTATGAGGCTATTAGGAGAGAATTAGGAAACATAGGTTGGACTAGGAGATTACAGGGACTGGGAACGTCCGACATGTGGAGTTTTTTCAAGGAGCAGCTACTGCGAGTCTGTGATAGGTATGTCCCTGTCAGGCAAGGAGGAATTGGTAGGGCTAGGGAACCGTGGTGCACCAAAAAAGTTTCTTTGTTGGTTAAAAAGAAAAAGGAGGCTTATGTTCGGATGAGACGTGAGCACTCGGGTAGTGCACTAGAAAGCTTTAGATTGGCTAAGAGGGAGTTGAAGAGCGAGCTTAGAAGGGCTAAAAGGGGACATGAGAAGACTTTGGCGGATAGGGTTAAAGAGAATCCTAAGGCGTTCTATAGGTATGTCAAGAACAGAAGGTTGGTTAGGGCAAGTTTAGGGCCAGTTATAGATGGCAGAGGGAAGTTATGTGTGGAACCGGAGGAGATTGGTGAAGCATTGAACCAATATTTCTCTTCGGTGTTCACGCAAGGGGACATGAATATAGCTGAGGAGGACACTGGGTTGCAGGGGAGTAGAATAGACAGTATTACAGTTGATAAGGAGGATGTGCAGGATATTCTGGAGGGTCTGAAAATAGATAAATCCCCTGGTCCGGATGGGATTTATCCAAGGATTCTCTGGGAGGCAAGAGAAGTGATTGCAGAGCCTCTGGCTCTGATCTTCAGGTCGTCGTTGGCCTCTGGTATAGTACCAGAAGATTGGAGGTTAGCGAATGTTGTCCCATTGTTTAAGAAGGGGAACAGAGACTTCCCCGGGAATTATAGACCGGTGAGTCTCACTTCTGTTGTCGGCAAGATGTTGGAAAAAATTATAAGGGATAGGATTTATAGTTATTTGGAGAGTAATGAATTGATAGGTGATAGTCAGCATGGTTTTGTGGCAGGTAGGTCGTGCCTTACTAACCTTATTGAGTTTTTTGAGAAAGTGACCAAGGAGGTGGATGGGGGCAAGGCAGTGGACGTGGTATATATGGATTTTAGTAAGGCGTTTGATAAGGTTCACCATGGTAGGCTTCTGCAGAAAATGCAGATGTATGGGATTGGGGATGATCTAGGAAATTGGATCAGGAATTGGCTAGCGGATAGGAAACAGAGGGTGGTGGTTGATAGTAAATATTCATCATGGAGTGCGGTTACAAGTGGTGTACCTCAGGGATCTGTTTTGGGGCCACTGCTGTTTGTAATATTTATTAATGATCTGGATGAGGGTATAGTTGGATGGATTAGCAAATTTGCTGATGACACCAAAGTCGGTGGTGTGGTAGACAGTGAGGAAGGGTGTCGTAGTTTGCAGGAAGACTTAGACAGGTTGCAAAGTTGGGCCGAGAGGTGGCGGATGGAGTTTAATGCGGAGAAGTGTGAGGTAATTCACTTTGGTAGGAATAACAGATGTGTTGAGTATAGGGCTAACGGGAGGACTTTGAACAGTGTGGAGGAGCAGAGGGATCTAGGTGTATGTGTGCATAGATCCCTGAAAGTTGGGAATCAAGTAGATAAGGTTGTTAAGAAGGCATATGGTGTCTTGGCGTTTATTGGTAGGGGGATTGAATTTAGGAGTCGTAGCGTTATGTTGCAACTGTACACAACTCTGGTGCGGCCGCACTTGGAGTACTGTGTGCAGTTCTGGTCCCCACATTACAGGAAGGATGTGGAGGCTTTGGAGAGGGTGCAGAGGAGGTTTACCAGGATGTTGCCTGGTATGGAGGGGAGATCCTATGAGGAGAGGCTGAGGGATTTGGGATTGTTTTCGCTGGAAAGGCGGCGGCTAAGAGGGGATCTTATTGAAACATATAAGATGATTAGAGGTTTAGATAGGGTGGATAGTGATAGCCTTTTTCCTCTGATGGAGAAATCCAGCACGAGGGGGCATGGCTTTAAATTGAGGGGGGGTAGTTATAGAACCGATGTCAGGGGTAGGTTCTTTACCCAGAGGGTGGTGAGGGATTGGAATGCCCTGCCAGCATCAGTTGTAAATGCGCCTAGTTTGGGGGCGTTTAAGAGATCCGTAGATAGGTTCATGGACGAAAAGAAATTGGTTTAGGTTGGAGGGTCACAGTTTTTTTTTTTAACTGGTCGGTGCAACATCGTGGGCCGAAGGGCCTGTTCTGCGCTGTAATGTTCTATGTTCTATGTTCTAAAGCTAAAAGGCGTAGAACGTGGGAGATATTTATACCACTTTTTATATTTATCCCACTTCCTCTGCCTTTTAGCTTTGTCGAAGGGTCGTCTGGTCTCGAAACGTCAGCTCTTTTCTCTCCTTACAGATGCTGCCAGACCTGCTGAGATTTTCCAGCATTTTCTCTTTTGGTTTTAGATTCCAGCATCTGCAGTAATTTGCTTTGATCCCCAGAAACCCTGGTTAAAAATCAGAATCGGGTTTATTTAATCGTCGTAAGTAAATGACCCCGATCACCAACTCTGTTCACTTTCCTGACAAGTAACTGAGGCTGAACCTGGGTGAACTTCCGACCACATATCTGCCTGTTGCATCACGTAGACCACTCGCCTCCAAAATATTGCCCAATACTACACATGAAATCTTTGCTGCAAAACGGCTGGGCTTCTGCCCACATGTTTGAAATTGTGCAAGATCTGTGCAGTTGTTCCCCTGTTATAAATCAAACAACTTTCTATAGGTGCAAAAAAATGAAATCAATGATTTGCCTAAAAGTTGCAAATCTTTATATGTTTTTGAATCCTTTTGTATCTGTTTCCAGAGAACTGTGTACATATTAAACTTTCTGAAATGTAAGCCTTCCACTTTTGAAAATTTTCAGCAATTTTAAGAATCGTTAATTTGAAAAAGAAACTCAATACCAAATGGCAGGAATTTTGAGCAGTGTTGTTTCCTTGCTTAGTCTGGTACCTGTTAAATCAGTTCATTTGCACAGCATTCATCCTGATGCTTTTCAGTTCTATTTTTAGGATGCTCAGGTGAGCACTTGGGGACTCGGCTGATCTGCAAGTTCTAACACTCTGAATTTGTGCAAATATTTAAACTATCCACTATCACTCTGAACAGCAAGTTATCCCATCGACAAATGCAGAGAACATTCCGCTGGCCGCTAAACACATGGGTCATGAAGTGGACAGGAGTTGAGACGGATGGAATTAGTGACCAGTAGATTGGTTCTGATGAATGGGTGGGAAATAGGCAGCATTTAATAAGTTGTTCATGGGATGTGGGCGTCGCTGGCTGGGCCAGCATTTATTCCATCTGAGGGCTTTTAAGAGTCAACCACATTGCTGTAGGTCTGGAGTCACATATAGGCCAGACCAGGATGACAGATTTCCTTCCCTAAAGGACATGAGTGAACCAGATGGGCTTTTACGACAGTCGACAATGGTTTCATGGTCATCATTAGACCTTTAATTCCAGGTTTTTTTTTTATTAAGTTCAAATTTCAGCATCTGCCGTGGCGGGATTTGAACCCAGGTCCTGGAAACATTACCTTGGGTCTCTGGGATACTAGTCCAGTGACAGGACCACAAAGCCACTGCCTCCCCTGCACACAAGGCTATGAGGTGCTGAAGAATGGAGCAAGTGAAAGACAGGGTGGGATGGGTGGTTCAAATAGTGGGAGATGCTCATTGATGGTAACTGAATTGCTTTAGGATCACGGAGGTGACATCAGTAAGGGAGTGGTTCAGTTATTTGGTCTTATACCTATGCTCCCATTTCAGCTGCAACAATTCACTCTGATGTGGAGTTGCCGGCATTGGACTGGGGTGGGCACAGTGAGAAGTCTCACGACACCAGGTTAAAGTCCAACAGGTTTATTTGGTAGCACGAGCTTTCGGAGCGCTGCCCCTTCATCAGGTGAGTGCAGGATTTGTTTCACAAACAGGGTATATATAGACACAAACTCAATTACAAGATAATGGTTGGAACGCGAACCTTAACATTCCAACCATTATCTTGTAATTGAGTTTGTGTCTATATATGTCCTGTTTGTGAACCCAACTCTCCACTCACTTGATGAAGGGCCAGTGCTCCGAAAGCTCGTGATACCAAATAAACCTGTTGGACTTTAACCTGGTGTTGTGAGGCTTCTTACTGTGTCCACCCCAGTCCAACGCCGGCATCTCCACATCTAAAAATTGTCACAATCTTCGAAAAATTGTATTCGATCCTCATTTACCATCTCTGTTTCCATGGGGAAATAACAGGTTTGAATCTTTTGTCCTTTTCTTCAAAACTGAAACTTCCCATTCCTAGCACCGATGCAATAAATCTTCATTTCACCAGAACAGCCTGTAATACTCCAGCTACAAAGTAATAATGTCTCGCATTTGTTTTCAATGTGCATGAACCCAAAATCACATTTGTTTATTTTTAATGATCCTCGCACTGCCACTTTTCAAGATCTGTCTGTCTATATCTAAATCTTGGCTCCTCCATTCCGTTCAGGATCATGCCTTTTAGGTTATGCTTAAATATATTACCTCACATTTCCTTGCATTGAATTACATCTATCTATCTGCCCACTCTGCTAACTAATGTCCTGTTGTATTGTTCCCCGCGCTTTTGCAGACTTTCCATTTTAGCATCCACAGTCTTTAATTAGAATTCTTCTTATGCCTAGATCCTTGACATAAATGGAGTTTTGGAGATAACAGAACAGAACGCTAAGGCACATCACTATTTTTGCATACAGCCTGTCTGTTCTGTTTGTTTCATGGCCCCTTGCTCTCTCTACTTATATGCTTGTATATTCCATCTTTTTTATAATTGTATGGAATCCCAGCAATTCTCTTCAAAAAATTCATATTCACAGCACCTGCTGCATAGGTGCAGCAATCATCGTTAATTCACAATTGGCCAAATGGCCTCATTTGTTCTGTAACAGTTCTGGAATTCTTAGATTCTTTTAATCTAAGAAATGTGACTTTTCTCAAACAATTCATAATGTGGCACGTGTGTTACAGATCCTGATTAGCTCCTTGCTTTCTAGGTGTTAATTTAATTCCATCTTACTATGGAGCTTTTATCCACAACCCTGGATGAAATTAAATGATCAGTAACTTCCTAGCTCAGACAAGACTCCCTACAGTGCAGAAGGAGGCCATTTGGCCCATTGAGCCTGCACCGACGGCAATCCCACTCAAGTCCTATTCCCGTAAACCAATGTATTTACCCTGCTAACAAAGGGACAATTTATCATGGCCGATCCACCTAAGCTGCACATCTTTGGAATTTGAGAGGAAACCGGAGCACCCGGAGCAAGCCCACGCAGACACGGGGAGAACATGCAAACTCCACACTGAGAGTGACTCGAGCCGGGATTGAACCCAGGTCCCCAGTGCTGTGAGGCAGCAGTGCTAACCACTGTATCAGTGTGCTGCCCATGCTTACCTTTCCTCCTCTTGAGCAAGCGTGTAGCATTTGCCACCAGCCAGTACTTTGATGTAATTCTGGTTTCTCATGATGTTTTTTGAAAAATTATACTTCATGCTTCTAACAACTATGGGCGGCACGGTAGCACAGTGGTTAGCACTGCTGCTTCACAGCTCCAGGGACCTGGGTTCGATTCCCGGCTCGGGTCACTGTCTGTACGGAGTTTGCATATTCTCCCCGTGTCTGCGTGGGTTTCCTCCGGGTGCTCCGGTTTCCTCCCACAGTCCAAAGATGTGCGGGTTAGGTTGATTGGCCATGCTAAACTGCCCCTTAGTGTCCCGGGATGCATAGATAGAGGGATTAGCGGGTAAATATGAGGACTAGAGGAATTAGCAGGTAAATATGTAGGGATATGGGGATAGGGCCTGGGTGGGATTGTGGTCGGTGCAGACTCGATGGGCCAAATGGCCTCTTTCTGCACTGTAGGGGTTCTATGGTTCAGAACCATTCCCCAACCTCCCCTATCAATCTGGTGTTCTGGCCTTCTGGAACTTGGTACCTCCTATTATTTATCTCCAGTAGCATCCTTTTCATACTGTTCTTAGGTGATACTCCTGTTCCATTCCCATCTTTGTAAATAATGAAGCAAAATACTTGAGCATCTTTTTTGTACACAGTGTCCCCTTTGACCCACCCTTCAACAATATTTTTACTTAATGAACTTGTAAAAGCTCTTTTACAGCACTTGTCTCATTTTATATACTTCTGGTGCTCGGTTAGAAAATAAAGGTGTGTTGCTTTTTGGAATCTGGTCTGTGGTAGCAAGCGCCAATCAGCAGCACTCTGCATTCTCGAAGATAAAACCGCCTGAATTGTTTACTGATAAAAGGGAATGTTTGTGTTGTAGTGACAATCTAAATTTGGATCTTTTGGAGACCTGATTCTAAAATGTTAATTTTATAATGTCATTAAAAATCCGACCAATCAAATGAAGCATTTGTAGCAGTTGGATGCATTATGTTGTTGACATTCACACACTGTCCTCTTCTTCTTTCAGTCTACTCTGCCTCACAAACTGGTTGCTCGAGATGGCTCCGTGACGCAATTGCCTCTGTACACTTCACCATCATTGCCCAACATAACTCTAGGTCTGCCAGCCACAGCTCCCTCTAGTGTAAGTACTTCAACCACCTGATATTGCACATGTATCATTCACGATAAATTATAGTGCAAACATCTAGCAGGCGATGTGAAATCTGCTAATGGCTAGCTTTCCATTTCATTTAGTTCTTTTGGTAGAAATGTTGCTGGTGATTGGGCAGATCCCTGCAGCCGTGTAAACTGGGAGATTGCCATTGCTCCTTCTCTCCATCCGTACACACCCCCCCCCTCCCCCCCCCCCCCCCCACCCCCAACTCCCCATTTCCATTGCAGTAATGGATGTGGCTGGATGAGCAATTTAGGGTGATTTTCTGGATTTGTTGGTGTACATTGGTCCTGCAATGCAATGTACCTTGGGGTTTAGAAACACAAGTTCACACCCATGTTTCTCCGCACAGTGAGTTCTTGATCTTGGGTAAGCTATTCGAGGCGCCGGCTGAAGATTGGACAGTTCCTGCGAGGGTTGAAAAGCTTATTGCCCCCACTCCCAATGCTGCAGGCATTCATTTCAGCAGTAGCAGATTGATACGCCTCTAATGCAGGAAATCATAGAGAACTATACTAGGAAACGCATTAAACCTCTTGTGTGGACTTATTTACCTATTACTTATTTTCTTCATTTGTAATACACCCTCCACATTGAATAGAACCCGAGGCACAGTCACACTCTCCGACCTGATCCTGAGATTCACTAGAAAGTTCAAGGAAGGAACCTGGTTCAAGATCTAATTGCTGCTGCCTGAATGCTGGGCCCTTGCACTAATTGAGGGTGAATAAAGAGCAGTGCTCCATTGCACATCCACAATAGTGATTCTCCAGAAATGTTCATCTGCCCAAAGGGAAACAAACAGTTTTTAAAAACAAAATTCTTAGGGTATGGACAGTGCTGGCAAGGCCGTGTTTGTTGTCGTGAGGTGATTCGATTTTCTCCTCGAACTGCTGCAGTACTTCTAATAATAGAGCTCCCACAATGGTACTAGTTGGGGAATCTTGGGATCTTGACCCAGTGACGGCAAAGGACTGATGATGCATATCTTATTCAGGTTGGTGTGTAGCTTGGAAGAGATGGTGGTTAACACAGCACTGTGGCTCTCATCTTTTCTCATGGTAGAGGTTGCAGAGAAGGGTGGTGCAGTCAAAGTAACCTGGAGTTGCTAAAGTGCATCATGTACACGCTAGAACCATTCTGCAGTGGGGTGGACATTGAGCACCAGTCAAACTGCTCTGCTTTTGATGGTGTTGAGCTTCTTGTCGTTACTGCATCTCATCTCACTGGCATCAGCTTGTGTTTGCATCTGCATGTAGGCTATGATGAGATCAGCCACCGAGTTGTTCTGGTGGAACTGAGGGTTGATGAGCAAGGTATTGATGAGTAGAAGCTGTTTGAAGACACACTTGGTGACCCTTTTCACCACTTCATTGGTGATTGGGAGGAGGTTGATAGGATGGTCATTGCTGGACTAGATTTGTCCTGTTTTGTAGTTGGGCATAACCACACTGTTTAGTAGTTATTATTCTAGATTTACTGGAACTATATTGCTAAGGGGACAACTAATGCTAGTGCACAGGTTGTCGTTTTATAGCCTTGATGTTGTCAGGATCTGTAGCATTTTCTGTGTTTGTTGTACTCGACCATTTCTGAATGTCAGGTGAGGTAAACCTAGACACTGACTGACATCACGGTGGCACAGTGGTTAGCACTGCTGCCTCACAGAGCCAGGGACCCAGGTTCGATTCCCGGCTTGGGTCACTGTCTATGTGGAGTTTGCATGTTCTCCCCGTGTCTGCGTGGGTTTCCTCCCGGGTGCTCCGGTTTCCTCCCACAGTCCAAAAATGTGCGGATTAGGTTGATTGGCCATGCTAAATTGCCCTTAGTGTCCCGGGATGCGTAGGTTAGAGGGATTAGCGGGGTCAATGTGTGGGTTATGGGGATAGGGTCTGAGTGGGATTGTTGTCGGTGCAGGCCTGATGTGCCGAATGGCCTCCTTCTGCTCTGTTGGGATTTTATGATTCTATGAACTTTGAAAAAGATGCATAATATTTACTGATTCTTTAAAGGCTGGTCACCAACTCTGTTCTACTGCGGTTCCCCTGCATTTCTATTTAAGCTTTGTTTCAGTTAATTTATCACTATCTTGATCAGATGCATATTATAAAACTTCACTAATATAGTGGAGATTGATAACTATGGTTATGACTGTTAAATAGTTTGAGATTATTATTCACATAATGGATTGTTCAATGTGCTTTCTGTTTTCATGCAGGGAGCCTCTGGCCAAGCAGAAGGAGAGAGAGTGGGCTTGCAAGGACTCCCACTGAACACTCCATTTATTGCTGGTACTCATCTGCCACACTACATTGCCACATTGGATAAAGATGGCAGTAGTGGGCACACACCCCTCTTGCAGCATATGGTCTTATTGGACCAACCTCCACCCCAGAGTCCACTAGTAACTGGTAAGTAACTGTAATAATTCAGGTATGTACAAGAGATTCATCTTTTCTAAAGACGATGATGGAAACCAGGGATTCAGCAATGTGAAGAGTATATAATATGTATATTTGAAAAATAAAAGGAAGCTTAATTTCTGTGCCTTTGGAATTACACAATGCAAAGGTTAGGGTAGGAAGGAGTGTGCTCGTGTGAAATACCTTTATCATTTTAACAGAGGTGTTAATATCTCTTGCAATAGCAATCCAGTTAATTTTCTGTGTACGTATTAAACATTTCTAAGCTAATAATCACGATTATATTTGTCACCTGCGTCTGTTCATTTAAAATCCCAGTTCGAGACACCAAAGTCACTCAAGCATAGCCACCAGCAACTGGCTCAAAAACTGTTGTGGTAGAAGCTCTAGAATCCCCACAGTGCTGAAGGAGGCCATTCGGCCCATCGAGCCTGCACCGACAACAATCCCACCCAGGCCCTATTCCTGCAACCCCATGTATTTGCCCTGCTAGTCTCCCTGACCTTAAGGGTCAATTTAACCTGCACACCTTTTGGAATGGGGGAAGAAACCGGAGCACCCGGAGGAAACCCACGCAGACACTGGGAGAACGTGCAGACTCCACACAGACAGTGACCCAAGCCGGGAATCGAACCCGGGTCCCTGGCGCTGTGAGGCAGCAGTGCTAACCACTGTGCCGCCGTGCCATCCCTAAGAAATGGCGGACTGTCTGCTTGCTTGTTCAAGCAACATTGCTTGAAAGGAGGTGACAAGAGAAACAAAAATAACTTCCAAATGTTTTTCTATTTAGTAAAGACATTTGCACCTGATGCATATAACCTAATTTTGTTGACCTGTCGGATTTAGTTCCCTCCTAAAACAGTCCTTTCTGCGGTCGCACATGTTTTGATGCCCGATTCTCTCTTCCTGGACCCTTCAATACCATAGTTAACAAAACAAACAAGCTCAAAAACTGAGCTGTACAGAAGATTACTGTTTCTTTCACTTAGGGACCTGAGTTTGAACCAGCCCAGACCGATGGGATGTCTTCTCTCTCAGATAGTTGTCAGTGTCCCATGTTGCTAGTACCTGTAGACTCTCATCATCAGTCACACTTTGACACCACAATGTTGAAATTGGTTAAAGAGCTGCTGTGGAAAAGTTACTTTGGGGTGTTTAAGGAGTCGTGTCCTCAAGTTGCGAATTGGGGATGTGGATGTTGAAAACATGTCTCCTCCAGTTATTCAGCTGAAATTGAAGAATTGGTTACACCATTTGATAATTAATGGGGTATCATTTCTTCTCTCAGAATCAAATTAACTGGTTATTCATCTCGTGACTGCTGAAGGGTTCTTGCTGTTTCTAAAATGGTATCCTGTTTGCCTTTGTGACCTATGGTCATTGCATTTCAAAGTAATTCTTTCCATAAAGAGCTTTGAGAAGTGGTTTGACCTTATCTAAAAATAAGGTTCTTTTCAAAAAAAACTGGAACAGAACAGAGGGAGCTTTATTGCACATCTGGCCAGACTGTACCTTACTTAGACAGTGTTGGATTCTGACCAGCACTATGATTTTCAATAACGGTAGCCCTGGCTTTTCTGACTGAGTTTTAATGATTAAAAAATGATTGGCTGAAGTTGTAAGACTTCCTGCAATGCCACCAGGGGTACGGAGTAATAATTAACTTTGGTTCTGGCTTCCAAAACGGAAAGATGTTGCATTCCCCATCACTTGCAATATCTGTCCCTCACCATGATGTGGGCAATAAAATATTTTTTTTCCAGAAATTAAATTCGATCTGTTCCTTGCAAGTAACTTTCTGTGGGATTTGTTGCTTGCTTCTTTGCCCAAGACCAAAGAGGAGACATTATTAGGAAAGTAATTGATATTTGCTTTCAACACGTTTTTACAATTTGAATGCATTTTTCTTTAAATACTGGAACAAAAATGTCCTGAGATTTCACATTCCTGTCATTAATTACCAAACCAAGGATGTTAATTGCTATTCTGTGGCATTTTGCCACATCTTTGTATTCTGTTGTGGTTGTCTGGAAGTTTTAAAGTTCACTTCCAGCAATGCTATGTGGAGCTCGTGATTTTTTTTTTGTCAGAAAGATCAAGTCAATCTGCTCAGCTGCCATTGCCCCTTCCCTCCCTTCCCCTAATTCTTCAGGGCAAACAACCCCAAAGCTGCCCTGACACTGAACTCTCATGTTTCTCAAGATTCTAGCCCATCTCGTGCAGTGCTCTGTCGGAGCTTATCTTGTCAGTGAGACCTCCTTCCTGCCTCGAGATCCTCTAGATTCCAACTAAACTGTTGACCAACCTACTTCAGTGTCTCATTTTGGATATTATTATTAATAATTCTCTTTCATAGAATCCCTACTGTGCCGAAGGAGGCCATTTGGCCCTTGTGGCCAACCATTGCCACCATGCTGCCCAATGCTGTTTCCTTGGGCACAGTAAGAAGTCTCTCAACACCAGGTTAAAGTCCAACAGGTGTATTTGGAATCACGAGCTTTGAGTGCTGTTCTTTCCTCAGGCACTTAGCTGATGAAGAAGCAGCACTCCGAAAGTTAATGATTCCAAATAAACCTGTTGGACTTTAACCTGGTGTGAGACTACTTACTGTGCCCACCCCAGTCCAACACCAGCATCTCCACCTCACTGTTTCCTTGGGCACTGTCACTCTAAATCTACTGTCATCCCTCCCTCTCCTCAACAGCCCTATCCTTGACCCTGCTTTATTTCCCAAAACTACTGCCTCTTTTCCAATCTACCTTCCTTCTCCAAAGTCCTTGAACATATTGCTGCTTCCCAAATTCATGCCTATCCTTTCCACAATTCCACACTTGAATCCAACCAGATTTCCGACCTGTCCATAGCACCGAACTGGCCCTGGTTAAAGTCACAAATGACATTCTGTGTGACTGACTGAGAGAAACTATCCCCCTCACTCCTCTCGACCTAACCGCAGCTTTCAACAGTTAACTGCACCATCCTCCATCATCTCGCTTCTGTTATCCAGCTGGGTATTCTGATGCACCTACTTGATTGTAACCAGCATTGGTGCAGACTTGATGGGTGAAGGGCCTCTTCTGCACTGTAGGGATTCTATGATGTATCTGATTATATCCAGCGTTGGTGCAGACTCAAAGGGCGTCTTCTGCGCTGTAGTGTTCTGTGATTCTATTCTGTGAATCATCTACCATAACTTCCCTTCCCCACGTCACTCTGTTACTTCTGGTGTCCCCAACACTATGTAGTTGCCCCTTTCTGTTTCTCATCTACATGTTACCCCTCAGTGATATCATCTGAAAAAGACATCTTCTTCGAAATATATGCCAATGATTACAAAACCTCTATGGAGCTCCCCACTGTCTCTCTGATTGTCACAATGCTTGCTTTGCTTCCATTGTTGAAAGAACAACAATTTCCTCCAAATAAGCATTGAGAAGACGGAGGTTCCCAGCGCATACTCTGCCCCTTGTCCCCCATTTTGCGTTGAGCAAGGCCGTTCACAACCTCATTGTGTTTGATCCCCAAATGAGTTTCTGACCAGATATTTGCACCAACAGCAGGACTACCTACTTTCACCTCGGCGCAACATCGAGGGCCGAAGGGCCTGTACTGCGCTGTAATGTTCTATAACATTGCTCAACTCCTATTCTGCCGCAGCTCATCCTGTGTTGGATCTGTTGTCTATGCCTTTGTAACTTCCAGACTTGACTATACCAGTCCACTGCTGACTGGCTTTATGTCCTGCATACTTCATAAGCTTATACCCATCCAATTACCTGAATTTGCTTCAAATCTAATTCACTGTCACACCTGTGCATGCTGACCTTCACTGCCTTCATACAAGCCCTAGTGCAGAAGGAGGCTATTCAGCCAATCGAGCCTGCACCGACAACAATCCCACCCAGGCCCTATCCCTGCAACCCCACGTATTTACCCTTCTAGTCCCCCTGACACCAAGGGGCAAATTAGCATGGCCAATCCATCTAATCCGCACATCTTCGGAGTGCGGGAGGAAACTGGAGCATCCGGAGGAAACCCACGCAGACACTGGGAGAATGTGCAGAATCTGCACAGACAATCACCCAAGTGCGGAATTGAGCCCGAGTCCCTGGCGCTGTGAGACAGGAGTGCTAAGAGTGCTAAGGTGTGCCACCGTGCCTTCCACAATAACCAGCACCAGTTTTCAAATCTTTCACCTTCTCCAGTTCTATAAACCTTTGAGATCTCTGCATTCGTCCAATTTTTGCCAAATGCCTTCCCTGTTTCTACTTGCCCTACCATTGGTAGCTATGCTCCCTGTTACCTTGACACGAAGCTCTGGAATTCCTTCCCTAAATCTCTCTGCCATTTTGCCTCATCTTATTTTAAAACTCCCCTTCAAATCTACCTGTTTTTCAAACTTTTGGTAAATTTTCTGATTTCACCTTCTGTATGACTCAGTGTCAAAAATGCTTCTATCGATTTCGCCCTTGTTAAGCACCTTGGAATGTTTTACTATGTTGAATGCACTATGCAACTTAAGTTATTAAGGAGATCTTAATTGACAGAGGAATTTTTATAATTCTTGAGTATTGCTGAGAAAATAGACATGCTATCAAAGTTATTTGTCTTGCACATTTGGGCAATTTGCAAGAATACCAGCAGTAAAGAGAACAACCATTTATACTGCAGGGGAAGAGTGCTGCTTGGTTGGCAGTTGGACTTTGATTGGTATCAGTGTTGACATGGAGAATGCACCAGGGGACAGTTAACTGTCAAGCTTTTGTTCAAGTTCAAACCAGATAGGTTAACTCCGATTGGTCAAGGTATTACTATTGTGAATGATCCAGGGAATGGCTGTGTCCTAAGGCTTGTTTAGTTGAAACGGGCAAAATGTGAGGACATGCTCCTTCTACCTAAAAAGGGACAGCCCCATGTGTGAATGGCTTCTAGCACATGTAAGTGAGTCACACCATGAGCATGACTGATGATAAATTGGTTTTCTGTGTAATCCTTGGCACAATCAGGGTTGTCTAGCAAGTGCTGCCCAATCTCGGTGTTTTGAGTTTTGCAAGCTGGTGGGGTCTAGTCAGTACTTTGCCTGTTATGAACAGCCGTAGGAAGGTGCTGTTTGATACAATCCATCGGTCATTGGACCCTAAATACCTGGCATTGCAACGGCACTGAAATTCATATACCACATTACTCGATTTGTCTGATTGGCAGATCGTTTCTTTGGCCTTATGGCAGCATTCTGCTAATGGAGAATACCACTCATGTTGCGACTGCATTGGAACAGCATGCAATGACTCGCTTCTTCACCTTGTTGCTCAAACTTTGAGATACCTTATCCTTCTAGAGGTAGACTGGGCACTGGCCACCAAAAGTGGTGGTCTTGGGCCCAAGGATGACTTTAATGTCACCCTATTCCAGCATCAAGCTCGCACAGTGAGCAAATGTCTCTGGCTTTATTTGTGGGGTTGCCGATAAGGCCAGTCTTCTAGCGTGTGGAACTGTAGGAGTCCCAGTACTTATATTGACCTATGAAGATAGGCTTGTTATGGGCAGTGGTGGAGATAAATGAGTTTCCTTTTATATCAGAAATGGGCAGTAATCAAATCTAATATAAATCCAATTTGTTCTGATCAAGACACACATTGTCTTGACAATATACATGGACTTTATACTCCAATGATTTGCAATAATCGTGTGGTTTTAGAATTTCAAGATATATATAAATGACCCATATTTAAACTGAAATGGGTCAGTGCTGTAACACATGTCCTAAGGCGATAGGAAAAGCAGAATTTGTTGCAACACCCCTGAGTTAGGGAGGGCAAATTCTATTAGTTTTTACACTCCTAATGTAACCTAGTGAAAATCAGGAGGAGGCATGGTCAGGTGGGGGTGTGAAGCCCCCATGCCAGCATTGAAAACAAGTCGACATTCACTGAAGAGGCTCATGGTAATAATGGTTACTTAGATGAGTTAATGGAATTGTCACATTTGGAATCATAATCGACATTGAGTCAATACTTTCAGGCAGAGAGAGAAAGGAAAAGATGTTAACTTTCTAGTGGGTTTTTAATACCTGTTTTAATGATAAGAATCTCTCTGGTTATGACGTGTGGAATTCAACTGAAATAGTCAAGTGAGGTTACATGCTGGAGTATTGGCGATGTAATCATCAAAAGCCTTTAAATAGCGTATACATACTGAAAATATTCAAATTGTTATCCTGTATTATTGTCCTCTATTATATAGTTCAGTTCTGGCAATAAGTTTAAACGTGATTTAAATTTTGCTAGTCTTTATAGTGCATAAAAATATATTTTTCTTTGCTGAGTGAGTTAGCTCTGCTAAAACTGTTACAGTACAATCAGTTGGAAATTAATTTAGATTTGTAAAATTCTGTAATGTTGATGTTTTTGTTTTTTTTCCTGAAATTAAAATGATGATGAGAATATTTTAAGTAGAAAATGGCTGGCTGCAATGGCCTCTTGTTGTCTTAATTACTCAACAGCCATTTTTCTTCCTCTCCTTTTTTTCTTCTGCTGTTTTCTGCCTTATATCTTAGACTGGTATCTTTCAGGATTGGGAGCGTTGCCCATTCACCCACAGTCGCTTGTTGGTCCCGACAGAGTTTCACCTTCCATACACAAGCTTAGACAGCACCGTCCATTAGGGAGGACGCAGTCAGCACCGCTACCACAGAACGCACAGGCCTTGCAACAGCTGGTCATACAGCAGCAGCATCAGCAGTTCCTGGAGAAACACAAACAGCAGTTCCAGCAACAACAGATTCACATTAACAAGGTCAGTACTGAGGTAGCAACTATATGCCAAATAAACCTGAGTGCTCAATGTGCTGATCAGCATACATTATACCACATCTGGCTCAGAGAGATGAAATGTATTTTTCCTCATGTCAGCATGGTAACGTACAAGTCATGGTTTCTATTTGTGAAGGTCATGTGAAAGATATCTTATTAGAGTTAATTTGTTATTTAATGTTAGTGAGAGACTTTTGGAATAAATAGGCTATCACCCATAATTGCATTTTTAAAAAATCATTTTCTGACGTGTGGGACTGATTGACACAGCAATTAAGTGTCTTGTTGCAGGGTAATAGAAGTTTAGTTTGCAATTGAAATCAGAACCTTGAGATTGAGTCATAGCCAGTATCTCACTACGGCTATTTGTCATGTATTAAAAGTCATTGTTTTCTATGTTTCTTGCCATTATACAATTTGCATACTTCTTATAGTTGAATTACACCAAACGAGACAAAATGGAAAAGTTACTATCTGAGTAGGACCTGGCAATATAGGGGCATCAAGTAGTAGGAATTTGTGCATGGTTTTGTTTCCTGATGATGGGCGATTGGAAAATATCGTGCAGAGTAGAAGTCTGGAATTGGTCAGACCATATAGTTTATCAATGTTAATGTCACAAGCAATTTGCAAAGTTATTCAATGGTTGCCTACACGCATTTCATTTTCAAATTACTGATCAATGGGGACTTCAAGTGAACTAGGCCATTCTAGTCCAAGAACCCGAGAAATAGGAGCTGGAGTGTCCCAGGCCCACCCACCTTCAGCTGCTTCATCATTGACCTCCCTTCCATCATAAGGTCAGAAGTTGGGATGTTCACTGATGATTGCAGAATGTTCAGCATCATTCACGACTTCTCAGATACTGAAGCAGTTCATGTTCAAATGCAGCAAGACCTGGACAATATCCAGGTTTGGGCTGACAAGTGGCATGTGTGCCACGGAAGTACCAGGCAATGACCATCTTCTTCAACAAGAGTGAAGCTAAAATCACCCTTGCCATTCAATGGCATTACCATCGCTGAGTCCCCCACTATCACATGCTGGAGGCTACCATTGACCAGAAACTGATCTGGACTAACCATACAAATACTGTGGCTACAAGAGCAGGTCGGATGCTAGGAATCCTGCAACAAGTGACCCCCTCGCCTGACTCCTCAAAGCCTGATCACCATCTGCAAGGCATAAGCCAGGAGTGTGATGGACTACCCTACAAGGGTAACAAATGCATGATAGTACCACCTCCTGGAGGTTTCCCTCCAAGCCGCTCACCATCCTGACTTGGAAATATATTGCCATTCCTTCACTATCACTGGGTCAAAATTCTGCAACTCTCTCTCTAACTGCATTGTGGATATACCCAAACCACATGGACTGCAGCGATTCAAGGGGGCAGCTCGTATCACAATCCTTTGACTGATATAGTTTTCTCTCATCTCAATCTGAAATGATCAGCCCTTATCCTGGGATTTGTGCCCCTGTGTTTCAGATTCCCCTATCAGAGGAAACAATTTCTCAGCATCTACCCTATCCAGCCCCTTTCAGAATCTTGTAGGTTTCAATGAGAGCTTGCCTTTCATTCTTCTAAACGTCAGAGAAAATGCCCCCAATTTGCTCAGCCTTTCATCATAGGACAGCCTCCTCATCCCAGGGACCAATTTAGTGAATCTTCCCTGTACCGCTTCCAATGCAAGTGTATCTTTTCTTAAATGTGGTTACCAAAACTGCACATAGTACTCCAGATGTGGTCTCACTAAACCTCTGGACAACGCTAGAAGACATCTTTGTGCCTGTACCCCAATACCCTTGCAATAAAGGCCAAAAACATTTTTTGATCAGGTAACAAACATTTAGATAAACTGGAAAGGGAATAAAATCAAAAGTGGAAGTTCAAAATGCATTTGTGTACAAGGCATTGGAGTCCCAGAAGATCATAGGATTGGTTAATGGTTCTTTCTTCTTCTTGACTTTATCTCGAGTTCTTTTTCCTCATTTTGAGGCGTGTTTCAGTTATTCAGTGGTGACTATATTGAAACTCCCACTGCTGAGCAGGGATACAGATAGTAAAAATAGGACTTTATTCAGAAGCTAAGGTAGTTAAAGAGCAATGAAAGATTTAAGAAAGTTAATGCTCTGACCCAACAACAACCTGCATATTCTTGCCAATATACAAGTGAATTTGGCAAGTGAATCGCTTGCAGATCCTTTGGTGGGGAGGAGGGAAGGGGGGGGGGGGGGGGTGGCCTTAACACTGTGAGAGTGGGACTTCTGCCCCTCATGGACACACCTTTTGAGCTGATTAGCCAGCAGTTGAGTATTCCCAGCAGTGCACAATGCAGTAGTGGGCACTCCTGGGACTGCCAGGTGTCCCAAGAAGAAGATCCTTGGATACTGGACTGAAGGATAAGTCTGGGCCTTTTAGCGGAGAGATGAGAACCCCAGCAAGGGGAGGGAAAGGGGCCCTGTGTGCTAGGTTCTAGAAGGCAGAGAGAGATGCACAAAAACTATCTACCATCTGGGGGAGGGGGGTGCCCTTGATGGGCAGGGGAACACACACACGCACGCGCACACACACACACACACACCCCTTCCCTCTCAAAGGAGATATTCTTCCCATTCCTTCCCATCTTTTATCCCATGTTAGGAATGTAGTGAGCTGGCCACTTTACTTCTACTGTCCCCCTATTATGGCAGCAGAAGTGGAAAGAGGTGCCAGCTTGAAAGGCCTGAATTGGCCAGTAAGGCAGACAGGCTGGCTGATAACTTATTCACCCACTATAATATGAGGGACAGCTAGGGTTTGGGGGAAAGCCAGTGATCAAGGCATTTCCTTTATTTTACATGCCCCTCCCCATCTATAAATATGCTGGGGGGGGGGGGCAATATAAAGTTCACCCCTATTTAATAGGCTCAAAAGCAACACCTTGCATTTAGATAGCATCTTTAACATAGAAAAATGTCACAAGGATTCCTGGAACTTCACAACAGCATAAGCAGGCAATAATTGGTGACAAAAGATCATGATATTTGGCGGAGTAACTGAAGTTTGGTCAAAGGGGTCCGTTTTAAGGAGGGTCTTAAAGAAGGACGAGGAGGTTGAGATGTGGAGAGTTTTAGGGAGGGAATTCATGATGCCAGTGGTGGAGCAAAGCAAGTGAGGTGCACAAGAAGCCACAGTTGGAGGAATGCAGAGTTATTGGAGAATTGTAGATCCAAAGTAGGACAGGGTATTTCCGTAAGGAATTTGAACAGCAAGGATGAGAATTTTATTTGAGAACTATTGGGGGAACTGGGGCTTGCTGCAGATCTGAGCGTTCAGGGGATGATGAGTGGGCAGGACCTGCTGCAGGTTAGGATATGGACAGCATAACCTTTCTACCTGGTTCATTGGGGGGACGGGGGTGGCGGTTGTTGGTGGATGGAGTAAGTAGAGTAGCATAGCCAGCGTTCTGAAGTTCGGGGGGGGTGGGAATTGTGGAAGCTGATGCAGAAGCCTTTTGTTTCCGCTGCATGACTTGAATGTGAAAACAGTAACTGCAGAGGATGTAAGTGAAGATGTCTCAAAACTGAAAATCCCAAAGTTAGTGAGGTAGATTCTCCACCACGTTATTTATCGATTTGGCAAGTTGAATGAGAGTGAGATCTTCAAACTTGTGCCTTGGAAGCGAAAGTTGATGACATCCTGCAAAACAAAATTGTTCATTCAGGGGATGTGGGTGTTACTGGCGGATCAGCATTTAATGCCCATCCCTCAGTGTCCTTGAACTGAGTGGCATTTAAGAGTCAACTGCACAGCTGTGGCTCTGGAGTCACATGTAGGCCAGACCGGGTAAGGATGGCAGATTTCCTTCCCAGAATGGAAAACCAGATGGATTTTTGTGACAATCGACAATGATTCCATGATCATCTTTAGACTTCCAGATCTTTATTAAATTGAAATTTCATCATGTGCTGTGGTGGTATTCGAACCCAGATACCCAGACCATTACCCTGAGTCTCTGGATTACTATTCCTATGCCACAGCCTCCCCCAAAAAAAAAATTCTTTGCTGCATTAAAAATAGCTCACAAGAGACAAACGCTTTGTTCATTATTTAGTGGGATATTATACTATAATTACATTTAAAATGCAAGATGTCGCAATACTTGCCCGTGGCAAAAAAGCCCCTCAAGTAATAAGAATCTTTCAACATCAGTACATCAAAGGTGCAGTTAATGTGAAAAGTGTTATTCATTAACTAACTAGACTTAGCACAACCTTATTTCGATTAATTAGCATTTTAAAATTAATTTGACAGTTTGCCCCTGCTGTTAATGAAGACTGGTATTTTTTTGTTTATTTGAGTTCTTCATTGAATTGGAATGAAAGTTCATGCAAAAGAGGGTTAAAATGGACATATTGACGCCCTCTGACACAGTGCAGCGAACTACCCAGAAGGGTGTCGTGAAGCCCCATTCTTGGCTGATTATAGTGAATCTGGGCTAGTTTCCAGTCACAGTGGCCTATCCACGAAGAGCTTGTGAGGCCCCAGAGCATCTCAATGTTGCTGTAAGGCAGTTAGAAAGGCCACTGCTGAGTGAGTGAGTTGGGGGGAGGGAGAGGAGCATGTGAGAGAATTTGTGGTGGGGGAGAAGGAGCTGATAGGTGTGTAAAAGGAAAAGGGGCTTCACTGAGTTTTCTCTCACTAAGGGAATATGGAGCACCTGGCTGAAACCTGCATGTGTATATAAAATAACACCTTTACAAAGTATCTTAAAAACACAAATTTCATATTTATATGATATATTACATGTTAATCTATAATGTGCAGTCGCTGGGTCAAAATCCTGGAATTCCCTCTCTAACGGCATTGTGGGTCAACCCACAGAACATGGACTGCAGCGATTCGAGAAGGCAGCTCACCACCACCTTCTCAAGGGCAACCAGGGAGGAGCAATAAATGCTGGCCCAGCCAGCGACACCCATGACCAACTAATAAATAAAATAAAAATGTGAACTTATATACTGAATATTGCTCTGCTGCTTTATTACCGTTTTGTTTTTGTTGGCAACTGGGGTCTGTTCATTTTTGAGTTTTAAATTTGTTCATGGGTTGTGGGCATTGCTGGCAAAGCCAGCATTTGTTGTCCATTTCTAATTGCCTTTGAATAGGTGGTAGTGAGTTAAAATGGGGCCACATTGTAAAATGGTTTGCAAAGCACTGCCGTAGTCCTTCACTCCGCTGCATGTACGTAATACAGCAAGGCCCTGTTTTGTTGGTATGTTTATCCTGTCCTTGCATTAATTGCTGAGGTCGGTTTGGTGATTGGATGCAAATGCTTTGGTCCACAATAGTGACGGTGATAACAGTCAAACAAAGGGAAAACTGAATAGTTCTGCCCACTTTAAGTCAATTAATTTCACCTGTTTGAAGTGGCCCAGAAGCATTTACATTTACTGCAGATCAGAAAGTAAAGTTTTTAAGTTTATTTATTCGTCACAAGTAAGGCTTTCATTAACACTGCAATGAAGTTACTGTGAAAATCCCTTAGTCGCCACACTCAGGCGAGTGTTCGGGTACACTGAGGGAGCATTTAGCATGGCCAATGTACCTAACCTGCACATCTTCTGGACTGTGGGAGGAAACCGGAGCACCCGGAGGAAACCCATGCAGACACTGGGAGAACGTGCAGACTCCGCACAGACAGTGACCAAAGCCAGGAATCGAACCCGGGTCCCTGGTGCTGTGAGGCAGCAGTGCTGGTGCTATAATTACATCGTTCCTCATCACAGAATATATTTGGACCTTTTTGTTTTCGGCCACTCACATTCTTGCAAAATGCCATTACTTTTTTAAAATGGCATTGTTTGCCTGAACCTCTACTTGCGAGATGTTATGATGGTGAAATTGATATACGCCAGTGGCTGAGAATGAAAATTGGCTGCAATGTAAAATGGGCTATCAATTTGAAACCCATTCATTTTGTGATTCTGGAGTAGACCAGTTTCCTTTTTCTATATAAAAAAAAATATTATCTCTTCAGCTCCCCAAATTAAATTATATCTGGCTCTTGAGACTCTCATCGACTAAACTTGCCTTTTGCATTTTCTCTGATTGTTCACAAGTAAAATCCCATTTTGATAATTGTCAGCAAATTTCAACATTGTACATCGAATCATCTGTGGAGCAAATCTAGACCCAGAACTTATTACACCATTTCCAACCCTGGACACCCTGAACAATGATTTGATTTGATTTATTATTGTCACATGTATTAGCATATAATGAAAAGTATTGTTTCTGGCGTGCTATACAGACAAAGCATACCACTCATAGAAAAGGAAAGGAGAGAGTGCAGAATGTAGTGTTACAGTCACAGTTCGGGTGTAGAGAAAGATGAACTTAGTGCGAGGTAGGTCCATTCAAATGTCTGACAGCAGCAGGGAAGAAGCTGTTCTTGAGTTGGTTGGTACGTGGCCTCAGACTTTTGTATCTTTTTCCCGACGGAAGAAGGTGGTAGAGAGAATGTCCGGGGTGCATGGGGTCCTTAATTATGCTGGTTGCTTTGCTGAGGCAGAGGGAAGTGTAGACAGAGTCAATGGATGGAAAGCTGGTTTGCATAATAGATTGGGCTACAGTCATGACCTTTTGTAGTTTCTTGCGGTCTTGGGCAGAGCAGAAGCTATACCAAGCTGTGATACAACCAGAAAGAATAGTTTCTATGGTGCATCTGTAAAAGTTGGCGAGAGTTGTAGCTGACATGCCAAATTTCCTTAGTCTTCTGAGAAAGCAGCGGTGTTGGTGGGTTTTCTGCCCATTAATCCTAAATTTTTTACAGCAGCCAGGAGCCTTCTGAAAATTCAAAATGGGCTCAAAAGAGCTCGATAGATTAAAGTTGAAGTTTATTTATTATTGTCATATGTAGGCTTACATTAACACTGCAATGAACTTACTGTGAAAATCCCCGAGTCGCCGCACACTGGTGCCTGTTTGGGTACACTGAAGGCAAATTTAGCTTGGCCAATTCACCTAATCAGCACGTCTTTTGGACTGTGGAAGGAAACTGGAGCACCCGGAGGAAACCCACGCAGACACGGGGAGAATGTGCAAACTCCATGCAGACAGTGACCCAAGCCGGGAATCGAACCTAGGTCCCTGGCACTGTGAGGCCGCAGTGCTAACCACTGTTCCATCGTGCCGTCCAACAGTTTAATTGGGATAGACTTCAGTGGTTTATAGGTTAAGCGTAGTTACAATTGTTTATTTGAAAATGTAGCGGTATAATGAACATGTAACTAATTATGAATTCAATTTCTATTTGGTTTTGGATGAGCTTTTGGCATTCTTTTCGCAGGGATGTAGTAAATTTGAAAACAGGAAAAGGTTTAAGAAATAAAATTCAAGGAAATGTGAGATACTACATTATTGGCAGTGCATGGGAGAGGGTATTTTCACAATATCGTGGGCATTAATTTTAATAACCTAGTTCTGGTTACCTGGCTTTTTGTATGAAACTGTGTGAAGTATTCTGATGCATTCCAGCCTTGTTGTTCACTTGTATGTGGAATGGCTTCATGTACAGAACTGATGACACCACAGGGTCCCCAAGTTGCTTGCGGAAAGAGTTGTTAAACAGGACTGCTTTGAAGGAGTGCTTATTTCTATGTTCAAGGTTGATGCATATTGTGCATAACTGTTACTTTAGTGCTGAGCTATTCGATGAAATTAATTACATTTATATTTTCTCCACCATTTGCTAAGGAAGCAAAATTCTGAGCTGCACTTAACACTTCATACTTTGGGTTTTGTGTCAAGGGTGTAGAAGTATAATGCAATCTGCAGAAGCAAAGGTGTGATTTGGGAAGGGCTGTCAGTACGTCCATCCCCAGTGCATTTGCTGCCTCCATACCACCCTGAACTGTGTGTAAATACTGAGTACTGAACATGGTAGAAACTACTTTAAATTCTAACTGAAATGGCAGTTTGAGTGAGCAGGCAATGGCGCTAATTGCTTCCTCTGTTTCTGAGGTGTGTTTAGATTAATTGGGCCTTTATCAGTAATGCATTATCGTCTTTCATTTGATGATTTATTTTATTGTCTTTGGGCATTGGGCCGGCAACATAACTGAGTAATCCGATGTAAATCTGATTTTATAGCTGACCGTTCATTTGGGAAAATCTTGGTTTTTATGCGCAATTGGATATAATTGTTTGGGATTTATCAGGAGAATTTTGGATTCAACAATGATCTATATCTCTGTAAATATGTTTGAAATTAGTATTACAAAGGCTTGAGTTTGAATTTACCCATGAGGAAAATAATGACAATGTAAATATGTACACTTGCTTTTCCAAATTATTTGCTTTCAGATCAGGATTAGCACATTTTAAATGCAGAATAAATTTCCCTTTACTCTGTCGGTGTGGATTGAAACTGCTCAGATGTCTTGTAACTTTCTTACAACTAGCACAGAAAGGAGACGGCACGGTGGCACAATGGTTAGCACTGCTGCCTCATAGCTCCAGTTACCTGGGTTCGATTCCAGCCTTGGGTAACAAAGAACAGTACAGCACAGGAAACAGGCCCTTCGGCCCTCCAAGCCTGTGCCGCTCCTTGGTCCAACTAGACCAATCGTTTGTATCCCTCCATTCCCAGGCTGCTCATGTGACTATCCAGGTAAGTTTTAAACAATGTCAGCGTGCCTGCCTCCACCACCCTACTTGGCAGCGCATTCCAGGCCCCCACCACCCTCTGTGTAAAAAACGTCCCTCTGATGTCTGAGTTATACTTCGCCCCTCTCAGCTTGAGCCCGTGACCCCTCGTGATCGTCACCTCCGACCTGGGAAAAAGCTTCCCACTGTTCACCCTATCTATACCCTTCATAATCTTGTATACCTCTATTAGATCTCCCCTCATTCTCCGTCTTTCCAAGGAGAACAACCCCAGTCTACCCAATCTACTCAGGCAACATCCTGGTAAACCTTCTCTGCACTCTCTCCAATGCCTCCACGTCCTTCTGGTAGTGCGGCGACCAGAATTGGACGCAGTACTCCAAATGTGGCCTAACCAGCGTTCTATACAGCTGCATCATCAGACTCCAGCTTTTATACTCTAGTCAGTGTGGAGTTTGCATGTCTCCCCCCGTCCCCCGTCCCCTCCCATGCTAAATTGACCCTTAGTGTCCAAAGAGTGTAGGTTAGGTGGATTAGGCATGGTAAATGCGCGGGGTCACAGGGATAAGGGAGGGCTTGGGTGGGATGCTCTTTCGGAGGGTTGGTGCAGACTTGATGGGCCAAATATCCGCTTTCTGCACTGGAGGGATTCTATTTTTCTGAGACTTTTTCATTACATTTACTCTAAACTGGATCCAAAACTATGGGCCAAATATAACTGTGTGCCAACTGCGACACTTGGTACCCAGGTTGTCATATTTATGGCAAAATGCTAATGGCCTGTTCTTTAACCCTGAGGAGTGGAATCAAAAATTGTTGTAGGGACTTGTGTAAATGGAAGAAAATCTGTATAAATCACTTCACACAACCCTAGAGAAATGCCAAGCTGGCATGGAGGATTTTTGGATACTGGAAATACATTGTTTAAAAAATCAAATTTTCATACATTGCAATAGTATATGTACAGACTATTTCATCAGTCCAATATTTATAATTTAATAAAATTAATATCATGAGGATACACGGAAGGCAGATATTTTACTCAATGTGTCTGTGCTACTTTGTGACCATTTGGCTCTGTATATTTAAGAATAGAATAGAATCCCTACAGTACAGGAGGCCATTCGGCCCATCGAGTCTGCACCAACCACAATCCCACCCAGGCCCTATCCCTGTAACCCCACACATTTACCTCACTAATCCCCCTGACAGTAAGGGGCAATTTTAGCATGGCCAATCAAGCTAACCCACACATCTTTGGACTGTGGGAGGAAACCCACGCAAAATGGGGAGAATGTGCAGACTTCCTACAGGCAGTGACCCAAGCCGGAATCGAACCTGGGTCCCTGGTGCTGTGAGGCAGCAGTGCTAACCACTGTGCCATTTACCTTTTTTAAGAATTTGTTGTTTCGGGATATAATTCATTTGAACATTTTCAATGTTAAACCAAAACTGCTTGTCAACACCAGAGACATTTTTCAGAAGTTTGCAGAATGCATTTCATGTCCATGGTTTTAACTGGAATTGGGGGAGGAGGGATAGGAAAGCAGCTCTAAAAAGGAAAGCCATTATTGGCCTGCTTTGAATTTCTTCTTCCAGATGTCATTAGATATATTTAATGTCAGGATTGTGTTTTGCAAGCACGACATTAGCTCCATTGCATGGATGTCCAATGCTTGTTCATTGTTTATAGATTAGAGCCAAGATGAGACGATTGCACAACCTCCTGACGTCAATGCTGTACTTTTGGAGAACTGCCACTATATTCTGCGTATGCCTACTGTTGACCACATCAAATGAGAGTATTCATGTGGTTTGTTACCATAGTTGTCAAGGCAACTTTGTAGTCCTTGCATGCATCAGCTGTGACAGTTTATAATTGGTATTGTTTGGGTTTAAAGAATTGTATTACACTGTCACTTTTGTTAGTAGCAAGATAGATCCCGATGTACCTTAAAATTAGATTACTTTTTCCAAATTTTATCCTTTTTTTAAGTTTAAAATTTTGTGTGTACATTAACCAGCATGGTAGTTATGGTCCTTAAAAAGACGGGTAGTAATTGGATGTACACTGTGATATATTTTCCTGTTGCATTTGGTGTGGGGAGGTCTGGAAAGAGAGGCAAAGATAATCCCCATTACCCTTCTACTAATGTCAGATTGAGTCCTGGAATTGAGAATTTTTTTTTTAAAACCCTTAACTTCATGCAGAAATATAAATGGTAGTTTTTCAATGATTCAACCTCCGAATTCTGGCCAGTCTGAGCCCCCCACAATGAAGTTACTGTGAAAATCCTCTAGTTGCCACACTCCAGCACCTGTTCGGGTACACTGAGGGGGAAATTAGCACGGCCCAATGCACGTCTTTGAACTGTGGGAGGAAACCAGAGCACCCTCCGGGTGTTCCGGTTTCCTCCCACAGTCCAAAGATGTGCGGGTTAGGTTGATTGGCCAGGTTAAAATTGCCCCCGAGATGCATAGGTTAGAGGGATTAGTGGGTAAATATGTGGGGGTAGGGCCTGGGTGGGATTGCGGTCGGTGCAGACTCGATGGGCCGAATGGCCTCCTTCTGCACTGTAGGGTTTCTATGATTTCACCCAGAGGAAACCCTCACAGACACGGGGAGAACGTGCAAACTCCACGCAGTGACCCAAGCTGGGAATCGAACCTGATTCCCTGGCACTGTGAGGCAGCAGTGTTAACCACCATGCATTCTTGGAATTGTTAAATTGACTCTCTGCTAATTTTTTATCCTATAGCTGTTTTGCCATTCTAAAATCTTAGTTTGAATTACTGTGGAGATTCAGTGATCAGTTTTATTTTCCTTGCATCTGCAGGAGTACCTCTGTTACTGAATGAATCCTTATTTTGATTCCTAGCTGCATGTTTCAGTGAGTTTAGAACGTTTCTGTTCAATGTACACAATATCACGTGATAAGCAGCTATAACCATGAAATAGCTGGTATATGAGATAAATCTGATCACCCATGAGTGTTAGTGGTTTTTATTTATAAGTTAAACTGCATGTTGCTATGATCTTGGTATTTGTTGGATTTAGAACATGCATATTTCAGAGCACTTGGGTTTTGCTGTAAGTTGCAGTTACATTTTTCAAATTTTGTTCTGTGGGCATGATAATAATAAAAGTCATATTACTTCAGTGACTTGCCAACATAGAGGGGAAAAAAAACACTTTTTACTCATCTTGTTGAATCTGGGAGGTTGGTTAAGTAAACCATATCCCTCAATCCTGTGTCTGACTAGAAATGCATCATGTTGTATCTTGAACTCATTAATACAGCCTGCTTCGTTGCTGCAGATGTATGATTAACACCTTCTAAATCAATAATCACCAGAGGAGATATCTCTCATTTCACCATTGCCACTCCTACCTCATTCCACTGAAATTATATCTGTCCCTTAACACAGGGGGTTTGAAATGCTCATCTGCAAATTGCAATTATGTAATACTGTTAATGTGGAAAAAAAATATCCCAAGGCGGATGTGAAATCTGACAGATATTGACAGTCAGCTAAAGTTGGAGTTATTAGGAATGGCGACTAAAAGCTTGGTTAAAAGTGTAGATTTTAAGGCGAATCATAAAGGAAGAAAGGCAGAGAGTTTTTGAAGGAAATCTATGATTGAGGTCCAAGAAGAGGAAAGGCATTGCCACCCAGTGTGGTAAAGAAAATCAGGGATGTACAAGTGTATGGGAGTACAAGAGGTGTACGTATCTTGTGGACAGAATGAACTCGGAGAGAATGTGAGGGGGAAGATGGAGAAACTAGAAAAAGGCATGGGAGCAGCCTTGAGACACTTGACTTGATGGGCAAGGGAAGGATGGAGTCAGGCAGAAGCAGATGAAAGGCTGGCCGGATCCCACTGACAGTAGCCCATGAGCACTCTGCACTTGCTGTTCGTGGCGAATGTAGGGGGCTGACAGGGGAGAGGGGTGTAAGGAGTCATATGATGGTGGAAGAAAGAAATAATGGAGTAATCTTTACTCTCAAGGCAGATCCTGAGTGGTTTTGGCAGAGGAGAGTAACGCGCAACCATGCTTGATGTGTCTGCCAAATCTGGCAGTGGATGGTGAAGCAGGTTGTGCACCAAATAGACCAAAAGTCCCTTGACTTCAAAGATCAAAGACAGGACCTGTACAGGAGAAATGACCCGAGTGAGAGTAAGTTTTTCCCCCGCAAGGACAACATCAAAGGGAGTGGTCAAGCAGTTCAGAAGCTATTGAAGACTCCCTGATATTCCCTTTTGTGTCCCTGTGATCCAATAACTCTTGGTTCTTTATCGTTATTAGTGGTAAAACCTTAAGCCATCTCAGTCTTGCTGTCTGAAACGTCCATCCAACCGACTTCCCTCAGCAACAACAAATTGCATTTGTATAACATCCTTAACATCACAGTGTCCTAAGACAACTCACAAGCGCTCTATCAAACAAGACTTGACACTGAGCCTCATAAGGAGATATTACACCAGAAGCTTGGTCAAAAAGATAGGTTTTACGTAGTGATGGAGTGGATATATGGTCCGAAACTCATCTTCAGATCAAATATTATGCTGACACAGGGCAACAGAGTTTTGGATGACCTCAAGTTTACAGAGCGTAAAAGGTGGGAGGCCAGCCAGCATTGCATTGGAATAGTCACGTCTTGAGATAATGAAGGCATGAGTGAAAGTTTAAGTAATGGGTGAGCTAAGACAGGGATGGAATCGGGTGATATTGTGGATGAAAAGATAGATGGTCTTAGTGATGGTATGGATATTTAGTTAATCACTTATTCTGAGTTGAATATGGCACTAAGGTTCAGTAAGAAGTTTAACAACACCAGGTTAAAGTCCAACAGGTTTATTTGGTAGCAAAAGCCACACAAGCTTTCGGAGCTGCAAGCCCCTTCTTCAGGTAAGTGGGAATTCTGTTCACAAACAGAGCATATAAAGACACAGACTCAATTTACATGAATAAAGGTTGGAATGCGAATACTTACAACTAATCAAGTCTTTAAGAAACAAAATAATGTGAGTGGAGAGAGCATCAAGACAGGCTAAAAAGATGTGTATTGTCTCCAGACAAGACAGCCAGTGAAACTCTGTGGGGGTTACAGGTAGTGTGACATGAACCCAATATCCCGGTTGAGGCCGTCCTCGTGTGTGCGGAACTTGGCTATCAGTTTCTGCTCAGCGACTCTGCGCCGTCGTGTGTCGCGAAGGCCGCCTTGGAGAACGCTTACCCGAATATCAGGTAATATTCGGGTAAGCGTTCTCCAAGGCGGCCTTCGCGACACACGACGGCGCAGAGTCGCTGAGCAGAAACTGATAGCCAAGTTCCGCACACACGAGGACGGCCTCAACCGGGATATTGGGTTCATGTCACACTATCTGTAACCCCCACAGAGTTTCACTGGCTGTCTTGTCTGGAGACAATACACATCTTTTTAGCCTGTCTTGATGCTCTCTCCACTCACATTGTTTTGTTTCTTAAAGACTTGATTAGTTGTAAGTATTCGCATTCCAACCTTTATTCATGTAAATTGAGTCTGTGTCTTTATATGCTCTGTTTGTGAACAGAATTCCCACTTACCTGAAGAAGGGGCTTGCAGCTCCGAAAGCTTGTGTGGCTTTTGCTACCAAATAAACCTGTTGGACTTTAACCTGGTGTTGTCAAACTTCTTACTGTGTTTACCCCAGTCCAACGCCGGCATCTCCACATCATGACTAAGGTTCAGCACAGCAAGAAGTCTCACAACACCAGGTTAAAGTCCAACAGGTTTATTTGGCAGCACTAACTTTCGGCTAGTGGTGCCAAATAAACCTGTTGAACTTTAACCTGGTGTTGTGAGACTTCTTACTGTGCTTACCCCAGTCCAATGCCGGCATCTCCACATCATGACTAAGGTTCAGATCAGGTGTTTGTTAGCGACAGGGAGTGAGAGGATTAGGAGCAATGTTTGTGGCAGAGATTGAAGGCAATGACTATATAACTCAATCTTTTGAAATCAAAATGGGTAGAAATTGTATTTGGAATTTTAATCTCGGTGTGAATCTAGCTGTGGCCATTCAAAGAAATCCATCTGCTTTGTTTCTCAATTTGAATTTATGCCTACTGTATTTAATTTTACATTATTGTATTTCATTGAAATATTATCCTGCGTAATATTTCACTTGGTGCTAAGACGATGTTACCTCTTGTGGGAGAGTCCAGGACCAGAGGGCATAATTTCAGAGCACGAGCTTTTGGAGAGCTATTCCTTCATCAGGTGAAGGGGCAGTGCTCTGAAAGCTCGTGCTATCAAATAAACCTGTTGGACTTTAACCTGGTGTTGTGAGACTCCTTACTGTGTTCACCCCAGTCCAACACCGGCATCTCCACATCATAATTTCAGAGTAAGAGGGCGCCCATTTAAGACAGCGATGAGGAATTTCCTCTCTGAAGGTAGTGACATTACACCTCTCAGAGCTTTGGAGGCTGGGTCGTTAAGTATGTTCAAGGCTGAGATAGATTTTTAATCAGTAAGGGAATCAAGGGGATAAGATGGAAAAATGGACTTGAGGATGATCACATCAGATCAGCCATAATCTCAGTAAATGGTGGAGAAGACTTAGTGGGCTGAATGGCCTATTTCCATTTCAATGTCTTATGATACAGAATTTGCAATAACTTTAGGCCTTTGCACAATTCTCATGGGTAGTACCTTTTGCTGCTATCCTCTACTTCGGATCATGACACTGGCATTTGAACTTGAAGACAGGAAGTGGAGGGAGGAGTGTTTTTTATTCTGGATTGTGAAGGGTCAGATCTATTAGGGTGGCAGTAGTGCACCTCTCCCCACGCTGTATTTTCGAAGATTGGCGAAGATAAATGCTGTGTAGGAATTTTGTAGCATATTGAGCTCTCTTGTGGCTCAGTGTTATAGTTCTGCATTGAGTGCAGGTTGTGGAGACTGAAGAAGATGCATTATGTTCTTATGACTTGTACAATATCTTTTCCCATAAATAATAGAGTTTAATTTCCTGAACCTGATTGCTCACAGACGTGGCCAGCCCTTCACAGAAGACACTGCTTGAATGTTCATATCTTTATTCCTAATACAGAGGTTGAACAATACACAATGCATTGTTAGCGGAAATTGAGTTGTCAAGAGTATTCAGATAAGATACAGATCTTGGACTGAGAAAATTTGCCATTAAGCAGCCGGACCTGTAATGGAAATGTATTTTGTTTGAGCAATGTGCATTACCACGGCCAAGAAGTTAAACTTTCTTTGCTAAATATTTATTAGGAAAGCAAATAATAAGTAATGTAATGACACGCATTTGCTCAAAGAGAATAAAATTAACCCTCCCCCCCTGCCTTAATGAATAATCTTTTTAACAAGTCATTGCAAAATGGTTATAATTGTAGCTGCCAAGGTTTTCCAGTTGAAAGCTGCTGTTATCCCTAGTTTTTGTTTCTCTTTGCTGAGTGCTGCCCATTGTGAAGCTATTTCGGTGCAGAGCGGAGGGCAGTTTCAGGAATGTGCGCTTTGTGAACTTGCAGAGCTGACCTCAGCTCTTCTCCACTGGATTTTTGCCAATTGCAATGCGAGCCCAAGGGCAAAGAGCAGAGGTCGTTTAGCGTGACTATAAAAGCCAGGGAACTCGAATACTTCAATAATGAATGGCAGTAGAATGGGCAATTTGTTTTTAACCCTTACAGCATTGTGAATGAGTTCAGTCACGCTTGAATGCTCAGACTCCAAAATAACGGACTGATTTATTCTTGTAGAACATTCTTATTTGATGTGTTTTTGCACTTTGTTATGCCGGTGGCACAGTGGTTAGCACGGCCGCCTCACAGCGCCAGGGACCCGGGTTCAATTCCAGCCTCGGCTCACTGTCTGTGTGGAGTTTGCACATTCTCCCCGTGTCTGCATGGGTTTCCTCCGGATGCTCTGGTTTCGCCCACAGTCCAAAGATGTGCTGGTTAGGTTGATTGGCCATGCTAAATTGACCCTAGTGTTAGGGGGATTAGCAGGGTAAATATTTGGGTTCACGGGGATAGGGGCCTGGGTGGGATTGTGGTCGGTGCAGACTCGATGGGCCGAATGGCCTCCTTCAGCACCGTGGGGATTCTATGAAATGTAAAATTTCTGATTGGTTGTGTGAAAATGAGAAGCCAAATAAATTCTGATTTAATTTTCTTTCTAAAATGAAAGTTATAATCAGGGCAAGGAAGAGGCAAGCGTTAAAGTTGTTAAAAGGTTGGATCAAACAGGAAACAATTATGTATATAACGAAATAAATGGGAGAGAGAACAAAAGGACGTAGGGCACACTGAGTTTGCAAAATTCAGTGTTTACTTCATGTGTTAGTTATTCCTGTGAATTAGAGTTAACATTATGGTAATTAAAGGGCTCCAGCATTTCTCTCATTTCATTACTGCAACTAATGGTGCCACATCCCTGCCAAACCACCAGGACCATCAGCGAGTCAGGAACCCAGTGAACCCTCCAGGATTAGCATTCCACCTCCGGATTCCTCAGTCAACATGGGGGGCAGGCGGGGTCACACATTCATTCTGTCATGACAGGAGGAAGAAAGCAATCTTGCCAAGCAAGCAGGCATGGATAGAAGTGACTGAGCAAGTCAGTAGCAGGAGTGCAAGTCCTTCCATTAAGCAGATGGTGCTCCAAGAGGATCCCGGAGGTTGAGGAAAAGGAGAGGCACAGGGATTTCAGGAGCCAAGTCCCACACTAACTTTCCAAGCATTCTCCTTCACAGCGCACCTTACATTCCTCTCTCTCCTGGCACCCCGCAGCCTCGGCTGAACAGCTGACACTCAAACTCTGCTTAATCCTGTTTCCCTCTCGCACCAATATCACGCAAATGTTATCTGTCCTGTTATCCATAAATGCCATAACTAACACTCAGAACGCTCTGCTTCCTCTCTTTACAGTAGGCAGTCTCTCAACACCAGGTTAAAGTCCTGTGTTGTGAGACTTCTTACTGTGCCCATCCCAGTCCAACGCCGGCATCTCCACATCCTCTCTTTACAGGAAAAGAAGATGCGCGAGCTTGGGGAGAGTCCTGTGGTCAGGGTGGCTCTGTAGTGACAGGCACCTTGATGGTCAATGGCAATACATGCTCATCTGATCCACTGAGAAGGAGGTCTTGTTTCAGATTTCTGTGCAACGACCTGCTGTGAAAACCTGAGCTTTCTGAGGCACTGGTACCCACACTTGTCAGGAGAGCTGATCCTCTCTCTGCCTGTGGACTTTATGTTGGGGATCTTGCCTACTTGGAGCAGGATCTCGGTGTCCTTCCTCTCTGTCACATGAAGCACTGTGTGGCTAAGTTGTTCTAGCAATTAAACTGACCGCCAGATTCCTTTCCATTCTATTTCTTTGTAGACTATGTTTATCTTAATTTACTTGTCATCTTCATTCATTTGGGGGATACTCATTTAACTTGCATATTTTTTGGGTGTATACTTATCTGGCATATTTAACATTTTTATAGTTTTTAGAAGGTCTGTTTTACTTCAATTCTTATCTCTCTCATCGATTTTTTTTTAAAAAAACTTTTCATTTATATAGAACCTTTCATAACCGTAGAACATTCCCAACACTTCACCACCAGTTAATTACTTGTGCAATATAGTCCACGTTGTAATGTAAGAATCATGGAAGCCAGTTTACACTGACAACGAGTAATGTGATAATGACCAGATAGGTGATCTGTTTGTGATGTAGGTTGAGGAATAAATACCCCGTTGTTCCTTGATATTGTGCTTCACCTGAGAGGAAAGATGGGGCCTGGGTTTAAGACAGTGATAAGGAGGGTCTAACTGTAAGATAGCAAATATGAGCACTTTCAGACTGTTCAGATTTTAATTCTTGCTATTAAATGCGTTTGATATCTTTTCAATATTTAAGATTTGCAATGTGAGAGATGGCCCCACCAACAGTGCAGCACTTCCTCAGAACTGCACTGGCACGTCAGCCTAGACTCGAGTCTCTGGAGAGGGACTTGCACCCACAGCTGTAAGGAGAGATTTGGTTGCAGTGATTCAGATTGCTACTGGTACTTGACTTGCAAAGAGCTGGCATACCTCTTAATCACAACTGACACATTCCAGTATTGTTGATCAGTTAGATTTATACTGAAATCTAAAAATATGGGTAAGGGTTAAATCATTTTATTGGATTTTATTAGATTGGGTCTGTTCACTGTGGAGTGATGCATGGCCTTTCCATGAGTGCCAAGTTGCAAAAACGAGACATTTTATTGATTTAGCGATGGACATGTTTGTTTATTCTCGCAGCTTTTAGCTGAATGACATACAGGCTTTGAAATGGCAGGTCTACCTTGCTGATTACTGAAATTGTTTGGAATGCAAAAACGGCAATATTAGTGTGTCAGTTTAACACAGACAGGTAAGTCAAACAACGCACAGCGAATGCCAATTCATTCCTGAACCTGGAAATTAAAAATTTGTCACTCAGCATATTAAAAACAGAACGTTTTAGGATGTTTGCAAAATAGAACAACCTCATTGGTCTTTTAGTTAGGCTGCTGTTGTATTGGCTGAAAGAAAAACTAAAATTACTTAATAATGCACAGAAAATATGAAATGTGAATTTAAATTATTAATGCAAGTGATGTCCTAAGCCAAAAGATCAAAGTTTTAGTGGTTTGGAACATCATCTGGACTGTCAGAGCACTGAACTTAAAGTTTATTTATTAGTCACAAGTAAGGCTTACATTAACACTGCAATGAAGTTACTGTGAAATTCCCTTAGTCGCCACACCCCGGCGCCACTTCGGGTCAATGCGCCTCGCCACACCCCTGGCGCTATGAGGCAGCAGTGCTAACCACTGTGCTACTGTACTGCCCTTGAGATGTGTAGATTAATAGCTGTGTATGTTTTAGCTTAATGTAGTGCTAGCATCAGTTTGACAGTGTCCCGGGTTAGTGTGCTGTGACCTTTATAATGAAAGGCTTAATAATTATGAAGACTCCATTGCAAGTTGATTGTGAAATAGTTTGCTGACAGAATTTCTTTGTATTTTGTGAAAATATAGCAATTCGGACCTGACACTTTTTAGATACTTGCTCTGAAGCAGTATACGGTTGCATTAAGTTGGCCCTTAAATTATTTAACAACTCTTTTCCCCCCCTCTATCATTCAAACAGCTGATGCCAAAACCCAGCGAGCAGCCCAGGCAGCATGAAAGTCACCCTGAAGAAACAGAAGAGGAGCTCAGAGAACATCAGGCCATGCCAGAGGAACCATACTCGGACAGAGGTGTCAACCCAAATGAGCCTACAGCCATGAACAAGGTGGTACAGGTCAAACAAGAACCAATCGAAAGTGATGAAGAGGAGGAAGAGCAGCGAGAGCAGCACGAGCTGGAGCAGAGAAAGAGACAGGCAGAGCAACAGCAGGAACTACTCTTCAGACAGGTACTTTGGTGTTTGAGTGAATGTGAATATTTGCACTCTATCAGCCACTTTGTACAAATCCAGCGGAGCGTAAAGGTTCATGTGGAGATGAAAGGTGCATAAGTAGATAACTCTTAAGGTAGCCTTTGTGGTTTGCTTAAAATCAGGCTCGCGACACAATTGTCAGCTGACAATATCTTCAGATTAATGGTTTTGTCTGCCCACGAATGAATGGTCAGGACTTTTCAATCAACAACGAGCAAATGACGGTGCTGTTTATTACACTTAACATTTCCGTGGGCTTTTGCACTGTTCATTGTGGCCATTAGAGAGTCAGAACAATGTGCTGCCCTTTACAGGGAATCTGGACTTGTCTGAACATTGCAAACAACGATGCATCTCCTTACCAGTGGCACGGTGGTTAGCACTGCTGCCTCACAGCACCAGGGACCTGGGTTTGGGTCAGTATCTGTGTGGATTTTGCACATTCTCCCCGTGTCTGTGTGGGTTTCCTCCGGGTGCTCTGGTTTGCTCCCACAGATGTAGAGGTTAGGTGGATTGGCCATGCTAAATTGTCCCTTAGTGTCAGGGGGACTAGCTAGCGTGAACACGTGGGGTTATGGGGATAGGGCCTGGGTGGGATTGTGGTCGGTGCAGGCTCAATGGGCCGAATGGACTCCTTCTGCACTGTAAGATTCTATGATTCTGCCACAGAGTCTAAACCAGGAAGCGCAAGTTAGATAGTTAATTCAGTGTCAAATCCTGTGCAGAAAGGGAAATAGAGATGGGTTTAAGCAAAAGAATACAGAAAAAGTGAAAAATTTAGTGGGATTTTCCACCTATCCCCACAGCAGCTGAGACAGCCAACCAGTGGCTAGCAGTGGGATTTTCTAGTCTCACCACTGTCGCAGCAGAACCCGCAGTGGAAGTTTGCCATCAGTGGGACCGGCCGGCAAGAGTGGCTGGAAGATCCTGCCCAAAACTTTCATTTTTAAAATATCCAACAATAAAAATCTGAAGGAATGATACTCCACACTCTTAAATTAATTTTCAAGGTCAGTGTCGACAGAAATTAAAACTTACTATGCTGTTTTTAAAAAAAATGAATGGACAAATCCTAACACTCACTGGCATATTTGGAGGGTATCTCGTGGGTGAGTACCACAACTTCATGCCTTTCATCTGCTTGAATTCTGAATATATCAGTGAGATAATGGTTTAATCATAATATCTGGAAGAATGATGGAATACAGGAGCAGGGATATCTTGCTGCAATTATACAGGGCCTTGGTGAGGCCATACCTGGAATATTGTGTGCAATTTTGGTTGTCTCATATGAGGAAGGATGTTCTTACTCTAGAGGGAGTGCAGAGAGGATTCGGAACGTATGAACAGAAGACTGATTCCTAGGATGGAAAGACTTGACATATGAGGAGAGATTGAATTGCTGGAATTCAGAAGAATGAGGGAGGACTCAGATTCTAACATGACCAGACAGGCTAGATGCAGGAAGGATGTTCCTGATGGTGGGAGTGTCCAGAACCAGGGGTCACAGTCTGAGGATACAGGGTAGATTGTTTAGGACAGAGTTGAGGAGAGATTTCTTCACCCAGAGAGTGGTGGATGTGTGGAATTCGCTACCACAGAAAGTAGTTGAAGTCAAAATATTGATGTTTTCAAGAAGCAGTTATATATAGCACTTGGAGTGAAGGGGCTCAAAGGATATGAGGGAAGAGGGGGGGGGGGGGATCGGGCTATTGAGTTGGATGATCAACCATGATAATAAATGACAGAACGGGCTCTAAGGGCTGAATGGCCTCTTGCTCCTATTTTCTAGATATGTAACAGTGCAACTTGGGCAACACCTCCTGATTTCAGTGTTTACAGATGTCAGAAGTTGCTGTCTGAGTTACTCCTTAACAACGATGAGTACTCCAAACTACTACTACCATCTGCAGCCAGCTGTTGTTTTCTGTTCAATGTGGACAGGCTGTTAAATCTGCCAGCCTTCAACTTGAGCTGCTGGACAGGAATGCCATCTGCTTTTGCCGATTTCCCACTGGTAGTTAAAATTGGCCCTCCAGTTTCATTCCAACATGCTTTTGATTTCAACTGTGATTAATATTATAGTGTAACCTCATAAGTACAACACACGAGCATCATTTTAGTGACTGACTTGTTTAATTTCTTTCGCCGTTGTCTTGATAGATTTTTCTAATTGTAAATCTCAAGAATGTTATTTCTACTCCTGGGTACAGCCAGCCATGTAATATACTTTCCACTTGTATTCCAAAGAACAAATAAACACTCTGGCCCATGAATTGTGTGTGGTCCGTGCCAAAGGTAAACACATCTTGATCTCATGTGTTTCTGTAATTCAGCTAGCTGTCATGGGTTGGCTGCAGTTCACACAAACAAAACCCTCGTACAGAGATGTTAGGAACCAGGTTCACTGACATACAGGGTAATATCTGACCCCAGTCTTCGACCAGGACATGTGATAAAAGAATCCATGTCAGATTGGAACCTGGCAATCGTGGCCAGTGGAAAGCAGTGCCGGCAGGGATATTGAGGTTAAGATGGAAATATTTGTAAGTGAACAAAAAGATGTCATCAGTACAAGGTTGTTTCAAGTTTATTTCTATCATAAGATGGTTTAAACTTAATTATTCTCACCAGACATGAAACACTTACGACTCCATGTTGGGGGAGGAGGGGTGGAAATCATATTGCATATAAATCTAAAGTGATTTGTATTGTTTTTTTTGTGTAAATAGTTGCTTGAGGTTTCTCACCTGTCTGCTCGTTTGCACATCCAAGCTCTTGACTTGTATTGAACTCCTGATGCATCTATCCACTCTTGTGCACAAACGTGTTATTAAATATATTTAAAAACCCGGTAATGACGAGGAGCTGTGCAGACAGCACTTGTCCCATGCTCCATGAGATAGAGACTAAATTATGTTAGGCATACTTTTATTATTTTTTGTCTCTCTATCTTTTGGGTGCAAGTGCATGTGATTTTGCTTGCAAAATTCTGAGCAATGCCCAGAACCCGACTTCAGGAGGACACTGGTAGCAGGCTGTGTAGCCCCGATCTGTCCTGATGCCACTTCTGCTCGTGGAGAAATGAATCAGTCGGGTAAGGGGGTTTGTGTAAGCATGGAGCTGTTTACAGATGTGTTACAATCTGTGTATCAAGAATGATACATGTGGAAAAATTGACACGCTGGCCACATGTCTCCGTTCAGTGATAATGGAAAGACGGAGAATGAGGGGAGATCTAATAGAGGTGTACAAGATTATGAAGGGGATAGATAGGGTGAACAGTGGGAAGCTTTTTCCCAGGTCGGAGGTGACGATCACGAGGGGTCACGGGCTCAAGGTGAGAGGGGCGAAGTATAACTCAGATATTAGAGGGACGTTTTTTACACAGAGGGTGGTGGGGGCCTGGAATGCGCTGCCAAGTAGGGTGGTGGAGGCAGGCACGCTGACATCGTTTAAGACTTACCTGGATAGTCACATGAGCAGCCTGGGAATGGAGGGATACAAACGATTGGTCTAGTTGGACTAAGGAGCGGCACAGGCTTGGAGGGCCGAAGGGCCTGTTTCCTGTGCTGTACTGTTCTTTGTTCTTTGTCAATGCGTGGGATGTTACTGCCTCGCTCGTCCCAAAACCGTAAAATCCCACCCGAGGTCAACGGACCTTCCCGATGTCCGCTCCGATTCCTGTAGAAGGCGGGGCAGTGAAATTCCGGCCAATTTCTGTCTGGGAAGAGCTGAAGTCCCCCATTACAATACTGCAAGTAGCCTCTGAATCTCAGGAAATCTGCTTGAAGGAACTTGAGCGGGCTCAGCAGTGTTCTGTGGCAATACTGTGGCGGACCTGCGGAGTACAGTAAATCAACTCTCAGCCAAAGTCATGTGCAAAGACTCCACTTGGGTTGATTGGCCATGCAAAATTGTGTCTGGGGGGCTAGCAGGGTAAATACGTGGGGTTATAGGGATAGGACCTGGTGGGATTGTTGTCAGTGCAGGCTCGATGGGTCAAGTGGCCTCTTCCTGCACTGTAAAGATTCTGTGATTGAAAGTTAAAAAGTAAAGTTATTAGTCACAGGTAGGCTTACATTAACACTGCAATGAAGTTACTGTGAAAATCCCCTAGTCGCCACACTCCGGCTCCTGTTCAGGATTGACAAATGTAAAGATTTGGAGGGGCATCAGAAGCGCAACAACATTCGTCAATTTGGACTGTGCCTAAGGACGGTGAGAATCGCCGCTACTTTGTTATACGGGTTCACTTACCATGCTCATGACCAGATCCTCCGCCAACTAGGAAAGCTGCTCCTCTACTCTGCTGGGCAAGAGACTGTCCAGGTTTCCGGACTTCACCCTCACTGCAGCCAGTAAAAGAGCTGCCTCCAGCAGCGAGAAGCATCTCCTGCCCACGGATCAAGCTTGGCCTCTACTTCCCCGCCCAGTTGAGCGCACATTACCAAATTCTACTGCAGTGTTCTTGTCTTGTTAGCATCTGCCAACCTTGTGTGAAGTGGTTATGTTGCAGGGTATTTGAGACAGACTTCTGCCTCTGTGGGTTAGAATATCACTAAGCTATAGTCATTGTTAGTATGCCTTTTTCTGTTGTTAATGTCACCCACCCTCTGTTAACAATGAGATTTAATAGATAAGCTATGTTTTGTGAAGAGTGTTATGTAGAAATTTTGAGTTAGGTCTACATGCATCTCATTTAGAGTGTTTTTAGTATTTTAGTGTTTTTATTCTCTCTCTCTCGTTTTATTATGCTCAGTCTTCTACTGCGTTCCAAAAGTTGTTTAGGCATTTTAATATTGCTTAGCATATGCCATTTTGTCTTTACAATAAGTCCTCCCCCTGCCCATGATAATGAGTGAAGTTGTCTTTCTCTCTGAGAAAATATCATAGAATCCCTATTGTGCAGAAGGAGGCCATTCAGCCCATCGAGTCTGCACCGACCACAATCCCACCCAGACCCTATCCCCGTAACCTGACATATTTACCCCACTAATCCCTCTAACCTATGCATCCCAGGACACGATAAGGGGCAATTTAGCATGGCCAATCAACCTAACTCTCACATCTTTCGGACTGTGGGAGGAAGCCGGAGGACCCTGGAGGAAATCCTCGCAGACACGGGGAGAGTGTGCAGACTCCACACAGACAGCAACCCAAGCTGGGCATCGAATCCAGGTCCCTGGCGTTGAGGCAGCAGTGCTAACCACTGTGCTGCCCTTTTTTTAAAAACAGGTTATTTTCATATTCTCTCTCACTCTCCCCTCCCCATCTCTCTCACATACACTCTCACACACTCTCTCTCTCTCTCTCTCACACACACACTCTCACTCACTCTCACTCACTCACTCACTCACACTCACTCTCTCACTCACTCACTCACTCACTCACTCACTCACTCACTCACTCACTCACTCACTCACTCACTCACTCACTCACTCCACTCACTCCACTCACTCACTCACTCACTCACTCACTCACTCACTCACTCACTCACTCACTCACTCACTCACTCACTCACTCACTCACTCACTCACTCACTCACTCACTCACTCACTCACTCACTCCACTCACTCACTCACTCACTCACTCACTCACTCACTCACTCACTCCACTCACTCCACTCACTCCACTCACTCACTCGTGTATGAGATGATTCAATCTAAAACGTCACAGCAGTTTGGGCGATGCGCTCAAAGGTTTGCCAGCTGGAATGTTAAGCAGTTGAATCACACCATCGAGCACAACAGAATCTTACAGCAACTCCGACGTCCAGGTGCACAAGTTGTTTCTCTTCAGGTAACCCACCTGAGAGTCTCGGATCACAGAGTGGATGGGCTAACTTTAGCATTCAACTTTTCACCGCAGAGCAAGGGGAGCAGCAATTTTAATACACAACTCCTTACCCTTTGTGGCTCCAAATGTTATGGCTGGTTCAAATGGCCGTTCTTTTAGGGTGGCACAGTGGTTCGCGCTGCAGCCTCACAGTGCCAGGAACTCTGGTTCAATTCCGGCCTTGGGTCATGTCTGTGGAGTTTGCAAGTTCTTCCTGTTGTGCCTGGGTTTCCTCCGGGTGCTCCAATTTCCTCCCACACTCCAAAGGTGTGTAGGTTAGGTGGATTGGCCATGTTAAATTGCTCCTTCGTGTCAGGGGGACTAGCTAGGGTAAATACATGGGGTTATAGGGTTAGGGCCGTGGTGGGATTGTGGTCAGTGCAGACCCGATGGGCCGAATGGCTTCCTTCTGTACTGTAGGATTCTTTATGATTATCGTTAAGGATAGGATATATAACACTCCCTTAATGCATGTGCCCCTCATTGGAATAACAAAGATTTATTTCACTGATTTTTATCATCCCTGCCAGATATGGGTTCGCACTTACTTATTTTATGGAGTGGCTTTAATTCCTGGTTGAATGCTGGCCTTGACCGCCCCTCTCCTGGAACCAGCACACCTTCGAAGTCTGCTGAGTTTACATTATTCAGGAGGATGCAGTCTCGGCCCCACAGTGTTTCTTCAACAATTAGCAGGAGTCCTCCTCCCCTGGCCATCATACATATACATGTATTGATTTTTTTAATTAGATAATAAACTTCTTCCGGCTGTCCACTCGGGTTCATCTAACGCTATAACTATTTCTGACTATGTTCCTCTAACAGTGGATTTACTACTTGGTGCCAGGACTGAATCACACTCCCCCTAGCGATGTAATCCACATATGCTGCCAGATGATGACTTTGTTAACCTTCTGTAGACCTGCAGAGATGCTTTTATAGCTACTAACGATACCACTGCTATCTCTGCCTCTGTTCTATGGGAGTTCTTTAAACTGTGTGAATACATTGGGGCTGAGAGCAAAACTGTGCAGAATGGACCCCCCACTCCGCATGTGAAATTGACATCTCATCTCTCTGTCAGAGGACTTCAAAGGGATGTGCTCTCACCTGCAGCTTCTGACAGGGAGAAAGGGAAATCTCTGTTGCAATGATTTTAAAATCCTGCCAGGTGACTGGGGAGCATTCAAACTTTTCATAGCTGACAGGCAAGAATGCAGATGTTGATCACAGGGCTGCCTGAAATCACCATGCCAGGGGTGATCTTCAGGTCTGCCAGGGCTAGATGGAGCAGTCCAGCCAGGACACTTGAGGCGGGCAGTGGTGAGGTCAACCCCTTGCCCTCACCCAGCACCCTGGACCCTTGGGGGACTTTCTGCAGCCTAGAAGCGGCAGATGGACAAATGTCCACTGGACCTACCTCCTTGACCACCCTCCGGGTCCAAGGTGGCAGGCCGGGGTGTCAGTGCCAGAGGGCAGTGCACTGTGGGCACTGCCAAGGCTTGAATCGGAGGGGGTGGTCTGTGTGGGAAAGGAATTCTGAATGGGGGTCTGAGTGGGAGGGGCTCTGAGTAGGGAGGATGGCTGCGAGGGGAACTGTATGAGGGGGTCTGAGTGTGGGGGGGGGGTGGGCGGCGAGGCAAATGAGGGTTTGGATCTCCCTCATGTCTGCGTGGTGTGCAAGGGCAGATCCATTACTTGTGGTTTGGGGGGTGGGAGGAAGGTGATGGTGGTGGTACTCCCCTGATTTTGTGGGGGGGGTGGATTTGTCTCCAGCTCGGAGATTGGGTCGCCCTTTATAAGTGACACCCCGATCTCTGAACAGCAGGGCTGGCCAGCGAGTTGCTCAGGATGCATCAATTTGCATCCATCAAGTAGGTGAATCCCACCTGACAGACGCTGCCAGTGCCAACAGCAAACCCGCTGGCGTGGGCACTTAATTCCAGTTTGGGAGAATCACGGCCTCCTTTGCTTGGCTGCCTTATGTTGGTCCCAGGCAGACAATCAACTGGACACCCTAGTTGGTTGTACTTGGAATCATTATCTTGTTCCCCTTCCTCCTTGGCGACTCTGATTTACTCTTCCTTCATTTCAGCCACCTATCTTCATACCAAGAATATCATTGTTAAGTCGACCCTTAGAATTTGCATACAATTCAATGCCAATTTGACTTGCAAACCTTCCCAGTGCTTTTCACATTGTCAGTGGACTGCATTCTTCCCTGTATCCTGGATTTTAATATTTGGCCTACTCGTGACATTATAACACTTCACAATCTATATGTTGATGATCCATTTGCATCACTTCAACAGATTATGGACAAATTTTCACTCCCCACTCTTTCAGATACTTGTAGATACACAATTTTATCTGCATTATGACCCCCTCCGTTCCCTACACTTCCCTCACACTCCCCTATTGATGTATTTTTGACTCCAATCTCAACAATGAGAGATGTTGGGGTGAATTTTAACATCCCACCCACCACGGGAATCGGAGCAGGTAAGGGGCGGATCATGGAAAGATCTGTTGATTTTTCTGGTTTCAGCGGGATTTTCCGGTTACAGGGCAAGATGCGCCAGTAAGTCCTGCCCATTTTATCTGTTCTGTATGCTAAAATTATTTCTCTTGGTTCTTCATTAACAACTGTAAAGACTTTATGGGAGCAAGACTTCCCTGCTGCTGTCAGACTTTTGAATGGACCTACCTTGCATTAAGTTGATCTTTCTCTACACCCTAGCTGTGACTGTAACACTACATTCTGCACTGTCTCCTTTCCTTCTCTATGAACGGTATGCTTTGTCTCTATAGCGCGCAAGAAACAATACTTTTCACTATGTTAATACATGTGACAATAAATCAAATCAAAAACTTAGGCGAGGAATTCACAGATGAGACTTGGTTTACAGTATTACATCGAATTCATTCCTCATCTGTCTGTGCTAAACCTGGTGTGACCGGAATTCTCCGATCTCACTCGCAGCTGGGATTCTCCAGTCCTGCCGCAATGAACAGAGATTTGACTGAGCACCAAATTCTCCATCCTCACTGGTAGTGGTAATAGGGCATGCCAATGAAGGAGCAGCACTCCGAAAGCTCGTGATTCCAAATAAAATTGGGCGGCACGGTAGCACAGTGGTTAGCACTGCTGCTTCACAGCTCCAGGGACCTGGGTTCGATTCCCGGCTTGGGTCACTGTCTGTGTGGAGTTTGTACATTCTCCTCGTGTCTGCGAGGGTTTCCTCCGGGTGCTCCGGTTTCCTCCCACAGTCCAAAGATGTGCGGGTTAGGTTGATTGGCCATGCTAAAATTGCCCCTTAGTGTCCTGGGATGCGTGGTTAGTGGGTAAAATATGTAGGGATATGGGGGTAGGGCCTGGGTGGGATTGTGGTCGGTGCAGACTCGATGGGCCGAATGGCCTCTTTCTGTACTGTAGGGTTTCTATGATTTCTATGAAACCTGTTGGACTTTAACCTGGTATTGTTAGACGACTTACATGTACTTAGAGGGGGTGTTGTACACAATTTGATTCTTTTCTGTGACTTTATCCTATTCTCCCTCCTCTCTCTATCACAAAACATTAATGCAGCCTGATGTTTAGAGGTTGGGCGGGATTTTAGGGTCTCTCTCGTCCCGAAACTGTAAAATCCCACCCGAGGTCAACGGACCTTCCCATGCTCATCCTCTCGCCCGCTCCGATTCCTGTGGCAGGCGGCCTGGTAAAATTCCGGCCACTGTGTTTTTATCTAGAAAATCTTAATAAACGTAACATTTTTTTTAAAAACCTGGTAATTTTTGATTTTACAATCTAACTGTCCCTAAATAACTTACAAATTTTTACCTTCAGTATCCTCCCAGTATTCAGCCTTTGTGTGATTCGAGATCAGAACATTGGTGCAGTGTGTTGGAGCTCACTTGAGTCAAATGATGACTAGAGTTTTCCCCCACATGGAGTACCTAATCTCTCCGTTGCTGCCACTGGAAATCACCAAGTGAAAGGCTGAAAAAGTTGCCATGAATGTCATTCCAGGCTCTATCTCCCGCATCTCCCACTTCCGTGGTTTGAGATCCAGAATAGCAAAGACAGGGCCAACTATGGGAAGACCAAGTCGAGGAAGTAAATAAGAACCAATAGGATAGGATCGTAATTAGTACAACCATTTAATTATTTTATGATTTCCTTTCTGTTATATTATATCCCAGATATGTTTGGATGAACTAGGTGGGCCACATAGCCTTTCTCGTCATTACTTATATCTTGCCAATGGCACGATTGTAAAATCCAAAGTTATTACTGGATTTTAAAAAATATTTAATATGTTTATGCAGAATAGGGGAAAGATTGCATCAGAGGTTCAAGCCTAGAGTTTGGATTTGCAAATGAGCAGACAGATGAGAAGCCTCAAGCAGTTTTGAAAAGAGATAAAAATGTGAAAGATAAAACTATAACAGTGACTAATCCGCATGTAATAAAGATGATGCACTTCAAGAATGGTTGCTCTAATACATGTAAGCCTTTTTAAAATCAAATTTGATGAGTTACCTTTCTGAAGTTGTGAAATAAGTAGGTTATAGACTGGGTGGTGAAGAAGAAATGCAGATGGCATCATTGACAGGAAAGTTTGCATTCCTTTCTTGTTGTGAAAATTCCATGTTTCTCATTCTCCCGGCTGGGCTGCTCCTGTGGGACGGCACGGTAGCACAGTGGTTAGCACTGCTGCTTCACAGCTCCAGGGTCCCAGGTTCGATTCCCGGCTCGGGTCACTGTCTGTGTGGAGTTTGCACATTCTCCTCGTGTCTGCGTGGGTTTCCTCCGGGTTCCGGTTTCCTCCCACAGTCCAAAGATGTGCGGGTTAGGTTGATTGGCCAGGTTAAAATTGCCCCTGAGATGCGTAAATTAGAGGGATTAGCGGGTAAATATGTGGGGGGTAAGGCCTGGGTGGGATTGTGGTCGGTGCAGACTCGATGGGCCGAATGGCCTCCTTCTGCACTGTAGGGTTTCTATGATTTCTATGATTACTAATGGGCAATGTCCTAGACTGGCTTGATAGGAAGCAGTGAGGCTCATCTGGAGCCAGGGATGGTGAGGAACCATGTACTGCTGTGTTACTGAATGGAAGCAGAAATAAACAAGGAAAGTGACAACACTGAGACTATTTGCAAGGCAGTGCATGGGCTTCTCTGCTTTGAAGAAGCAGGATAATGAAGAAACGTTTGGAAGGTTCTATAAATTAGATTTCATCAGCTTCTAAGTGACTGCTATATTTTTCTGGCTAACTCAGTGGGGAATAATTATCCTGTTTGAAAGTGATCAACGCTAGGGAATGTCGTAGAAAGAAGCTGATTTGCATCAGAAAACAGCAATGGGTGCTAAAATATTCCTTTACTGACAGGGAAATTATCTATGTGCATGATAATAACAGTAAGAAGTCTCAACACCAGGTTAAAGTTCAACCGGTTTATTTGGTAGCAAATACCATAAGCTTTCGGAGCACTGCTCCTTCGTCAGATGGAGTGGAAGTGTGCTCTCAAACAGTGCACAGACACAGAAATCAAGTTACAGAATACTAATTAGAATGCGAATCTCTACAGCCAGCCAGGTCTTAAAGGTACAGACAATGTGGGTGGACGGAGCATTCAACACAGGTTAAAGAGATGTGTATTGTCTCCAGACAGAACAGCTAGTGAGATTCTGCAAGATCAGGTGGAAAGCTGTGGGGGTTACTGATAATGTGACATAAATCCAACATCCCGGTTTAGGCCGTCCTCATGTGTGCGGAACTTGGCTATCAGTTTCTGCTCAGCGACTCTGCGCTGTCGTGTGTCGTGAAGGCCGCCTTGGAGAACGCTTACCTGAAGATCCAAGGCTGAATGCCCGTGACTGCTGAAGTGCTCCCCCACAGGAAGAGAACAGTCTTGCCTGGTGATTGTCGAGCGGTGTTCATTCATCCGTTGTCATAGCGTCTGCATGGTTTCCCCAATGTACCATGCCTTGGGACATCCTTTCCTGCAGCGTATCAGGTAGACAACGTTGGCCGAGTTGCAAGAGTAGGTACCGTCTACCTGGTAGATGGTGTTCTCACGTGAGATGTTGTAGATGGTGTTCTCCCTGTGGGGGAGCACTTCAGCAGTCGCGGGCATTCAGCCTTGGATCTTCAGGTAAGCGTTCTCCAAGGCGGCCTTCACGACACACAGCGCAGAGTCGCTGAGCAGAAACTGATAGCCAAGTTCCGCACACATGAGGACGGCCTAAACCGGGATGTTGGATTTATGTCACATTATCAGTAACCCCCACAGCTTTCCCCCTGGTCTTGCAGAATCTCACTAGCTGTTCTGTCTGGAGACAATACACATCTCTTTAACCTGTGTTGAATGCTCCCTCCACCCACATTGTCTGTACCTTTAAGACCTGGCTGGCTGTAGAGATTCGCATTCTAATTAGTATTCTGTAACTTGATTTCGGTGTCTGTGCACTGTTTGAGAGCACATTTCCACTCCATCTGACGAAGGAGCAGTGCTCCGAAAGCTTATGGTATTTGCTACCAAATAAACCTGTTGGACTTTAACCTGGTGTTGTGAGACTTCTTACTGTGTTTACCCCAGTCCAACGCCGGCATCTCCACATCATGATAATAACTCCAGGCCTTGGTTTCAGCTAATACATCAATAATGATTGGAATTTTTAAGTAAGAAGTTTAACAACACCAGGTTAAAGTCCAACAGGTTTATTTGGTAGCAAAAGCCACACAAGCTTTCGGAGCTCTTAGCCCCCTCTTCAGGTGAGTTCTCCAAGGCGGCCTTCACCTGAAGAAGGGGCTAAGAGCTCCGAAAGCTTGTGTGGCTTTTGCTACCAAATAAACCTGTTGGACTTTAACCTGGTGTTGTTAAACTTCTTACTGTGTTTACCCCAGTCCAACGCCGGCATCTCCACATCATGGAATTTTTAACCCATTTTGTAATGTGTTAAACAACATAATTCCTATTATTTTTTATTGTATGAAAGCTATAGTGCAACTTTCACTGGCTGCACAGTCTTTATGTAGTCCTAATAAATTTACATCAGGTAGATAAATGTAACACTGATGTGCACAAGCTTTCATTGGTGCTAGCTTTAAATCACTCTATAAAAACTTTAATTGCAAGTGTATTTTATGCTCTAGTGTTTTCAGTTAAGGGAGGCACAGTGGTTAGCACTGCTGCCTCACAGCGCCTGGGACCCGGGTTCAATTCCGGCCTCGGGTCACTGTCTGTGTGGACTTTGCACGTTCTCTCCGTGACTGCATGAGTTTCCTCCGGGTGCTCCGGTTTCTCCCACACTCCAAAAATGTGCAGGTTAGGTGGATTGGCCATGCTAAATTGCCACTTAGTGTCAGGGGGACTAGCTGGGGTAAATACATGGGGTTATGGGGATACAGTCTGGGTGGGATTGTTGTTGGTGCAGACTCAATGGGCCGAATGGCCTCCTTCTGCACTGTAGGGATTCTATGATTCTATTACAACATCAGTCGTCTTATTACCATTCCATTTGTAATCTAGTTCCAAAAGTGGGATATCTGAATTAACTATGTTAATTCTGTTCTCCAAGATGCCGTTTCCAAATTTTAAAAGTAGCCACATAGAATTACGGGTGGCACAGTGGTTAGCATTGCTACCTCACAGCGCCAGGGACCCGGGTTCACTGTCCGTATGGAGTTTGCACATTCTCCCCGTGTCTGCGTGGGTTTCCTCCGGATGCTCTGGATTCCTTCCACAGTCCAAAGATGTGTGGGTTAGGTGCATTAGCCATGCTTAATTGCACCCAGTGTCAGGGGGACTAGCTAGGGTAAATGCATGGAGTTATGGGGATAGGGCCTGGGTGGGATTGTGGTCGGTGCAGACCCGATGGGCGAATGGGCCTCCTTCTGCACTGTAGGATTCTATGATTCTATAATAATTTGCAGTTACAGTTTGTGGAATGGAACAGGTACATATAGTCTATTTGCATCAGAAATGTTGCTTCAGTGAGTTAATGGTCACTGTCAGCAACAGAGATTAAAAGTAGATAGAGGAAAGAGATAAAGGGGGAAAGAAAAATCCTCTGTCACACAATCTTAATGATGCTCCAGCCCTGAATCTTTTTCATCCACATGGACAGGATTTCACCAACCAATAAAGTTCACTGACATCCTGACCTTCCTGACCCTCTACTTCCTTTCCATTTCTTAATAAAAATAGGTTTCCACACTCCTGATCACCAAGGGACGGCACGGTGGCACAGTGGTTAGCACTGCTGCCTCACAGCGCCAGGGACCTGGGTTCAATTCTGGCCTTGGGTCACTGTAGAGTTTGCACATTCTCCCCGTGTCTACGTGGGTTTCCTCCGGGTGCTCCGGTTTCCTCCCACAGTCCAAAGATGTGCGGGTTAGGTGGATTGGCCAAATTGCCCCTTTGTGTCAGGGAATTAGGAGGATAAACATGTAGGGTTCCAAAGATAGGACTGGTCTGGGATTGTTGTGGGTGAAGGCTCGATGGGCCAAATGGCCTCCTTCTGCACTGCAGGGATTCTATGAAGTAGCTGAAGGAATCAAGATGTCTCCTGGTGTTAGAGCTAACCATTCAGTCTAAAAGGTCCTAGTTTTAAATGCTGGGCTGTGTTTGACCTCGATTATTTATTTAGTGATCCTGGGTGAAAGTGCACAATTCCTCATGTCATAGAGTCATCACAGCACAGAGGGAGGCCATTCAGCCCATCGAGTGCATGCTGGGTATCTATTGAGTACTCCGATCTGTCCCATCCCCCTGCTCTATCCCTATGGCCCTGCAAGTTAGTTTCCTTCAACTGCTTTCCTTTTGAAATCATTCTTCATCTTCCCTTCCATCACCCTTTGAAGGCAGCCTGTTCTAGATCAATTCCACTCGCATTCTCTTGCATTTCTTGCCCAATCCTTCAGCTAATGGGAGCAACCTTTCTTTATCTACCTTATATGAACCTGTCGTAGTCTTGTACACCTCTGACAAATCTTCCCCTCAGTCTCTTTGCTCTAAGGAGAACAGCCCCAGTAAGTCACAACGACTATATTCCCATGGTATTCCACTTAAACATTGTGTCTCCATTGGGAACCTGTGGCTTTATATTATAATAAATGGCATGTGAACTTGATCAGGACAACTCCTCTTTCCTGCAGGTGAAAAATAATCCTGTTAGAAGATGGGAGGAACTTGCAAGCCTAATTGTTATCATTAAAAGAATATGAACTTGAAACTTGAGTATGAATGTATGTATAAATTCCTTTTAATAAAATGTGTGCTTTTCTTATTCCAGTGGAATTATCAGTCCTGCAGAAGGATGTGTAGTGGTTTTTATTTCATGGAGATTTGTCTCTCATACTCTGAATAGTCCAGTATGTAAATGGTGATTACAGCTGAGTGTTTATGTGCAATTTATCATGTCAAGCCCCACAGGAACATATTTGTTAAAACATATGCTGCGTAGATTGTACCGCATTCAGTTTAAGCATCACTTCTTTTATATTGGTTTGTGGGATGTCAGCCACGCTGGCAAGGCCAGCATTTATTCCCCATAACTGATTGCCCTTGTGGTGAGCCGCCTTTTTGAACCACTTCGGTCCCTGTCATGTACTTTTGGGGAAGGCGTTTCAGGATTTTGACTCTGCAACAGTGAAAGAACGGTGATGTAGTTCTGAATCAGAATGAATCAGAAAGAGACTTGGAGGTGGTGGTGTCCCCATATGTCTGTTGCCTTTTTCCTTCTGGGTGGTAGATGTTGCGGATTTGGAAAGTGTTATTGAAGAAGCCTTGGCGAGGTGCTGTAGCATATCCGCACACTGCTGTTAGTGTGTGCCAATTGTGGTGGAGTGAATGCTTAAGATAGTGGATTGGGTGCCAATTAAGCGGGGTTGCTTTGTCCTGAATTTTATCAAGCCTCTTGAGCTTTGTTGGAGCTGAACTCATCCAGGCAAGTGGGGAGTATTCCATCACACTCCTGACTTTTGCTAGGTAGATGGTGGACAGGCTTTGGGGAGTCAGGAGGTGAGTTAGGATTCCCAGCCCCTGATCTCTTGTAGTCACAGAATTTATGTTAACTTAAGTTCCTAATCAATGCTAATAGTTTGATTTTCTCTATTTTTGGCGATGTCCTTTGCTTGGCACTTGTATGTTGAGAATACTGCTTGCCACTTAGCCCAAGTCTGAATATTGTCCAGGTTTTGCTACATGCAGGCACGGACTGTCAGTATCTGAGGAGTTATAAATGATTGGATTTATTATTGTCACATGTATTATTATACGTGAAAAGCATTGTTTATTGCACTCTACAGACAAAGCATACCATACATAGAGAAGGAAAGGATTGGGTACAGTCATAGTTAGGGTGTAGAGAAAGATCAACTTAATGTGAGGTCGGTCCATTCAAAAGTCTGACGACAGCAGAGAAGAAGTTGTTCTTGAGTCAGTTGGTACGTGGCCTCAAACTTTTGTAAGAGGGCGGAAGAGATTATGACCAGGGTGCATGCACGTCTTTCGGATTGTGGGAGGAAACTGGAGCACCCGGAGGAAACCTACGCAAACACGGGGGGAATGTGCAGACTCCGCACAGTGATCCAAGCCAGGAATCGAACCCGGGGTCCGTGAGGTGCTGTGAGGCAGCGGTGCTAAACACTGTGCCACTGTGCTGCCCTAGGAGGAGTATATAAGGAGTAGTAAGAGGCTGAGGACAAAGTCTTGTGGGGCATCGGTGTTGAGGATGATCATGGAGGAGGTAATGTTGCCTACCTTTACTGGTTGTGGTCTGTGGGTTAGGAAGGACTGAACATTTACAATCATCAACAAGCATCCTCACTTCTGGCTTCATGTTGGAGGGAAGGTCATCAATGAATGAGCAGCAGACAGTTGGGCCAATGTTGCTCTCCTGAGGAACTCGTGCACCAATGGACCTTCCTTTGTGCTGGGTTATTTGATGAGTTATGCATCAACTGTAACATTCAAATCTGTGTGTTGTGATCTTGACCAGAGTTGATGTACGAGTAGAGTTATTCATGTAACATTAAGTATGGTATCTTGAGACTAATGTTGTGCATTCTGTTGACACCAGCTAAGTAATCGCAGAAGGTACCAGAAGGATCTTTTGCAATTGGTTTCTGCAGGGATTTCAGATTGTGTTTGTATAGATAAATTGTATTCCTTTTAAATTAGGTCTCTTGTGTCGCCTTGTTTTCTGTTGCATTCCCATGAGTGACAGCTGGCCGGGATGTCTGTCTGTAAGCGGAGTCATAGGAACATTCCATTTCTGATGACGTGTCGGCACCAAAAAGCTTATGCACATAGCCAATAAGAGAGGTACACGGTGTTGTACTGTATTAAACTCCACAAGAGGTTAACCCACTTAAAATGTGCAGACATGTGGAAGTGCAGGCTGCATGAAGACATTTGGGACACAGCTAGTAACTTGCCAGAGAGGGCCCTGCTTCACCGAAAGGACTCCAGTTAATTGTGCTGAGACCTAAGTGGTTACCTGCACCAATGGGGGGGGCCTCCTGATATGTTTAAAACAATTTTAGCAAGTCCCGTGTTTAACTGAACTGACACCAGTGAAACTCTATCGGTTAGACTTACCGATGGGGAAACCTGTGCTTGTGATCTAGATGAAAGTAGCAAAATTAACTTTATCCCCCAAGTTTTCACTGAAGTCAGGTAATGGTCATAACCGTTGGGAATTATCCTGTACCAGTGACGACGCCGAGGAGGAAAGAACTCTCTCGGCTGCTGTGTTGGTGATGTCATTAATTTGTATAGAAAACAGAACTGTTTCCTGATAGAAGTCTCGAGATTTGATTGATCTGTCAAACCCCTTTCCTGAGGTATTATGGAATCAGAAAGGGAGCTTTCATGCAGAGGAAAGGGAGAAAGGATAGGGTTTCAGAATGCCAAAGAAAGGAAAGAAATGCATGTTTAAATTAGAAGGGACTGTTGTTCTTGCAGGTCAAGACTGTATTTAATCCAGAGCATATTATTTTACTACTGCTAGTCACTTCATTTTAGCAAAAATAAGATAGAACTTCAAAGGCTTTAAGATGGAGTATACTTTTTGAATAAGTGCAGTGAAAACAGATTTGAAGTGAATCCTCGGAAAAATGGTATCTTTGATTTAATCAACTTAGTGTTTTATAACTTTGACTCCATATTTCCAGTTATTTAGAATTCAGTTACTGTCAACTTTTTAGACACTACAAGGAGCACCATATCCGGCCTGTTGCTATGTGGGGTGGCGGTGGAAGAACTGCTGCCGTCTGTCTTACCCCGTAGAATTACACTTCTTCCTCTTGTACTCGATAGAGTAGAAATTAGTCTGGGAGTCTTGGAGCAGTTTTTGTTCAGAAGGCGGTATGGAAGTGAACATTTCTGAATGAGGGTAAAACTGGAGGGAATGAGTTTGTTTTATTTTCTATAAGGAGTTGAAATGTTGGTGTTCTGCAGCACAGCCAAGGTGTCCCACATTCCGCCCACGGACAGCAGGGTAGCACAGTGGTTAGCACTGCTGCTTCACAGCGCAGGGATCCGGGTTCAGTTCTGGCCTCAGGCCACTGTCTATGTGGAGTTTGCACATTCTCCCCTGCATGGGTTTCCTCCGGGCGCTCCGGTTTCCTCCCACACTCCAAAGATGTGTGAGTTAGGTTGATTGGCTAAATTGTCCCTTAGTGTCAGGGGAACTAGCAGGGTAAATATGTGGTGTTTGTTATGGGGACAGGACCTGGGTCGTATTATTGTCAGTGCAGGCTCGATGGGCCAAATGCCTCCTTCTGCACTGTAGGGATTCTATGACTCCCAGAATTCAAGTCTGTAAGATCGAAAGGGCCAGACCTATTGAGTGAAAACTTCAGTGTAGTTTGAGTTTGAAAGCTGCATACATTTTTCTAAATGTTGGTTAAACCCCCTTTTTAGGGCTGCAACTCGCCAATAAAGCTTAATTTCAGCCCGAGAATGGAAGGGTCTGTTTATCTCTAATGAGCAGCACTGTTCAGCTAGATTACAAATTGCTCTGCGCATAGTTCAAAGCGTGCAGGAGACGACTATTAATCTGTCTACTTCAAAGGCTCAGCAGGTGTTTTCTTTAGGCTCCCAGCACGGATCCCCAGACAGAGCTCTAAACATTTGGAGAGAAGACAGCTTTTTTAAAAAAAAATGTACATTTACCTTGAATAGTGTGATGGGGGAAAGGGCAAAGTAATTGTGTTTGTACATTTGGGCCATTTAGGAATTAACATGGTGCAAAGAACAAATTAATAGCATGCTTTAAAAATATATATTCCATTTTTTTTCTTTGGATTGTAGTGAGGATCTGCTGTCGTGCTGGATCACAGGCAGATCCTTTTGGTTCAGAATCTTATCGCGCGTAAAATGAATATGTATTATTTTTTAAATTTTCCAAATTTATTAGCTCTTGAAGTGTCTAAAATGTGGTTATCTGTGGTACACTGCTGCAAAGAAGATGTATGTTAGTTAACATAATTAAATAGCAGAACCAGCTTGAGGGCCTGAATGGCCTGTTGCTCTGTTCCTTTAATAGGCAGCGTCAGATACAAGTTTATTCTGACTGCTTGGCCAGTTTTTATTCAGCTTTTCATAGATATAAGGATTTGTTATAATTGCAATGAAATACAAGGATTAGGCATTGCCTTGACATTGTCTCAATCCTGCCCCCTACAGGAGAATTTAAATATAATACAAGGATAATTAATCTTCATTCCAAGTAAAACAGCAGACAAAAACAATCCGGCAAGATTAATGCAGAAGTATAATTCTGCATTAAAGATTTAATAGTAGTAGAATTATTTGAGGATTTTTGCATTAGGAATTCACTGTATAGATGGATCAGCGTCAAAGTGTATATAGATCTGACAAAATTAATGCAACAAGTGGCTTGCCTGCATTCAGATGTGCAGAACAGCAATCTGAGCAGATGCTTGTAATGTGTAGCTTGTATTTTAATGCCATTCCCCATAATCTTTGCACAGAGATATCTAGCATTTTGTTTTCGTTTCAATTTCATCCCCTGCCTGCGCTATCATGATGGAGAAAGATCTCATCTATGCAATCAGTTTTCAGACATCTTGCGTAGATGGCGGTGTGAAACCCTGTGATGGCACTGTGTTTACTCTGTGTGTTTAGGGGGTGATTAGAAGAAGATATAAGAAGGAAGGAATCAGCTGGTTCATGATTTGGAATGGGAATCTTGGCACTGCTGTTCCCCAGTCACTGTCGACGTAAAGTCATTTTCCCCAGCTAAGGTCAACTAATTCAGCATGGACCAAAGGTTGAATCCAGGATCCAGTTTCTGTATTGCCCCACCACACACGATACATTAAGCCATCAGGAGAGAAATCTGTCAAGTTTATTCACAGCTTTTGTATTTTGCCTTGGAATATAAAAATCTGTTTTTTTTTTGTCTTGTGATTTTTTAAAAAATTAAACAGCTACAAATTAATTGCTTTTTTCTCTTTTAATTATTAAATATGATCAATTTTTGAACAAATAGTCTTGTGTGTTGACAGTTTACCACTTCCTACTACTTCAAAATTAAATAAATTTCATCAAGTTTCATACAATAAAATATTTTTCCAGGTCTTGTTAACCAAAATTAATTAACTTGAGTATTAAACAACAGTATAATAAGATCCACAAAGTTGGTGAATTTATGATGTGGAGATGCTGGTGTTGGACTGGGGTGGGCACAGTAAGATGTCTCCCAACACCCAGGTTAAAGTCCAACAGGTTTATTTGGAATCACGAGCTTTTGGAGCGTTGCTCCTTCATCAGGTGAGTGGAAAGGTGGGTTCACAAACACGGCATATTTTGACAGAGACATAATTGCAAGATAATGGTTGGAATGAGGGATTTATCCCCCTCTCCACTCGCACTATCTGCACCTATAAAGACTTGATTATCTGTGAAAGACTCACATTCCAACCATTATCTTGCAATTGTGTCTCTGTCGATATATGCTGTGTTTGTGAATCCAACTCTCCACTCACCTTGCGGCACGGTAGCACAGTGGTTAGCACTGCTGCTTCACAGCTCCAGGGACCTGGGTTCGATTCCCGGCTTGGGTCACTGTGTGGAGTTTGCACATTCTCCTCGTGTCTGCGTGGGTTTCCTCTGGGTACTCCGGTTTCCTCCCACAGTCCAAAGATGTGCAGGTTAGGTTGATTGGCCATGCTAAAATTGCCCTTAGTGTCCTGAGATGCGTAGGTTAGAGGGATTAGTGGGTAAATGTGTAGGGATATGGGGTAGGGCCTGGTGGGATTGTGGTCGGTGCAGACTCGATGGGCCGAATGGCCTCTTTCTGTACTGTAGGTATTCTATTCTATTCTATTCTACCTGATGAAGAAGCAGCACTCTGAAAGCTCGTGATTCTAAATAAACCTGTTGGACTTTAACCTGGTGTTGTGAGATTTCTTACTGGTGAACTTAAGAGGTAATTTTTTAAGCTTGACCACAGCAATTTCTCTGGAAAGGCGAGCATTTGTTGCCAATCCCTAATTTCCCTTGAGAAGATGGATGTAGGTGCACCCATACTGCTGTTAGGAAGGGATTTTGATCCAGCAACAGTGAAAGAATGATACAGTTCCAAGTCAGGATTGTATGAGACTTGGAGGGGATCTTGAGATGGTGATATTCACATGGTCTACTGCTCTTATCCTTCAAGGTGATAGAGGTCAGAGGTTGAGAAGGTGCTGTCAAAGGAGCCTTGGCATCTTGTATATAGTGCACCCTAATGTTACAGTGCGCTGCTAGTGAAGGGAGTTTAAGGTGATGGACGGCGTGCCGATCAAGTTGGCTGCTTTGCCCTGAATGGTGTCAAGCTTCTTGGATGTTGTTGGAAGTGCAGTCTTCCAAGCATGGCTTATGGTCTTCATCATAACAGTGTTGCTTGTCAGTGAGATAGCCATGTATTACTTTTAGCACCTTCATTTGAAATATCATTGCATGCAAAAAAAGTACACCCACTTGGTTTTGTATTTGGGGAGGTGGTGGTGAAGTGGTATTGTCACTGGACTAGTGACCCAGGGCAATGTTCTGGGGACCCGGTTTCGAATCCCAGCATGGCAGATGGTGAAATTTAAATTTGGTAAAAATCTGGAATTAAGAATCTACTGATGACCCCAAAGCCATTGTCGTTAAAAACCCACCTGGTTCACTAATGTCCTTCAGGGAAGGAAATCTGCCATCCTTATCTAGTCTGGCCTACATGTGACTCCAGAGCCGCGGCACGGTAGCACAGTGGTTAGCACTGCTGCCTCACAGCGCCAGGGCCCTGGCTTCGATTCCTGGCTCGGGTCACTGTCTGTGTGGAGTTTGCACATTCTCCTCGTGTCTGCATGGGTTTCCTCCGGGTGCTCCGGTTTCCTCCCACAGTCCAAAGATGTGCGGGTTAGGTTGATTGGCCATGCTAAAAATTGCCCCCTTAGAGTCCTGAGATGCGTAGGTTAGAGGGGTTAGCGGGTAAATATGTGGGGATATGGGAGTAGGGCCGGGTGGGATTGTGGTCGGTGCAGACTCGATGGGCCAAATGGCCTCTTTCGGCACTGTAGGGTATCTATGTGGTTGACTCCAAATGTCCTCCGAAATGGCCGAGTGAGACACTCCATTGAAGGGCAATTAGGGATGGGCAATAAATGCTGACCCAGCCAGCGACGCCCACACCCAATAAAAAAAACCTGTACCTCGATTTAAGTTGAATTCCTTTTTCCATAATCCATAGAATGACGGATCCTTTTTCTCCCAAGATCAATTTACAAATTTTGATGTAAAGAAAGATCTTGCACTGAAGTGTGTCCCAGATACCTATTCTGCTGCCGTGTGCCAGCAACATCAGTTTGTATTAGTCTAACTTTGATCAGCTTGGGAAGGTTACAGCAGGCGTTTGGGGTCAGATTGCTTTCTGATTCAGAAAGCCTTTCTCGCTTTGAACATGCAGCAAACGGAGGCATTGAGTAGGGGTGGGTCAGGATAAAGGATGAGTCATTTCCCATTGAGATGAGATGAAGTTTCTTCACTCAGACAGTTATGAATGTTTGGAATTCTCTACCCCAGAGAGCAGTCATTGAGTATATTCAAGTCTGACATGCTATATCTTTGGACACTAAAGGAATCGAGTGATATGGGGCTAGGGTAGCAAAGTGGAGTTACTGAATGACAGAGCACGGTAGAAGGGCCCAATGGCTTACTCGTGTTCCTATTTGTTTCTTTATTGAACAGCATAAAGGATTTGGTGACCCATCTTGGTTCTAATGTTGGACTTGATGCAGTGGTCCCAATATTGATACCAGATGTGTTTTATTTCCCCTTTTGCCAGCTGCACACCACATCCTCGCTTTCTGAATTAATTTAGACCGTTTTGATTGACAATTCATAAGAAAGTAGTCGACTCCTGTCAGTTTTATACATTTCATTCTTCTAAATTGAACTGAATACAGGCCCAGTCAACCCAATCTCACCTCATACGTCAATCCTGCCATTCCAGGAGTCAATTGGTGAACCTTCGCTGCGCTTCCCTTTATGGCAACTATATCCTTTCTTAGATAAGGACACCAAAACTGCGCACAATGCTCCAGCTGTGGTCTCACCAAGGTTCTATACAGCTGCAGTAAGATGTTCTTGCTCCTGTACACAAACCCTCTTGCAATAAACGCCAACATACATTTGCCTTCCGAGTGGCTTGCTGCACCTGCATGCTTGCTTTCAGCGACTGGTGTACAAGGATACCCAGGTCCCTTTGTACATCAACATTTTCTGATCTATCGCCTTTTAATCATACTCTACTATTCTGTTTCTCCGTCCAAAATCGATAACTTCACATTTATCCACGTTATACTGCAGCTGCCGTGTATTTGCCCACTTTCTCACCTTGAAACCTCTTAACGTCCTCCTCACCACCCACATTCCCACCAAGTATCGTGTCATCAGCAAATTTGGAAGTATTACATTTGGTTCCCTTGTCCAAATCATTGATGCAGATTACGAATATGTGTAATCAAAAAATTAAAGTACCTAGGTGTGCAGGAAGGGTAATAAAGAGCCATGAATTATATCTGATTGTTTCATTTATTTGAAGATTGAACATTATTTGATTGTTTCTCTCTGTGGTACAGCAAGCTCTTCTCCTGGAACAGCAACGTATTCATCAACTTCGCAATTACCAAGCATCCATGGAGGCTGCGGGGATTCCAGTAACCTATAGCGGGCATCGTCCACTCTCCCGAGCGCAGTCATCGCCTGCTTCAGCTACCTTTCCTATCTCCGTTCAAGAACCACCTAGCAAACCTCAATTCACTACAGGTAAGTACTTTTCCAATTCTGAAACCTCAGTTCCTACCCCTGATCAATTGTGTAACATCCGTAGAATCCCTACAGTGCAGAAGGAGGCCATTCGGCCCGAGTCTGCACCGACCACAATCCCACCCAGGTTGTATCCCCATAACCCCACATATTTACCCCGCTAATCCCTCTAACCTATGCATCCCGGGACACTAAGGGGCAATTTAACATGGCCAATGCATCTAACCTGCACATCTTTGAAGTGTGGGAGGAAACTGGAGCACCCGGAGGAAACCCACGCAGACACGGGGAGAACGTGCAGACTCCACCCAGACAGTGACCCGAGGCCGGAATTGAACCCAGGTCCCTGGCGCTGTGATGCAGCAGTGCTTGCCACTGTGCCACCAAGGTCTTTATCACTCTACCTTTTGCAAAGCGTTTGATTTCTGCCTAAAAGTTACTGCGTATGTTTGTTTGTGCTGAATGTGCTTATCATTTAGTAGCAACAAAGATGTGACAAATATATTACTGAATTTTTATGCAGCTTCATAATTTTGATCTACACACTGCCCCATTAGCGGCAGCTCCCAGACTAAACCCAGCTGTACCTCTTCACTGCTTCTGTGTTGCCACATTCCTTGTCCATCTTCCAGTCCTGCATGAGCTGCCATTTTCTGCAGTTAAACATTTTGGAGACCCACTGCATTGTTTACAGCCCCCGTCACAAACTCCACTGATTTCTATCCTTCACCTCGGCCATCTCAGACCGATCAAAATCTGTGTCTTATTCCACCCCAAGCTGACTCCACCTGCCCTCTATCACCAACACTGTCTAACAAAGGGTCATCCGGACTCGAAACAAATCCAGGCTCTATTCTCTCTCCACAGATGCTGTCAGACCTGCTGAGTTTTTCCAGCATTTGTTTCACATTCCAGCATCCACGGTATTTTTCCTTTAACTGTCTACTTGTACCTCCATTGCAGGGGTGATGGTGTAGTGGGAATATCACTGGGCTAGTCATCCAGAGACCTAGGCTAATGCTCTGGGGACATGGGTTCAAAAATTTGAATTACGTTAATAAATTAGGGTATAAAACTAATCTCGGTGATGCTGACCATAGAATTATTATCGATTGTTGGAAAATCTCATCTGATTCACTGATGTCCTTTAGAGCATAAGACATAGGAGCAGAATTAGGCCACTCGACCCATCAATTCTGCTCTGCCATTCAGTCATGGCTGATATTTTTCTCATCCTCATTCTCCTGCCTTTTCTCCATAACCCCTGATCCCCTTATTAATCAAGAACCTATCTATCTCTGTCTTAAAGACACTCAATGACCTGGCCTTCACAGCCTTCTGCGGCAAAGAGTTCCACAGATTCACCACTCTTTGGCTGAAGAAATTCCTCCTCATCTCAGTTTTAAAGGATCGTCCCTTTCGCCTGAGGTTGTGCCCTCTGGTTCAAGTTTTTCCTACTAATGAAAACAGTCTCTCCACATCCACTCTAACCAGGCCTCGCAGTATCCTGTAAGTTTCAATAAGATCCCCCCCTCATCCTTCTAAACTCCAACGAGTACAGACCCAGGCTCCTCAGCCGTTCCTCATACGACAAGCTCTTCATTCCAGGGATCATTCTTCTGAACCACCTCTGGACCCTTTCCAAGCCCAGCACATCCTTCCTTAGGGAGGGGGCCCAAAACTGCTCACAATATTCCAAGTGGGGTCTGACTAGAGCCTTATACAGCCTCAAGGAAATCTGTCGTCCTTTCCCGGTCTGGTCTACATGTGGCTCCAGACCCACAGAAACTAGCAAGGTCAGTCCAAGGGAAATTAGGCCATGCCAGCAACATCCCCTCACCCCACCTTGACCCACCTATTAAGACACACCAGCATGTTCACAAGTGATGACGGGTTGGATTCTGCTGTTATTCCTGCCATTAATCACATCCAGGACTGAACCATGTTTATTCTTATAGTTGGTGAAGTGGAAGGGTATCATCTCTTCACTCAAGTATCTTGGCCAGCATCCCACTCTTCACCCTCGATAAATTTAATCTCTCTGTATCCTATCCTATACCAAGTCCTGCTCACCAGTAACCTCTATCCTCAGATGCCTCAGATTTTAAAAATTTCTTCATCTTGATTGAATCCTTTCAAAGTCTTGCCTCCCCTCTCCCCACCACTCCATGTGTCTCTAACCTTCCCCAACACACCTCTACATTCCTCCAACTCTGGAATCATCCCATTCCCTTTACCCCATCATTCGTGGTTGTACCTTTAACAGTCCAAACTAGTCTGACTCTGGAAGCCCTGCACTGGAGATGGGCAATAGAGAGGTGTCTGTTTTAATGAGATTCCAGAAGAACATGGGGGTTTAGGCAGCTAATGGCATGATTGCCAATGTTGATGACTTGTGAATAAGCAGGAATCTGCTGTCAGAGGGACATGTGGTTCTGGAAAGCCCTTACTAAGAACCAAATCCCACACAGGCTGGTACATTTCTTATGTTCTGAAGAAATCAAATTATCGTAATGGATTAATACAAAAGAGAACTGCTGCCTATTGTGTTGTGAAAGGGACTCTAATAAACTAGCTGTTTGGATATGTACAGACCGATAGAAATGGCAGCAGATTGGGAAAAGATTTGTGACTGCTCAGGTCCTTGAAGTTGGGATACCTGGCAAAATCTTGTATAAGTAGTTGTGGCTCATGAAAATCATTGTTGAAGTAAGCATCCTTAAAGTCCAAATCTGCTACTTAATAGTGCATTAAAAGTACATGTTGCTAAATTTGCCAACTTGAATAAGAACATAAGAAATGTTCTTCATAATGAGGGAGATAAGGATCCTTGGGTTTAAAATAACCGAGGACTTTCTTGCCTCTATGAAATTACAAAGTAGTCGCACTCAATGTGCAGGTTCTCTGACATAATGGTATTTTTTTAAGTTCGGCAAAGGGCAAAGCTTTTACATTTGTAGACCAAAGGAATAGAACCAATGAAGATATTCCGAGAGAGGAAGAGGGTACCTTCCTTGCCTCCTACCACCCCTGGGCAAATCCACCACAGAGGTATCTGTGCCTCATCCCTCCAGGGGGAACCTTGCAGTGCCAACCTGTTCCGGGGGAATTGCCAGGAGGAGAATGAATGATTCTGGACTGTTGATCAGTCAGGTCATGAAAAGTTCATAATCCAATTAGCATGAAAGATGGGGCACTGTGAGGGAGGACAATGATGGGAGAATGGGGGCAAGATGATTGGAGATCATCTGATTGAATCTCCCAGAATATATCCATTTGCCAGGACACTGGGCTTGTTCCTTTCCCCGGGGGTTGTAGTGACCTTAGCGCTCCCGGAGGTGGGGAACCTGGGTGAGTGAACTTGTTATAAAGCTCGCTGACCTGTCGTCACTTCAGCGAGGTACAAAAATCTGGCGAGGGGGCTTTTAAAATTAGATTGAAATTTATTCAAATGAATGTAAATCAGGTCCTCACACATGGACGTGAATCTAATTACAGCGCCAGCAAAGGGCAGTGAAAATCAGATATTGTGACCTTGCCAGTGAGATTGGCGATTTCGGGGTTTCACCAGATCTTGAGCACCCCCACCGGAGATCTCGTGGACAGAATGTGTTGGCTCAAGATCCCACTCTGTGACCCTGAAAATACACCACCTACCTTGAAAGTCTTGATTGCCAATACATTATTGTTTTTGGATTATTTTGTGTGTTTCAAACTTTGTCACCGTATTATCTAGTATTCTAGTCACAGAATCACGGAATTGTTACGGTACAGAAGGAGGCCATTTGTCCCATCCTGTCTGCAGCGGCTCTTCAAATGAGCATCATGATTTAGTGCCATTCCCCCGTGCCCCTGCACATTGTTTCTTTTCAAATAATCATCAAAAGCCCTCTTGAATGTCTCGACTGAACCTGCCTCCACCCCGCTTCCAGGCAGTGCACTCCGAAACCCAAACCATTCATTGGTTTAAAAAAAATACCAAATTCACCTTCTTCATTCCTGAAAGTTGTGGATTCATTGGTATGACAGTTTCATTGTCTAACTAATTATGGCAATTTTATCAGTTGATCTATAACAGACCTCTAAATGACATGAGGAAAAAACCCACTGGTTGGAGAGCTTTGGGAATCACAGATCTAAAATCACCTTCTTCCTTCTAAGCATTGCCTCATTTCATGCCTCAAATTGCTGATGAAGTGTATTCCAGAATGTTAATTTCTGGAAGAACTGCGTGTTTTGTTGCGGGTGAATTAAGACTAACCGATTCCATTGCCTTGGGAATTTTATTTTCCGGAGATTCACCACTTGCTCGCTGCAATGTTATTTTTCTTCCTGAGAATTCTAGGTTCCCTTCCAGTACACCGGACATGATGGCCATTTTCAGTAGTTGACTGATAGCTGGGGGGGGGGGTTGGCAGTTCTAGTTCTTCCTCAATTAATCATATTTCCTTATAGCTAAAATTAATGAACAGAAGAATACGATGAAAATCAATTTGACAAATCTCCTGTTGTAGTTCTGAACCCCACAAGAAAACTTATTTACACTTTTCACATACTCATTTTTTTTTCGCATGTGTTTCTGGTGTATAGTTCCTTGAATGTTTTCTATTCATTCCTGCAACAGGTCTTATATATGATACACTGATGCTAAAACACCATTGTACCTGTGGAAATACAAACAGCCATCCAGAACATGCCGGCAGAATCCAGAGTATCTGGTCTCGACTCCAAGAGACTGGCCTACGCAGCAAATGTGAGGTAATTTCCAGAGACAGGAATTCCTTGAAATAAGTTGATCTGGAAACAAACTTTCGCTATCTTTATTAAATAGCACAGGGCAATTATTAGAAATTTTAAAACACAACCTTGGGCAGACACAAAATTTAAGAATAATGCAACTGCTTGGGTTACTCTATTTGCCAAAATCAAATTATCTGTGAACTGTTTTAAAGCTGTATGTAATTTATACAGAGAAGACTTATTTTAACTTAGCTGCATAGTTAAGTGATAGTTGGTCTGTCATGGTACAGCTGAATGATAACTTGATTTAAGTTGGTGAAAATATGTTTCTGTATTCATGGTTTGGACATGTTGTGGGAAATTGTTACTAGTGATTTAGGAAAATATACCACAGAGCATGTATAAGTTTCATTTGGAGAAGCGATGGCCTAGTGGTATTACCGCTAGACTATTAATCCAGAAACTCAGCTAATGTTCTGGGGACCCGGGTTTGAATCCTGTCACGGTAGAATTTGAATTCAGTAAAAATATATCTGGAATTAAGAATCTACTGATGACCATGAAACCATTGTCGATTGTCGGGAAAACCCCATCTGGTTCACTAATTTCCTTTAGGGAAGGAAATCTGCCGTCCTTACCCGGTCTGGCCTACATGCGACTCCAGAGCCACAGCAATGTGTTTGACTCTCAACTGCCCTCAGGCAACTAGGGATGGGCAATAAATGCTGGCCAGCCAGCGACGCCCATGTCCCACGAATGAATTTTAAAAAGTCATAATACAATGATTTTTTTTTTCACAAAAAGCTACAGTGACTGGGAATGATGATGTCTCTCATGCTATTTCTGTTCACTGAGTATTTTGTACTGAAACGTTTATTGGCCTTTGATCTACTGAGTTTATGGAACTCAAGTAATGACTGTTTATGTCAACGCTTTCAATTTGCATCAGTTTTGTTGGGGACCATCATGGAACTAGACATGGGGTGACCATCGCTTCTGGATATGGCATTTTCTGGTTTACAGTAACGTGGAAGCTGATGTACTTTATCTTACTACCACAACTTGCTTTGGTTCTGTAGGGAATGTTTTAATGTGCATTACATTACAGAGCTGCCAATAATGTTAAGGATCAAAATAACTATATTTAAATCATTCAATTAATAACGTCCAACTGGTTGGCAGTTCCTAGCTCTGACACGAAACCTGGAAGCGTTGTGGACTGAGGAGGATAGTGATAGACCTCAATACAGGCTGGTGGAATTGGCAGACACACGGCATGTGAAGGTTAATGCAGAAAATTGCAAACATTTTGTTAGGGAAAAAGGAGAGTCAATTAACAAAAAAAAGGGACAATTCTAAAGAGGGTGCAGAAGCAGAAAGACCTGGGTGATATGTGTACAAATGATTGAAAGTAGGAGGGCAGGTTAAGGATGCAGTTAAATAACACATAGGGAATCATTATAAACGGAAGCATAGAATATAAAAACAAGGAAGTTATGGTGAACCTTTACTTCAGCTGAGGCCAAACCAGTGTTTTATATTGTGTCCAGTTCTGGGCACCACATGTTAGAAAAGATGTGAAGGCATTAGAGAAGGTGCAGAAAAGATTCTGGTAATTGTTCCAGGATGAGGAATAGACTGGCAGAGCTGGGGCTGTGCTCCTTAGAGAAAGAAAGGTGAGAGGAGATTTGATTAAGGTGTTCAAAATCATGAGGGGTCTGGACAGAGTAGATAGGGAGTAGTGTTCTCATTGGCAGAAGGGTTGAGAACCAGATGCTGCCAATTTAAGGCAACTGTCAAAAGAACAAAAGGCATTATGAGGAAAATGTTTTGCACAGAGTGTTTGGGACTGGAGTGTACTGCCTCAGTGTGGTGGAGGCAGCTTTAAATGTGGCTTTCAAAGGAAGATTGGTCATTGTCTAAAGAGAAAAACATTTGAAGGGCTACAGGGGGAAAAGTAGGGAAATGGGGCAAGGTGAGCTGATCTTGATGGAGCTGACAATGGCCAAATGGTCTCCTCCTGTGCCGTAACCTTTGTGATTCTATTTAGGGGGAACCCAAAATTCTGTCACTAACAAATGGCCAAATAGCTCCGACTTAGAAATCTAGAAACTAAATTCACAACATTTTTGTCTAGTTCTCCTTTTCCTTTCTATCCGCTGTTTATATATTTTTTCTTTCCTTTGAAGTCACAATTCCTTCAGACAGAAAGTGTTTTGAACTGTGAATGCAAATATAAAAATGGACCGACTGTGACAGGGTTCACAGGTGTTCTTAGATCTGGAATATGGTTGGCTTGTTTACTTCATAACTCTGAACAGCAAATCTTGTGACTATATATAAACTGCCGCGATCAATGACTAGTAAATGCTTTTTACCTTAAAATAGATTGTTTTTCCACATGCAGATAAATGTCATACCATATGTGTGACAGACACGCAGCAGATGTAAGAGATTATTACTGCAGATCTCTTGTGGTATTGCTTATGATAAATTGGAGGATATGCTATTTTATAATGACGGGAGCATTATACCATATAATGCATCGTGTATTATTAGCTTGTTGCTGAGGCATTTAAGGTGGCCTGCCCCTGTAAGATCAGGAAGTCTTAAGTGAGCACAGTCTAAGGTCACTTACTTTTATAGCTGTAAATATTTAGTAAGTCTGGCAGCATTTATGGAGAAAAGGACAGAATTAATATTTCAGACCAGCGCCAGTTATTTCAGATTTCCAGCATTCCCACACAATATTTTGCTTTATTAGTTTCATTGCTGTTTGGTTGGGAAATTTTCAGGTTAGGATGTGCTCACCAGTTTAAGTTGCAGTCAGAAGCACAGTGGTTAGCACTGCTGCCTCACAGCGCCAGGGACCCAAGTTCAATTCCTGCCTTGGGTCACTGGCTGTGTGGAGTTTGCACGTTCTCCCCGTGTCTGCGTGGGTTTCCTCTGGGTGCTCCAGTTTCCTCCCACAGTCCAAAAATGTCCAGGTTAGGTTGATTGCTAATTTGCCCCTTGATATCATAGGGATTAGCAGCCTGCATACATGGGGTTACAGAAATAGGATGGGATTGCTGTCGTTGCAGACTCGATGGGCCAAATGGCCACCTCCTGCACTGTAGGGATTCTATGATCCAAATATTTTAAGGGTTTTACATCAATGAGCGTGTATAATGTCAAATATAATGTCTGTCACGTGCTTGTGATAGTTTTGGAGAATAATGATGTATCTTCAGTGGAAGGAACAGTTTGTTAAATAATATATAGTTTAATAATGGGAAGGAACATTCCATCGTCTAATACACGCTATTTATTCTACAATGCTAAAGTTCCGTCCTTTTAAGAGCACCAAGCCTAAATGTTGTTAAGTACACACAGGCTCAGAGTTTGCTCAAAATGTAATTTTTGGCTGAGCAGAGAAATAGAGACTGAAATACACTCATCAGTTTTGCGTTACAGCCCAGTAATGCAGTGCTCCAAGAAATACAGCAGCACCTTATTAGTTGTTAAAGGATTTCACATGTTAAGATGGTATCCAAAAGCTATTTTGACTTTTGGTATCCATTGGAAACCGTTTGCAATTTTTTTGTTCTTTCACTGGAGGTAGGTAGGCATCGTTGGCCATCCCTAAGTCACCTTTAGGAAGGTGGTGGTGAGCTGCCTTTTTCAACCACTGCAGTCCATGGTGTGAATACACTCTGTGCTGTTAAGAAGGAAATTACAAGGTATTGACCCAAAGACTGAAAGAACAGCGAAATTGTTCCAAGTCAGGATGGCATGTGACTTGGAGGTGGTGGTGTTTCTATGCATCTGCTGCCCTTGTCCTTCTGGGTGGTAAGAGATCGTGGGTTTGGAAGGTGCTGTCAAAGAAGCCTTGATGAGCTGCTGCAGTGCACCTTGAAGAAGGTACAGACTGATGGAACCATGTGTCCGTGATGGATGGAGTGAATGTTTAAGCTAGTGTATGGGATGCTGGTCAAGTGGGCCTCTTTATCCTGGATAGTATCAAGCTCCTTGAGGTCTGTTGGCAGTACACTCCTCAGGAAATCCTGCAGCAATGTCTCGGGACTGAGATGATTTGGCCTTCAACAGCCACAGCTATCTTCCTTTGTGCTGGGCATGACTCCAACCTGTGGAGAGATTTCCCCCGATCCCTGTTGTCTTCAGCATTATTAGGTCTCGTTGAAGCCACAATCGATCAAATGCTTGATATTAAAGGCAGTCACTCTTATCTCACCTCTTTTGTCCATGTTTGGATCGAGGCTGTAATGAGGTCAGGAGCTTGAGTGGCTCTGGAGGAACCCAATCTAAGTGTTTGAGAATTAAATCTCATCCTTCAGTTCCCTTCATTTGCTCACACAGTGAAATGTAGGAAGTGAGCATTGTGTAAGATGTCCTCTGTTCAGTTTTATTAGGTGGTATAAAAGACAAAACTGGCGAAGTGATGCATTCGTAGCACTCAATCTGGTTATAAGTGAAGAACATAGGTTCACATAAGCCGTCCATTGCCTATAGTAGGCAAGTTACATTAGCTGTAGGAGGTAGGACTGTATTGTGCTAGAACCAGATTTTGGTACCTAGAGCTGCCTTAAAAGCCACTTTTTCAGTGGCAGTGATTGGCTACTGGTAGAAAAGTGGTAACTGACCATAAGGCATAGGAGCAGAAGTAAGCCATTCGGCCCATTGAGTCTGCTGTACCATTCAATGAGACCATGACTGATCTGATGTGATAATCCTCATCTCCATTTTCCTGCCTTATCCCTTACTGATTTAAAAAATGTGTCCATCTCAGCCTTCAACATACTTAATGACCCAGCCTCTACAGCCCTCTGCGGTAAAGAATTCCACAGATTCACTCCCCTCTGAGAGAGGAAATTCCCTTCATTGACTTTGTGCAAATTTACTGCTGCCTTTCCTGCAATGCAACAGTGGCTGTATTTCAATGTACTCCATTGGCTGTAAAGCACTTTGAGACATCTGAGGTTGTGAAAGGCTCACTCTTTCATGAATCTGATATTTCACACATCCATTTAGAAGTACATTGCCAACTCATTCCATTGTGTTAGAAGTGATGCAGAAATTAATTTGCGTATATGCAGGATCATGCTGCAAGCATGATGGTAAAACTTATGCTAGGTGTAATGTTCTATAAATTGCTTGTTTTTTGAAACATAGATTTGATTTTTGATTTGATTTATTATTGTCACGTATTTGTATCCAGTGAAAAGTATTGTTTCTTGCGCGCTATACAGACAAAGCGTAGAAAAGAAAAGGGGAGAGTGCAGAATGTAATGTTACAGTCATAGCCAGGGTGTAGAGAAAGATTAATAGATGGATGAAAGTAGTGATAATTCATTGCTCTCGATCTGCCTTTTTGTCCTGGTTTCTCTTCCCCTCTCCCCTGCATTCCAGATCCTGAATTTTAACACATTGCTGTTCAATAACCCAATTTTGGGATATATTTTTATATTCTTCAGATTTTTTTCTTGTTCATTCAAGATGGTGGTCTACAGCAAGAAGCTAGTGTGATAGTTACATTTTAAAGAGGTGCTTGCTCCTGAAATATTAAGTCTTGCAACACCAGGTTAAACTCCAACAGGTTTATTTGGTAGCCCAAGCTTTCGGAGCGCTGCTCCTTCATCAGGTGCTCCTGAAATAGACATGCGTTTCTATCTTCAAGTCCAGCTATATTTTTGGGTAGCTAACAGTGAAATGTAACAATTTCCATTTTGCACATTAGATTTATACAACAGGGGAATTCTTTCTGTATATCATTTACCCAGGCTTGGACTGTCCAGCATACTGCACTGGTTATTATATTATCCCGTTTGTTTAAAATCAACAAGCAGAAAAAAGCAAATCAATTTCCCCATCTAGCACACTGTTGAGTTAGTTTATTGCAACATGACATTGAAAGTAATAACGGATTATTTCCGTCATTCACGTACTGAGCAGGCATTTCGCTTGCTGTTCATTTAAAAGGCACCCGCTGTTACCAGAGTAGCAAGTAGTGACACGGTAAAATGTGTCACCTGATAGGAAGTAGATACGTCAAGATTAAGTGTCTTGAAAAGCATTGCTAAATAGTTTTAAATGTTTAGAATTGGGTATTCACCTGTGCAGATTTAAATAATCTTTGAGTTTTCAAAGTCTTAAAATGTATTTTCTTTTTGTAGATAAGGATCCTCTTTGTTCCTCCCCACTACTCGTGTTTCACTAGACACCATTTGTGTGAGAGAGGCTCTTGAAGCTTTTCCCACGGCCACCCTGTAACTTTGTTCCTGCAAGTGGTAAAATCTACCTGGGAACTACTCATTGTTCTTCGGAAATATATTTATTATCTAATGTAGTTAGATAATCCAAAGCAGTTAGCACTGCTGCCTCACAGCGCCAGGGACCCGGGTTCGATTCCCGGCTTGGGTCACTGTCTGTGTGGAGTTTGCACGTTCTCCCCGTGTCTGCATGGGTTTCCTCCGGGTGCTCTGGTTTCCTACCGCACTCCAAAGATGTGCGGGTTAAGTGGATTGGCCATGCTAAATTGCCCCTTAGTGTCAGGGTGACTAGCTAGGGTAAATGCATGGGGTTACGGGGATAGGGCCTGGGTGGGATTGTGGTCGGTGCAGACTCGATGGGCCAAATGGCCTCCTCCTGCACTGTAGGGATTCTATGAAACTATTCTTTCTCCAAAAAATAAGATTCTTTTAGTTGACAATGTAGCAACCTATTCTTGTATCTGTATGGCATTCTTAAATTAATTTTTCATGATAAACTACATGTAATCTTTTTTCTATTTAAGAGGCATGTCAACATCATTTACATATTCCCAAATCCAAAATAGAAATCTTAATCTTATCCCCCCTCCCCCACAGTAATTTAGTTGAATCTGTTTGTAAAACAGAATTTTCCAAAGAGAAATGCTGGCATCTTTAGTAAGACCAGTGATATACATTGGGTGAGACCATCACTTGGTTAGTTTAAAACGGAAACATATCGCTAAGTACAAACATATTTACATTGTGATTTGAAGGACCTGAAGCTCAGCATGACATTGGCATCAGTCCATTTGAACTTTTACCTACAAAAAGATTATACTAGGACATGGCCATACTGAACAGTAATCCCATATGGATGAAGTATAAATAGAAACCTAACAATGTTTGATAAGATTTGGAATATATCATTTCCATGTGTCATGCATTGAATTATATGAAAACCTATATGGTTAACACATTCCTAGAGATGTGCAGATCGAGTTACACCCACAGTTGGATTGGTCAATAATGAGAACATACTTTATATATCCCCCTGTGTAAGCTGTCCTGTATTTTTGCAAGGAATTTAGTTATTTTCAAAATTACCTTACTAACCTGCTTACCTGGTTTTATTCTGTATCAGTTGTCCGTAATCCGCTCTGGGGAGCCAGGTTCAAATCCAGCCACGGCAGATGGTGGAATTTGAATTCGATAGAAATCTGGAATTCCGAATCTACTGATGACCATGAAACCATTGTTGATTGTCGGAAAAACCCAACTGGTTCACTAATGTCCTTTAGGGAAGGAAATCTGCCGTCCTTACCTGACCTGGCCTACATGTGACTCCAGAGCCACAAGCAATGCGGTTGACTGCCCTCCAAGGGCAACTAGGGATGGGCAATAAATGCTGGCCAGCCAGAGATGCCCATGTCCCACGAATGACTAAAAGATTGAGGCTATTAGTGATGTGTATATTGAACAGGTGTAACCCCTGACCAGGGTAAATAATTTACTAATAGTTGGACATCTTGAGATCTAATTTAGAACAAGGGAAATATCACTGAGTTGATGTGATCTGTTGATGGATCCAAAAGGGGGACTGAGGAAACATTTGCAAGACCAGTAATGTATTCTTCACTATACCTCAAAGACATTATTGCAAAGGTTATGACATCTAGAATCATAGAATCCCTACAGTGCAGAAGGAGGCCATTCGGCCCATCGAGCCTGCACCAACAACAATCCGTCCAGGCCCTACCCCCATAACCCCACGTATTTACCCTGTTAATCCCCCTGACACTAAGGGGCAATTTAGGATGGCCAATGCACCTAACCCACACATCTTTGGATTGTGGGAGGAAACTGGAGCTCCTGGAGGAAACCCACGCAGACACGGGGAGAATGTGCAAACTCCACACAGACAGTGACTCGAGGCTGGAATTGAACTCAGGTCCCTGGCGCTGTGAGGCAGCAGTGCTAGCCACTGTGCTGCCCTGAATTTCGCCCTACATTCCCAAACCCCCCCATCCCCTTGTAAACAATTTGAAATAATATGCAGTGAATCTTAAAAAAAAATTATTCAGCCCATATGGATATATTTATTTGATATCTGACTTAAATGAAGGACAGTAGAAAAGGTATGATCCTGAAATTTTGCAATTTCAAATTGATTAACTCTCTTCTAATAACTGGTTGATCTCCTGTGGTATTGTACCCAGTAAATCAGTGAAACAGCACGTCTCCCACCTGTCCCAGTTGTCGTCATATTGCCGCTCCGCCCTCTCCATTTATTTCTTTCTCTCCTCTACTTCTCTCCCTAATTTTCTTTTGCTTCTCTGTCTTTTTGCTGCCGCTCTTCCTTCCCTCTCCGATGGAGGAAGTGGATGGTACAGCAGAGAAAGGAACCGCCAATGGCTGCAGGCTGCTGTTTTTGGGGTGAGAGTTGTCTGAAAAGTTGCTCTCAGCAGAGCCATTTCCATCCTTTACCCAGTAACGTTCTCCCCGTTATCTAACCCTTCACCTTCGCACTGTCTTCACTCCTTCCTACCAGCCCCTCACTCTCTTCACTCTGCCTTTGAAATATCTTCTCAATCCTTGTATCCTCACCTACACTTATTCCACTGTCAGCTATTACACACTGCTATCCGCTCCTCCCTACAACTCCTGTTAACTGCCCCACCCCGGGGAGGAAGCTGGAGATCTGAGGCATCCTTTCCTTATCCACTGTACTCCCTCCCCCTTCCACTACCTCTTTTTCTGTCTCTTGAGGTCTACCTCCTTGTCTTTTTAATTTTTCAGCTTAATAAACTTCATAAATTAATAGAACACAGTACAGCAGATGTGTGATCAGAATGCTGTAATTATTTTCTCACTGAATACAGACACTCGTACAGGCTCTCTCCTAAACAGAACACACGATCTAAATCTGAAATTCGTCCTCTTGGCTTCCAAAACTATTTGAAAAGCCACTGTCTAAGGAGCTAAAGGAAAGTTTATTTATTTTATTAGTCACAAGTGGGCTTACATTAACACTTCAATGAAGTTACTGTGAAATTCCCCTCGTCGTCACACTCCGTCGCCTGTTCGGATCAATGCACCTAATCAGCACATCTTTAAGCTCAAAGCTTAAAATGTGAAACGGACTGATACTAATGTAATCATGAAATTCTGCATGCTACCCATATCAGAAGTGCAAACTCTGGATAAATTGGAACATTTTTAAATGGTGTAATTTTCAAATTGTTATTGATTACTTAAGAATGTTAAATTCTTTGCTACAGGCAATTAAATGAATAAATATTTAAGAATTGTAACGTCTAAATGGGATGAAAGTTAGTTGTGGAAAATGTTTTGGAGAGGCCAGTCGAGTGGGGTGGTACAGTGGTTAGCATTGCTGCCTCACAGCACCAGGGACCCGGGTTCAATTCCCAGCTTGGGCCACCGTCTGTGTGGAGTTTGCATGTTCTCCCCATGTCTGCATGGGTTTCCTCCACGTGCTCTGGTTTCTTCCCACAGTCCAAAAATATGCAGGTTAGGTGGATTGGCCATGGTAAATTGCCCCTTAGTGTCAGGGGGACTAGCATGGGGTTATGGGTTAGGCCCTGGGTGAGATTGCAATCGGTGCAGACTCGATGGGCCGAATGGCCGCCATCTGCACTGTAGGATTCTATGTTCTATTGAGTGCGGGAGAGGACCGTAGAGGTTCCATCTCCCGGGGGCAGGAGTTAAGGCTGAGCAAATGGGGAATGTTGGGTACTTGGGAAAATAAAAGTTTTTTTTAAAAATCTGTCAAAAAAATTGTTGCTGACAGAGGGAAAAACCAATTAGTTGCAGATGAACAGATTGACTGTGAAAACAGCCCAACTGGGACCAAGGGCTATTGTGGTGACAATGCAGAATTGCAATGGAAATAACTTTCTGCAGGAATTGGGGTAATGGAAAGGACCATCCACCAACTGGCTAACACCATAAAAATTCAGACAACTCGCACACAATAACGCAGCAGTGGTGGGGGGCACAGCAAAGCACCCAGCTCAACAGCTCACCCCAATTATTTGCGAAGGAAAGAGAGATTTACAGCAAGTCATATTCTTTTAGTATGGCATGAAACAGTAGAGGAGCAGCAGGCTGGAAGGAGTCTCAATTGGAGCTCGAAACAGCGGGGGACTGTCAGTTTGAGCAGGGGCAGTTGATATTAACAGTTGCTGAGGGTAGTGCAGTGATTAACACTTGAATAGGGAGAGGAATATATTAATATGCAAGAACAACATGCTGAAAGAGTTGCCTGTGAAAATCGGGATGTTGTTTGAGCGCTGGCGGAAGATTCAATATCAGTAAACATATTTGAAACAAAGTCAGAAGAGAAAAAGTCCAAAATGTTTAATGTGAATATTTTTAAATAGAAACAGCTTTCAGAAAACGTAGACCACATATATCTGCACAGCACTGATATGTACGACTACATGGTAAATCTGTGATATGAAAGGACTGTTCTTCCTTTTTCACTGAAGGTATAACTAGTCTGATAACGGGTTTGCCCTGGGGTCATGATTTCAATGGAAGTTTCTGAATAGACTTGCCCCACATACTACAATTCATCGATGGTAGACATATTAGCTTCCTGTTTTACAACTGTAACTCCCATTCTGTCAAATAACCCGTGCCTTCCAGAAACTGAGGCAGCAGTTTCAGTACAAGCGGTATGGTTAATGTTTCCTTGCAAGCAGATCTCCTGTGGCATTATTGCTCAGAGGAAGTCAAACACTAGGGATAAGATTTTTATATCTCTTAATGCACAATGAATTGTTCTTGTGCTAAGATGAAGCTGTATCCCTGAAAGTTTACAAGCTGAATTGCTCTTAAGATTAGGGGTCATATTCCCAGAATCAGATGTCTGGTTTTCATGTTGTGATTGGTGACGCTTTCTTTTTAAAATCATAGAACCAAAGAATTCCTGCAGTGCAGAAAGAGGCCATCCAGCCCATCAAATCTGCACCAACTCTCTGAAAGAGCATCCCACCCAGGCCCCCCCCCCCCCTCCGTAACTCTGTGCATTTAACATGCCTGATCCACCTAAACCACACATCGTTGGACTGTGGGGGGAAACCCATGCAGACACGGGGAGAACGTGCATACTCCACACAGCTCAAGGCCGGAATTGAACCCAAATCCCTGGCACTATGAAGCAGCAATGCTAACCACTGTGCTGCCTATAGACTGCAGAATAAATAAAAACCGTTTTATGGGTGGAGTTTCATAGAAATCATAGAAACCCTACAGTGCAGAAGGAGGCCATTCGGCCCATCGAGTCTGCACCGACCACAATCCCACCCAGGCCCTACCCCCACATATTTACCCACTAATCTACGCATCCCAGGATTCTAAGGGGCAATTTTTAACCTGGTCAATCCACCTAACCTGCACATCTTTGGATGTGGGAGGAAACCGGAGCACCCGGAGGAAACCCACGCAGACACGAGGAGAATGTGCAAACTCCACACAGACAGTGACCCGAGCTGGGAATCGAACCCGGGACCCTGGAGCTGTGAAGCAACAGTGCTAACCACTGTGCTACCGTGCCGCCCTCTGTGCTTTCCTTTTTTAGAAGAATGTAGCTAGAAATTAAGTGTAGTGCAGGAAATGGAGAGTATAAAACTTTATTCTAATAATTAGTGTGCAGACCGAGTTGATCTGTGTAACAAAAAAAAATGGATTTCCTTCCATAAAGTTTAGTTTAAGGTACCAGTATGTTCAAATTAGCAAGGTTTGATGATGTATTCGGGCATAAATATGCTACCTCAGATATTTTGGAATAATATTGCAATTTGCCACACAGATAGATACATACCATCATTGACAAGGTTTAACTTTGGCTACTGGATATTTGATTTAAGTACACACTGAATTCCAGATTCCCAAATCGTCTCTGTTACAGTCATTCCTGTTGTAACAAATCTTTGATCTAAGTGTTTCTCTTTTATCCCTTTTCTCATGTTCCTCCACACAAGGCATTTCAACGGCACAACTATATGTTTTAGAAATCTCAGTTCCAAAATAAAGTTATTGGCTCACATCTTTTTGTTTGATAAAGGTATGGATAAAGTAGACGTGGAGCGGATGCTTCCTCTTGTGGGGCATTCTAGGATGAGAGGTCATAGTCTTAGGATAAGGGACAGCAAATTTAAAACAGTTGAGGGGAAACTACTTTTCCCAAAGGGTTGTGAATCTGTGGAATTCGCTACCCCAAAGTGCAGTGGATGCTGGGACAGTGAGTAAATTTAAGGAGGAGTTAGACAGATTTTTAATTGGTAATGGGTTGAAGGGTTATGGGAAGAAGGCAGGAAAATGGGGATGAGGAGCATATCAACCATGATCGAATGGTGGAACAGATTCGATGGGCCGAATGGCCTAATTCTGCTCCTATATCCTATGAATTTATGATTGATTTGCTGAATGAATGAATATATGAGCTGTGGCATGATACTTTTTGAATTTGTGTACATATAAATCAGCCAGTTTGTTGGAATTCCTCATCCAAACGTAATACTTGTTGACGTTAATTTATTGGGATTAAACTTGCTGCAGTCATTCCTGTGTAAAATGATACACATTAGAATCACCTCTGCTAAGATAACTGGATGGCTTGGGCATATTGGGTATATTATACAGGGATTGCATATTGGGTATATTACAGGGATTGCATGTTAAAGTGGAATCCCAATTACTCTGAACAGAATATGTAACAGCTTTTCTCTGTTCTGCTGATCAGAAGGCTTCAACTAACTATAAAGTTGACTGCAAGCTACTTGAGTAAATGTAATTTTAAACCAGTTTAAGCAAACATAACTGCAAGCAGTGAATTTCTTTGGGGTATGCATTTAAGAATCTATTTTGTCTATCTAAACGGTACAGTGGAGCTTGATTAATGTACTTTGTGCAATTTTATGTAGTTAGGAGAAAAAGTTGTGCTTTAAGAGTTAAGTCCATTGCCACACGGTGTAACATTTGTTACTGAAGATTCTAACGTACCGAGTCTTGCATTCACTTTAGCATTCTGTCCTAAATTCATTCCACTCAGCATATTTAAGCAGAAACACACATGCCCCCTGCTGTTTGCACCTCTGGTAACAGTAAGATGTGTTTCCTGGCCAGCAGGGAATATGGTGGCAGCAGGGGGCAGCAGGATTGTGAATGATAACATCGTGATCTCACCAAATCTGATGAGAGACGGTTTTTGATCTGTGCAGAAGAATCTTTTTTAAAATACCATATACATTTCCAGTTTTGAATTCCTGCAATGATTCTTAACTATTTAAAAAGCTTAAGAATGCATTTCAAAGCAGAAACTGTGATTTTGTGATTTTTTTTATTTCTCTGGGAGGTAGAGGGTCCATGATGCTTAAAAAATATAAAGAGCTTGTTAACACCAACTTTGAACTTTTTCGAAATGGCGCATTTAATATGTTCCTCTCCTGCAACACATTTATTACCTCAAGTATCATTGCTTTCAGTTACACATTTCTGACGTATTTTTAATTTTTTTGAACCTTTTGGAACCTTTAGACGAATAAGGGGGATCTTATTGAAACTTACAGGATACTGCGAGGCCTGGATAGAGTGGGCGTGGAGAGGATGTTTCCACTAGTAGGAAAAACTAGAACCGGAGGGCACAACCTCAGACTAAAAGGACCATCCTTTAAAACCGAGATGAGGAGGAATTTCTTCAGCCAGAGAGTGGAGAATCTGTGGAACTCTGTGCCGCAGAAAGCTGTGGTGACCAGGTCATTGAGTGTCTTTAAGACAGAGATAGATAGGTTCTTGATTAATAAGAGGATCAGGGATTATGGGGAAAAGGCAGGAGAATGGGGATGAGAAAAATATCAGCCATGACTGAATGGCGGAGCAGACTCGATGGGCCGAGTGGTCTAATTCTGCTCGTATGTTTTATGGTCTTATAGTATCTATCCCTTGGAGGGGAAATTGTTGACAGAATAGCAATGCATATTTTATATCTAAAAATATAATTAAAGGCATGTACATGTAGTCCAGATTTACCTTGATAGCATTCAGCAATAAAGCCAAGTGTGTCATCTGCTAATAATGATTGCTAGGAGAAATAAGTTATGATAATAGGAGTTCTCTGGCTAAGTCACAATGTGATTGTGAACACCTTTACCTCCTGGGCCCCTGGTCACTTTCAACCATAAATGTATGCAAAAAGCTTTCTTTTTTATAACCACTATAAATTGACATTACTGTCTTATGTAAATGCTTTGCACATTTATTGTAAATTCCACAATCTACTTTTAGTACTGTTAGTCCACTTAAAACAAATTGGTTGACACTTCAGTTAAAATAATGGAAGCATATATGTGGTATGAGTGTTCTTAAGAATCTCCCACTATGGTTATACATTACACTGTCCCTTAAGTGGACACTTCATCCTCCAGGAACAATGCTAAAATTATTCTCTGCTCCCAATGGATTGATTTCTCTGTAATTTCTAAGCTGGATAATGTCATAGAATCATAGACTCTCTACAGTGCAGAAGGAGGCCATTCGGCCCATCAAGTCTGCAACGACCACAATCCCACCCGGGCCCTATTACCGTAATCCACGTATTTACCCTCCTAATCTCCTGACACTCGGGTCAATTTAGCATGGCCAATGCACCTAACCTGCACATCTTTGGACTGTGGGAGGAAACCCACGCAGACACGGGGAGAATGTGCAAACTCCATACACGGTGACCCGAGGCCGGTATTGAACCCGAGTCCCTGGTGTTGTGAAGCAGCAGTGCTAAGCACTGCGCCACCGTGCTGCTCAATGTCTAATCCCAGAAGTGTCTTTTGCTGTAGGGTTACACTGTACATTCCTTCCCTCTAGCTCCAAGCTAAGCAAAACTTACAGCCTCCCCCTAATCCGCACAACCTCAATCTTCATACATTTGTATAAATTATGATCAGGATTGGACCACTTAGTCTCTCGAACCTGCCCCACCATTCAATAAGATCACGGTTGATCGAAGTGTTAGTGCTCACCCCGTTCTGCATGGTCAACAATAGAGCCAGCATCTTCTCGGCATCTGGTGCAGACCTGGCTGCATCTGTCTCTTACTCTAAACTTCTCAGGTGGCTGCAGAGAACATAAGTCAAAAATTTAAACCCCTCTCTGTCTCTCTATGATATCCACGGGTTTGTAGGGAAGTCTGTAACTTAGTTTTTAAAATGGCTTCATCTACCCACTTGCCCCATGACGATATGAAACACATCCACTGTGTAACGAAGTAGAAATACCGATTGATTTATTGGGGGAGATTTTCTGCTGGAATTTGCCCTGGGTGAAAATGGCAACATTGGTGGAAAATCTGACGGTTAAATGAGAATCTCAGAAGCATAGAACATAGATCATTACAGCGCAGTACAGGCCCTTCGGCTCTCAATGTTGCGCCGACCTGTGAAACCAATCTAAAGCCCATCTAACCTACACTATTCCAATATCATCCATATGTTTATCCAATGACCATTTAAATGCCCTTAATGTTGGCGAGTCCACTACTGCTGCAGGCAGGGCATTCCATGCCCTTACTATTCTCTGAGTAAAGAACCTACCTCTGACATCTGTCCTATATCTATCACCCTCAATTTAAAGCTATGTCCCCTCGTGCTAGCCATCACCATCCAAGGAAAAAGGCTCTTGCTGTCCACCCTATCTAATCCTCTGATCATCTTGGATGCCTCTATTAAGTCACCTCTTAACCTCCTTCTCTCTAACGAAAACAGCCTCAAGTCCCTCAGCCTTTCCTCATAAGACCTTCCCACCGTACCAGGCAACATCCTGGTAAACCTCCTCTGCACCCTTTCCAATGCTTCCACATCCTATAATGCGGCGACCAGAACTGTACGCAATACTCCAAGTGCGGCCGCACCAGAGTTTTGTACAGCTGCAACATGACCTCATGACTCCAAAACTCAATCCCTCTACCAATAAAAGCTAACACACCGTACACCTTCTTAACAACCCTATCAACCTGGGTGCCAACTTTCAGGGATCTGTGCACATGGACACCGAGATCTCTCTGCTCATCCACGCTACCAAGTATCTTTCTATTAGCCCAGTACTCTGTATTCCTGTTACTCCTTCCAAAGTGAATCACCTCACACTTTTCCACATTAAACTCCATTTGCCACCTCTCAGCCCAGCTCTGCAGCTTATCTATGTCCCTCTGTAACCTGCCACTTCCCTCCGCACTGTCTACAACTCCACCGACTTTAGTGTCATCCGCAAATTTACTAACCCATCCTTCTAAGCCCTCATCCAGGTCATTTATAAAAATGACAAACAGCAGTGGCCCCAAAACAGATCCTTGCAGTCCACCACTAGTAACTGAACTCCAGGATGAACATTTCCCATCAACCACCACCCTCTGTCTTCTTACAGCTAGCCAATTCCTGATCCAAACCACTAAATCACCCTCAATCTCACACCTCTGTATCTTCTGCAATAGCTTACCGTGGGGAACCTTATCAAACGTTTTACTGAAATCCATATACACCACATCAACTGCTTTACCCTCATCCCCCTCTCTGGTCACCTTCTCAAAGAACTCAATAATGTTTGTGAGGCACGACCTACCCTTCACAAAACTGTGTTGACTATCCCTAATCAAATTATTCCTTTCTAGATGATTATAAATCCTATCTCTTATAATCCTTTCCAAAACTTTGCCCACAACAGAAGTAAGGCTCACTGGTCTATAATTACAAGGGTTGCCTCTACTCCCCTTCTTGAACAAGGGGACAACATTTGCTATCCTCCAGTCTTCTGGCACTATTCCCGTAGACAATGACGACCATCCTCGTTCTGAACGACAAGATCTCGTTCTGTGATTTTTCCCCTGCCCCTCGCCAGTGACATAACCGGGTTGCCGCGTTTAAACTTTTAATAAATTTACATGTACTTAAAGGGCTTCTCCACCAATGGGGGTGTGCCGTTCTGTGTATCCATTGGGCTGGGGGATAGTATTGCTTTAAAGCAGACTGGAGTCCTGGGCCTCGCCAGTGTGACGGCAGAAATCACACCCCCAAATTTCCTGTGCACAGAGAATCGGGCGAAAAAACTTGGCCGTGCAGCTGGAGAACTGAACGCTGGTTTCCTTGCCTCAACCCGCACTCTGCGCACAGAAGTACAAGATTCCGCCCAGTATCTTTAATCCCAACTCCCTTCCATTTTAGAAGCAAACGGATAAGTTACAGCACCATTCTTTACAAATCCATATCTATACCACCTTTCTGGAACTTTGGGAAACTGGATACCAGCAGCAGCCAATGTCTCACCGAATTCGCTGTGGGAAAACCTAGTTTTAAAATTTATTTATTAGTCACAAGTAGGCTTACATTAACACTGCAATGAAGTTACTGTGAAATTCCCCTAGTCGCCACACTCTGGCGCCTGTTCGGGTCAATGCACCCTAACCAGCACGTCTTTCGGACTGTGGGAGGAAACCAAAGCACCCAGAGGAAACTCACGCAGACACTGGGAGAGTGTGCAGACTCCGAACAGACGGATGGGGGAGTGGCATAAAATGAAAATGAGATCCCAGTGACAGTCCCAAATATTATAAATCTAAACGATACAGTCCTACATCAGCGTAACCTTTAAAACATCTCAAGTGTAAGATAACTGTTAGAGAAAATGTTGTTTTGTGTTGGACTGAGCCACCTCCAGCTTCAGTTTGCCGTTGTATTTATTGTACTTATATCTTTAATCTGTTTTTATTTCTGTAGTGTATTAGAGGAAGGAAAGCGTCACTGGAAGAACTACAGGTTGTCCATTCGGAGCAGCATGCATTACTTTATGGCACAAACCCACTGAACCGACAGAAGCTTGACAGTAAGAAACTGCTAGGTACAGCGCAGTTCACTCCTCTTTACCTTTTGATGCAGCATTCCAGGAATAGCTATTATTTTCCAGACATTGCTTTGGCAGTGATATAATGTCAGTAAACAAAATACAAGGTGAAGAATTCCAAAAACCTTTTCTTTTAATCTTTCCTTCGCTGCTTAACAGGTAACAACAGTATTCGATTCAAAAGTCTTAAGTTGTGTAATTTGCCTGTTAGTTTTAAAGGGTTTTAGAGGAGCTACCTGCACTTAATGGATGTTCTTTTTTATGCATGTCACGTTGTCCTTACTTATTTTAAATGTATTCCAGCTGGGTTGCATGGAAAGAATATGGTCTCCCTGTGGGGAACTGAACCCTTAACCCTTTAACCTGCTAGCAAGTCGAGAAACTGGCATTCTTACTGGGCTGGGAAATGTCAGCTCGTACATCGTCTCTGAAACAATCACTAAGCTTGCAGTAATAAAGCTTTGTATTACTTTATTACTTAAGTTAGTTTTAAATTTGGTTGACCATTTAAATTGAACATTTTAATATGTTGCCAAGTACCATTCCCCCATTTTCTTATTCATTTCCTTTCAATACCATTTTCTTACTGCATTCTGTTTTTATTATTTCAACTTCAACTTTACTTTCCCCTCTCTTCACAAATATAAAAGTACTTCATGCCCTTTTTTTTGCCGCAGCTACAATTTGGCAGCGGACGCAACTTGCAAAACAGAAATGATTAGCTGCAAAAGCAGGCCTGCAAGCCAGTCTCTCAGCCAGTTAGAAACTAACAATGTATAAAGCTTGACAGGCCTAAAGAGTTGCTCACAGGTGAGTAAAAGAGTCTGTGACCTTCAGAAAGTGCCCACACAACTAAGTTCACCTATGATGTTGTCAGCTATAAAGCGACAACTATTTTCCCAACTTTCGTATGCTGAAAATATTGGACAAGATTCTTCAGCCTCCACTCTGCGTTTTCCCTAGTGGCGGGACACAGCTCAACATTTGCTGGCGGCAGGATTATCTGGTCCCACCGCTGTCAGTGGGAATTCCCGATGAAGCCACCTCGTGACACCAGGCAACCAGCAATGGGAAGGTGGTGCCATCAGCGGAACCAGAGAATCCTACCGACGCAAACAGCTGGAGAATTCCGGCCATTTGCTGGAAACCCCCAACCTCGCCCGAAGCTGGGATTCTCCGTTCCCGCTGCAGTGAATGGAGTTTTGGCTGAGTGCCAAATTTTTCATTGTCACTGGCAGTGGGGTGGATGTGGACAAGGTCAGAGAATCCCACCCAAAACGTCCCAAGTTGCTTCATTTGACACCAACCCACTTAAGATGATATTAAGGCAGATGACCAAAATGCTTGACCAAAGCGGTAGGTTTGAGGAAGTGTCTGAAAGGAGGAAGGAAAGGTAAGTGAGGCTTAGAGAGGGAATTCCAGAGCTTTAAGGCCTTGGCAACTGAAAGCATAGCCCCAATGCTGGAGCGATTAAACTTGCAGATGCTCAAGAATTGGATGAGTGCAGATACTTCAGGTGATTGTGGGGCTGGATGAGACCAAAAAAATAGGGGTGAGGTCATGGAGGAATTTAAGAGCAAGGATGATAATTTTAAAATTGAGACATTGTTAAACCAGAAACCAATGTGCATCAGCGACCGCAAGAGTGACAGGTAAACAGGACTTGGTATGAGGAAGGATGCTTGCAGCGTTTGGGATGACCTCAAGTTTACAATCGGTATAATATAGAAAGTTAACCCTTGTTAGAATAGACAAGTGTCGAGGTAATGGAGGCATGGGTGAGTGTTTCAGCAGCACAAGTTGAAGCAAGGGCAGGCAATTTTGAGATGAAAATCGGCAGTCTGTGTGACATCGCAGTTACGTGGTCAGATGTGACGGAAACGTTTGCAAACAGTCTGGTTCAGCCTCAGATATTTTCCAGGGAGAGAGATGGAATCAGTGGCCAGGGAACAGAGGTTAAGTTGACAGAAGATGGTGCTTTTTGTCTTCCTGATATCCAGTCGGAAAAAATTTCCCCTCATCCAGTACCAGATGTTGGACAAGCAGCCTGATAATTGACAAGCAGTGCAGGAGTTGAGGGATGTTGGTACGCTGTGTACAGCTGGGTGTTGTCAACATAGGTGTGAAAACTGACACTATCGGTCAGGGGTGTTGTGTAAATATTAAATAGAAAGAAATCAAGGTTAGATCCTTGGGAAACACCAGAGGTAACCGTTAAAGCAGGAAGACAATCCATTGCACTGATCCTCTAGCTCCAATCAGATAAGAATGGAACCAAGTGAGTATGTTCCCACCCAGCGAGATGATGGTGGAGGGGTGTTGGATGAGGATGGTGTGGTTAACTGTGTTAAAGGATGCAGCAGATCGAGAAGGGCCGGGAGGAAAGTTTACCTTTGTTTCAGACACACAGGATCTCATTTGTGACTTCCATCAGAACTATTTCAGTGCAGTAGCAGAGGCATGATTGGAGAGATTCAAACATGGAATGGTGGGAAGGATGGGAATGGATGTGGGATGAATGGATGAGGCAGCAACATGTTCAAGCACTTGGGAGAGGACAAGGAGGTTGGCGATGGGGTAGTAGTTTGCATTGTCATTGGGGTCGAGTGTTGGTTTTTTGAGGAGAGGAAAGGTCATGGCAGATTTCAATAAGTGACGGTTAGTGTCGAAAAGGGAAAACTACGAACAATATAAGCCAACATGGGAGCCAGTAAGGGAGCTTAGGTCATCAGCAGTTTAATGGGAATAGGGCCAAGAGCATGAGGTGGATCTCCCAGACAAGATGAGCTCTGAGGGGGCATCAGGGGAGATGGGAGAGAAACTGGAGAAAGATGAGAGTTTAGGGCAAAGGGGAACTTTAGAGATTATCCAGGTGGTTTACTGGAAGGGAGGAAAGTGGCAGAGGCAGCTGTTTAGATGGTCTTGATCTTAGTAACAAAGTCCATGAGATCCTTGTACTTGTTGGAGAGCGATTGAGTTTATTCCTGCATGTTTGGAGACAACTATTCCATTGTTACTTAACCTTGTCTCGGGCGCTGGAGTTCCAACCTTTAATCTAGTTTTCAGCGATTGAAAACAGTTATTCGGAATGGATAGTGGAAGCAGGGAAGGAGAAAAATAAATTATGTATCTTAGAAAATAGTGAAAAAATTAATCAAACCTGTTTTCTTTTTGAGAAAAGGCCCAGTGGAATTAGAAATAATGAGATGTGGACTTACATATTCTGTTTGATAAATATTTTGTTTCTAGGTTTCTATTAATTTAGTCATTTCTGATAACTGAGTAATTCTATTACTATATCATTGATGTTCATTTCCACGTCTCAGTACATGAATCAGTAGCTCGGTAATTAACTAAATGATCAAACTTTTAAAACTATATATAATTTTATAAGTCCTATTTAAGTTTTTACATTGGTTTGAAAAACACTTTAATTGTCTACAAGGTTGTTACATGATATAACAATGTTGAATTTTGATTTCCAATATTCAGATTCACTTTTTGCTTTTGCACTTTGTGATAGAATCCACTTAACTGAAATATAACCCGTGTGAAAAGCATTTTCAGCACATTCTGCAATAAATATTTCTGCTTTTCCTACTTGCTTCATTTAGATATCCATCAGTTTTCTGATTGTTCTCTGGGTATCTGTGTATAGTGTAGCATGGGCTCATTTTTTGTCCATAAGTGTTTTATTTACAGTATCATTTGTGCAGTTTTTGTTTGTCATTTTCATTATTGTTTGCTGTTAGTCTTTCTGACTTACTCAGACTCCTTTGCACCCCTTTTTAGTTTTCAAATCAGTTCCAAAACAGCTCCCCTTACCATCATCTCCCATACTTGGTTCCTTCCATCTCTACTTCCTTTACCCCTCTCTCCTCGATTTGAATTGAAAATAAACCACCGTATGCTAGCAACCCCTTTCATATTTGCTCCCAAGAAGTCTTTTGTTCGGAAGAAAAGAATCACCATAGACTGAACCAAAAAAGTCTACCAATTTAAAACGAGAAGTTGCTAAATGCATTTAAAGGTTGTGGTACCAGTTCCATGTGCAGAGGTTTATTTCATTTGATTTATTATTGTCACGTATTGGTATACAGTGAAAAGTATTGTTTCTTGCATGCTATACAGACAAAGCATACCATTCATAGAGCAGGAAAGGAGAGAGTGCAAAATGTAGTGTTACAGTTTACATAGGGTTGGCAACAGAGAAATAGGCCCTTCACCCCAACCAATGGTGCACTTGTGGTTCCTCCCAATTTTTGTCATCTAAATCTCATTGTATCTATTCCCTTCTCCCTCAAATACTTGCCTAACTTCTCCTTAAATACGTCTACACTTCAGCCACTCCAAGAGATCGCGAGTTACACATTCTTACCACAGTTTGGGTAAGGAAGCTTCTTCTGAATTCCCTATTGGATTGCTTGGTAACTATCTTATTTTGATGGTCTCCAGTTATACTCTTCCCATAAGAGGAAACAGTCTCCCTCTGCATGTGTTTAAACTTCTATTTCCAAGGAAATGCGTAGAAGGGAAAACCAAACAATTTGTATTTACTTAGAAACTGGAAAGTAGTCTTGGGTCTTTGCTTTCACAGCTCAAAGATATTTCTACCTGTTAAAACTCCCACAGCCCATCAACCACCTATTTGGCAAATGTCCAATTGTATTTTTCTCCTTGCTGAATCACCTGTCGGAATGGGTACATCAGCCGTGTGCTCCGATGCGAGGAGACTTTGGTTTAAATAAAAAGTATCCGTTTTTGTTTTAATTTGATTTGGTGAAATTAAATTTTCAAAATTGAGTTTTCTGATGCTTAATTGCAGCACAGATACTGCCTTTAAATGTGGAGATACCCATAACCCGTGGCATTTCCTTAATTGGTAGTTTACGAAAAGAAGTAGGAGGCCTCAGACCCCAGGCATCTGGTGGTGTTGCATTCCTGTTTAGCTTAATTATAGGTATATATTATAGAATCATGCACTGTAGTTTTTCAGGAAATTAGGTTGTTTCTGTTGTGGTAGGTACTAAAGAAAAAAAAGTACTTTGTTCCTTGCTCTTATACAAACAAGTATTTAGGTTTGAATCCAGAATCCCCTGGAGTGCATAAACATCTGTTAATTTGCATAGTTACCAATACTTTTATTTGAGTTTCTATCTTGATTTGCATAGTATGTAGACTATGAACCAGTTAAGTACCAGTCAGCAATGACAAAAAAAGATTGAAAGAAAGGAAAATAGCTTTGAATATTCTGACAGTGAATAAACTGAGGAACTGTTTGTGAAAGTAGTTCTTGCATGGGCCTGAGGCACCAGTAAAGGGAGTTAACACAGCATTAGGTGGAGATGCACCTTGTAGACTTTGATGTGTATTTGTAATCCGCACCACTGAGTTGTGATTACAGCATTATGATTTATCTTGGTACTGTTAACCAAATGCTCTTTTTAAATATTATTCCACAGGTTCCGTCACCCCAATGTTTGTTATGCTTCCTTGTGGCGGTCTTGGAGTAAGTTTTTTTTTTCCCCTTTTAAAATGCGTAAATAATGCCTTGTTTGTTCTTTCCATCTCAGCGGCAATATAAATTGTTGCTTTGACTTCTATTCAGCACATAATTGAGAACAGATGTTGCCCCATAAACAGGAATTCAAGGTTTGCTGTACTAGGAATGTTGGCTAAACCACAACTGGAATATGTGTGACATTGTTCAGGGAATAGATTCGGGGAAATTGAATGATGACTAAATGCTGTTCCTGATCTCACCTTGGAGCAGGGAGTTGCAAAGTTGCACAGAGCGAGTGGGTATGGATTCACTCTGTAAATGCCCTGATTCCACCATCTAGCTCAGCCCCCTTCCTCAGCGGGGAGGAATTGTTTAGCAGAGGTTGGCTATATTTCCACAGGGCGGGAGAGAAATCTGTCCTCCCGACATATATAGCAGCCAATTCAGACCAACATAACTAGCTGCATGGGGCTCGTTGTTTGCATGTCTCCCTTAGTCACAAATGATACTTGGCAGTGGGAGAAAATAAAGGGAGTCCAATTCTTTTCTTGCCAATTTCTTCCCCCACCCTGAAGCATTTTTATGAAAGTGTTGTCTCCTAATTGGATACAGTAAAGTTTAAAGTTTTTAAGAAGTTTATTTATTAGTGTCACAAGTAGGCTCACATTAACACTGCAATGAAGTTACTGTGAAAAATATTTCACTTGAATGGCCATTATTCATAAGTGACTGCGTCAGCAGTCTTGCTGGCTGTCACATGTTAACCAAATATTGTCCTCACCGGCATCGACACACATACATTTCTGGAAGAGGATTGCTGATAATCTGCTGTACGAGCCCTGATTTTGTCTTCGCCAAATGAGGGCTGCTGAGGCCAGTTGCTGCGTGTGTATACCATTACCTCATCTGGGTTAGGATAAGTCAGCGCAGATCATACCGTTTAACTTTGTGATGTCTACAGTTCAGCTGCACAATGAATAAACATTCTATACTATTACAAGAGTTATATAGTGTCTTAACATAAAAAATAAAATAATTAATGGATTAATTTTTCTCATTGACAAATTCAGTCAATTGCTTTCCAAGTTATTCTGTTCAGTGTGAGAATAAGTCACAGTTTGTATATTCCTTTCGAACACTTAGGAACGCTGGCTTGCTTTAATACTTGGGATGTAAATGCAACAAATTTACTGTATGTTAAATGTATTGATCAAAACTTTTAATAGCTGTATGCGGCACTTGTGCTCCCATTCCCTATTTTGATTAGAATTGTTTGAGCAATGTTTTTGAAGACCGAATATTTTAATATTTAAATTGTTGTTTTGACTGATTCATAAATGCAAGTGTTGTATAATTGTAAAATAATGTTAGAATGAGAGTAAAAACTCACATCTGTTTGCTCTATTTCTATCAATCATTCTCCCATAATAACGCCTATGTTTCAACAAATGGGAATGCTTATAAAAAAAATACAAAAAGCTTTGAAAAAATGTCCAGAACTATTTCCCGTGTAACGTCCCATGGCAGCAGTTTATCTCTTCGGTTGAATGTGCTCAGAGTGCGGGCAACCGTCATTAACATTCATACTTTTTAAAGCTTTCATTTAAAAACAAAGTTTATTCACTTTGTTCCACAAATAGAGTTTGATCCATCTGGTGTTTTGTAAGGCAAGTGTTGTGGAGGTGAATGAAGGTGGCTTTATTTCTTTGAGTTGAGTTGTTTGTAAAAGACAGAGCAGCGGTAGAATGCCAACTTGTCATGACAGTGCGAACTTCGCAGAGCTAGTGTTCACCCCTCTCTCAATCTGCTCGATTAAACAAAAGAATTGAGAGAGGCACAAAGCCAGTCTGAACAGCATTAGGCTGAGTGTGTGTGTGAATGGAAGTGGGTCCAGCATGTGTTTTTACGTTGAATAGTTTACTCACATACAGATACATTGTGGTTTCACTTAACACCAGACCCTTGTTATCTACACGGGAAATAGTTCTTGACGGTTTTCTTTCAAAGCTTTTTTTATATATAACGTGCAAGGCAGCAACATTTTCACTTGCTGAAATTCAGGCATATTATGGGAGAATATTTGATAGGAATGCAGCAAACAGATACATTTTCTTCCCTCATTTTCATATTTTGTCATTACTGAGTAAGAACCCATGTGTACCTAGCAATGTATTTTATGGCTGGATTTTTCCAGTTCTGTTGACACCAGCCTGCGATCCTCCCGAGTGATTTTTGCTATCTATCTGATCTCATCTCTCCTCTCTCATTGGGCCTGTACACTCTCCTAATTTTTGAAAAAAGTTTGTTTGTTAGTGTCACAAGTTGGTTTACATTAACACTGCAATGAAGTTACTGTGAAAATCCCCTAGTCGCCACACTCCGGCGCCTGTTCAGGTACACTGAGGGAGAATTTAGCATGGCCAATGCACCCTAACCAGCACGTCTTTCAGACTGTGGGAGGAAACTGGAGCACCCGGAGGAAACCCACGCAGACACGGGGAGAACGTGCAAACTCCACACAGACAGTGAACCCAAGCCGGTAATCGAACCTGGGTCCCTGGCGCTGTGGGGAGTAGTGCTAACCACTGTGCCACCCTAGGTTTTGGAGCCTCAGAAAAATATTCAATCAACTTAAATTGTTGAGGTGGACCACAGTCGAATAACATCTCTCTCAGCCTTCAACCCTCATCAGAAATCTGGATGTTCTGTGCAACTGTCTCTTTCATAGAAATAGAAAGAAATAATGAAATCCCTACAGTGCAGAAGGAGGCCATTCAGCCCATCACGTCTGCACCAACCACAATCCCACACAGGCCCTATGCCCATAAACCCATGTATTTACCCTAGCTAGTTCCCCTGACACTAAGGGGCAATTCAGCACAATCTTTGGGAGGAAACCAGAGCACCCGGAGGAAACCCACGCAGACACGCGGAGAACTTGCAGACTCCACACAGACAGCGACCCAAACCGGGAATCGAACCCGGGTCCCTGAGGCAGCAGTGCTGACCACTGTGCCGCCCCTTAATGTAGCCACTTTTCTCAAGGGGTTGTGAGAAATGATGAAACAAGGTAGCATTTCCAAAATAGTTCCTCAATTAACTCAACAGATTCATATTTACTGACTGCAGTATTGGCCCCTTTCATGCTTACAGTCCAATCATATTCTTCTGACACTTGTACCATCAGTGGTCTTAGCTTACCTGTTGCTGCAGCCAGTTGTATTAAATGTTTAAAATAAGCAGTATCTATCCACAGGCTTTCCTGACCTGCCTAAGGTTTTCCACCCTCTGATAATTTAAACTAATCTTGTTGGCCATATCCTAACTCACACCAAGTTCTCTTCACCTGGGTGCTCGCTTGGCTACTTTGATTCCCAGTTTGGCAGTGCTTCTATTTTAAAGTTCTCCTTATGCTCAATTCCCTCTATGGCTTTTACCCTTCCCTATCTCTAACCTTGACCAACTTTGCAAACTTCCAAAATCACTGTGCTCTCTAATTCTGACCTTTTGCACATCCCCCATTTTAATCGCTCCACCATTGGTGGCCGTGCTTCAGCTGCCAAGGCCCTAAGCTCAGCCTCTCTCTACCTGGTCTGGCCTACATGTGACTCCAGACTCTCAGCAATGTGGTTGTCTCTTAATTACCCGAGCAAGCACTCAGTTCAAGGGTGACTAGGGATGGGCAACAAATGTCGACCAGCAACGCCCACATTCCATGATCTTTTTTTAAAAAAAGCCCATCTACTGCTACTTTTCCCAAGCAGTTAAACCTGTCTCACAAGCTTATATGCTGCATGTTGACCAGGAACATGAGGAATCGCATGACCACATAGGCCTATTCTTGAGTGTTACGTGGTCCAGTCTACATGTGGTGGTGACCGAACATATTTACAAAGACAATGGGCAACATATCCATCTCTTTAAGGACCTTTAAGGGTGCTACCATCGCCAAGACCCCAACTATCAACATCCTGGAGATTGCAATTAACAAGATTGAGGGATTTCAATTACATGGAGAGATTGGGAGACTGGGGCCATTCGAGAAGAGAAGGTTGCAAAGAGAGTTTACAGAGGTTCTCAAAATCCTGAGGTGTCTGGATAAAGTAGATGGGGAACAACTCTTTCCATTGGGGAAAGGATTGTGAACAAGAAGGCACTGATTTAAGGTGACTAGCAAAAGAGGAAAAGAAGAAAGTGGGAAAATTTCTTACTCGTAGCGCGTGATTTGTATCTGGAATGCACTCTGAGTGTGGTGGAATCAATCATGACTTTCAAGCGGGAATTGAATCATTATCTGCAGAAACAAAATTGCAGGGCTACGGGGGAAAATGGCATGGGAGTGAGTTGCAGAGAGCCAGCATGGGCATGATAGCTGGAATGGCCTCCTGTGCTGTAACTATTTATCTTTTTCTTTTTGTAAGATGCTTCTTAGAACTGCTGCCTCTCAGCACAAGGAACCTGGGTTTGATTCCTGGCTTGGGTCACTGTGTGTACGAAGTCTGTGCATTCTCCCCATCTCTGCGTGGGTTTCCTCCGGGTGCTCCGGTTTCCCCCCTCAGCCTGAAAGACGTACTGGTTAGATGCATTGACCATGCTAAATTCTCCCATCTGTACCCGAACAGGCGCCAGAGTGTGGCAACTAGGGGATTTTCACAGTGACTTCATTGCAGTGTTAATGTCAGCCTACTTGTGACGCTAATAAATAAACTTTAAAACTTAAACACTCCATAAACCCTGCCTCTTTAACCAAACTTTTAACTACTTATGTAACTTGGTGTCAGTTAGTTTGATGATGCTCCCTGAGACACTTTACTTTGTTAAAGGTGCTATATAAATACATTTTTAACTGGAAAATTAAAATCACTTGTATTGCCTCATCCAAGTTAAATTTTGTTTGATATTATACACATTTATTTTGTCAAACAATTGTTTGTTTAAAACTCAATATGGAGCAAAAGCAATTAGATTCTGAAAATAATCTAAATTACCTACTTTAGTTTGGTGCTTGTGCAGAGCCCTACCCACACCACAAAGTAAAGTTTACGTTACTGTATTTCAGCGTCATCTAAAGATACATTTGCCAGCAGGGCGGCACGGTAGCACAGTGGTTAGCATTGCTGCTTCACAGCTCCAGGGACCTGGGTTCGATTCCCGGCTTGGGTCACTGTCTGTGTGGAGTTTGCACATTCTCCTCGTGTCTGCGTGGGTTTCCTCCGGGTGCTCCGGTTTCCTCCCACACTCCAAAGATGTGCGGGTTAGGTTGATTGGCCAAGCTAAAAATTGCCCTTAGAGTCCTGGGATGCGTAGGTTAGAGGGATTAGTGGGTAAATATGTAGGGATGTAGGGATATGGGGGTAGGGCCTGGGTGGGGATTGTGGTCGGTGCAGACTCGATGGGCCGAATGGCCTCTTTCTGTGCTGTAGGGATTCTAAGATCTAAGATTAATTCAGTTTCCCTTTCCCCTCCTGCTCACCCCCACTCCCATTCTGGTCACTTCATCAATTAGGATGTGAAATGAACCCAGATGCGGAAGGCAGCAAACCTCAGTTGCAGGCAAGAGATTTTATCTTGTTCAGCCCTGACCAGGACCTGTATCAGACCGGTATCTCTCGCACTTGGCCGCAAAGTGAAGCCCGAGTTAGAGTCTTTGTGATCAAATTCTTGAAAAATCAGGAGTTACGTTTGAAAATGAAATCACAATGTTATATAGGATCATTATGGCACAGGAGGAGGCCATTCATCACATTGAGTCTCTGCCATGCTGTGAATTAATTTATAACATTTAAACTGTGCATTTTGATTCAAATCAGCTGTCAATTTGAAACGAAAATGAACTAACAGCGTGACTGGTGTTTTGAGTATGTGCTTTAAAAAGGAGGTTTCACAGGTGCAGGACAGATTTGTTTGAGTAAATGAAGCAGTGATGGTCACTCAGCCACTGCCTCCTGGCATAACACGCTGCGTTTGATGTACCATGTACATATGTGTCTCAGTCATATTTTGTGTCTGAATCTCAATGCAGCATTGATATTGATTGAAGTTGTATTTAGTCTCCAGATTAAATTCCAGATCCCTAATACAAAATTATTAAATTACTTTATAAGCAGTTAGTTGTTGAGGAGATGGGTGATTAAAAATTATACCTTGGTATCTTGTCATAACCTGCCATTATTATGTTCTACAATTAAATAAAAGCAATGTTATGCCTAGGTGTTGCAAGCGTGAGATTAAAGTTTATTGGATTAAACACTGGGGTTGTACATATACTGAACCACATTTTCAGTTTTCATTTGTTGGATTCCTGTTTCACCTTATTTTGATCCTCTCGGGAGAGTTCTTGTTGTAGTATAATGCAGTAACCTCACACAAGACACTTGAACACCCTGTGGGTTGTTTTATGGGCGGCACAGTGGTAGCACTGCTGCCTCACAGCGCCAGGGATCCGGGTTCAAATCCCAGCTTGGGTCACTGTCTGCAGAGTCTGTGCGTTCTCCCCGTGTCTGCGTGGGTTTCCTCCAGGTGCTCCGGTTTCCTCCCACAGTCTGAAGGACATGCTGGTTAGGTACATTGGCCGTGCCAAATTCTCCCTCCGTGTACCCGAACAAGCGCCAGAGTGACATGGGGATTTTCACAGTAACTTCATTGCAATGTTAATGTAAGCCTACTTGTGACACTAATAAATTAACTTTATATATTGCTGTGATATCCTGACTATTCTCATTAAGCTGTTATAATCCTTTATTTATTGTCTGTATTTAAAAGGCAGCATTGCCCCAGACAACTTAATTAAAAAGTGACTGGTGTTTTATGTAAGCCCACTCATTAGTTATGGAGTTCTTTGTTTTGATGGTCAGGTTGACAGCGATACAATCTGGAATGAGATCCACTCATCGAGTGCTGCACGCTTGGCAGTGGGCTGTGTGATTGAGCTTGTTTTTAAAGTGGCGACTAAGGAATTGAAGGTGAGTCTTTTTCCTAACTTTAGCAATGACTATTAAATGGGAAGTTATGAAAAGGGAAAGTCACCTGGATGTCAGAAGTTCTGCCGTTGGATCCGGGTTACTGAATAGAAGCATTTACAAATTCGTACTATACTAACGTGTTTCATCATTTGGTCTAAATTTCTTTTACATCCTTTTATGTTCTTGACAAGTTGTGTTGTTTGTGTTATGTCTCTCAGCGGTAGCTCTTTTATGGGTGGCACACTGGTTAGCACTGCTGCCTCACAACGCCAGGGACCTGGGTTCAATTCTGGCCTCGCGTCACTGTCTGTGTGGAGTTTGCATGTTCTCCCCATGTCTGCGTGGGTTTCCTCCCACAGTCCGAAAGGCGTGCTGGTTAGGTGCATTGGCCATGCTAAATTACCCCTTAGTGTCAGGGGGACTAGTTAGGGTAAATGCATGGGGTTATGGGGATAGGGCCTGGGTGGGATTGTAGTGGGTGCAGATACACTACAATATGTTTCTAATTAGATACATGACATGGGACTTTGTGAGTTGAAGCTCCACTCCATAGACTTGTGTACATAATCCACGCTGACACTCCTGTGCAGTATTGCAGAGTGCTGCACTGTCGAAGAGATGCTGTCTTTCGAATGAGACGTTAAATTGTGGCTTTGTCTGCCTCCTCCTGTGGGTGTGAAAGATCACTCGGCACTGTTCAAAGAAGAGCAGTGGACTTTCTTCCCATTGCCCTGCCAATGTTTATCCCTCATCCAATGCCTAAAAGCAGATTCAGCCCAATTATTATTTATGGGACCTTGTGGTGTGCTAATTGGCTGCTATGTTTTCTATATTACGGCAGTGACTAAACTTCAAAAAGTGCTTAATTGGCTCTGAAGCACTTTAGGATATCCTGTTGTCATGAAAGGCGCGATATAAATGCACGTTCATTTACTTATCTCTATCAGTTAACAGTATGCACAACTTGCAATATGGGACAGATTCATCCAGGCCTATGACTGTTGGTCTGTATAATTCATTTTAGCTAGATCAGGAACAAAATTAGGAATGTCACAGATCCGCGTGGGATATAAACTTGCCAAACGAACAAACGGTGGCACTGCTGCCTCACAGCGCTGGGGGCCTGGGTTCAATTCCCGGCTTGGGTCACTGTCTGTGTGGAGTCTGCACGTTCTCCCCGTGTCTGTGTGGGTTTCTACCAGGTGCTCTGGTTTCCTCCCACAGTCTAAAAGACGTGCAGCTTGGGTACATTGGCCATGCTAAATTCTCCCTCCGTGTACCCAAACAGGTGCCGGAATGTGGCAACTAGGGGATTTTCACAACTTCATCGCAGTGACATTACATATGACATTAATAAATAATCTTTATATTAACTGAATTTATGCAGCACCTTTCCTATCTAAAGGGCATCCCGTAGTACTCCACAGCCAATAAATACTTTTGAAGTATAGTCACTATTTTAACACAAAATTATTTTGAGTGGAATATTAAAAACTTACAGCACAGAAGGAACCCATTAGGCCTGTTCTGTTTCTGCTAGCTCTTCAAAAGAGTAATCACGCTCGCTCTCACGCCTCTGCTTTTCCTCCAGTCCTATAAGTTTCTTGTCCTCGATCTCTGTCTTAAAATGATTTAGAGAATCAGCTTTTATCCCCTTTTCGGGTAAATACCAACAGCTTGAGTGAAAAAAATCTCCAGTGCCATCTCGATTTTGCCAATGATTTTAAATTCATTCTTGACCAGCTCACCCAAGGGGGATCCTACTTCTCTCTGAACTTCTTCCCAAACCAGAGGATTGTGTAGCATTTCTGAATGGAAGTGATGTGTAAAAAGATGAAATTGCTCGTCTTGCAACCGGCATTGTAGGAAATTATTTAACAATACATGACTCAGTGCCTCATTCTGGCAAAACAAGGACACATTGCAAAATGAAAGAATTTACAAAACAGAAATCTATGTCCTGCATTGCGTCCAATTTTAAAATACCCTGTCGTTATTCTGTGGGCTAATCCACTGTGGGTTGTAAGATTGGGTTTTGCTTTGTCTACCTAAATGCATTTTTACACAACAGTTAAACTTTTCATAGAATCCCTACAGTGCAGAAAGAGGTCATTCAGCCCATCGAGTCTGCACCAATCACAATCCCACCCAGGCTCTGGTCCCGTAACCCCACATATTTACCCTGCTAATCCTCCTAGCACTAAGGGGCAATTTAGCATGGCCAATCCACCTAACCCGCACACAGAGTCATAGAGATTTACAGCATAGAAACAGGCCCTTTTGGCCCAACTTGTCCATGCTGCCCTTTTTTAAAATCCCTAAGCTAGTCCGAATTGCCCACGTTTGCCCCATATCCCTCTGTACCCATCTTACCCATGTAACTATCTCAATGCTTTTTCAAAGACAAAATTGTACCCGCCTCTACTACTACCTCTGGCAGCTTGTTCCAGACACTCCCCACCCTCTGTGAAAAAATTGCTCCTCTGGACACTTTTTTGTCTCTCACCTCAAACCTATGCCCTCTAGTTTTAGACTCCCCTACCTTTGGGAAAAGATATTGACTATCTAGCTGATCTATGCCCCTCATTATTTTATAGACCTCTATAAGATCACCCCTCAGCCTCCTACGCTCCAGAGAAAAAAGTCCCAGTCTATCCAGCCTCTCTTTATAACTCAATCCATCAAGTCCCAGTAGCATCCTAATCTTTTCTGCACTCTTTCTAGTTTAATAATATCCTTTCTATAATAGGGTGACCAGAACTGTACACAGTTCTGTGTACTAACTGTACATCTGTGTATTATGTGTACAACTGTACATCTTTGGAGTGTGGGAGGAAACGAGGAAATCCACACAGACACTGGGAGAAAGTGCAAACTCCGCACAGACAGTGACCCGAGGCCAGAAACGAACCCGGGTCCCTGAAACTGTGAGGCAGCAGTGCCAACCACTGTGCCACCATGCTGCCCACGGTGGAACATCGCTGGGACTCAGTGGAATCGATCAGTTGTCACAATGCGATCAAACTGATCTTGGTCTATAGCCTCAAATAGGTGAAAGTGAACTTTGCACCCTGTTGTTTTTGTCCATTGAAGTCCATTCCAAGTTGCCCTGACAACTTGAGGAGCTTGCTAGGCCACTTCAGAGGGATGTAAAAAAAAATTCTCACACTTTGGTGTAGGATTGGAGTTCAATATAGGCAAGGCAAGACAAAAACAACAGGTTTCCTTCCATAAAGGTCTTAAGTGAACCTTGTCACCACTTTTACTGATACTAACTTTTGTTTTAACATATTCAAATTCTCAAATTGGCATGATTAGGTCCAGCATCCTCCATTATTCATCCAAGTCTCTGAATTGCTACTGTAATTGAGGAATTTTGAAATATCTTCTGTAATTTTGGTTCATTTCCAAAAATTCATCCTCCGCAACTTTTACCATTTTTTTTCTGAACCATCATTTTTATTTGGGAACTAAATTTACAAATTTAGGTTTAAGTGGTCCTATTTTATCTGCTGAGGAACTGGAACATCTTATGATGCCCATTGGTGCTTTTAAGCAACTTGGATAATCAGAGCAATTATCTCTGAGAGTGAAGGAAGTGTTTAACAAGATAAAAAGCCAAAATAATTCATCAGTTTCCACCTTCCTTTCCCAAAATGACTGACTTCTTACTGAAATGACGTGCACTACTTAAACCTCCAATACATTGCCCAAATGGTTGCTATTTACTGAGGCAACCAACTAGGGACGGCACGGTGACACAGTGGTTAGCACTGCTGCCTCAGAGCGCCAGGGACCAGGGTTCAATTCCTGGCTTGGGTCACTGTCTGTGCGGAGTTTGCAAGTTCTCCCCGTGTCTGCGTGGGTTTCCTCCGGGTGCTCCAGTTTCCTCCCACTGTCTAAAACAGTGGTTCCCAAACTTTTTTCACTGGGCCGCACTTTTGGAATAAAAATTTGCTCACGCCACACCGAATTTTTTATTGATGATAAATACACTCAAAAACAAAAAATAGCAACTCCCAGCAGTGCTTGATTCATAACATAGAACACGACTACTTTATAATATGATCATGGGACATCCAGAAAGTATTAAAAAATGCAGCTACATATCCATGTTTAAATGTTTCTTTGTTTGTCCTTTAATCTTCCTGCCACACTTGCCATCCTCTCTCGCCGCACCCTTTGGGAACCACTGGTCTAAAAGATGTGCTGGTTAGGTGGATTGGCCATGTTAAATTCTCCCGCAGTGCAGTAAGCCTACTGTGACACTAATAAATACATTTTACTTTAACTCAGAGGTGCAGCCTGCAAATTTCTAGTCTGTGCTGAGCTACTCATTGCCTTAACCTATTGAAATGTCAGACTAGAGCGCATTATCAGCCATCAGATCTGATGTGTTGTTCAGCTGTGTAATTTGATTGAAAATACCTGTGTATCAGTGCAACTTGCAGCGTGTATTCAATTATATAAATAATGGTGTTTTGCAGAATGGATTTGCGGTTGTGAGGCCTCCTGGACACCATGCAGAAGAAAGCACGCCAATGTAAGTGACTGGTTCAGCCTGCACCACACAAACGCACATTATATCACCGTGCAAGTGCAAATAGCATACAGATTACAGCGATTGACGAAGGCAATTCGCCATCACTTTCTCCAGGATAATTCAGGATGGGCAGTAAATACTGGCTGAACCAGTGAAGCCCAAAGCCCTGAATTGAATAAAGCAAAGTCACCTGTCTTTCTGGGGTAGTTTGTGTGTAATTGGCAACATATGAGGTTCAGAACAAAAGCTGGTGGAAATTTGTCCCTACTGTGCTTTTCCCTCTGATGATAAATGAGTGAGGGAATGCAGGCGATTAGAATCAGGAACATTGCTATTAACCATTTCCCTTTTTTTTCCCTCCTCTTCCCCACTTCCCATACCTCCAGGGGATTCTGCTATTTCAATTCTGTGGCCATTGCTACTAAACTCCTACAGCAGAGGTTGAATGTCAGCAAAATCCTTATAGTGGACTGGGTGAGTGAACCAAGCCAAAGCAAGGCACGAGTTATGGAAGAGATTATTCTTATTCTGCTATACAACCCAGTTTTAGTCGCAATCTGTTGCAGCAGCAGGCACTTATTTAAGGTCATGTTGGTGTTTAAATATATTTGATCTCATCTGATCATTTCAGTTGAATTTGGACTGAGTGACTTTTTTGAGCAGCTTTTTTAAAAATGTTTTATCGCCGTTTCAGTTTGTAACTAGTCTTAATTTTTTGTTCGAGTTATGAATCGTTTTATGTTTTGTAGTCGATAGAACTGTGAGCAAGCTGTGGCGTAGCTCGTAAGTGGAGCTTGCTTTCCCTCGATAGAACACTGTGGAGCAGCAAAGGATTGTGATTCCTGGAGTGAGGAGTGGGTGGGGGAAAAGGGATACAAGAGTGTTGGCGCCTGCTTTCCCTCTTTCGTTCTATTGGCCAGTTGCAGAATGGTGGGTGCAGGCAGGGGGAGAGGGTGGGTGTGTGGCTTAGACCAGCTGTCCTCTCCGATGATGATAGAGCTGTAGTCGGGAAAGCAGTGAGGGATGGTGGAAAAGTAGGAAGAAGCACACATAGAAAATGGATATTTTGTGATAAATGCCGCCTTTAGGTTTTCATCTGACCCTGTTATTTTTTTTAAAATTGAGAATTAATTGTAAGACACACAAGCATTCATTTGTACTTTCTCCCCAGGGTATTATTCTTGCACCTGTCCATCATAGAACCATCCAATTTTCATCACATTGATTTCAACAAGTAGGCAATTCACTCGCATCAGATCACTGCCATCTGAAACTTATCAACGTGGTCTTACTATTTTCTAATTAATAGTTGTGAGTGTATGACAGTTCAGAATTAAGTTCATATGTGATGAGACATGGTTACTGATAGAATGCGCAATGGGTGCTAAACTTGGAACAAACAAAGAGAATTACAGCACAGGAACAGGCCCTTTGGCGCTCCAAGCCTGCACCGACCATGCTGCCCGACTTAACTAAAACCCCTTACCCTTCCAGGGACCATATCCCTCTATTCCCATCCTATTCATGTACTTGTCAAGACGCCCCTTAAAAGTCACTTTGAAAAGTCATCGGATTTGAACTGTTTGGGCTGTTGTAATAATCAATGGTTGAACAGAATTTTGATTTGATTTATTATTGTCACATGTATTAATATACATGAGGTGGAGATGCTGGTGTTGGACTGGGGTGGGCACAGTAAAAAGTTTCACAACACCAGGTTAAAGTCCAACAGGTTTATTTGGTAGCACAAGCATTCGGAACGCTGCTCCATTCACCTGATGAAGGAGCAGCGCTCCGAAAGCTCATGCTACCAAATAAACCTGTTGGACTTTAACCTGGTGTTGAGAGACTTCTTACTGTATTAGTATACAGTGAAAAGTATCGTTTCTTGTGCACTATACAGACAAAGCATACCATTCAAGAAGGCCAACTGTTTGATACACATTATTACAGTACTGTTACAGTGTTAGCCACATTCAAGTCTGTAAGGCAATTGAATTTAAATCTGAAAATGTTACATCTTGTATATTGCAATGTCCAACACTTGGACAGTGTTGTCAATGCAGTGCTTGGTTCGAGAGCCATCAGACATTGTATATGCCCACACTCCATCACCAGAAGAATCCTAGTCTAACTCCAGATGCCAGGGTATAGATTACAGTAAGAAATAAGGTTATTTGGTTTGAACTTGACGCGAGGTAGTTCAGAAGCAGTGTGATAGGGATCTAGGGCATAGTCATCAGCCCATATTCCACCTGAGGTGCAAGCGAGTGAAGAAATAATTAGGAAGTAAGGTGCTCATTTAAAGTAAGTCAGTGTTTTGTGTTGCTTATCTAATACAACTCTTGGATTAACCATCAGTCGGGAAGAAATGGTGAAAGAGTCTGCAATCTTTTAGTCACAAATTAAGTTCTGATTCAGATTTAAAGACGAGTGTAAAATTCTCCTTCTTAAATATGGTCATTAAATCTGCTGTCTAATATTGTGCAACAGGATGTGCATCATGGTAACGGCACCCAGCAGGCTTTCTACAGTGATCCCAACGTGTTGTATATTTCATTGCATCGTTATGATGATGGCAACTTTTTCCCTGGCAGTGGAGCTCCAGATGAGGCAAGTAATGCAGATTGCAGCTAATGTTTAAATCAAACAAAGCCTCACTTTCTTTAAAGCGTGAATCATAAAATAATTTAATTTATCTTATACTCCCCATTCATTTGATGCATTTGTCAGGTATTTGAATTGCTTGAGAATTAAAATATAGACACAACGGCACTTGTTTTCAAATTGTTAAAGAGTGCTTTAATAAATCACCTATCCTACTAATGTATCAAACCTCATCTCAGTTCTGATTTGTTTAGAATGTGATGTTTAATTGAACAATGTAGTGGGGCATGGTGGCACAGTGGTTAGCACTGCTGCTTCACAGCGCCAGGGACCCGGGTTCAATTCCCAGCTTGGGTCACTGTCTGAGCAGAGTCTGCACCTTCTCCTTGTGTGTGCGTGGGTTTCCTCCGGGTGCTCCAGTTTCCTCCCACAGTCCGAAAGATGTGCTGGTTAGGTGCCTTGGCCATGCTAAATTTTCCCTCCATGTACCTGAACAGGCGCCGGAGTGTGGCGACTAGGGGATTTTCACAGTAACTTCATTGCAGTGTTAATGTAAGCCGACTTGTGACACGAATAAATAAACTTTAACTTTAGTGATTGATACTGCTTTAAGTCACATAAGACTTTAATGAAGCAAGTGTGTTTGCTCTTTATACCTGAATCATTGTGGAGCACAAAACTGTGCAAAGAAAATATTTACAATAGTAAGAATATCAGGTATTAAATACACAGTTTAGTAAATAATGTCAATTCCAATGTTTGGAGCTGCAATGTAACTTAAAATGTAAAAATTGAATTAAAAATAGGAAGACATTGCTTCCTTGTTGAAAATGTTTTTTTTATTTTTTTTGGACCTTAGGTTGGGACCGGAGCAGGAGTAGGATTTAACCTCAATATGGCCTGGACTGGAGGTCTGGATCCACCAATGGGTGATGCTGAATATTTGACTGCATTTAGGTGAGACTTGAAAAATATTCAGTGATTTCAGTAAAGGTTGTGAATGGTGCGGTTAAATGTGACTGATTTAATGAGTCATTTTGAAGGGAAGTTTTTAAGTAATCCCGTTTTTTTGAATTCTCTGCAGAAGTTAAATAACATTCAGATTCTAATAACTAAGGGTTCAATAGTTCGGCGCTGTTGGAGGTGTGAGTTAATTTTAAAATAAAACTTCTGGGGGTGACTAGGTATAATATCGCTACGGTGTGGGTTCTCAGTTAATTGACTCTTATTCAAATTCCCATCCCTAACATGCTCATCCAGGTTACGTTAAGTTATGCCATGCTTAACTGGGTCAAAAGTGATTGTTAGTCAATCACCCAAGGCTAAATCTTGATTAGGGTTGTAGAGGAGAATCGTAGAAATTTACGGTGTAGGAGGCCACTCAACCCATCATGGCTGTGCCTGCTGAAAACATACACCCAAGCCCTGACCACATGATGGGGGAGCTGGTGGCACAGTGGTAAGATCACTGGACTAATAATCCAGAGGCCCAAGTCCTGGGCACGTGGGTTCAAATCCCCCAATAGCCGTTGATGGAATTTGAATTGTATCAATAAATCTGGAATATAAAGCTAGCCTCTGTAATGATCATGAAACTATAATCGATTGTCATAAAGAACAAAATGGTTCCCTGAAGGACATCTGTCTGCATCTGGTCTAGCCTACTTGTGACTCCAGACACACAGCAATGTGGTTGACTCTTAACTCTTAAATGTTCAGTTCAAGGGCAGTTAGGGATGGGCAGCAAGTGTTGGCCATGTAAAACACCTCTCGTACCGTCTCGAGTACAATCACATCGTCCCTGCAATGTGGTGACCAGAACTGTGCGCAGTAATCTAGCTGTGACTAGAAATCATAGAAACCCCACAGTACAGAAAGAGGCCATTCGGCCCATCTAGTCTGCACCAACCACAATTCCACCCAGGCCCTACCCCCATAACCCCACATATTTTACCCACTAATCCCGCTAATCTACGCATCTCAGGACACTAAGGGCAATTTTTAGCATGGCCAATCAACCTAACCCACACATCTTTGGACTGTGGGAGGAAACCGGAGCACCCGGAGGAAATCCACGCCGACACGAGGAGAATGTGCAGACTCCACACACACACACACACACACACACACACACACACACACACACACACACACACACACACACACACAGACAGTGACCCAAGCCGGGAATCGAACCCAGGTCGCTGGAGCTGTGAAGCAGCAGTGCTGACCACTGTGCTATCGTGCCGTCCGGTAGCACAGCATGGCCTCCCTACTCTTATACTCTGTGCCTGAGAGCATCTGCATGGCTTCTTGACCGCTCTATTCTGCTACTTTGAGGGATTTATGGCATGTACTCCAAGGTCCCTTTATTGCTTCTCAGAATCCTACCATTGTGTATCGCCTTGCTTTGTTTTTCCTTCTCAACTGCATTACTTCACTCTTTTCCAGATTAAATTACATTTGCTACTTTTCTCCCCACTTGACCTGCCAATTGCTATGTTTCTGCGATTTATAGTTTTCTTCCACACAATCAACCACATTGCCATTTTTTTGTATCATTTGCAAATTTCCTAATCCTACTTGAATCTTGATACTACTTGATACTTGAATCCAAATCATTGATGTATATCACAAAAAGCAAGGAACCTATTACTGATTCTTGTGCAACCCTGTTAGAAACAGCATTTAATTCAACAACTCCCAATGGCCAAAAGAGAAAACGCTGGAAAATCTCAGCAGGTCTGGCAGCAACTGTAAGGAGAGAAAAGAGCTGACGTTTCGAGTCGGGATGACCCACCGTCAAAGCTTAGTTTTTCCAGCATTTTCTCTTTTGGTTTCGGATTGCAGCATCCGCAGTCATTTGCTTTTAACACCCAATGGCCTTTGCTTCCTGCCACTGAGCCAATTTTCGATCCAGTTCACCACTTTCCCTTGGACCCACGTGCTTTCGCTTTCTGGCCATCCTTGGTGTCTGCTGACTGTTCCTTGATACTTTATTGACGGAAGCAGATTATGTAGTTTTTGAGCAGGTGCAGATTTCTGAATTGGTTTTTAAAGGGAGCAGAGGTTGAGGCTAGGACACCAGCACGGGGTCAGGCTGAGGAAAGGGATGGTAATGTTATCATCAAGAGTGGTAAACTCGAAAATTAGAAGGATTTTAAAATTCAGCAAAGAAAGACCAAGAAATTCATTAGAGGAAGAATATATAATCTGAGAATGAGCTAGCAAGCATGGTAAAGAACAGAATAGGGAACCTTCTGGAGGAATCTAAAATGTTAAGGATTAGAGAAAATAAGCCTGGGTCTGTTGTGGAGAGACAGGAGAAATAACAGAGACGTAGGGAGGGATTTTCCAACCTCGCTCGCCCCAAAACTGGAAAATCCCGCCCGAGGTCAATGCACCTTTCTTTGGTTTCCCCCCCCCCCCCCCCCCCGCCCGCTCCAATTCCCGTAGCAGGCAGGACAGTGAACCCCCCGCCCACTCCAATTCCCGTAGCAGGCAGGACAGTAAAGTTCACCCCGTAATACTTTGTAAATCCCCTAGTCGCCACACTCCGGCGCCTGTTCGGGTACACTGAGGGAGAATTTAGCACGGCCAATGCACCCTAACCAGCACGTCTTTCGGACTGTGGGAGGAAACTGGAGCACCCGGAGGAAACCCACGCAGACACGGGGAGAACGTGCAGACTCCAAAAAGACAGCAACCCAAGCCGGGAATCGAACCTGGGTTCCTGGTGCTGTGAGGCAGCAGTGCTGACGACCGTGCCACCCATTTCCTGCTCCCATTTTAAAAAATTCTTATTAGCTTGTATTTATACGGCAACTTAAGTGTAGATGAGAAGTGTGTCCAGGTTGCTTCACAGATCTGGAATCAAAACAAATATCCAGAATCAAAAGAATATTTTTTGTTTAGTGGTGTGATTCCTTTTCAGCCAAAAAAGAGTAAAAGGGCTACAAATTTCTAACTATCAACTGTGTATTTAAATGAAAATAAAGGAATCAGGCTGCTTTTATTTTAAGAGTATGAGACTAGCTAGAAAGCAATAAAGGATGTGAAATTATAAATGATTATAATTACATTTATGCCGTCTGATAATTTGACTGTTACAACTCAGTACCTGCAAGTCTTGAAATCTGATCTAGAAACATTTTCATAGTATATGAACTGCACATGTTCTGGGTAGTGAAGCCTTGCTCCAAGGCAGAACGGTTTACTGTAATGGGAAAGGGATATAGATTGGTTGTGGAAACAATTCTGCCTTTCTTGTCTATTATTATTGATGTATCTGTTGAAGCTGAAGAGCCATGTTTTTGAACAGTATAAACGATATGTATCCAGTATTCTGAGAAATGTCATTGAATGAATGCTTAGGGAGTTTGCCAGGAGCCTCGGGATTTTGATTAAAATTGCAAGTTTAATTTTGAAAGGTAACTTCAGTTGAACAAAGAGTGAAAGAGAATTTGGCAAACTGACAGATAACACCTTCTCGCCTTTAGAGCCCTGAAGAAGAGTAATACCGACTCAAAACATTAGCTCGGTTTCTCTCTCCACAAATGCTGCCAGACCTGCTGAGGTTATCCAGCATTTGCTGTTGTTTCAAATTTCCCGCATCCGCAGTACAGTGCCATTCCCTTCTCACCTTTCCTTTTTAATTTTCTCTTGTGTTTAAAAAAGATGTTTTCATCTTTTCCCACTAAGTTTCCCTTTCTCCCTATCCCTGAAAGTGTTGGGGTGCAGTTCCATAGGCACAGTATTCTGCAGTAACTTAGCATAGAGGGCATTATTTGTGTGCATCAGCCTTTGACAATGGGTATTGCATCCTTTTTAGCTATGGGGGAGGGCGGGAAGACTACCAAGCTTAACCCGCTCCGCACTCCATATCCAAACATGCACGGTTCCAATAACTTGAAAGCGTCGACCCTCACTGATTTCTACTTTGTTACTTGGGTTACCGAGGTCGTTTGCACTAAATCTTGTTGTTGCATCAACTCCAATCAACAGCTTCAGGCTTTGTTTTATCTCTAATAAAATTACATATCCTTCTTCACTATAAATAGCTTTCTTATGTACATGAATCACCCAAGTGTATAAATTGCTGATTTGAAATTGTTTTCCTTACTCTGAGATAGGTTAACACACACGGTTTAGTATTGTCTTACTAACCATGTATTTTGCAAAGAGTACTTCTCACAGCCCATGAATATTTGCAAACATTTGTTTTGAAAACCTACAGCCCAATCTCCAGATAAGGCTTCAGAACATGCCAATGCAATTGTTCATGCAAAAACGCAACATTTTTGTCGCCTCATTTACAAATCGTGTAAGCTAAAAGCAATTCGGATGGAGTTTTTAATCTTCTGCCAAGTTTCTCGGGTGATGCCATGTATGTTGGGGATTTGAAGTTAATGTATTTTAGCTAACTTTTTTCTGCGAGTTGTTTCACCAATTTCTAGCAAAATAATGCTTTGAAGTATAGAATTTATAGCACGCATGGGCTTAGAAAGAAATTGCAACAGGTCATATATTCAGCAGTTTGCAAGTCCCTCGAGACAATAGATGCCTTCAAGGCAGCACCTTGTTATTTAGACCCATAGAATGCCACGTTGCATTTGCAGGGGATCAAGCCTAAGATGAAAAAAGATAAGATAATTGGACATAATGAAATCCAGAAGGCACTCAGTTTCACCATGAACTTGGAAGTAGAGTGTAGAATTGAACTTAATTCAAACCAGTCTTGGAAATGCCAAATGCAAAGTCTTTGAAGTTTGTGGGGAATCAGAAGTGCTTTACGCTTGATGGTGCTCAGAGATACGTGTTTTAACCCTTAACGGTGCAGAGTGAAAAATATTCTAATTATAAATATCACGGTCATGAAAACGTAAGAAAAAATAAGTTGATAAGCACCAGCGGTTTGCTTTTACTCTATTTGTACTCCTGAATGTGGCACCATGGATCAGGGACTTATTGCTGCTTCCAGGTATATACAGGAATGTTTAACAGCTAGTGACAAGCAAACTTAAAATGGATGAACGGTCATCGACCTGAAACATTAGCTCTGTTTCCCTCTCCACAGATGCTTCCAGACCGGCTGAGTATTTCCAACATTCATATTTAAAGTGAATAAATGTTGGAAAAGCATCACAAATTAATAACGTCCTAAAATGTAGATGTCATCAAGCCATTAAGTTTCTGGAGAGCTGTTCTCTTTGCTGGTGTGAACATGTTGTCATAAACAGACTCTCAAATGTTCAGTCCCATTCTTTGGAAAGCAATGTGTTTTAAAATCGATATCGACAGCGCGTGTTCAATTCCCACACCAGCTGAGGGCATTCATGAAGGCCCCGCCTTCTCAATCTTGCCCCTCACCTATGCTGTGATGATCCTCGGGTTAAATCACCACCAGTCAGCTCTCTCTCTCTCTGAAAAAGGGGGAGAGCAGTCTATCGTCCTCTGGGACTATGGCAGCTTTCATAATGATTTGTTTTTTAAAGAAGGCAGGTGTACCAATGTGCTGTGCCATGGGCACAGGCTTTACACTTGCAACTTTCCCCACTTTGAGAGTTACTGATTTTGATCAGAGCTGTTGCAGATGGAACTATGTGAAAGCTAGACCCTTCTCAATGTGAAGGGAAATTGAAGGAAGTGTTGCCACAGGCTACCTCTACACATGTGGCTACAGAGACATCAAATGGCAATTGTCAGAGCTGATAGCCATCTAGCTTCACAGTCAGGAATCTGGATGTTGCAAAGACAGTTCTCAAATTTACCAGCAAATCAAACTTGTCTTTATTAAAAGGCGAAAAAATATATAATCCAAAGAGAATAAAGCAATGTTGCAGAATGCCTCAAATCAAAACTGAATTTATAACTTGATTTTCCGTTGTGTTTTTATTTCTGATGCATCTAACAAAATCAGTTTCCAATTTCCATGGTGCCAGTGCTGATCTGAGCACTAAATCAACATTAATATGTTATCTTCAGCACGTGACCCAACCAAACGGGTGGATATCTCCCTCAGGTGAAAGTGACAGGTTTGGCTAGTTTTAGGGGACCCAGTGTTATAGGCACTGGATCGCAATAGAAATCATAGAAACCCTACAGTGCAGAAGGAGGCCATTCAGCCCATCGAGTCTGCACCGACCACAATCCCACCCAGGCCCTACCCCCACATATTTACCCGCTAATCCATCTAACCTACACATCCCAGGACTCTAAGGGGCAATTTTTAACCTGGCCAATCAACCTAACCCGCACATCTTTGGACTGTGGGAGGAAACCGGAGCACCCGGAGGAAACCCATGCAGACACGAGGGGAATGTGCAAACTCCACACAGACAGTGACCCGAGCCGGGAATCGAACCCGGGACCCTGGAGCTGTGAAGCAGCAGTGCTAACCACTGTGCTACCGTGCCGCCCCTATATATATGTTAGCATCTACCATATCTTGCAGCAGGCAATGTGGGTCTTGGGTGCTGATGTGTATTCACTTACTGTTGTTCACAATAAGAAAAGATTGTTTAAGACAGTGCATTATTCCTTCCTCAGAAAAAAGATCAGAGAGGAAATGCTGAGAGAAATCAGTCCAAGTCTCCCAGCGATAGGCAGGGTTGTTAGAAGCATTTCAATGAGAGAAAAACTGAATAGGCTGCCACAATTGAAGCTGGACTGTTCGAGCAACTTAGGCCACCTGACAGGATTACTTCCCAATGGTGGAAAAGGAGAAGATGTGAAACTAGTTTTCCAAGGAAAGCGGTTTCATTATAAACAATTAACAGTAAATCTTCATCTCAAAGTCTGGTTGCGTTACTGACAATTGCGACCTTAAGTGAAATGACTTTAAGTATAGGTTCCCACACAAATCAGTGTTTGATTTGATTTATTATTGTGGAAGCGCTGGAAAGAGTGCAGAGGAGATTTACCAGGATGCTGCCTGGTTTGGAGGGTAGGTCATATGAGGAAAGATTGAGGGAGCTAGGGCTGTTCTCTCTGGAGCGGAGGAGGCTGAGGGGAGACTTAATAGAGGTGTATAAAATGATGAAGGGGATAGATAGAGTGAACGTTCAAAGACTATTTCCTCGGGTGGATGGAGCTATTACAAGGGGGCATAACTATAGGGTTCGTGGTGGGAGATACAGGACGGATATCAGAGGTAGGTTCTTTACGCAGAGAGTGGTTGGGGTGTGGAATGGACTGCCTGCAGTGATAGTGGAGTCAGACACTTTAGAAACATTTAAGCGGTTATTGGATAGGCACATGGAGCACACCAGGATGATAGGGAGTGGGATAGCTTGATCTTGGTTTCAGATAAAGCTCGGCACAACATCGTGGGCCGAAGGGCCTGTTCTGTGCTGTACTGTTCTATGTCTATTATTGTCGCATGTATTAACATAGTGAAAAGTATTGTTTTTTGCACATTATACAGACAAAGCATACCATTCATAAAGAAGGAAAGGAGAGAGTGCAGAATGTAGTGTAACAGTCATAGCCAGGGTGTAGAGAAAGATCAGATATTAAAACTGGAGATTGTTTAAGTAGCATTTTCCTGATCAGAAAAGAAGCATTGAACTGTGTCACATAAGTTGAAATACTTTACATTGCCCCCCCCCCCTGTCAAAGCTCCCTGACTCTCCCTCTCGCCACTAACCCCTCCTGAGTCTGCGTTCCTGTTGAAGATCCACATTGGATTTGGGATCGGGCATGGGAAGAGGCCGCAGGTTGGAGAGAGAGCAAGGGGAGAGACTGCTTCAAGTAGCACCCCTGGGGAAATGGCATGAAAATGAATCTTGCAACACTCGATGAGATTGCAGACCTTATTAATTTACCAATCTGAAAGCCAAATGAATTCAATCAGGGTAACGTCAAACCAGGGACGTATGTATAGTAATTTATTTGCTTATCCAACGAGTAACTATTAGGTAATCATTTTGATTGAAGTTATAAAATATAGGTCTATATCATTTAAAAATGCATTGTTTTGTGATAAAAACAGAACATGCTGAGAATACTTGACAGACCAGATGGATTTTTTTGAGAGAGTCAATAACGTTTCAGGTCAACGACCTTTCGTCAGCATTCGTCTTTCCACCTCTTACCATTCAACCAGTGCCCTTGTTGTTGCGGTTTGCCAGCTTGTCTGGATTGCTGCCACGATGGTGCAGTCCACGGATGTCGTCCTGCAAGGTCATCTGCAGTCACCTCCACAAGCGCCATCAGCCTTCCACTGACCATGCTGTAGCTCGTGGGGTAACTCCGTGTAGAGACACCAAAACAGTCAAGTCACCTACAAGACAGAAACTAAGGAAATTAATTAGTTTACCTTTGAATGCAATAAGGCATGATTTAATATAAAAGTTTCAATTGGAATGTTTATTTGTCTTGGCTTTTATTTTTCCACTGTGGCTCAGTGACCTCTGTGATGGTCTGTGGCAGAGTGCTGGTAAAGTCTGTGACCCCTGGGGATTTGGGGTTGCCGTTTCTGCTATTAGAACTTGACCCAGATCTTCAAACGCGGGAGCAGTTACCAAGTATCCTCCTACCTTCCTCTTCCCATTTCTCCTCTGTTCACCATATAGCTGGTGGAGAGGCCCATCTCCTTATTAAGTTTAAAGTTTGTTTATTAGTATCACAAGTAGGCTTACATCAACACTACAATGAAGTTACTGTGAAAACCCCTAGTCGCCACACTCCGGCGCCTGTTCGGGTACACTGAGGGAAAATTTAGCATGGCCAATGTACCTAACCAGCACGTCTTTTGGACTGTGGGAGGAAACCCACGCAGACATGGGGAGAACGTGCAGACTCCACACAGACAGTGACCCAGGCCAGCAATCGAACCCAGGTCCCTGGCGCTGAGGCAACAGTGCTAACCACTGTGCCACCATTTGTTCATTTTGTTAGTTTATATCCTACGTGGATCTGTGGCATTCCTATTTGTTCCTGGCAGCAGTGCCACTGAAATGACAGCGGGATTATGCTACAGACCGCGATGAATCTTGACACCCGCTCTGCCGAGTCCAGGCAGTGGAAACGTTCTAAAACATCAGTGGTCTGCTTGTTCGCTTTGTGACTGTCCTTGTTCACCTGCTGCTCGCAGTCACCAACCGTGTTGGCAGTCGATAAGCATGGTCTCACAATAGGTTTCTCCAGTTGCCCAGATGTAGCTGGTGCAGCACACTGCTCCCAGGACACCAAGCATAGCCCTGAATGTTTCTTTGCCTATGATCGCGCACTGTGCATCGAGGCGGTGAAATCTTTTTTGGTTCCACTATAGGACAGAGTTGGCACGCAGTGCCTGCAAAGTGATTGGCACGCAGTGATTGGCACGCTGCACCGTTTGGGTGCCTGGAATCGTGCTCGAGCCACATGCTCATCCTGCTGCTGGTTTCTGGCAGGGGGAAGTGGAATGTAAGTCGAATCTCTGAATAGAGGCCCTCCGTAACCGCTCTTACTCACCAGTGGATGGTAAACCACACGATGTTGCAAATATCTCCACCTCCACCCTGGAGGAACCCAGCCACACACAAGTTGATTGCCACCCTCACCTCACCACAGAAAAAGAACAAATTCATCTCCAAACTGTGTGTCTTCCGGTGAATCTCTTTTTTTTGCCTTCCTCCACACCCTGCCTCAGTCATGCTCTCACACCTGCTAGCAGTTTGCTGGAGACCAGGGCAGATTGCGTGTACCCTCCCAGCCAGTGGGTAGTGTGGAGAAGGCAAAGAAACTGGATAAACACTGAGGAATACATCCCGCGTATCAGCAGTGTGAAATGCCGATAATTACTTCTATGGGATTGGAGAGTGACGAAAAGATATGCTTTTCAAATCTCTGATGTAACAATGGCAACAGCATCCAAATGAACATTGATGTGATCCACTGGTAGCACCTGTCACACACCCAGGACCATTTGGCACTCAGGAATCTGTTGTGAGCATTCACATTTCTGTTTTATATACGCAGACAGACCAGGTAAAGGTTGGAGGCAGGAATTAGTGTTGGAAACGTGTTCATTTGTTGTCACCCTAGTCTTGGTGGAGACGTTGGCATCCTCTTGCTTCATCGCAGCTTTCTTCAAGCCTCCCTCAGTCCACGTCTCATTTAATCCACCCATCCAAATTTTTCTATTTTTACCCTCCATTTCTCCTTCTAATTAAGTTATGTTTATTTATTCAACACCAATAGGCTTACATTCGCACTGCAATGAAGTTACTGTGAAAATCCCCTAGTTGCCACATTCTGGTGCTTGTCCGGGTACGCTGAGGGAGAATTTAGCACGTCCAATGCACCTAACCAGCACGTCTTTTGGGCTGTGGGAGGAAACCGGAGCACCCGGAGGAAACCCATGCAGACACAGGGAGAACGTGCAAACTCCACTAAGACAGTGACCCGAGGCTGGAATTAAACCCAGGTCCCTGGCGCTGTGAGGCAGCAGTACTAAAACTACTGTGCCACCGTGCCGCCCCATGTCATGTTTGTCAGGTCTTCATTTCTATTGTCCATACTTGGCCCTCTTTCCCTCTCCCTCTCCCTCTCTAACTGTACTTAACAACCCTTTTGATCCCTGATCTTTTACTCTTGATCTAATACACTCATTTGGCTTTCTGTCCATCCAGCTGACTCTGAGCATTCTCCGCAATGCCCACATTTCAAAAGCTATTATCTTCCTCAAATCCTCTTCAGAATCAACACTCCACACTAGTTTGTTCCAGGTTCATTCTGATGCATTTAGCCATGCAGATGCTGTTTTAAGTCACTGGTCTTGCCTCCTGCTGTAGCTAATCTAACCTGGATTTCACTCTTGGATCTAACTTTGGTGTTTGTCATTGAGCCAAGCTATTTGAATTTGTGCACCACCTCTACCCGAGTACTTCCAATTTTGACTTTTCCATTACCATCCAGAGCCATCAGATTGACCTTTGCCAAATTTATTTTCAGTCCAAATGGCTCAGTGCCTTTTGCCTAGGCCTGCCCATAGTCCCCCGCTCTGCCATTGTTTGGAAAAGTGTACAGGGTAAATAAAGACAAAAAAACACAGTCACTGCGTATTTGCAGGAAGTTTACTGGGGAGGAGGGTTAAGAAACTTTGAAATTGCACACACGGGCACAGGTATAGCATAGCAAACACATCTGAATGCAGAGTGGCTTTGCGTCACTTGCAAGGAAAACAGCCATGTTTAGATCCAAAGTTGTCAATTGTAATCTATTTATATTTGCAATGTCTTGTAACAGAAGCCAGTAAATTAAAATTACCAGTAATGCAGCTGAGAGAATTTAGGACCTGTTCACACAAACGTTTGTTATCTTGTTACATATGTTGGTTGGCGGGAGGTAAGAAATTGCATTGCTAATGAAGTGGGAGTGTCACAGTGGTTAGCACTGCTGCCTCGCAGCACCAGGGACCCGGGTTCGATTCCTGGCTTGGGTCACTGTCTGTGTGGAGTTTGCACATTCTCCCCGTGTCTGCATGGGTTTCCTCTGAGTGCTCCGGTTTCCTCCCACAGTCCGAAAGACGTGCTGATTAGGTGGATTGGCCATGCTAAATCCCCTCAGTGTACCCGAACAGGTGCTGGAGTGGGGCAACTAGGGGATTTTCACAGTAACTTCATTGCAGTGTTAATGTCAGCCTACTTGTGACTACTGATCACTTAAAGTTTATTTATTAATGTACTTTCAATGCAAAATCGCATGCAGTGAAATAAATGTTGCAACACAAATATTTTGATTGGGCTAACGACCAGTTTGTAACTGAAATGCTGCAAACAGGTACAATATCACTTCTCCTGTCTATGTTTAAAGTGAACAGATTTCCAGTATTGTAACTCTAGTTTTTGTAGTACTCACTCCAGTATTGCAGAGCGGCAGCAGAACTATAGGTCGGGTCCTGGTTGAATGCAATATGCAGACTTATAAATGTCTGAAATGGTTATTAGTGATGTGGCTCATATAAAACAGCACTGGCTGGTCACTGTCTAACAGATGTCTTTTTACATGGCCTGACCTGCATGTGGAGTACAGCTGTCCCGAGGTTACTGAAGTTGCGGAAAGCGCACAACTTTCATACAGTAATTGAATGTCCCATGCTAGTAAGTGTTAACCCTTTCTCCAACAACTCATGTGGCCACTATAATCGCGTTGGCGATGATTTGTGTATCAAACACACCAAAGTTATTTTTAAAGCTTCTCATATTTTTGTTGGTCGCTCCCCTCTCCCCTCCTTTTGGGTTTCCCTCTGTGGTGAACTTCCTTCCTAATAAAGTTTCAACTAATTCTGCCTCAAATTGTAACTAAAATGTGGGCAAGAATAGCCTGTGGTGACGTGCTCACCTTCCGTTTATTTTAATTATTTTTTCTTTTTCCTCCCTACCACATTTCTTTAAAGTTTATTTATTAGTCACAAGTAAGACTTACATTAACACTGCAATTAAGTTACTGTGAAATTCCCCTAGTCGCCACACGCTGGCACCTGTTCGAGTCAACACACCTAACCAGCACGTCTTTCAGAATGTGGGAGGAAACCGGAGCACCCGGAGGAAACCCACGCAGACACGGGGAGAATGTGCAAACTCCACACAGACAGCGACCCGAGCCGGGAATCGAACCCGGATCCCTGGCGCTCTGAAGCAGCAGTGCTAACCACTGTGCCACCTCCTTTCGTATGGAAAAGTATCCAGCCTCCAGCTTGCCGTTGGAATAGTATAATTTACCCTGAGCACGACTGCCAGTCTGTTTTACCAGTGAATTGCACAGAATTCAGAACTCCCTTTATTCCTAAACAGCAGCGGTATTCTGAAGATTGGCAGATTGTGGCAGGGCAGGTGTGAGGGCGCGCTATTGGGGTGGGGGGAGGGGGGTGGGCAGAACTTAGATCTAACCTAAATCTACTTTTCTATCCACGTTTATCATTCATGAACTTCAAGATTAGGAATTACAGGTGTTTTAACGTGTGGGGCGAAATATTAACCATCCAGCAGTGTGAAGAAACGATGACTGTGCTGTGTGATCACTCATACCTCTGGCTTTACACTGAAACCCCAGTTCCACTTCAAAGCAGGAGAGCAGCATGTGTAATAGCTGCTCCAAATACCCTCAAATACTTAGCAGTGAGGTTGGGTTTATATAAAAACTTGTGGGTTTTTTTTAGAATATTTAGTTACTTTCATGTTCTGCACAATGAAAATCAAGAATGCCACCAACCTCATTCTGGTAGTCTTTTGCCTGAACCGCAGTCTACTTGTTCCTGTACATGTACAGTTCACTCTGCACACCACAATTTACCTGGAATGAGTTATTTTAATCCCCCTTTGTTGCTGCTTTATTATTCTTGCTGATAACTAACGAGGTGAAGTTTTATTTATTTTGGTATTTGTGTTCGTAACAAAAACTCCCTTATGCCATAAATATATATATATATTCTATATATATATAGATACACTTGTTATGTCCTAGTCAGTTCCAAGAAATGATAAATATAGCTGCACAAGTGAGGCTGACTGAATAGCTCAAGGGACAAGTCACAAGTGAGTTATAGTCTGCCTAATGAGTTTGCTGCTGACTTCTTGTGTTTGTCTTCTGTTTAGCCCAAGTGTTTCAAAGGAACACCATTTTAATGGAGAAATTTGGCAAATCTTATGCTTTTCTTCACAAATGCAGAGGAAAATGGTGCTCATCATTTAAAACAAACCATTGCTGCACTTGCACATGACATCATCATTGTGAAGCATACCTTTTCTGACTCCCCTGATGCACAAAGTCCGTTTGTGAACATTGCCTCTTAAAATTTCTTGGGTTTTTAAAAATACAGTAAGAAGTTTAACAACACCAGGTTAAAGTCCAACAGGTTTATTTGGTAGCAAAAGCCACCAAAAGCAAAAGGTGGCTTTTGCTACCAAATAAACCTGTTGGACTTTAACCTGGTGTTGTTAAACTTCTCACTGTGTTTACCCCAGTCCAACGCCGGCATCTCCACATCATTTTTAAAAATAACCAGTTTAATGTAATTGTGGTGCATGAATAGGGACTACAACGTATACACAAGATTGAGAGGTTCAACTTGATATTGGAAATTTATTTTCTGTTCATTCTATTTCATAAATAAATCATAGAATCCCTACAGTGCAGAAGGAGGTCATTCGACCCATCAAGTCTGCACCGACCACAATCCCACCCAGATCATATTTACCCTGCTAATCCCCCTGACACTAGGGTTAATTTAACATGGCCAATCAACCTAACCCACACATCTTTGGACTGTGGTAGGAAACCGGAGCACCCGGAGGAAACCCACGCAGACAGGGAGAGAACATGCAAACTCCACACTAAGGCCGGAATTGAACCCTGGTCCCTGCCGCTGTGAGGCATCAGTGCTAACCACTGTGCCACCGTGCCGCTCTACTTCTGGAAAGCTGGGTTGGCCAAGTGAGCTCCTGCGTAACAAAGGCACATGCTCAGCCTCTGGAGCCTGCCAGTGATGAGCCCAAGTTTCAGAAATGTCCCTGCCCTGTTTTTGCCACTAAACAAAGGATGGACGTGTGAATTCTGTTGGGGAAATAACACCTTCAGCTTCCAACATGATTTTTGTGTACATTATAGTTGTACACTATATGTTGCACATGCTGCTTTAATGGTGGGTCATTTCGTTACTTGTTCAAAGCTTAGAATTTCTTCATGAAATTATTCTCCTTTTCTGAACTGATGTGATTGGCATAGATGAGACACATTTGAACGCCATAAATTCACCTGATGTGTTCGTGCCAAATCAGTGCCGTTACTGTTAGCTAGAATATAGTATTTGCATACTTTAGCCTAAGTTTATATAGCTATTGAAGAAAGTACCTCTGGAATAAACAGCTTTGTTTTAAATAAGCTTTTATCTGATCTTAACCCCTTTAAGTGACTGCAGGTTTAGTTTGACTTCATGAAGACACTGATAAGATGTATATCTTGTTTTGAACATCAATGCAGTTACCTGTGTCACAAGAGCATTGCAGAAGCTGGTTGCTGTTTTCCCCATTGTCTTTGAAATGCCTTTGAAAATATGACTTTTAACAAACGCTACCTTAGAAATACTGAAAATCTGCATTTTAAGAGAATCAGTTTTGTCTAATACGGTATTTGACCAGTTGGTAGCTTGACCTAATTAGCTGGATGGTGTCGTGCTGGCATCAGTATGACTCTTGGGTCTCTCTTCGCAAATGCTGTAGGGGGAGCAACCTCCTAATGCTGCAAGACTCAATCGTTTTTAAAAAGCCATCCATTTTAGTGCCTTTTCATCTACATTCTGTTGCTCCTACAATTTGTAGATATACTAAAAGTTTTTAAAGTTTATTTATGTGTGTCACAAGTAGGCTTACATTAACACTGCAATGAAGTTACTATGAAAATCCCCTAGTCGCCACACTCTGGGGCCTGTTCGGGTACACTGAGGGAGAATTTAGCACGGCCAATGCACCCTAACCAGCACGTCTTTCGGACTAGGTACTTTAAGAGTGACATGACAATCAGACAATCGAATCTTTCAGCCTTTGAGCTCATTCACTTGATTTACTTGTATGCTTGTAACAAATGGGCAATATATTTATTATATGCATACTAATCCTCCAGCAAGACATTGTGTGGATAAGTTGAGTTGTGGACTGGTTTGAATCTCTGTCTCGCACCACTGCAAAGAAAGCCAGATGGAGGTGGGTCAGAGTTTGTTTGGAGTCACGTGTTCCATGCACTCTCGCTCTTTCATTCCGGTTAATGAAAAGTCCAGCATGTAGGAGATGATTGATTTCCGTAACAGTCATGTGTTTTAAGTGGTTTCACCATAATCTGTAGGTGTCACATATGAAAACGTTCAGATAGTTTTTCCAGAATATGATTGCCTCGACCCTAAAACATCCTCAAGCTCAATGTTTGGAAAATAGAGCACCAGTTACCATTGTCCTTGTGAGCATGTCTATTTTCTAGGCTATACAAAGAACAAAGAAAATTACAGCACAGGAACAGGCCCTTCGGCCCTCCAAGCCTGCACCGACCATGCTGCCTGACTGAACTAAAATCCCCTACCCTTCCGGGGACCATATCCCTCCCATTCCCATCCTATTCACGTATTTGTCCAGACGCCCCTTAAAACTCACTATCGTATCCACTTCCACTACCTTCCCCAGCAGCGAGTTCCAGGCACCCATCACCCTCTGTGTAAAAAAAAAACTTGCCTCGTACATCTCCTTTAAACCTCGCATCTTAAACCTATGCCCCCTAGTAATTAACTCTTCCACCCTGGGAAAAAGCTTCTGACTATCCACTCTGTCCATGCCCCTCATAATCGTGTAGACTTCTACCCCTCAACCTCCGTCGTTTCAGTGAGAACAAACCAAGTTTCTCCAACCTCTCCTCAGAGCTAATGCCCTCCATACCAGACAACGCCCTGGTAAATTTTTTCTGTACCCTCTCCAAAGCCTCCACATCCTTCTGGTAGTGTGGCGACCAGAATTAAACACTATATTCCAAGTGTGGCCTAACTAAGGTTCTATAAAGCTTTTGCCAATTTTTAAACTCAATGCCCCAGCCGTTGAAGGCAAGCATGCTGTTGGAATGGTAAAGATGGGGAGGTGATGACCTAGTGGTATTATCACTAGACTATTAATCTAGAAACTCAGCTCATGTTCTGGGGGACCCAGGTTCGAATCCCACCACGGCAGATGGTGGAATTTCTTTTTTAAAATCTGGAATTGGGAACCTACTGATGACCATGAAACCCATTGTCAATTGTTGGAAAAACCCATCTGGTTCACTAATGTCCTTTAGGGAAGGAAATCTGCCGTTCTTAGCCGGTCTGGCCTACATGTCACTCCAGAGCCACAGCAATGTGTTTGACTCAACTGCAACTTGGGCAACTAAGGATGGGCAATAAATGCTGGCCAGCCAGCGGCGCCTGTGTCCCACAATTAATGAAAAATATATATAATTTAACTGAGCTTTTGCCCGTTTCTCGTATGTCTGTGTTTAATTCAAAATAATAACTAACTTGGAGGAGTGGTGAACTACTGCAACTGAAAAAGCAATGGGAATATTGTGTATTATAGGAAGGATATGGATTCGAGACAAAGATCTAAAATATCATAGGGTAAATACTAAGTGTTAGATTGAATAATAATCGGTTACTTGCACTGACTGCTGAGATTGTAAGCCTTCGCAAACATGATTAAATGGATGAATTAGAAAATATTTCTTTACGCAAAAAGTGAAGAATCTTAAGCACGTACAATGCGATTAGATAATTGTTTGAACAAAAGTGTATTAAAATAGCTAGGGATCAAACCGGAGAGTGGAATTACATTGAGGTGGATTTTACAGGGGGTCATTCTATCCCCCCTCGAGCTAAACGGTCGGTCGGCACCTCGCTGGCATAAAATCCTGCTGTGCTGTAGTGATAATACACCGGGGGTGGCCTTATAGTGCTCCTTAGGAACAGGAAGTTCCACCCAGAGAACTACTAACCAATGTGGGGTTGGCTCCCAGCTCTGTAGTCCTAGAAATAGAAGACAATAGTGGTCACTGCTGGCACTAGAAGCAGTTCCAGAGGAAGAAGCCAAGTAACAGCTTCAGTTCAATCCAGGGATCTCGGGTGGACACAGCTGGGAGACTCGAGGGAGGGGCAATTGGGTTAGAGAGACTGGGGTGGGAGGGCAAGTGAGGACAAGTGCTCCCTGATGTTCACAGGGGACCCACCATTCTCCTCCACCCGCACACACACACACACACACCCTCCCTGTCCCTCAAAGGCACTGGGCTGTTCAGCTTGCTTCTGCTTTCCCCACAGACCAGAAAATTGCAGTTGAGTGTGGACCTTAAGTGGCAACCAATAGCCCACAGGGTTCGATATGCCTAACAGCGGGCAGGCTGCCAGATGCTGCACCCATGCCCCTATAAATGTAGGGTACAGGTCAGGGATGGATAAGCAGCCTGGCTACTCACTTTATTTTATGCCCTCCTATGCCTTTACATGTGCTAGCCAGGTATGGGGGTGCACACGCGTGTGTGTGTGTGTGGTTTGGGGAGGGGGGTGGGACTGTAAAATCTCTTTCCTCCCCTCCCCACCCCCCCCAGATGTCCATGAGATGCAGGGTTGGTGGACCTAAAAGGCTACGTTGGTGCTCTATAACAGTGTTTGCATCGTTCTAATGTGGGATCTTTTGTAAGATACGGGGTGGCACATGGCACAGTGGTCAACACTGCTGCCTCTCAGCGCCAGGGACCCAGGTTCAATTCCAGCCTCGGGTCAACACTGTCTGTGTGGAGTTGGCACACTTTCCCCGTGTCTGCGTGCGTTTACTCCGGGTGCTCCGGTTTCCTCCCACACTCCAAAGATGTGCAGGTTAGGTTGATTGGCCGTGCTAAATTAACCCGTGTCAGGGGGTTAGCAGGGTAAATATGTGGCGTTACGGGAATAGGGCCTGAGTGGGATTGTGGTCGGTGCAGACTCGATGGGCCAAATGGCCTCCTACGCCGTAGGGATTCTATTCTATATATACCTTTCATTTGCATGGTTTTCTAGTTTTGGGTGGAAAGTGTTGTCTGTTTAAGAGTTGAACTCTCCAATTTGAATATCCTCTTCCCTCCAAGAATAAAGCAACCTGTTAGTGTGGTTTGATATTCTCCTGATTAGGGCCGGACTATAGCCGTCAGCCCTCTGGCATACAGAAACAAACAGATTCAGCCATTTTGCTGTGACCCGTTTTCACTACAAACCTGTTCTGCGCAGCGTGGATTGGGATCTGAGCAGAGTTAACAATTAAACTACATTCTCATACTCCAGTGGTAGAATGTTACAAACATACAATATAGGAGTAGGCCATTCGGCCCCTCGAGCCTGCTCTGCCATTCAATAAGATCATGGCAGGTCTGTTTGTGTTTGAGTTCCACATTCCCATCTACCCCCCGATGACCTTTGATTCCCCTGCCTAACAAGAATCCGTCTACCTCCACCTTAAACATGTAAATGTTCCACTACTTAGCACTCCTGCACTGATCCAATAACTAGTTTAATAAACATAAATGAGTTAAAATTCAGCTGCTATACCTTTCTAATATCTAAAAGCAACAAAGGCATTATCTTAAAAAGAAATTGTTTTACTAGCTACAAAAGAGGTAGGGTCAGCACAATTTTCCTTCTAAAATTTTTTAATGTTACTGTAATGTGATACCAAAAATAGACATATGAGCAGCGTTTAAGGACTGTGGGTCTGTACTCGATGAGGTTTAGAAGGATGAAGGAGGATCTCATTGAAACTTATAGAATAATGAAAGGCCTGGATAGAGTGGACATGGGGATGATGTTTCCATTAGTGGGAGAGACGAGGATCCGAGGGCACAGCCTCAGAGTAAAGGGACGACCCTTTGGAACAGAGATGAGGAGGAATTTCTTAAGCCAGAGTCCGGCAAATCTGTGGAATTCATTGCTGCAGAGGGCTGTGGAGGCCAGGTCATTGAGTATCTTTAAGACAGAGATCGATAGGTTCTTGATTGGTAAGGGGATCAAAGTTTACGGGGAAAAGGCGAGAGAATTGGGTTCAGAAACTTATCAGACATGATCGAATGGTGGAGTGGACTCAATGGGCCAAATGGCCTAATCCTGCTCCTATATCTTATGGACCTAATCGGATAATATCTTCACTGTTGATCTTTTTAATTAGAGAACAATCGAGTACCATGAAGATCAGTAATTATTTACAGTCTAAGAAGGATATTTGTTTTTCTTTACAGGACAGTAGTGATGCCCATTGCTAATGAATTTGCCCCTGATATGGTACTTGTATCCTCTGGATTTGATGCAGTGGAAGGTCACCCTGCCCCCCTCGGAGGTTACAAAGTCTCGGCTAAATGTGAGTTTACTCTTGATAACTGAAATTATTCTTTTATTTCAAGCCGATGGTGTGGTTTAGTTAGAGCAGAGTTTTTTTTTAAGGAATAACTAGGCAGTAATCTTAAGGAGCTTTCAATCCATCATCGGAAGCAGGGGTTCACTGGCTAAGTTATCGAATGAGTCTTTGTTTAAGAAGTTATGAACATAGAGTGTATGTTAAAATTTGAGTACCAAGATTTTTTTAAAAATTCAAAACCATCTGGGTTAACTGTCTTTCATGAGTAGATATTTTGAGCATTTCTGAGATGTTTGTTTATAAAGTGTACTGCTTTTGCCTGGGAGAAAACGAGAAGTGGGCAGTTTACTGGAGGCCCTCAGGAGGTAGATGGCGTGCCACTTTAGGAAATTCAAAACATTTATCACAAAAAAAAATGCATATATTAAACAGAAGATCAAAAAGGCCTGAGCTGAAATAGTAAATTGTATTTATTGAAATTAAACCTGGCTTGTATTATACGTTTAGTCGCAGTAATCCCTGGTGGCCGTTTCAGATGTGATGTAATACTTGGAATCTTTGATCGCTTGCCAAGAGTCAAAGTAGGCTTGTGACCTTTGACTCCTCTTGCATTTCCTCTTTCCTGACACAGGTTTTGGCTACCTTACCAAACAGCTGATGGGTCTGGCTGGAGGCCGGGTGGTGCTAGCCCTGGAAGGGGGCCACGATCTCACTGCCATTTGTGATGCCTCCGAAGCATGTGTTTCTGCTTTACTTGGAAATGAGGTAAAACATCAATGCACGTTATAAGCTGACAAGTTCAAGAACTCACAGGTGCGCCTTTTGCTACAGATTATGAATGAAATGAAGGCAGACTTCCAAAGGAAATATAATTCCACAGAACTAGTTCATCACTAACTTCGATGAAATAACTATAACAACCAGTTGCAACAGTGAGCTAGTTGGAGAGTCCTAAAAGTTAAAGTAAAGTACATTTATTTATTAGTCACAAGTACATTAACACTGCAATGAAGTTACAGTGAAATTCCCCTAGTCGCCACAGTCTGGTGCCTGTTCAGGTACACTGAGGGAGAGTTTAGCATGGCCAATGCACCCTAACCAGCACATCTTTCAGACTGGGAGAAAACTGGAGCACCCGGAGGAAACCCACGCCGACACGGGGAGAATGTGCAGACTCCGCACAGACAGTGACCCAAGCCTGGAATCGAACGCAGGTCCCTGGCAGTGTGAAGCAGCAGTGCTAACCACTGTGCCACCATGCCGTCCAGTTCGCCCAATGCAAAGTTATTTGAGTATATCCTATTACATTTGTTTAACGGCAGTTCTGCCTCAACATTTCCGTACTTCATTTTCTCCTTGTGAAGTTGAAATTCCCTCTTTTCAAGACATTTTTTTCCCATTCACCGATCTCCCTAAACCCACCGCCATTTGCATCCAGCAATGCGATTCTGAAACTTCCTGCTTGGAGGTTCAAACCGCCTGCCCCCCCGCCCCCCAACCCCCCTCAAACCCCAGCTACGGAGATGCCCACTATCATTGCAACAAGCTCAGCTAAGATTGGGGTCTCGACATGAGGCTCGAAGCAGTGAACGACCACTCTGCAGCATGTCAGTGTGCCAAAGCGTTCCGCCTTCTAAGCCTTTCCCCATACTTATAATTCATGATAGAGAAACCTCTGCTCATTCTGAAATTCTGCTGCTGGTGAAATGGATATTCTCCACAGGAGAGTTGAGCGATGGTGGTTACAGTTTAGCACAGCCTAAGCCTATTGCCAGTGTTCTGCTCATGTATTTTTTTTGCTTCTTTTGTTCTTTTAGTTTTTGCTGCTCATGGGCCTTTCTCCACAGTGCAACATCTTGCACGAGTGACCAGTAAGGGCATCATGATTGGCACAGGCTTGGAGGGCCAAAGGGCCTGTTCCTGTGCTGTAGTGTTCTTTAAGTGCCTGATCATTTGGCATTGTAAGTTGCACAGGGATGTTGACTGAGCATTTAACAACAACATGAGTTCCATCTCTCGTGAAAGTCACTGCTAAATCGTTCACCAGTTAACCATTATTTGTAATTAACAGCTAACATTGCTCTGTACCCGTTCTGGAGGATGACCTAAATTCCTTCACCTGAAATGTTAGGAGTTTTGTTTGTGACACATTTGCTGCATTTAAGATTATTTAAAGATGTGTACTTCTGTATGTCCGAGCACAATGAGGCATCGTCAGGACTGTTGGAATGTCCAACTGCGAATGACAGCATCGAAGGAAAACAGTTCTGTAACAATACACACAAAAAACATTAAATGTCAACTCCAAACAGTAATCAGTAGTTGGTTAAAGTGTTTGTGTACGATACAGTTTAAAGCTGACACAGAAGTAGTTGAACATCTGGTTGCACATCTGTGTAAACTTGCCATCAAGCGCTATGTAATAGTATAACTAAGAGTCTAAATGTGATGCATGATATTTAACTTTAGACAAAGTCATTTTTAAAGATATACATTATCATTTCAAACCGCTTAAATAATATGCATGGTACACAACATGATATATAACAAGTACATTTTACCAACAAGCAAGTTTAAGATTTCTAACGTGCGACGCAAAAATTCCAAATGTAACCAACCTTAAGCATTAGTGTGGTCATAGATTGTGAGTATTACCCATTTTCCATGCTAAGGCTATATATAGACTTGAATTCAAGAAATATTAAAATAACAATCGTGCCTGGTTGTTGGCTGATGTAACGGTTATGAAAGATAGCCAATGCAGCCCAAACTAAAATGTGGTTAGAAGTGAAATGCCGCAACCTGTAAATGTTTATTGTAGGTTTGCACAGGGCTCGTGTAGATAGTTACCAAGAAGGTTATATGTGGAGGAGTTTGCATGTGGAGCATTACATTGCTGTTTCCACTTTGCAGCAGATTATATACATTTCAAAAAAGCAGTACAAGTAAAACAAAAGTAAATATTTGTGCTGAGGGATAATTGATCTTATCCCAGTGACCATTGTTCCAAAGGGACTGATAAATGCAAATGCAGCAAGCTGATTGCATGGTAGCTTACTCCATGGCCATGCAGCTCAATCCAGTCCAATGCAGAGAGACCCAATGAGCTAGGAGCCTGCACACCAGTCAAATAAAGGCTCCATAACAGAGATTTGTCCCATAATCATAGAATCTCTACAGTGCAGAAGGAGGCCATTCAGCCCATTGAGTCTGCACTGACTGTCCGACAGCGCATCTTACCCAGGGCCACCCCTATCCCATCCCTGTAACCCCACACGTTTACCCCACTAATCACCTAACCTACACATTTTTGGACACTAAGGGGCAATTTAGCATGGTCAATCCACGTAAACTTCACATTTTTGGACTGTGGGAGGAAACCGGAGTGCCCGGAGGAAACCCACGTAGACATGCAAACTCCACGCAGTTACCCAAGGCTAGAATCGAACCTGGATCCCTGGCGCTGTGAGGCAGCAGTACTAATCACTGTGCCACCCTAACACATTTTCTTAAAAGAAAAAGTTAAAGTGCAGCTGGAAAGGTTGTCTACCAAAACAAAAATCCATAAACACGAACATAAGAAACTAAAGAAATCAGAGCAAAAGTAGACCATTGGCCATTCAGTCTCATTTTGAATGCTCGATGACTGAGCAACCAGGCTAGAGAATTCCAAAGATCCACAATCCTGTGAGTGAAGGAATTTCCCCTCATCACAATCCTGAATGGCTGACCCCTTATCCTGATACTCTGACCCATGGCTGCCCCCTCCTTCCCATTTACCAGCCTTTCCATTAATCTGGTATTCCAGTCCCCAATACCTGTGACACTCCCAGCACAATATCAGCTCAACCAAGCATTACCTGGGATCGCTGAGCTGGATCTGCCAATTCCTGCCTGAGAGGGAAGGCTGGGGAGCAAAAGCGTTAGAAATTAGTGAAATCTGTCTGATTTAATCAGAATTAAGGCAGCAGCGAAACTGCGCAGTTTGACCAGTGTGGTCCTCACATTCCATGAAATGTGTCAATGGAACCTGCGATGTCACAGTTTGGACTGAATAACAGCAACGGCTGGACTGAGATACAGACTATAATGGAACTTTCAGACAGAGTGAAGCAGTACGTTAAGGGACTGAGCAGAGAATTACAGCTCCTATAAGAATTCACTCTACTATGATTACAGATTATCCAGGGATTGTACAGGCATGTATCACTGCACTTGGCAAGTGATTTCATTTGTGTTTATGTACAATCTGTGCACTTTGACCTAATATTTGCTGCTGATTCCTTCAAAACATTAGCGCTGCTTTGAGGGGATATTTTGTAAATTTGTGCAAGACGTTTTCACAGACTGTGGAATATCCTGACTAGTGCTAAAAGAGAGTGGGGTTGGGGGGGGGGGTGCGGGTAGAGAAATCAGACATTTGGTTTGTCAGGCTGCCACATCTCAAGTGGTGAGAACACTGGAATGTCAAACATTAGTCCTGGTGTCTGCTTGTAAAATGGAAGAATGTCAGTGGAAGTCAGCACACGTGTGTGGATACGTGCTGCAGCTGGAACCGTGGAAAATTGATCAAATTGGCATGTGGAAAAACTGTGATGAAATGTTAACTGGAGTTTCCTTGACCTGACTAGAAGCCTGGCCCTTGTGAAACAGAAACGCAGAGGAGACATTATTACTCTGACCTGACACACACTACTTGCTATTGCTGACAGTGGCACGCAGCGTTTGAACAAGATGACTGTAGGCTACACTGCATCTTTGAATAAGACGGCGTTTGTGTTCTGTCGAGCATTTGTTCACTTCCTTTTCGGACTCTCTCACAAAACAAACATCAGTTCACAGAGCATTTGTTCTTCGTTTTAACCCTACAGCTGAAAGGGAGATGGTGTAAGTTTTGGCTCCTAAATCCTGTGCTAATAATTCTTTTAGTAAAAAAGGGAAACAAATTGGTCTTTGATGGATTAAATATAGTATTTTCTGAAAGAGGGGTTAGGGATCAAAACAGCCAAGAGTCAAGTGTTTGATCAAGCTTCGTATCATGCCACAGTTAGATTACAGAGTATCTCGCTGCAGACTGTAAACTATACCATATCTTTTTCACAGTTATTAATGCACATTATTCCCTCCTGGCACAGGAGTAAAGTAGGTTAACATGTTTCCAGCATAAGCAAGTGCAGAACATTTTGGAACATACGTCGTCTTGTTTGAATTCTGAATTCCTTTTACAACGAGCTTTTGGCATTACAAGGACTTTCATGTGGAAAAAATATATAATCCGGCACCAGAAGGAAAATTAATCACAAGATCGTGTGCTTAACACTTTGATGTACCTTTTTAAAAAAATATGTACGGCTATGCATATCAAATTGGCTGTGAATTTCTACCTTGATTTTATTTTTATTGTGATTTTTTAATTGAGGGAGAGTAGAAGGAAAAGCAGTTGTAGGTGAATTTATTTGTTAAAAACTTATTGCTTTGGACTTATTCCAGAATAGTTTTGGACATAGAATATGGCAAATAATTCAAAGAACTGCAAATGTTCACTTGAATTCAACACTGGCGTAAAGTGTTAAAGCTGCCAGACGGTGTGCTTGTTGCAGCAATGAAAATTAATTTATCGAATTAGAATTTCATGATCCTGTGGTGTGTCCTCAGTGGATAAACAGTTTGATAGATCTCCGGCCTCTGCCTGACATTAATTTAAAAAATAAATATTAAAATGTTTAATGCAGTGCCTTTGATAAATTTTACTGATTTGTATTTGAAATAAGATTGATGATTGTTATGATTTACTCTTTCTCTTATTTGTAAAGAGAAAATGGCAAGGAACATGATTATCTAACTGATATGATCCGCATTATGTGAAGAAATCTGAATAGGCTCAGTGGGAATCCTGACTCATTCATTTAATATTATGTAATCTTAGCATAAAAGCATCTCCATCCAAGAGCTGTGTTTACGTGCTTAAAGTTAAGGGTTTATTTTGTATCAGAGCATTATTAAGTGGATAAAAATTCTACTGCCCAAGTGTATTGCATGCAGAGCCCAAAATGTAAATTGGCGGGGATGATTTGAAAATTGCTTTTCATGTGTCTCTTATGCCTTGTTCTTCTTTTCCCTGAAAATTGCACACCGAGGAACAGCAGCGGCTAAATGAAAACATTTCCATGTTGATCCTCAGATGAAATCTTACCAAACAGAAAAGAAAAGCTAACCTCCTCCATCACCCGCACTCACCGCCCCCTCACCCCCCTTCAACCCCCCACTCCCCCATTCAACGGAGAGTCATTTGGGTTTGATCTCAACCCGAGTGAAGTTATTGTTCAAATATAAGCTTGATGTAAATTCAGGTAGCGTCTGTTCTTGGATTCTCCAATTCTTTTTGTGCGCAATAATCCCATGTCTTTTCAGCTCAATATAAATGATGGATAGCTGCCATGTAGAAATCTGTATCGTGGGAGCTAGTTCACATTCATCTAACTTACGTTCATCAGTTATGCCTGTAGAAAGCACAGTGAGGGTACAACTGCCCGGTACAACTGGAACCATTCCAAAATTTGGAACTTGCAGCAAGGCTACATTGCTGTTTCTCGGCACTAGAATTATTAACCTTAGGGTTGCAACTATGTCAGTGCAGTTTGTAATTTTGATTTTGTGCAGGTATAGTAAACTGCCATGTCCCGTGTCTTATGAGCTTCTGTGTTATTGCTCTTTAAGATGCAGAATATAGCAGGGGTTTTTTCAGACTATCCTTTTCATTATAAAGGTAGAGAATGAAGACTGTGGAATTATTGAGGAGTCCTCTTGTTCGTAACTAATTAAATTTCTTACTGTTCTCTATTAATGTCCTTTGTTGTACCATTTACACATTCCGATCTTTTAATGGACGCTCTTAGCACCATTCTCAGCCTTTATCATCACCATTTACATTCCCTTTATCCTTTTGTCTATGCCATTCTGATCAATTACAGCCCCCCCTTCACCCTCACAATATAAATCTTGTCCAGTTTTCCTTGTCTTCAACTCTGACGAAGGGTCATCCAGACTCGGAACATTGGCTCTATTCTCTCTCCACAGATGCTGTCCAGGCCTGCTGAGATGTTCCAGCATTTTCTGTTTTGTGTTGTTAATTTCCTATTGCATGTTTTCCTGTACTGAGATCTGTAAATGTGTGGAACTTGTGTATTTGATGACGTGACTTTTAAAATGCGCGAGTTTCTTCCTGGTTTTCGAAATGTTATTCCTATTTTCTGTTCCTAAATGTGAGTACAGATCGCAACAGTTGAGAGAAAGAAAACAAAATAGATATTAAGGATTTGGTGCAGTAGGTGCTGATCATTGGAGAGTCAGTGCTCCAACAAAAGCAAGGTATAATGGATAAAAACAAAATCCTGTGAATGTTGGAATCTGAAACAAAAATGGAGACAATAGGGTCAACATTTCAAGTCTGGATGAGAGATATAGGCTCTCTAAATGTTGCTTCTATTCTCTCTCCACAGATGCTGTCAGACCTGCTGAGAGTTTCAAAGGTTTAAATGGAGTGGTTCAGCATTGCAGTTTTAGTCTCTTTAAAAACTGATTTTTAAAGTACAAATTTCAAAAGCAGCAGAGAACTGAATAAATAAATCTTGACAATGCTCGCGTGTGACTTGAAACCTTTGTCACTAACTGCAGAGAGCAAAATTTAGATGTTGGAAACGATGGCTCAGGACATTTTCAGGAATTAACCTTGCAAAGATGTGGATTTAAATAAAAGCAAATTCCTGCAGATGCTGGAATCTGAAACCAAAAGAGAAAATGCTGGAAAATCTCAGCAGATCTGGCAGTATCTGTAAGGAGAGAAAAGAGCTGATGTTTCCATAAGACATAGGAGCAGAATTAGGCCACTCGGCCCATCGAGTCTGCTCTGCCATTCAATCACGGCTGATATTTTTCTCATCCCCATTCTCCTGCCTTTTCCCCATAACCCCTGATCCCCTTATTAATCAAGAACCTACCTATCTCTGTCTTAAAGACACTCAATGGCCCGGCCTCCACAGCTCCGAGTCCAGATGACCCTTCATCAAAGCTAAAAGACATACAAAGTGGGAGATATTTATACTGCAGGGTGAGGGAATGAAAGATAAGCCAGAGCCACAAAAGCAAGGGCAGAGGCTGCTAATGACAGTCCATAGAATAGAAGGTGTGAATGGCAGAATGTGGAGAATAGAAGGTGTGAATTCCTCTTCTCCCCTTTTGCTTTCCTTCCCCCCCCCCCCCCCCCCCCCCCCCCGCCTTTTATCAATTTTACCTCTTCCCCCACCTACTTCTACCCCCCTCCTCCCCCAAAAAAACCTTCATCAGTCACAGTTTACCCTCTGATTTCAGCTTCTCTGCCGTTTGGCCATTCACACCTTCTATTCTCTCTATGGGCTGCCATTAGCAGCCTTTCCCCTGGTCTCATCTTTCGTTCCCTCACCGTGCAGTATAAATATCTCCCACTTTCTACCACGCCTATTAGCTTTGACCAAGGGTCATCTGGTCGGCTCTTTTCTCTCCTTACAGATGCTGCCAGACCTGCTGAGATTTTCAGAGCTGTGGATTTGACCGGTTTATCTGAGAGCAGGCTGGTTGGGAAAGGCCCCCATCATCTCTCCAACTTGAAGCATCTGTTTTTCCAAGTTAGAATTTTCTGACCCTGGACATATTTGTCAGTTGTCTTGCTACTCACTCCTGTATACACATTACAAATCTAGAGACTGCAGAACCATTTTGTGTAGAGAGAGTATTGTGGTTCTCAGTTAGGTTTGCCATGTTAGGGGTGCACTTGTACTTCTGCGCATCAAACGGCAAAATACATTTCTGCACTTTAATAAAAGAAAGGCACAAAAGATTTTGCACTTTTCATTCAAAAGTTAATTGTTTGTTTTTGGATTTCTTTCTCTCCAGCTTGAGCCATTCACACAAGAAGTGTTACAACAAAGACCAAATCCCAATGCTGTCCGTTCTATTGAGAATGTAATCGAAATACAAAGTGAGTGTGGAAAGCAACAGGACGATACCGGTTTTCTGCTGTTGTATCTGTGACTGACTGCATTGAATTAACTAATGTTTAAGATATTTGATTTAGTGGTGGGTCAGACGCACTTGTGCTGAACTTCAAAGCTTTCCTTTTCCTCGGAAGGAAAGAAAAATCAGATTAAATATGATGTCATGCGCACACAGAATGTCACTGAGTATTGGTATACATAAAGCATCTGGCAGCAAGCTCTGTTTCTCTGCAGCTAGGGGAAAGTGAGTAATGAGCCCCAGACCTTCCCTCACAGCCTTTAGTGTCCTAGCGAGACTGAGTTCGCACCCCTTTGCGTCAGGGCAGAATTTTACAAGGCGTGTTGTCAACTAACATCTAAAAGCTGAGAATTTATTTTTTGTGTTACCTGAAACCTTGCCATACTCCAAACAATTGGTCACGTTATAAGGGGGGAAAATGCTTAAACATTTATTAACAAAATGGTATTCCGCATGTCGCATTTGAAAGACAAGAGGGAAATATCAATATTTTAGCTCTGTAATCGCATGACAAGTTAACCTACACATGTTGGAGTGATAAAATTCCACTTTCTGCCCATGACCTCCACGAGCGGATTCTATGAACTCCGCTGACCATATGAAACAAACCTCTTCAGCTCCCTTCAGAGAGAGACAGAGAAAAAGCAACCATCAGCCCAGCTTGGTCCCATCATTTCCTATGTTCCGGTCACTTGAGGGATGAAAATTATTCTCCTCTGATACCACTCCAAGTCTGACAGTGGCAGGGTTTTGTGTGAATTTAGAGAGGATGAAGATATTTACTCACTCTATGTTGAACCATTTTTGTACTTATTGCAAAAAAAACTAATCTGTCACGCTTTATTGAGTTTAAAACAAAAAAGGGGTTAGCTTCTATCAAGTTTAAAAACCCACCCATCTCCAGATGTAAAAAAATTTTAAAAGATGAACCTGCATCCAACCTTCACTACACGCACACTCTTTCACACATTTGCACGCGCTTTCACAGGCTCTCTCACACAGGCTCTCGCGCTCTCTCACACGCGCGCATTCTGACATTATTATCTCAGGCTCGCGCGCGCATCCAGAATTACTAACTATACGGTAGAAGCTATTTTCTTAGCCAAATTGGAGTTCAATTCTGAAAGGTACAGAAAGAGAGTTCTCTGTTACTGGTCCTTTCTGGTATCTGTGGCTGCGGTAGATTTTGCTTCAGAGATATTGAAAATCAGGAGTTGAAGCCCATATAGAACTGCAATTGCTGGAGGCAATTTCTTTTTAAAGCTTAATCCACCTTTTCAAGCAGATAATGATTTTTGCTCCTCGGATTCCGTTTGATGGAAATTTGTTGTCTGTGCTGGGTTTTAAAATGTATTGAGGTAGGGTCCTGATCTTGGGCGGGAAAGGAAGAGAGGTCATTACTGCTTCACTGGCAGTTTTTTGAGTCTCCTCCTGTCAGACTGCGTGCCGTATTAAAAGACAGTCAGAGGACGGTTACCCCACTCGCATGCACTCCCTCCCCATAATAATGTCAGAATGTATTGGCTTAGCTGATATCTGAATAAATTGTAGCTATTGTCCCTTGGCCTATCATGTTCCAGCCATTTGCTGCTGAATTATTCATTCTCCGTCTTGAGGAGACTGGAAGAACACCTTTCCATACAACTATTGTTCTGGTAGACGTTCTGACCTCACTTGAGAGGTAGCCTTATAGAAGTACAAATGTATGGTCCAGTACATTTTCAGTAAAACTTTTGAAGTAGTTCTTGATATCACATGCTCCCCGTGTCTGCGTGGGTTTCCTCCGGGTGCTCCGGTTTCCTCCCACAGTCCAAAGATGTGTAGGTTAAGGGGATTGGCCATGCTAAATTGTAGCTTTAGTGTCCAGAGATGTGGAGGTTAGGCAGGTTGACCATGCTAAATTGACCCTTAGTGTCCCAAGATGTGCAGGTTGGGTGGATTAGCCATGGTGAATGTGCGGGATTACGGGGATAGGGTGAAGGGGAGGCCCTGGGTGGGATGCTGTTTCAGAGAGTCGGTACAGACCCGATGGGCCAAATGGCCTATTTCTGCACTGTTGGGTTTCTATGGATCAGCAAATATGAAATCTATTAGAAGGGAGTCATGGTATATCTGAGTGGTAATTCACATTGGAACTACCCACAAACTGGTCAACTTGGAATATCGGATGGCTTGTGGCAGCCATCGAGTCTTTTCTTACTTTGTAAACCTTTTTTGAACCCCTCAATATATGTTTGAACAGCAGCTGAAATTACAGGTTAATATCACTCGTGCAAGCCACGAGTGATGGGAGGAATAACTAAAAAGGCAGAAGCTAAGAAATAACCATTATTTATACTTCTAAGTGTAGATGACAAATCAATTTGAGGGTTTTAGAGAATCATAGAATCCCTACAGTGCAGAAGGAGGCCATTTGGCCCATCACGTCTGCACCAACCACAATCTCACTCAGGCCCTACCCCCATAACCCCGTGCATTTATCCTAGCAAGTCCCCCTGACACTAAGGGACAATTTAGCATGGCCAACCCACCTAACCTGCACATCTTTGGAGTGTGGGAGGAAACCGGAGCACCCGGAGGAAACCCACGCAGACACGGGGAGAACGTGCAAACTCCACACAGACAGTGACCCAAGTCGGGAATTGAACCCGGGTCCCTGGTGCTGTGAGGCAGCAGTGCTAACCACTGTGCCACCATGCTGCCTCTTTTAAGCCAGAAATTATCATAAAGTTTGAATCGGATAAGGTGGTTTAAACACTTGACAAATACTGAGGGGTAGTTAGTACATTTAGCATTGCTGAAAACATTGAGATTAATTTGTATATCAACAAAACCTTGTGTATTTAATTTTTTCTTTAAGACAGACCGATAGATGCTCCCTGTAATATCGCACTTGCATTATTTAAATTTGCTTATTTAAATCAAGCAGGTAAGCCAAATATGTCTCTTCGCTCTCAGGACAAGTTCCAGGAGCTGCCTGCATTAAACTTTAAATTGGAGCTGGTTCAGTTTTCTCCCATTTGATGCCATTAACCTCAGTCAAAACTGAACCAGAGAAGCTACTCTAGTGATGTCATTTATGTAACAACCTACTCTGACACCAGATAGGACAAGGAATGACATTGTGGCATCATTAGTTTACATAGCGTAGCCCTTGCTGTAAACTGGAATTAGACTTGCTTATTTAAGCAGGTGTTGGCAATTTTTCTTGGTATGGAAAAACTTATAGTGGAGGAAGGAAATGTTACACATTCATCAAATGAAACCAACCAAAGTACTTGCAAATTGGTCTCCAAAGGGCTTTCAATGTTAGCTTAGTTTAATATATATAAATTACAAGGCAAATAATTAATATTTCCACTAGAGGGCAGTTCCTTTTTACAAAATCTTCCCATTCCAGCTGTGTGCAAATACCATTTTGGAAATAAACCTGTTCACAATTTTTTTGTAAAAGGACTTTCTTGCATTGAAAATACTCTTGCTGTACAGATGTGACAAATAGTTATTGGTGAGAAACTGAAATACTTCCAGAAAATTATGATAAAAATGCATTAAATTGTAACTCTTGCCCCAAGCATGTTCATTCACACACAATTCTTCACAGTAATAGAGGGGGATGCAGTTATCCTATTACGATAGTGTAAGCCCAAAAATTGCAATTAGTTAGCAGACAGGCACTGAGCTTGTTTGCATTAGAATCTTCTGTCTTCTATTTAAGAAGTGTGAACCCACTTACAGCAAAATATTATTGAATTAAATCTTAATTACTTTACATCTTCCTCGCTGATAGGCCTGTGTCAGCAGATGTATAAAACGCATGTTTATTGATGGCATTTTTATGTGTTCTTAGGTAAATACTGGAAGTCGCTCCAGCGCTTTGCCTCTACGGTGGGCTATTCACTGATAGAGGCGCAGAAGTGTGATAAGGAGGAAGCTGACACAGTGACGGCCATGGCTTCATTGTCAATGGGTGTTAAACAAGGATCTAATGCTGAGAAGAGGTGAGACAGGAAGGAATATCTCACTTTTGACACTGTAAACAAGGCTTGTTTCTGTGTTGATAGCTGGGTGCCGGTGTTAGCTTCTTGGGAAAACAGCACTTGTTATGACAAACTAGCTAGTGTGTGGACTAGCTCAGAAACTTGACTAAAAGAGCCTTTGTCTTTTCTGTTTGTGAGTTACCAGCGTATTTTCTTTTCTCTTTCCTGCAGGCCAGATGATGAACCCATGGAGGAGGAACCACCTATGTAGTTGCCAGCTGGAGTTCTCTCTTTTGCACACAATATCTTTATTTCTCTAACTCTGCCAAGACTTCATTCTGCATCTCCTGTGTCCTGCTGTGGTGAATCCGAGGACAACTGGGCAAAAATGCTGGCAATAAAAACGTAAAGATTTTTTACCTCTGTCCATTCCTGAAATAGGCTTGTGGAACAGCCAGCGTTTAACTTTGCAGAGTCACCAGGGAGGTGTAATCTCAAAGTCCTGCTCTTGAGTTTACCTACTCAAAAGTTCTCCTGTCTCAGGCAGTCAACCACTGTTTGTAATGTTCTTGTCCTTAAGCGAAGGATTTAATGCCATCTACAAAGTCCAGATGCATTGATTGTAATCTCAACAAAATCATGTGGCGTACAGTAATTATCCAGAGAACATTTACAGTGTGGAGAGAAAGACTATACCAGAATGGAAGAGAACTGAGGGGGTGTTTTCCTAAGAATCCCTACGAAGACATGAGTGTTTGTGCCTTTTTATCAACAAGATGGTTGCTGATTTTTGAATTGAGGAACAATGCCTTAAAAGTGTGGAAATGATTCCTCCACTATTGTTACGTGGAAATATGGTGGTGAAGAAGCCTTGTGTTTTCTGGCATGCGTGCAAAAACAAAACAAAATATCTGAGATCGGGTCTCTGCCTGGATTTTCCTACCCTGTCGGAGTACCAATTTTTGCTGTTTTTCCAAACAAATCCTAACCTATTTTAAGGTAGTTGCCAGTCCAGAGTGGCAGACATACTGTTGGAAATTAGCAGGTTGTCATTAGGGACCTGCTTTACTTATTCTGGTGAGTTATAATATAACACTGAGTAGTATAGGGAATCAACCAATAACAAAGCATGTGTTAGGTTGAACTGCGACTGGTAAACATGTTTGAAGATTGGAATGTTACTCAAAAGCATGATTGCAGGATTTTTTTTTCCAGACGTCCACTTCCGTGGCCCTCATTTCTAATTTTAAAAAAAACTGAAAACCTAAACTGATAATCTGTTATCCATTAGATGGGCAGAGGTTTTTTTGACGAGCAGCCCAGGTAATTTGTTAATAGTACAGAAGATAATCATGTATAAACGTTTTCTTAGCAGACCAAGTTTGATTTTTATTAGGTGGGCACTTAACAGGGAAAGTGATGGCTTTTAGTTGAAGATGGGAACAGATGGACACTTGGAGGCATACCTCACTATGAATGTTTGTGGTAAGCCAATATGTTTAAGTCACTTGGCAACTACCTTAATCATTACTTTTTTTTTTATTTGTGTTTATTTTTACTCCTGGTAAACCATTTAACAAAATAATATCTACTTTTATACAAAGAAATCTTTACAAGTTTTTAAACCATCTTTCATAAGACCTAATAACTTGGTTTTTTTTTAAAGTTACTTTTTTGGTAAGAATTCCAGTTACCTTTCCCACTGATATTTTGCTGAAATTCTTCCGTTCTTTTTATGACTTTTTTTTGTGATTACTCCTCGGTTCCAGTCTAATTTTAATTTTCCTTCTTTTGTTTTCCAACACGGAGCGTAGTTTAAAGACGTGAACTGGAGTTTTTTTCAGGAGGAAGGAACCTGGAGTGAGGGATCTTGTTCAAACATTGTGTAATGATTCCAGTTGGTGTATATTACTATATGATCTGTTCTAAGTAGATTTATAAATGAAGTCTTGTAAGAATAGTATTGCAAGGTGATATCATACCCATTTAAATATGAGTAATACTACAGTGATACTATATTTGATATTTGTAACTGGTTGCACTGCAGAAGGCTGCCGTTTGCTAGGGGGGAGTTAAGCATTAAGGTTTTCAGTTGCATCACTCTGAAACCAAGGAAGGAAGGTTGTGATGGTGTTTTTGTCCAAAGACTGATTTGTTTTTACGGTGTGTGCCTGTGAGCTGTGCTTATCAGCTATTGACAGGGGTGGAAGGTGCTTGGTCTTGGGCCCGGACTTGACTCGATTCTGCAGGTGCTTGGGTTGGCCACAGAATGTGACTAATGCTAGTTGAAGCTCGAGTTGTAAAACAGCATTATCACTGGAGTGTGGGAGAGGAGGCGCACTGTCCTGCCATCTGTTAATGTACACAAGCACGCTCACTCCGGAATTTATGGGACAACTGACATGGGGGTCATTAACTAGTAACTTTTTCCTCTGAGTAAATGGTTTTCATTCCTCCTTTTGTAATGGCTGCTTGAAGCTTAATGAATTTAGCGCTGTGAGGAGTATGTGGAGCATGTGTGCGTGTGTGAGATGTTTGACAACACTGAATAAGGGCACTACTGTATTTTTGTTTTAAAACAGATTTACACAACATAAAATATAACCAGCTGTAATCTTTAAGACAGTGTTCCACACTTTCTATGGGATTATGTATGTTTGATTGCAAAGCAATTAACACATCAATTCTGTGACTTTTAAGAAACTGTTTGCATCTACTCTTGATGTTAAACATTCCTTTAAACAAGTGGAGTTATGTATTCATTCCTTCTTTTGATAAGGTGAATTTAAACATTGTTTTAAGAGGGCCCATTGGTTTGTTTCCTTTTAAGGGGCATTGAACTGTGTTTTATTTTTTTTTCATTCAATGGGAGATAGTGAGCTTGCATGTGCCACAGCAGAGATACCATTTGTTCTGTACAGGTATGCACGCAATTCGCAAAGTTATTTCCAGGGCGGCTTACCAGGTTTCGCATTATTTCTTCTTGGCGTCTACAGATGAGGTTTTGACATTTTTTCTGATGAACATATTAGTAAACCTCAGAAGGAGATGCCTCTTGTCTTATTGAAATATCTTCAAATATCACTCTTTAATACTGTTATAAATTGATACTTAAATTTGACAAAAAAAAACTAGCACTTGTGTCATTACCAGTAGAATATTGCATAATCTGCATATAAAATTTTAAGAACACACAGCAAAAAAAAAATTGTAAAACTGTTAACTGCCTGTGTCTTCTTAGGGTCGACCCTTTGGAGACCAGCAATTTTTTTTCTGGACTAAGTATTTAAGATCATAAACAGTTAACCTTTCATCGCAGCTGTTCTTCATCTCTGCCACCATAAATCGTGTAGCGGTAATCCACTTAGCAGTTGTGTATTGTGATCGATGTGGATGAATATTTACAAAGAGAGGTTTTTTTGGGGGGGGCAGTATTGTAGTTACGAAGCAGGAGCGATGGCAACCTGTCCGCCACACCTCCCTCCGTGTTTTGATATTGACGACAAAGTATCACGTTACGGTGTATTACATTTTGTGCTCCATAGTGGAGGCGCCTTTTGTTTCTTTTCCAGTTGGAGGGGATGAAAAATGTGTGAGATGGATTTTAAAGTTTGTTCATCCAAACACTTTTATTTCCGGTATGTAGTAATGGAAGTTGTAACTATATTTTAACCTTCTTTGTACCTATCCACACTCAAAAAAAAATGACACCACCATTGTTATCAGTACCAGTGAACTGATTTTCTGTATTTTAGCCACAATCAATTATTATATGGACCTACTTTATTGGTGATAGCCTTATTGTGGTAGCTTTTGATGGTCTTCATTTGCCTGTTGAAATGGGTCAGACTTTCAAACTGACCAACGGTGTATCTCCTTGACAGTACAGACTTCATTTTTGACTTTATTAGGAGTCCAGTATTTTGTACCACATTATGACAACTTGCTATTGTGGTGTAAATAAAACTAATTACAACATCACATTTAAAGGTGTGTCTTCCTTATTCCTTGGTGACCTTTTGGAACTCTGGTTGCTAATTACCCGCTGAATAAAATGTGAGGCTAAAAGTTAAAGCAGGAGGGAGAAGATCATCGCCATGTTCCACATTAAGAAATATTGTTCTTTATTTAGCTAATAGATATCTGAATTAAATTCTGGATGTATAGGAAAATTGGAAATGTACTTAGTGCTGTTTGCAACCAAGTTAGAACATAGAACAGTACAGCACAGAACAGGCCCTTTGGCCCACCCACGATGTTGTGCCGAGAACATGTTCTTACTATGAATTTCAAGTTTGACCTCTTCTCTTGATTATTGAACTTCATTCGGGTCTAAAAAGTAGGTTTCCAGCAATAGCAAGCGGCGAGCACTGCTGCCTCACAGCGCCAGGGATCCAGGTTCGATTCGCAGCTTTGGTCACTCTGTGTGGAGTCTGCACATTCTCCCCGCGTCTGCGTGGGTTTCCTCCGGGTGCTCCGGTTTCCTCCCACAGTCTGAAAGACGTGCTGGTTAGAGTGCATTGGCCGTGCTAAATTCTCCCTCAGTGTACCCGAACAGGCGCCGGAGTGTGGCGACTAGGGGATTTTCACAGTAACTTCATTGCAGTGTTAATGTAAGCCAACTTGTGACTAATAAAATAAATAACCTATTAGTATGAGATGTGACTGATTCCATCTGTATAACCTATGAAATTCCGAAAGGATCTATTCTTTGACAAAGGGTCATCTGGACTCGAAACGTCAGCTCTTTTCTCTCCTTACAGATGCTGCCAGACCTGCTGAGATTTTCCAGCATTTTCTCTTGGTTTCAGATTCCAGCATCCGCAGTAATTTGCTTCTATCCTTGGCTCTCTCCTTTTCCTCGCTTATACACTGCCTGTTGGCAAACTCATCTGAAAACATGAGGTTAAGTTCCACATTGACATTTGTAACTCCCAGCTCCACCTTTCTACATCTCTTGGCTCGTCCGCTGACTCCATGTTGTCTGCTTGCCCAGCAGCCAGTTCTGGATGACCCGCAGTTGCCTTCCAGGTTAAACATGGGAAAGACCCGAGCTATCACCTTCAGGTTGAAGCTGATGGTTTGCACTCTGTGTCCTGTTTGATCCCAAGCTGAATTTGCGATGTCTTATCCTCTCAATGAGAGAGATTGTTTATTCCCATTTTCATAACATTGCCAATCTCTGACTTCCTTCAATGCATGGTGTGGCACAGTGGTTAGCACTGCTGCCTCACTGTGCCAGGGATTCCTGACTTGGGTCACTGTCTGTGGGGAGCCTGCATGTTCTCCCCATGTCTACATGGTTTTCCTCCAGGTGCTCCGGTTTTTCCCCTCAGTCCGAAAGATGGTTAGCATTGGTCGTGCTAAATTCTCCCTCAGTGTACTTGAACAGGAGTGTGGGATTTTCACAGTAATTTCATTGCAGTGTTAATGTAAGCTGACTTGTGACACTAATAAATAAGATGCTGTCTCTGCTGTTTGGGGCACGCAAGGTCTATGTTGGAGCTTCACCGGCCTGACACCTCGTCATTAGGGAAACCTGCTGCTGCTCCTGATGTGCTCGTCTCCATTCTTCTTTGTGCCAGAGCTGCTAGACGTGAGCAGGAATTCTCCGACCTCGCTGGGGCTGGGATTATCCAGTCCCGCTGCTGTGAATGGAGATTCGGCTGAGCGCCAGATTCTCTGTTCTCGTTGGCAGGGGGGCCAACAAGACTGAAGACTTCAGCCGGTTATGCTAGAGTGAGGGATAAGCTGGTTTGTGGGATTACAGATTGTGTAGGGTGGCACAGTGGTTAGCACTGCTGCCTCACAGCGCTAGGGACCCGGGTTCAATTCCCGGCTTGTGTCACTGTCTGTGTGGAGACTGCATGTTGTCCCCGTGTCTACGTGGGTTTCCTCCAAGCGTTCTGGTTTCCTCCCACAGTCCAAAGATGTGCGGGTTAGGTGCATCACTCGAACCAGTCTCCCATCCATTGACTCCGTCTACACTTCCCGCTGCCTTGGAAAAGCAGCCGGCATAATCAAGGACCCCATACACCCCGGACATTCTCTCTTCCACCACCTTCCCTCAGGAAAAAGATACAAAAGTCTGAGGTCACATACCAACCGACTCGAGAACAGCTTCTTCCCAACTGCTGTCAGACTTTTGAATGGACCTACCTTATATTAAGCTGATCTTTCTCTACACCCTAGCTATGACTGTAACACTACATTCTGCACCCTCTCCTTTCCTTCTCTCTGAACGGTATGCTTTGTATAGCACGCAAGAAACGATACTTTTCACTGTATCCCAATACATGTGACAATCAAATCATTGGCTAAATTCTCCCTCAGTGTACCCGAGCAGGCGACGGAGTGTGGCGACTAGGGGATTTTCACAGTAACTTCACTGCAGTGTTAATGTAAGCCTACTTGTGACACTAATAAATAAACTTTAAAAATTTAATGGTGCAGCTACCTACCCCCTCCCCTTCCCACCCATCCCACAAGTTCTGCAGAACACACCCCTGACTCGAGATTGTCTCAGGAGAGATCTACTTGAAGAGGCGCTGGTTTGTGAAGGATGCGCGGAAGGTTAGTGTTTCCCATTGCAGAGTAACCTAGAACTACCCCCTCAAACATTGTGGCTAGACAAAGGGCAGATGCATTTCAGAGCATTGTACTTCATTTTGAGGAAAGGAGATTTGGACAGGCAATGTGGAGAAAGAATAGCAGATAGTTTAGAAGGAAGTAGGAAAGGAAAAGTGCATTAAAAAGCAAAAGATGAGTGAGAGAGCAAGACAAATCCAATGAAGAATCGAGTTTAATGATTGAAAGTGAACATAAATGCAAAATATGACAGCGTTATTTTCAAAATGATGGCAGTAAACACGGCTGCAGTGGAGGAAAGTAATGTACCAATTAAAGCAATCCAGGTGCAGATGCAGCGAGACCTGGACAATATATATATAATCGAAGGCAGAAGTGTGTACTATCCAAGATGCACTGCTGCAATTCACCAAAGATCCTTAGACAGCACCTTCCAAACCCACAACCACTTCCATCTAAAAGGACAAGGGCAGCAGATACCTGGAAACATCACCACCTGCCAGTTCCCCTCCAAGCCACTCACCATCCTGACTTGAAAATAAATTTCCATTCCTTCGGAGTGGTTGGGTCAAAATCCTGGAATTCCCTCCCTAACGGCATTGTGGGTCAACCCACAGTGCATGGATTCCAGAAGGCAGCTCACCACCACCTTCTCAAGGGCAACTAGGGATGGACAATAAATGCTGGCCCAGCCAGCGACACCCATGTCCCACGCATGAGACAAATGGCAATTACCAAGAGAGAATCTAACCATCAGCCCTTGACATTCAATGGCATTACCATCACTGAATCCCCTTTATCAACATCCTGGGAGTAGCAATTTACCAGGAACTAAACTGGACTGACCATATAAATACTGTGGCTGCAAGACCAGGTCCGATGTTGGAAGTCCTGTGGTGAGTAACTCATCCCCTGACTCCCAAAGCCTCTCCATCATCTACAAGGCACAAGTCGGGAGTGGGATGGAATACTCTCCACTTGCCTGGATGGGTGCAGCTCCAAAAACACTCGAAGCTCAACACCATCCAGGACAAAGCAGCCCCGCTTGATTGGCACCACATCTATCACTTTAAACATTCACCCCCTCCACCACCACATACAGTACCAACACTGTACCAGATGCACTGCAGGAACTCACCAAGGCTACTTAGGCAGCACCTTCCAAACCCGTGACCACTACCATCTCTAAGGACAAGTACAGCAGGTACCTGGGAACACCACCACCTGGATGTTCCCTTCCAAGCCACTCACCTTCCTGACCTGGAAATATGTCGGCCATTCCTTCACTGTCGCTGGGTCAAAACCCTGGAACTCCCTCCCTAACAGCAATTAGGCGGCAATAAATACTGGCCCAGCCAGCAAGCGTCCACAGCCCATGAATTAATAAAAATAAATTGAGAACTTCATTTCTTAGAAATTTCATTTCAACTGTAGAAACGTTGTGCAAAAGTTGGCAGAACTCAGTGATGTACCAGAGCCTATGTATCAGAGACGTTGATTATTGAAAGGGAAGTAGCAGAGTTTCTGATCACCTTTTTTAAGAATTCCCTACACAGGGACCTAGAAAATAGTCATGTAAACCTGCATTCTTCTAAAATGTGCGCAGAGCGTAACCCAGGTAATTATAGATCAGATAGTCTAATATCAGTTGTAGCTGTGATAAAATGCCTAAACATTTAGAATTTAGGTTTATTCAGATAGCCAGTGCAGATTTGTTTAAAAGTTTAAAGTTAGTTTTTGGTCACACGTAAGCTTACATTAACGCTGCAAAGAAGTTATTGTGAAAATCCCCTAGTTGCCACACACCAGCGCCTGTTCGGGCCAATACACCTAACCAGCACATCTTTCAGTCTGTGGGAGGAAACCGGAGCACCTGGAGGAAACCCACACAGACACAGGGAGAATGTGCAAACTTCACACAGACAGCGACCCAAGCCGGGAATTGAACCCGGGTCCCTGACGCTATGAGGCAGCAGTGCTAACCACTGTGCCACCGTGCGCCCACAAGTCTGATTATCAGGTTTCTAAGCTATCAATAAAGGGCATGGAGTGTAAATATTTCCAGAAGGTATTTATGAAACGGCTACTCAAAGACTGAAGCTTCAAGAACATCCAATAGAGAATGTAGCAGATTGGATAGAAAGTCAGCTGAAGGACAACAACAGAGAATTGGGGTTTGCACCAATGGTGTCCCTTTTGATCCCCAAGCTGAGTTCCAAGCTCTCATCCCTTTCAGTTATGATTTCCACCTAGTTCCAAATCATAGATCGCCTCACTCTGCCCCTGCTCAAACACAGCTTTTACTAAAACCCGTACCTGTTACTCCAGACTCAGTATGGATGGTCTTAACTGAAGATGAGTCATGGGGCAGTGCAGATAGAAACCATCCAGTGTGCAGTCCCATCCTGTGAAGGCTCTCACTTGTTCGGATAATCAGAGACCTCCCAGCACCCATGAATTGCATCAGGGACACCGTAATTCAGCTAATATAATGAACAGTGCTCTCCCTCAATTAGTATCAGGATTGCAACTCCCCTCTGCAGTACCTATGCATGCTGTGTCCATTATTCTCTGCTGTGCTAACTTGCAAAAGGAATATGATGAGCTTTCCCCTGACTGAAGTTATTGCGGGATATGAGAAATTTTGGAAACATTATCCTCTAGTCGAATAAGTAGACTGCTTTTTGTTCAGAGGACTGTATTGGACATTGTCACAGGGCAGAAAATAATAAGCAAAAGGAGTAAAAATGATGCAAAGGAGAAAGGATTTTCACTCGGAGGGTGGTTAGAATCTGGAGTGAACTTCCTGACAGGTTATCGGCAGCAATTGTTCTAATCTGCTTCTCCTTAGCTAGCAGAGATTGTGATGCCTTAGAGTTGCTGCCCAGAACAGAAGATGAGGAGGGAGTAGGTGGAATCTGTGGGCAGTTATGGAACAGTTCAAATGCCAAGGTTTTTGGGAATTTCTTGAAACCTTAAGTGCAGCAGATTAAAAAAAAACAACAACAGTTTACATCCATATAATGTCCTAAACACCAGAGAAACATCCCAAGTTAGTTCATAAAAGGGTAATAAGACAAACTGGGACTGGGAGCTAGAAGTGAAACCGGAGAGAAGTGACCGGAAGCTTGTGTTGTGAAGTTGGAGTTTGTAAAATTATCTGTCGTTAAGGCGATGTGTTTTTTTCTGTACTTGAGAGTTTAAAAAAAATGAAAATTGCAGGTGCGTATTGAGTACACAGACTGAAACATTGTATTGCGAGGGAAGGCAGAATCGTTGCCAAGACAACAGACTGTTTTTGAATTTTGCCCAATCAGTTTAAACTAGGCACTTGGCTAACAGCAGCCTATTAGATTTAAATTTAATGTTTGGGTAACCTGAGAACCAATCCTATTGTGGGGATGTCAGTATGTCATCAGGAGTATAAGCGATAGCAACTACTCTTTGCTATAGCAGAAAGCCAGAGGTTCCAGACAGATAGTAAAGCAGACAGAGGTTCCAGACAGATAGTAAAGCAGACAGAGGTTCCAGACAGATAGTAAAGCAGACAGAGGTTCCAGACACACAAAATCAGCAATGAAGACAGAAGATTCTGGAAGATAAAACCTGGTTGTATTTTGAGAGTGACTAAAAAAAATTTTTTCTGTTACAAAGTGGGAATTGCATTTATCTAAACAGAATCCATTAGAATCGTGTTTTATTTGGTTTGTTAATAGTTTAGTTAACTTGTTCACTGCTAGTTAGATAAATAGTGTTATTTGTTGATTTTACAGGGAGAATCAGGGAGTTATTTTGATTTAACCACAAAGTTGCTGACGAGCCGATCGTACTATTTCTCTCACACACTCTAACAGATTGAGGTGAGGGACTCCTCTTTGAGTGGTTAGGTGTTAGTTCTCAGAGAAGATCAACCCCCGCTTCACAACACTTGATTAAAGCAATGGGATTTTAAACAGTGTTGGACAGGGAGAGAGTGGTGAGAAACTGAAAGGTTTAGAAAGACTGTTCCATGATGTTTTAATTACTCTGAATTTGTGTTTCATCTGCACATTTATTCATATTTGGTCAACTTTGGGAAAAATAAATGCTGGTTTTAACATTACATCATCGACAGTTGTGTCAATCCTAAAGACATGTTGATCACCAAGTAACAGGCCGGCGAGCTCTCACAATTCCCCACGGGGAACAACAAACAACAAACAAACCACACAAACTTGATGCAACTCATTTTGAAATATTTGTGCTTTTCAGCCTGGGAACAGTCAGAGAGGTGACAGGGTGAACTCAAATCACACGAGTAGGACAAAGAATCCTCAATGCAAATGAGAAGAATCATCAGTGTCAGGAAATTCTTCCTTGCACGACATCTGGAATAGACTTCCAATAGTGGAAGCGAAAGCCTTGAGATTACTTCAATAACTGGATGCTATACAGAGTTGGTAACATCAGAACAAGATTAGCCCACTTAATCCCCTCGAACCTGTTCCCTGAGATCTAACTCAGTACACCCGCCTTTGCTCTGTATCCCCTAATACCTTTGGTTAATAAATCTATTCATGTCAATAATTGCCATTTGCAGGAGAATTCCAAACTTCCATTGCCCTTTGTGTAGAGATCTGTTTTCTAACTTGACTCCTTCACTGAGATCTCTGGATGGATGAATTAAGACAGAGTGAATTACCTCCCTCATATGTAATTATCTGGTGAAGTAAGTGATATTCCCAGGTTCCTATATCTGGAACACCACATTCCTATACACGGTGTAGAAAATTGGTCTTGAATAATGCAACAAAAGCTATGGGTAACCTGTGTTAGCGCCAGATTTAAATTCCATTTTGGAATTCTGATTGGCGGCTTTTATGGAACCTCTTTTTCCCATAAAATAATTGCAAAAGACCAGGTCCAGGCTTTTGATTATCCTCATCAAATATCCCCTCAGTGTCAAGATAACTCGTTGGAGTTTAGAAGAATGAGAGACAACCTTTTTGAGGCATATCGGATTCTCAGTGGGATTGACAGGGTCGATGCTGAGAGGTTGTTTCCCCTCGAGGAAGAATCCAGGACCAGAGAGCATCATCTCAGAGTAAGGAGTCGTCCATTTAGAACAGAAGTGAGGTGGACTTTGGGAGTGAATCAATGGAATTCTTTACCGCAGAGGGCTGTAGAGGCTGGGTCGTTAAGTATGTTCAAGACTGTGATGGATCTTTAATCAGTAAGGGAATCGAGGGTTATGGGGATAAGACGGTAAGTGGGGTTGAGGATTATCACATCAGATCAGTCACGATTACATTGAATGGTGGAGCAGACTCGATGGGCCGAATGGCCTACTTCTGCTCCTATGCCTTATGGTCTAACTCCTCTGTTAAAAGACCTGGGGACATGTTACTATGTCAAAGGTGATATCTGAATGTTGGTGGCACAGTGGTTAGCACTGCTGCCTCACAGTGCCAGGGACCCAGGTTTGATTCCTGGCTTGGGTCACACTGTCTGTGTGGAGTTTGCACATTCTCCCGGTGTCTGTGTGGGTTTCCTCCGGGTGCTCCGGTTTCCTCCACAGTCCGAAAGACGTGCTGGTTAGTGTGCATTGGCCATGCTAAATTCTCCCGCAGTGTACCTGAACAGGTGCCGGAGTGTGGCGACTAGGGGATTTTCACAGTAACTTCATTGCAGTGTAAATGTAAGCCTACTTGTGACACTAATAAATAAACTTTAAAAACTTTAAAGTTACTAATACAAAGTCAAGAAGAATCACTGAAAGAGACCTAAATGAATGTAAAGGTTCAGTAATGCACCAACAGAGTTTCTGAATGTTCTTGTTTCTGCTTATGGTTAAAAATCAAACGCCAGAGAAAGGAAGCAGAAAAATAGATCAGCAATTTTTTTTGTAATGATTTGGTTAAAATGATGGCGAGACTGCTTCTTCAAAAGGGAACTCGTGGCGAGACATTCTCCATTTGGAAACCTCCTGTCATAAAGGTACTTGTCCTCTGGGCTGAGAACGAACTTGTCTGATTCGAACCAAAGCATTGAAGCTCAAAGGGAATGTAGCCACACGATTGTAGTCAGCAAGTTGTGTTTTATTAGTCTGCAGTGCCGACAATATGTTGTCTTGTTTGGTTAGTTTCCATTCTGTTTAAGAAAATAATGTAGACTTTACAAAGAGGGATGCAGCTGGAGCTAGTTATGTAATCACCTGCTAACTGAAGGCTCCCCCATGCTGAGCATGGGCTGTCTACATATTTGAATCCATTCACCCCTTCCCCGCACAGTGTTGAGAAAGATATTAAGGACAATGATTCTGTACTAAGCAGTTCGAAGCATGGGCCACATATGTATCTGCCCAATCACTTCAGAGATGTTGCAGGATTCAGACTGTGATTCCCGCCAACAAGACTTTTCTACAATGTTTTGATTTGATTTGATTTATTATTGGTACTGGTACAGTGAAAAGTATTGTTTCTTGCACGCTATACAGACAAGCATACCATTCATAGAGAAGGAAAGGAGAGAGTGCAGAATGTAGTGTTACAGTCATAGCTAGGGTGTAGAGAAAGATCAACTTAATGCGAGGTAGGGTCCATACAAAAGTCTGACGGCAGCAGGGAAGAAGCTGTTCTTGAGTCGGTTGGTACGTGTCCTCAGACCTTTGTATCTTTTTCCCAACGGAAGAAGGTAGAAGAGAGAATGTCCGGGGTGAGTGGAGTCCTTGATTATGCTGGCTGTTTTTCCGAGGCAGCGGAAGTGTAGACAGAGTCAATGGTTGGGAGGCTGGTTTGCGTGATGGATTGGGCTACATTCATGACCTTATGCCATGATCTCGCTCTGGAGGAATAGAGAGAGTAGGAAAGAACTCAAACGGGGAGTTAGAAGGGCAAAAAGAGGTCATGAAATGTTCTTGGCAGATAGGATTAAGGAGAATCCTAAGGCATTTTATTCATATGTTAGGAACAAAAGAGTTGTCAGGGAAAAAGTCGGACCTCTCGGGGACAAAGGAGGGGAATTATTCTTAGAACCCAAGGGAATAGGGGAGATCCTAAATGAATACTTTGCATCGGTATTCACAAAGGAGAGGGACTTGTTGACTGGGCGTGTCTCAGAGGGAGGTGTTGACCCGTTAGAGAGAATCTCCATTACAAGGGAGGAAGTGTTAGGTTTTTTAGGTAACATTAAAACTGACAGATCCCCAGGGCCTGATGGCATCTATCCTAGACTGCTCAGGGAGACAAGAGATGTAATTGCTGGGCCTCTGACGGAAATCTTTGTCTCTTCATTGGACACAGGTGAGGTTCCTGAGGATTGGAGGATAGCGAATGTGGTACCATTATTTAAGAAGGGTAGCAGGGATAACCCGGGTAATTATAAGCCAGTGAGCTTGACGTCCGTGGTAGGGAGGTTGTTGGAGAGGATTCTTAGAGACAGGATGTATGCGCATTTACAACGGAACAATCTCATTAGTGACAGACAGCATAGTTTTGTAAGAGGGAGGTCGTGCCTTACAAATTTGGTGGAGTTTTTTGAGGAAGTGACAAAAACGGTTGACGAAGGAAGGGCCGTGGATGTCGTCTATATGGATTTCAGTAAGGCATTTGACAAAGTCCCTCATGGCAGGTTGGTTAAGAAGGTTAAGGCTCATGGGATACAAGGAGAGGTGGCTAGATGGGTAGAAAACTGGCTTGGCCACAGGAGACAGAGGGTAGCAGTCGAAGGGTCTTTTTCTGGCTGGAGGTCTGTGACCAGTGGTGTTCCGCAGGGCTCTGTACTGGGACCTCTGCTATTTGTGATATATATAAATGATTTGGAAGAAGGTGTAACTGGTGTTATCAGCAAGTTTGCGGATGACACGAAGATAGCTGGACTTGCGGATAGCGATGAACATTGTCGGACAATACAGCAGGATATAGATAGGCTGGAAAATTGGGCGGAGAAATGGCAGATGGAATTTAATCCAGATAAATGCAAAGTGATGCATTTTGGAAGAACTCATGTAGGGGGGAGTTATACAATAAATGGCAGAGCCATCAAGAGTATAGAAACACAGAGGGACCTCGGTGTGCAAGTCCACAAATCCTTGAAGGTGGCAGCACAGGTGGAGAAGGTAGTGAAGAAGGCATATGGTATGCTTGCCTTTATAGGACGGGGTATAGAGTATAAAAGCTGGAGTCTGATGTTGCAGCTGTATAGAACTCTGGTTAGGCCACATTTGGAGTACTGCGTCCAGTTCTGGTTGCCGCACTACCAGAAGGACGTGGAGGCTTTAGAGAGAGTGCAGAGAAGGTTTACCAGGATGTTGCCTGGTATGGAGGGTCTTAACTATGAGGAGAGATTGGGTAAACTGGGCTTGTTCTCCCTGGAAAGACGGAGACTGAGGGGAGACCTAATAGAGGTGTACAAAATTATGAAGGGTATGGATAGGGTGAACGGTGGGAAGCTTCCTCCCAGGTCGGAGGTGACTATCACGGGGGGTCATGGGCTCAAGGTGAGAGGGGTGAGGTATAACTCAGATATCAGAGGGACGTTTTTTACACAGAGTGATGGGGTCCTGGAATGCGCTGCCAAGTAGGGTGGTGGAGGCAGACACGCTGGCATCGTTTAAGACTTACCTGGATGGTCACATGGGCAGTCTGGGAATGGAGGGATACAAACGAATGGTCTCGTTGGACCAATGAGCAGCACAGGCTTGGAGGGCCGAAGAGCCTGTTTCCTGTGCTGTACTGTTCTTTGTTCGCTGAATGACAAAAGAGGCCTCTTCCTGTTCTGACATTCCTGCCCGAGGGTGACCCTCCCTTAAGCCCTCCTGTGATTGGTATCTTCATGAACCAGTGTCCAACTCCATGCCCTTGGTCCATTGCTATGATCTTAAGCCCATTCTGGTGTGAGGAAACACACAAGTATATAGCACCATTACCTTTCAATGGCTCACCATTTCCCTGTGGAGATGGTAGTGTTCAATTGTTCAATCAATCTGTGTTTGATTGAGAATTTGGTAATTGATTGATTGATCACTTGATTGGTTAAGTCTTGAGTGTGGATTCACAGCAAAGAAAGCAGACACCACAGAAGCTGCTGGAAGCTGAGCTGTAAGAAGGAGTTCAGACATTTTGTCTCTAAATCTTGTAAATAAACCTGTTGAACACTTAACAACTGATATCATCTCTGCATTGTTCCAGGATATATAAAACCGAGTAGAGAGATGTCCGTGCTGCAAAATGTCTAAACATTCATGACTAATGGATGACAGATTGGCGCAGATGAAGAGTTAAACTGCCTCTGTACTGAGTTGCCAGTGTTGTGGGAAATTTACCACCGGAGTCAGACTTGGAGGTTTCAACAATACAGTTTTATTTTGGATACGAAGCTTCGGGAAGAAAGCACTGGTACTCTGCAGCACTTGGCAGCTACCTTCTCAATCATACAATAGCAGTTGATCATTATTATACCTTTCAGACAATAGGTAGTCCAGACATTAGCCATTTAACACATCATTATAGTTGAGTAGACAGATCATGGTGATCGATAGTTAACACATCGTTACTATCAGACAGGTACAGACATGGACAGTTAACATAGCATTGTTCATAGAATGAATACATTTCCTCTATCAATGACTGGTTTTGATCTATACATTCGGTGATTGGTTTTTGTTGTATTTATGTTCCCATCTCAGGCTGATCTTGTTATCAGTCTTTATTGTTCTGGGTCTGCCCTTATCTTTAAAGTGTCTCTTGCTCTTTCGGTTACTGCATGTTTTAACTTTAAGTGACTGTCTGTGCTAAAAGCCAGTGCCTGTTTAATGTCCCTTCCCAGGCAACCATTTCTTTATTTTCCCCACTTCATTCCCCTCTTTTGGTCAGGATTATGATTTTAATAATCCCCAGACCAACAGCTGTGTCTTCACATGTAGAGGTCTGTCTTTTCTTCTTTGCTTCTTCTGGCAGCTTCAGGGATTTCCATCATGGGTTCTTCCTCGATGGTTACACTGGCTCCTGGCACAATTCGTGTCACCGTTATTTTACAACGGACATTAAGGCATCCAACAATTAGACAACAGACAATTACAATTGAAATGAGTATGACCAGTCCATGTAATAAATAAGATCCCCAGGATCCACCCACTAGCCATTCCAGCCAGCTACTTCCTTTCTTGGGTCCCTGTCTGAAGTCATCAAGTTGTTCTCTGATATTAATGACTTGGGTAATGTTATAGGATTCGTCTGTGACATGGGTTATGCATTTGTTGCCTATGATTGTACACACTCCCCCTTGTTGTGCTAACTGGTAGTCCACTGCATATCATGTTTGTTGTGCATATAATCTCAGTTCAGCCATTTCTTGGTTAACAGCCTCCAGTGCTTTTGAAGTGCTGTTTCCCAGGACTGTTAGTCCACAAACAATATGATTCCTATTCTTTGCACTAATTACTCCTGCTGCCCCCCCCCCCACAAAAGAGATGGGGTTCCAAGGAACCCGTATCCCAGTGATGATCCCATTGTGCCTGGGGCTTCCCAATCAGCGCAGAATTCTTTGCTGATAACGCGAGTTACTATTCTCCTCCGGATATGCCCCTTCTGAGGGCATGGAACAGTGAGTGGTCCTATTGTTCCTACTGCAAAAAGGTTTGGGTGGTTTGGTCTTTCTGTCGTGTAAGTACCATTGAAGAGGAACACATATCCCTTCTTAGCCCGGTAGCATTTAGTGTCTTGATTATGAGTTTGTTTATATTGCCAATTGCTCGGTTTACTTGACTCCCCGTTTGATCCCACCACCTGGTAAGTATCAAATGGGTATGTCCATTTGGCTGAGCTTACGTGAGTTCCATTGCATTGTCCACAAATAAGCTGTCTTCCCGCGGTTACATTCAGGCATTTCTGTTCATCACAAGTGCAAGTAAACTGTCCCTTATTAACCCGACAATGTTGACGGACACACTGCGTCTGTACGCAGAAATCATTCTTGGGGACCAAGGCATAGGCACATCCCCATCGCTGCCCCGTAAAACAAAGCTTGCAGTATCTGAACAAAGTCTTCCTCCCACCTGTTGGAGCCCCTGCACCCAGGATCTGTGGGGTTTACAAGTCCCACACATCTCCCCTGTATACCTCTTTTATATTTGCCAATTTGTCCCTTACAGGGTGCATCTGATGTATCTACAGTATATAAGTCATGAGGGGTCCACCCAGGGGTGGCTACAAATAGGGCTTCTACCGATTGTGCTAACGGGTAACATACAGTTCGATTCCCGTGTAAGTGTATATGAGCTTTGTAAAATAGGTTATCCTCCAATCCAGTCAAATTTACAGTCGCGACAATGCAAAGTAGTACAGTTACATACACGATTACATACATATCTGCAACGAGCAAGTATCAATTCTAATACTATAAGTTATACAGTTTTTAAAAGTTATACTGTCAACCCGAACGCGCCAGTTGCTCTTGCTTGCAGTCTTCGCCTGTGTTGAGGAAAGCAATCTGGTCAATCCATTCATTTCTTTGTGTAATTTCAGCTGGGTCCAATATTTCCAGACACCTTTCCCTCTTATGTCTATACAGGCACAGGTGTCTCCACTAACTATAACTTCATATGGCCCATTCCATTTTGGTGCAAACCCTGGTTTGTCAGGTAATGTTTTTACTAGGATGCAACTTCCCGCTGTTGGGACGTCAGGGAGCATTTCAAGCTCTCTGTGTGTCTCTTTTTTCTTGATTGTCTTTTATCAATTTGCGCATCCCTTTTAGTTGGGCGCTTAGTTCCAAAACATATCTCCTGATTTTATCTTTTAGTGGACCCACATCGGTCGCACCTGTTATGATGCTTTCTGGTAATTGCATCGCCCTTCCTGTCATTGGTTCATAAGGGGTTAATCCGGTTGTCCGGTTTGTGGTAGCTCTTAATCTCATTAGTATAGTGGGCAATACCTCTGTCCACATTTTTCCCGATGTTTGTATGGCTTTAGCCAGTGCATTCTTAAGTGTTCTGTTCATACGCTCCACCATTCCAGAACTCTGTGGGTGGTCGGGGATGTGGAACTTTTGTTTTATCCCCATCAATTGGCATACTGTTTTTACCACCTTTCCAGTGAAGTGCGTCCCTTGGTCCGAATCGATTTGTAGGGGTACCCCCCATCTAGGGATTACCTCTTCTGCCAATATTCTAGCCACCATGGTAGCAGTACAATTTGTAGTAGGGAGTGCTTCTACCCACCTGGTTAACTGGTCTATAATAACCAGACAAGAGGTTTTGCCGTGGGATTGTGGTAGTGGCCGTGTGAAATCTATTTGCAGATGTTCCCAGGGTCCCTTTGGTCTCGGCTGATGTCCCATCTTAATTTTTATGGGTCGACCAGGGTTGTGTTGCGCGCACGTCACGCATCGGTGACAATTTTGGGCTTTGTCTCTTCCCATTCCTCTCCACCACCATTCCATTCCTATGCTAGTTATCATGGCCTCTCTACCCGCGTGTGAGAGTCCATGGTGTAGTTCCAATCGGGTGTTTTGTCTGCGCTCTGGTGCTATCACCTTATCTTCCCGTCTCCAAATGTTATCAGTCCCTTTGACCGCTCCCTGTGCTTCCCACTTCTCCTTTTCCTCTTTTGAGGTATCCTCATGTAAATCCCGAATATCTATTTCGTCTCCTGTCTGTTCTGTTGCTGCTATTGGCAGCTCGCCAATTGTGTCCTGTCCTAAGACTAACTGTGCTGCTCTATCTGCGGCTTGGTTCCCTTTGAAATGTAACCAGTCTGGGTTATCTATTCCTGGTTCTTTCTGATGCGCTTTAATTTTGATTACTGCGGCTTCTCGAGGTTTCTCGCTAGCTCTCAACAATGCCTCAATTCTTAAAAACATAGAAAAACTACAGCACAAAACAGGCCCTTCGGCCCCACAAGTTGTGCCGAACATATCCCTACCTTTTAGGCCTACCTATAACCCTCCATCCTATTAAGTCCCATGTACTCATCCAGGAGTCTCTTAAAAGACTCTATTGAGTTCGCCTCCACCACCACTGACGGCAGCCGATTCCACTCGCCCACCACCCTCTGTGTGAAAAACTTCCCCCTAACATTTCCCCTGTACCTACCCCCCAGCACCTTAAACCTGTGTCCTCTCGTAGCAGCCATTTTCACCCTGGGAAAAAGCCTCTGAGAGTCCACCCGATCTATGCCTCTCAACATCTTATATACCTTATATACTCCTCTCATCCTACGTCTCTCCAAGGAGAAAAGACCGAGCTCCCTCAGCCTATCCTCATAAGGCATGCCACTCAATCCAGGCAACATCCTTGTAAATCTCCTCTGCACCCTTTCAATCTTTTCCACATCCTTCCTGTAATGAGGCGACCAGAACTGAGCACAGTACTCCAAGTGGGGTCTGACGAGGGTCTTGTATAGCTGCTTTGTTGGTGTTTGATAGGAGTTCCTTCCGTGGTTATGAACCCTCTTCTACCCTATGCTGTCATACAGTCATGTATGACTCCGAACGCATATCGACTATCTGTATAGATGTTTACCATTTTGCCTTCAGATAACTCTAGTGCCTGTGTGAGTGCCACTAGTTCTGCCACTTGCGCGGATAGACCTCTGTCAATCCTTCCTGACCTTACTGTCTCTAATTTGTCATTTACTACTGCCCACCCTGTCCGGGGTGATCCTTCCATATTCTTGCGTGAACCATCTACAAAAAGGGTCTCCTCAGCTGTTGTTAAAGGTACATCCTTTATCCTACCCTCTTCTACGTCCATATCTATATCCCCACAATTGTGTGGCTCTCCTGTGTCTAAGATCCCTTCTGTTGGGTTATTTCCTGTGTCCCTTATTATTATTATGGATTTGCTTGGAGATAGGAGGACAGCTTCCCATTTAGCCCTTCTCATGTTTGAGACTGACCTTAGTTTTCCCGTGTTCAGCATTTCCACCAAGGTGTGTTTGGTGTGAAGGATTATATTCCCTGTCATTATTACTGGCTCGCTAACCTTTACAGCCCAAGCAGCGCAATCCAAGGCGGCTTTGCACCTTGGCAGTCCGGTGACTACCGGCCCTTCTGAGGTGGAATAATACCCTATGGGTCTCTTTCTGTCATCATGGTCCTGTGTTACCGCTGCGGAATAGAACCCTCCCTCATTGCTACAATGGATATGGAAGTCCTTATTAGAATCTGGTAATCCTAGTCCAGGGGCTGATATCAGTTCTGTTTTTAGTTTGTTGTAAGCCTCTTCCTGCTCAGGTCCCCATTCTACGGGATCTAAAGCTGGTTTTCCCCCTTTGACTAGTCTTTGTATGGGTTCTGCCAATTTTGCGAACCCTGGGATGAAACTCCGGCGATAGTTGAATAGTCCCAGCACCTTTCTGACCCCTCTTACGGTGACTGGTCACGGCATTTGTTGTATTGCCTTCTTTAGGTCTGTTGGCATTTCTTTAAGCCCTTGGAGTATAAGGTGTCCTAGGTATAGGACCTGTGTTTTCCCGATTTGTGCCTTTTTGGGGCTCACCTTTAACCCTACATATTGTAGGATCATGCTACTCTCTGGCAGTTCTACTCTGTTCAGAATGTCACTCATTACTCGATGGAAGTAGCAGGGTTGTTGTGGAATCCCTGTGGTAGGCGAGTCCGAGTGTACTGTTTGTCTCCCACTGTAAATGCAAATTTGTCTTGGGATTCGGGATACAAGGTACAGACCAGAATCCATTGGCTATGTCCAATACTGTGAATATTTTGTGCTCCTGTGACAGTCCATTCAGGATTGTCGAGGGGCTTGCTACAATGGGGTGCAACTTGGACGTGACTTTATTGAGTCCGGTGTAATCTATCGTGAGCCTATAGCTTCCGTCAGGCTTGCTCACTGGCCATGTTGGGGAGTTAGTGGTGCTTGTGGTTTCTCTCAGAATCCCTCTTTCCACTAACCCTTTAACCATCTCCACTACAGCTTTCTCTGCCTCTGGTTTTATTGGGTATTGTCGGTGTGGCTTATGCTCCGGTCCAGGTACCTTTATTGGGTCCGTTTTAGTTAAGCCGGTATCTAACTTTGTTTTAGCCCATACTCCGGGGACGGAGGCACAGATGGCTCCGAACCCCCCTGTCTCTCATTCCCAATTTCTGGTGGTGACAGTGGCCACCTTAATAGTTTCGAGGTGACTTGTGAGTTTCCCTACTCTAGTTTTCCGACTGTCCTGTCTTGGCCAGATTAATTCTCCCTTTCCGCAGTCTATCAGAATCTCATATTCTTTCATCAAATCATTTCCCATTATTGTACCCTCGTTATTTCTACACACATAAAACCTCATTGGTATATACAGATTATTTATCTCTACTAATGTGGTCTCACTCAGGTAGGCAGGTGTTTTGTTCCCTCCTATCCCGGTCAGGTAAATCATTTTATTTGTAGTGGGTAAGGGTAGGTCGGTGACAGATATGGACACTCCTGTGTCCATTAGCATCTCACATTGCCTGCCCCCTACTAGTGCAGACACATAAATCCTTTCCTCCTTCTTACCCTTGTGAATGGGGGCTGCAGACCGTCAATCTTGCTGACCTCGGAGGTTCCTTGGTTCTTCCGGTTCTGTTGTGGTCATGGATCAGGTCGGGGGTCTCCCATGTTTATCCCAACACACTGCTTCTGTGTGTCCATGTTTATTACAGTGGCTACGATGTCTCCCACTGCTCCCAAATCTGTTTCCTTTCCGTGGGGCCCCGCAATCTCTCGCAAAGTGCCCTTGTCGGCCACAATTGTGACAAGTCAGTTTGGACTTGGTTCCGTTCCCGCTACTGTAAGCGGCTACTCTTTCTAGCCTTGTTCTTGTCTGGGATTTCTCCTCTCCGCCTCCCGGTACGCCACTAGCCCATTCTACCAACTCATCGTAATCTTGGGACGTAATCGCTCCCATTTTTAGGATGGTTTGGTGAGCACTAGAGAGCCCATCCTTAAAACCTGGATGAACCCTCGATCCCCACGACCTGGGTTTCCTTGCCCTGAGCACTCTTGATATACTTGGATCAACCGTTCCCTGTATTCAGAAACTCCTTCCCCTTTTAACTGTTTGGTTGTGGTCATTCTGCTCCAGTTAGTGGGAGCATTCCCTAATACCCTCTGAATTTCTGTCTTAAACTGGGCGAAGGGTGCCTGTTGGGCATCTATCTCCGATGTTAGGGCGACTACATGTGTCCACCGTCCCCCATTATAATCCTGTGCTGGAGGAGCGGCGGGTCCACCTGCTACCTGCCTCCACTTATCCGCTGGACAGGCGGCCCTGACCAGCTGGTGTACGTCTCTCAGGTGTAATTGGTGTCCTACCCAGATTGTGTCTAATTCTTCCCAGAATTTAGTGTTTGCGCTTCTAGGTTGTAATTTACCCAGGGAAGCCATTATCTGCTGCCTCTCACCTGGGGTGAATGGTTTATAATTCGCTTTTGGCTGCGCATCTGTTCCCCCTAGAGTTACTGGTGCTCAGTTGTGTTCTAGCGCTTCTCACTCCTCTGGAGGAGCGGTTAAGTGCCTCCAGCTCTGACTAACTTCCTGCAGCATTTTGGTTACTGCATGTTTTAACTTTAAGTGACTGTCTGTGCTAAAAGCCAGTGCCTGTTTAATGTCCCGTCCCAGGCAACCATTTCTTTATTTTCCCCACTTCACCAGATATAGAGTAAATCTGATTGGGTGTCATTTACCCATCTCCAAACTCAGTCAAGAATGTTCTTTTGATTTGATTTATTCTTGTCACATGTATTAGCCTACAGTGAGAAGTATTGTTTCTTGCACGCTGTACAGACAAAACATACCGTTCATAGAGAAGGAAAGGAGAGAGTGCAGAATGTTGTGTTACAGTCATAGCTACGGTGTAGAGAAAGATCAACTTAATGCGAGGTAGGTTCGTTCAAAAGTCTGACAGCAGCAGGGAAGAAGCTGTTCTTGTGTCGGTTGGTACGTGATCTGACTATTGTATCTTTTTCCCGACAGAAGAAGGTGGAAGAGAGAATGTCCGGGGTGAGTGGGGTCCTTAATTATGCTGGCTGCTTTTCCGAGGCAGCGGGAAGCATAGACAGAGTCAATGGATGGGAGGCTGGTTTGCGTGACGGATTGGGCTACATTCACAACCTTTTGTAGTTCCTTGCGGTCTTGGGCAGAGCAGGAGCCATACCAAGCTGTGATACATCCAGAAAGAATGCTTTCTATGGTGCATCTGTAAAAGTTGGTGAGAGTCGTAGCTGACATGCCAAATTTCCAAGAATGTTCTGTAAACCAGTGTTACAGTCTCATTTATCGCACAAGGCAAATTGGATTGTCGCAGTCCTCGGGTTGGTCAATTCCGAGACAGACAGGCCAGAATAATGGCCAGTTTTATATTGTTGCCCATACATAACCAATGGCAAGCAAACAAATGTCCATCACTGCCTGGTCCCCAACCCAACCCAGATCAGGTCCGGTGTCGATTTGAACCCAACCCTTTGAAGTGAAAGGTCGTCGAGGAGGTTCCTTCGAGCTGCTCTCGGTGCAGTCTTTTGTAACTGTGGCCAGGGTGAAGAATTAATTTTTACAATAGGGTAACAGGAACAGTTCAAAGGCAGTTCTGTTTGGATGGAGTAAATGTCGAAAAAATGTTATTTTCGGGCATTGCTAGAGGAGATAGAAAAATTCTTTGGAAAATAAATAGATTTTGAATCATTTTCAAAAGACCAGGGGGAAGGAGGGAGATTGAAATAATGTTTTTCAATCCGTTGTCAGGATTGGGAGTTTGACCAGAAATAATCAAGTTGGATGTGTGTTTAAGGATGAGGATGTTGCAGGTTTACCAACAGAAAGCAGGATGTGAGATAAAGCACGACTGCTCTTCCTAGGAGACAGCATGATGGGTCGAATGGCCTTGTGCTGTGCTCTAAGATTCTATGATTCAATGAAGTGGTAACTTGGCTTCCCAAACACCATGTCGTTTGAATGAATCGGGGTGATGTCCGCTTTCCATTGGGTGACTATTACATAGAACAGTGCAGCACAGGGACAGGCCCTTTGGCCCACAATGTTGTCCCGAACATGACGTCAAATTAAACTAATCCCTTCTGCCTGGTCCATATCCTTCTGCTCCTTGCATATTCATCTGCTTACCTAAAAGTCCTTTAAATTCCCCTATCGTATCCGCCTCCTCCACCATCCTGCCTACAGCACGTTCCATACCACCGCCCACTCTGTGTAGAAAAAAAACTTGCCCCTCACATCTCCTTTTGAAATTTCCCCCCTCACCCTAAGTGCATGCAGGTCAACTCTGGGAAAAAGATTCTGACTGTTTACCCTATCAATGCCTCTCATAATTTTATAGACTTCTATCAGGTCTCCCCTCCGCCGCTCCAGAGAAAACAACTCTAGTTTTTCCAGCCTCTCCTTATAGTTGATAACCTCTAATCCAGGCAGCATCCTGGTAAATCTCTTCTGCACCCTCTCCAAAGCCTCCACATCCTTCCTGTAATGTGGAGACCAGAATTGAACGCAATACTCTTTAAGTGCGGCCTAACCAAAGTTTTATAAAGTTGCAACAGGCCACCCTGACTCTTGTACTCAATGCACCCACTCTGTGCATTGACAATAAACGTTTCACTTGCTGTGGTTGACTGTCATTGTAACAATCGCACCAAGGGTACGAGGACCATCAGAGTTTATACTGAACAGACCCAAACTCTCAGAACTAAACAAGTCAGCCTTTGAGCTCCCCACTACATTGTTACACATTAATGCAATGAAATAATTAGAAATCAGCTTTCTCCTCTCTGATTTCAGACTCTGGATATAAACTGTTCAAGTTTAGAGAATATGAAACAATCTGAAACTCCAAGTGGGATTAATTCATTGCAATAGCTTCCAGACATGTTGCTAGCTTATGGTGTAACATATATTTTTCAGTAAATCTAACATTTCATTCCAAGAGCGCAGGCCGTTGAAAGGCTCCAGCTGCTGCTTTACAGGTGTCTCCATCAATATAGAACACAAAAGCAAAAGAATTAGGAGGAGGCCATTCGGCCCCTCAAGCCTGCTCCGCCATTCAATAAGATGATGGCTGATCCAATCGTGGCCTCAGCTCCACTTTCCTCTCTCTCTCCTCCAGCTCCCCCTCTGCTGTCTGGGGATTGGTTCAGATTTTGGGGTTGTCAGGTTGGCAGCGGTGCTGTGTAACTTGACAATGTAGAGGAGCCACTTTCCCTCTGGTACTTTTCACACACACACACACACACACACACACACACGTGTGCACTCACACACACGTGTGCACTCACACACACGTGTGCACTCACACACACACACGTGTGCACTCACACACACACACGTGTGCACTCACACACACACACGTGTGCACTCACACACACAGACAACCCCCCTGTACTTGCCTCTAGACTGAACTCCCAGACAACACCTGTAAGCTGCAGCTCGCAAAAGGGGCACAGGTTGAAAGGTTGGGTTATGTTACCAATTTCCACACAGCTGGATCTGTCTGTTCATTGGCATAGCTTATTATTTCACCAGGAAATTGTACCATTCAGACATGAGTTTAATTTAGTGATATTAAACCCACTCTCTCACACACTCACTTACACATTCTCCATTCACACACACACACACACGCTCACACACACACACTCACTCTCGCACAATCACACTCTTGCACACTCACTCTTGTACAACCGCACTCTCACTCACTCACTCTCTTGCACACTCACTCTCTTGCACACTCACTCTCTTGCACACTCACACTCTCTTGCGCACACTCACTCTCTCGCGCACACACTCTCTCGCGCACACTCACTCTCTCGCGCACACTCTCTCTCGCGCACACTCCCTCTCTCGCGCACACTCCCTCTCTCGCGCACACTCCCTCTCTCGCGCACACTCCCTCTCTCGCGCACACTCCCTCTCTCGCGCACACTCCCTCTCTCGCGCACACTCCCTCTCTCGCGCACACTCCCTCTCTCGCGCACACTCCCTCTCTCGCGCACACTCCCTCTCTCGCGCACACTCCCTCTCTCGCGCACACTCCCTCTCTCGCGCACACTCCCTCTCTCGCGCACACTCCCTCTCTCGCGCACACTCCCTCTCTCGCGCACACTCCCTCTCTCGCGCACACTCCCTCTCTCGCGCACACTCCCTCTCTCGCGCACACTCCCTCTCTCGCGCACACTCCCTCTCTCGCGCACACTCCCTCTCTCGCGCACACTCCCTCTCTCGCGCACACTCCCTCTCTCGCGCACACTCCCTCTCTCGCGCACACTCCCTCTCTCGCGCACACTCCCTCTCTCGCGCACACTCCCTCTCTCGCGCACACTCCCTCTCTCGCGCACACTCACTCTCTCGCGCACACTCACTCTCTCGCGCACACTCACTCTCTCGCGCACACTCACTCTCTCGCGCACACTCACTCTCTCGCGCACACGCACTCTCTCGCGCACACGCACTCTCTCGCGCACACACTCTCTCGCGCACACGCACTCTCTCGCGCACACTCACTCTCTCGCGCACACTCACTCTCTCGCGCACACTCACTCTCTCGCGCACACTCACTCTCTCGCGCACACTCACTCTCTCGCGCACACTCACTCTCTCGCGCACACTCACTCTCTCGCGCACACTCACTCTCTCGCGCACACTCACTCTCTCGCGCACACTCACTCTCTCGCGCACACTCACTCTCTCGCGCACACTCACTCTCTCGCGCACACTCACTCTCTCGCGCACACTCACTCTCTCGCGCACACTCACTCTCTCGCGCACACTCACTCTCTCGCGCACACACACTCACTCTCTCGCGCACACACACTCACTCTCTCGCGCACTCGCGCACACATATACACTCTCCATTCAGACTCACGCTCACTCACTCACGCACCTCATTCACACAGACTGACTCACGCACACTCACATTCACTCTCACTCACACTCTCTCACACGCACACACTCTCACACACGCTCTCTCACTCTCACACACGCTCTCTCACTCTCACACACGCTCTCTCACATGCTCCCGCACACACGCTCACACCTGATTTCCTCCAGGTGCTCCTCCCACACTCCAACGATCGTGCCGCCCTCCTGCATTGTACGGATTCTAAGATGTTTGAATTATAAGGAGAGGCTGGATAGACTGGGACTTTTTTCTCTGGAGCATAGGAGGCTTAGGGGTGATATTATCGAGGTCTATAAAATAATGAGAGGCATAGATCAGCTAGATAGTCAATATCTTTTCCCAAAGGTAGAGGAGTCTAAAACTAGAGGGCATAAGTTTAAGGTGAGAGGGGAGAGATACAAAAGGGCCCAGAGGGGCAATTCTTTCACACAGAGGGTGGTGAGTGTCTGGAACAAGCTGCCAGAGGTCGTAGTAGAGGCGGGTTCAATTTTGTCTTTTAAAAAGCATTTAGACAGTTGCATGGGTAAGATGGGTATAGAGGGATATGGGCCAAATGCAGGCAATTGGGACTAGCTTAGTGGTAAAAACTGGGCGGCAGGAACAAGTTGGGCCGAAGGGCCTGTTTCCATGCTATAAACCTCCATGACTCTGTGTAGTAAAGAGAAAGATGCATGGCGGGAGGAAGGGAGTCAAACACTAGAAGGAGATGCGCGTACCGTAAATAAGAACCCCACACAATCTTTTCCTCTTCATTTTTCTCGGAGCATATTCAGTTCCCCGGCATTGGGACGTTGCCACATTAGCTCAGCCCTCTGCCTCCTCCATCTCCAGAGTGAGGCCTGCAGCTCTGCTAGACGTGGCTCCAGTGTAGTTAATACAATGAGCAGAGTGGCAAGGCAACACCACTCACTCCCCTCAGATTCTCCCTGGATGCCCAAACATGTCCAAGTGAAGAAGCAATGAAGAATTGGGGAGAAGACTCTGATAGATTTCACCAGCTTCCTCCTCCCTGTCTACCCTCAGATCAAAACCAGGGCTGTTGCTTCCTGGAGCAGCAGCCCCGAAGCCACAATGTCCTCCTCTGTCGTGTTGCTGATCGGAATCTAGCGCAACAACAAGAATTTTAGTGAATGAGAGTGAATGAGACAGTGTGCTATGACGACGCTTTCTGCGTATTGGTCAATCGACAATGTTACGTGTCCCAGGTTCGGTTCTGAGGGACCACAGTTACAGGCTGAAAAGATTTTGATTTTCCACTGGGTACGTCCATTTGGGCGGCACAGTGGTTAGCACTGCTGCCTCACAGCGCCAGGGACCCAGGTTCATTTCCGGCCTTGGGTCACAGACTGCGTGAAGTTTGCACTTTCTCCCCGTGTCTGCGTGGGTTTCCTCCGGGTGCTCCAGTTTCCTCCCACAGTCCAAAGATGTGCAGGTTAGGTGCATTGGCCATGCTAAATTCTCCCTCGGTGCCAGGGAGATTAGCTAGGGTAAATAAGTGGGGTTATGGGGATAGGCCTGGGTGGGATTGTGGTCAGCGCAGGCTCGATGGGCCAAATGGCCTCCTTCTCCATTATAAGGATTCTGCGATTCTATTCTATGATGTATCAAGTATTCACATCTGCCATGCGTAGTGTGGGTGCAGTTCTGTTTTGCCCTTGAGCTGCACTGAAGATCAAAGCCAGAGAGAGAAATCTGCCTGGAGTCTAAACGTGGCAATGGAAAGCTGGGAGAATAGGTGGAGTTATGGTCAAATGTGTATCATAAAAAACCTGCATTGCAATGATGGACCTAAATTAAATCTCAGCAAGGCAGCAATCATAGAATCCTACAGAGAAGGAGACCATTCGACCCATTGAGTCTGCACCGACCACAATCCCACCCAGGTCTGTGGCCAAACGGGCCACCTAAAATGGCGATTTGTAAAGCGGAGTGGTAATAATACTGGACTAGTAATCTATTACTAGTAATAACTAGTGATAGGCTAATGCCCTGGGGACGCAGGTTCAAATCCTACCATGACAGCTTCAATTAATAAAACCTGGAATTGAAAACTAATCGCAGTGTTGGTGACCATAAACTTATCATCAAATGTTGTAAAAACCCCATCTAGTTCACTAATGTCCTTAAGGGAAGGAAATCTGCCGTCCTTACCTGGTCTGGCCTACATGTGACTCTCAGCAATGTGGTTGACTCTTGAACTACCCTCTGAGTTGGCCTAGCAAGCCACTCAGTTCCAGGGCAATTAGGGATGGGTAATAAATGCTGGCCTTGCCAATCACTCCCACGTCCCATGAAAGAATATGTTAGTTTTGGGTGAGGAGACCAAAACTCTGCACTGCACTCAAAACTGGTCTAATCAAAGCCCAAGGCAATTGCAGTTATATTGCAACACTCTCATAACCGAGGCCCTCCAAATTGCTTGCTGTACCTGCATGCTAACTTTGTGATTCATGTACAAGTACCAACATTTAATAGAGTCTCACATTTTCAAAGGTATTCTCCCTGTTTTCCTACCAAAATGAAATAACTTCACATTTCCTCGCAATATATTTCATCCGCCATCTTCTCCTCCTCTCAGTTAACCTTTCTTTTTCCTTTTGTGGCCTCTGTAATCCTCCTCATTTTTACTTTTAGAATCATAGAATCCCTACAGTGCAGAAGGAGACCATTCAGCCCATCGAGTCAGCACCGACCACTCCCATCCAGGCCCTATCCCCACAACCCCATGCATTTACCCCAGCTAGTGCCTCTGACACTAAGGGGCAATTTAGCATGGCCAATCCACCTAACCCACACATCTTTGGACTGTGGGAGGAAACCGGAGCACCCAGAGGAAACCCACACAGACACGGGGAGAATGTGCAAACTCCACACACACGGTGACCCAGCCGGGCTAAGATGTCTGTGTAAGATGCTCTGTGGGAGAGTCGGTGCAGGCTCGATGGGCCCAATGGCCTCCTTCTACGCTGGAGGGATTCGATGATTCTGTGGTTTCCAATTTGAACGACGGGATTACATTGGCTACTTTCCAATCCAGAGGAACAACCTTAAAATCTGGAGACTTTTGGCAGATTGAATTCTCCTTGATTCATTTCTGCTGAAGACTCGAGATTGGCCCTGTCCCACCATGAGGTTTCTACCCCATCAAACTGTGAAATCGCGTCTAACCCATTTGATAGATAAATGTTTGAACAGTAAAGGAATTAAGGGTTATGGTGAGCAGGCGGGAAAGTGGAGCTGAGTCCATGAAAAGATCAGCCATGATCTTATTGAATGGCAGAGCAGGCCCGAGGGTCCAGATGACCTACTCCTGATTCTAGTTCTTATGTTCTTATGATTTATACTTTGCTCTCCCTGCTCAGTAACTGACTCCTTCCCTGAGTGTCTGAAAGAATCGTCTCTGTCTTTTTACCTTTAGATATTCTATTCCAGCTGTGAACTCGGTGTAGAAATTCCAGTCGCGATAAATAATCCCTCCTCACTGGCACATTTGTCTTATTTTCTTCAAATAGAAGCATTGTAAAGTTAGCCGTGTGACTGGTGAATGTGTCGGTGGAATTGAGTTACTGTTGTGGGAATTGCAAGTCTGAGTGTTCTGATTGGGTTCCATCGATTTTGGACCAGAATACTTCCTTTCATAAACACTGGGGTGAGGTTAACATTAATAGAACCAACAGTCACTTTTTTAAAAGTTAAAATCATTAAAGGAATATTATCCTGAAAAAATTCCCCCTTCACGCATGTTGCCATTATCATTAAACAAGTAAGCAATTACATTCATCAAACTCAAATGGGCAGCACGATGGCACAGTGGTTAGCACTGCTGCCTCACAGAGCCAGGAACCCGGGTTCGAATCCCGGCTTGGGTCACTGTCTGTGTGGAGTCTGCGTGTTCTCCCCGTGTCTGTGTGGTTTTCCTCCGGATGGTCCGGTTTCCTCCCACAGTCCGAAAGATGTGCGGGTTAGGTGCATCAGCCATGCTAAATATTCCCTCAGTATACCCAAACAGGCACCAGAGTGTGGAGACGCAGTAACTTCTTTGCAATTAGGCATAGGAGCAGAATTAGGCCACTCGGCCCATCGAGTTTGCTCCGCCATTCAATCATGGCTGATGTTTTTCTCATCCCCATTCTCCTGCCTTTCCCCCTTAACCTCTGATCCCCTTATGAATCAAGAACCTATCTATCTCTGTCTTAAAGACACTCAATGACCTGGCCTCCACAGCCTTCTGCGGCAAAGAGTTCCACAGTTGCACCACTCTCTGGCTGAAGAAATTCCTCCTCATCTCTGTTCTAAAGAATCGTCCCTTTAGCCTGAGGTTGTGCCCTCTGGTTCTAGTTTGGGCTACTAGTGGAAACACCCTCTCCATATCCACTCTCTCCAGGCCTCGCAGTATCCTGTAAGTTTCAATAAGATCCCCTTCATCCTTCTAAACTCCAACGAGTACAGACCCAGAGTCCTCAACCGTTCCTCATACGACAAGCTCTTCATTCCAAGGATCATTCTTGTGAACCTCCTCTGGACCCTTTCCAAGGCCAGCACATCCTTCCTTAGATATGGGGCTCAAAACTGCTCATGATACTCCAAATGGGGTCTGACCAGAGCCTTATACAGCCTCAGAAGTACATCCCTGCTCTTGTATTCTAGCCCTCTCGACATGAATGCTAACATTGCATTTGCCTTCCTAACTGCCGACTGAACCTGCATGTTAACCTTAAGAGAATCTTGAACAATGACTCCCAAGTCCCTTTGTGTTCTGATTTCCTAAGCATTTCCCATTTAGAAAATAGTCTATGCCTCCATTCCCCCTTCCAAAGTGCATAACCTCACACTTTTCCACATTGTATTCCATCTGCCACTTCTTTGCCCACTCTCCTAACACGTCCAAGTCCTTCTGCAGCCTCTTTGGTGTTAATGTAATGTTACAGTGTTAATGTAAGCCTACTTGTGACACTAATAAATAAAACTTAAATTCAGCAGGTTAAGCATTGTTTATTCTGCTTTTTAAAATATAATTAAGTCATAGAAATCATAGAAACCCTACAGTACAGAAAGAGGCCATTCGGCCCATCGAGTCTGCACCGACCACAATCTCACCCAGGCCCTACCTCCATATCCCTACATATTTTACTCGCTAATCCCTCTAACCTACACATCTCAGGACTCTAAGGGGCAATTTTAGCATGGCCAATCAACCTAACCCACACATCTTTGGACTGTGGGAGGAAACCGGAGCACCCGGAGGAAACCCATGCAGACACGGGGAGAACGTGCAGACTCCATGCAGACACGGGGAGAACGTGCAGACTCCACACAGACAGTGACCCAAGCCCGGAATCGAACCCAGGACCCTGGAGCTGTGAAGCAGCAGTACTAACCACTGTGCTACCGTGCCGCCCCGCCTGATTAATTGAATCCCGTATTTATTTAATAAAAAGTAATCAACAAAAAACATTACACTGAAAACTTTGTAATGAGATCCATTTGTGAGGTGTTTAGGGAGCAATGTGAATTGTCATTACAGTGATGTTTTCACTAGTGGGGGAGTCTCAGACAAGAGGACAAAGCTACAAGAGAAAGGGCTGGTCATTTAAAACCCGAGGTGTGTAGAAATGTCTTCTCGCAGAGGGTGGTGAATCTCTGGAATTCTCTGCCCCAAAGGGTGGTGGAAGCTGGATCATTGGAAGTATTTAAAGTGGAGGTGGATAAATATTTGATAGATCGAGGAATAGAGGGCTATGGAGAAATGGCACAGAAAAGGAATTGAGGCCGGCATAGATCAGCCATGGTCGTATTGAATGGTGGGACAGACTTGAAGGGCTGAGTGGCCAACTCCTGCTTCTATTTCTTGTGTTATAAATGACAGACTGGTTCTGGGATTCTCCGACCTCGCCCCCGTGGCTGGGATTCTCCGACCTCGCCCCCGTGGCTGGGATTCTCCAGTCCCGCTGCAGTGAATGGAGATTTGGCTGAGAGCCAGATTCTCCGTGCTCGCTGTCAGTGACAGTGGAGAGTGAATGGCTGGAGATTTGCGGCCTCCATAATGACTCTATCTTCAAATTCTCTTCAATTGGCCACAGGGCTGGGACCTCTGTGTCTGTTCAATAAGATATAAAAGCCAAACAATTCAGAATAAAGGTGATCAAATGTAATAATTGTAAAGCTTACAGCACAATGGGTGGAATAGCCTCATTTTTAACAGTGAAGGTGCTCGGGTGGCCATGAAAGCTTTCAGAAGTTGGATTTTTAGTGAAAATCATTGATTCGAAATCCATTTCTTTTACTTACTGGAAGGGATTCCCTTTCATCATCTTTCATCGACAAGCCTTCACCTCACAGGCGGCACGGTGGCACTGGTTAGCCCTCCTGCCTCACAGCGCCAGGGACCCGGGTTCGATTCCCGGCTCGGGTCACTGTCTATGTGGAGTCTGCATGTTCTCCCTGTGTCTGCGTGGGTTTCCTCCGGGTGCTCCGGTCTCCTCCCTCAGTCCAAAGATGCGCGGGTTAGGTGGATTGGCCATGCTAAATTGTCCCTTAGTATCAGGGGGGGATAGCTAGGGTAAATGCATGGGAATGTGGAAATGGGGCCTGGGTGGGATTGTGGTCAGTGCAGACTCGAAGGGCCGAATGGCCGCCCTCTGCATTGTAGGGATTCTATGAAATGTCCCCAAATCCTTTCACGAAACTCCAACAAGTCTCTGCACTTCCCCACAGGCCTTGCCCTGCTTCCTGCCTCACCATAGGATCTCCACCACCGACATCTCTCATCCCTGTCCCATTTCACTGCGTAGTGTTGCTGCTTTCACGTCTGTTACTGACAGGAGCCCTTTCCATCCGGAAGAAATTCTTTTCTAACTTCTGGCAAGGCTCAGACAAGTTGTTATTTTTATTTTAATCAGCGTGTGGCTGTCTCAAAAGCCAAAAGAATTGGGCAGAAAATCTCATTAGGTAAAATAGTCCACCTGATACTTGATGCTCAGCGGTCCAATCACAGTCACACAGACCCAAAAGGCGCTGACCAACAAGCAACTTCTCTGTGGAATTTTCAAGTTTCCATGATTGCATGGAAATTTGTTAGAATCGTAAATCATTGGATATTAATCCTCGTTCTCTTAAACCCCCAGCAGCAGGTGTGTGGAATGACTTTTTTTTTCAAGGTTCATTTTCTGAAACTTTTAAAACAACTCATTGTTTTGCGAAAAGAAGTTTGTAGAAAACAGGTCTGATATGAATTGGCTCCGAAAAGCTATTCTGCTGACTGCAGTTTGCCCTCTCGGAGAGTCCGCTGACTGCATTTCTGCTCTGATTAAGACAGCAATACTAAAAACCTAAAAGCTACACTCTCAGTTATGGTAAATACAACACCAGGTTGCACTAAGCTGGTGGATTCATAGAATCCCTACAGTGCAGAAGGAGGCCATTTGGCCCATCGAGTCTGTACCGACCACAATTCCACCCAGGCCCTATCTCCATAACCCCATGCATTACCCTGCTAGTCCCCCTGACACTAAGGGGCAATTTAGCATGGTCAATCAACCTAACCCGCACATCTTTGGATTGTGGGAGGAAACCGGAGCACCTGGAGGAAACCCATGCAGACATGGTGAGAATGTGCAAACTCCACACAGACAGCGACCTAAGCCGGGAATCGAACCCGGGTCCCTGGCGCTGTGAGGCAGCAGTGCTGACCATTTATTTTTACTGAGAAGCCAAGTTGAAGGGCCAAGACCCGACAAAGGTGCAGGGTGGGACGGTGGCACAGTGGTTAGCACTGCTGCCTCACAGTGCCAGGGACCCAGGTTCGATACCTGGTTCGGGTCGCTATCTGTGCAGAGTTTGCACGTTCTCCCCGTGTCTGCATGGGTTTCCTCCGGATGCTCCGGTTTCCTCCCACAGTCCGAAAGATGTGCTGGTTAGGTGGATTGGCCGTGCTAAATTCTCCCTCAGTGTACCTGGACAGGCGCCGGAGTGTGGCGACTAGGGGATTTTCACAATAACTTCAGAATCACAGAATCCTACAGTGCAGAAGAGGCCCTTCAGCCCATCGAGCCTGCACTGATGCATGAAAGGCCCTGACCTGCCCCCCTAATCCCACTTGCCAGCACTTGGTCCATAGCCTTGAATGTTATGATGCACCAGGTACTTTTTAAAGGATGTGAGGCATCCCGTCTCCACCACCCTCCCAGGCAGCGCATTCCAGACCATCACCACCCTCTGGGTAAAGGTTTTTCCTCAAATCCACCCTAAACCTCCCCCCCCCCCCCCCCCCCCCCCCCGCCGCCTCACTTTTAACTTGTGTTAACATTCATTGCGGTGTGAATGTAAGCCTACTGGTGACTAATAAATAAACGTTAAAATTTTAATCAGCTTTAAACCTGTGAAACAAGCACAGTTCGAGCACTGCAAACAGTACAGAAAAGAGGCAGGAGGTTCATCCCGAATGTCAAGATGTGGGAATTGCCAGGAAAGACTGGGAGATTTGAATATTTTAATTGGGGAAAGGGAATACCTGGGAGGTCACCGACGATCCCTCAAAATCGAGGCTGAAGCTACAAGGATTGAAACCTCTTGGCTGGGACCAATTCAGATGGGCTGAATGGTCTTCTGGTGCTGTACTGATAACTGAGGAGCTGAATTCTGGATCCACAAATTCTTCCAAAGGACGGGGGAGGAGTGGGATTTGGCAGCACCTGTACTTTCTCAGAAGACGAAGGAAATTTGACATGTCAGCAATAACTCTCTCCAACCTTTACAGATGCACCGTAGAAAGCATTCTTTCTGGTTGTATCACAGCTTGGTATGGCTCCTGCTCTGCCCGAGACCTCGAGTAACTACAAAAGATTGTGAATGTAGCCCAATCCATCACGCAAACCAGCCTCCCATCCATTGACTCTGTCTACACTTCCCGCTGCCTCGGCAAAGCAGCCAGCATAATCAAGGACCCCACGCACCCCGGACATTCTCTCTTCCACCTTCTTCCATCGAGAAAATGATCCAAAAGTCTGAGGTCACGTACCAACCAACTCAAGAACAGCTTCTTCCCTGCTTCTGTCATCAGACTTTTGAATGGACCGACCTCGCATTAAGTTGATCTTTCTCTACACCCTAGCTATGACTGTAACACCACATTCTGCACCCTCTCCTTTCCTTCTCTATGAACAGTATATTTTGTATAGCATGCAGGAAACAATACTTTTCACTGTATACTAATACATCTGACAAATCAAATCAAAATCCCCTCCCTTCCCCAGCCGCTGTTGTTCTGCCTCACTGGCGAGTCACTGAGGATCTCATATATCCAGCCTTGGGTCACTGTCTGTGCGGAGTCTACACGTTCTCCCCGTGTCTGCGTGGGTTTCCTCTGGGTGCTCAGGTTTTCTCCCACAGTCCGAACGTGCTGGCTAGGTGGATTGGCCCTAGTAAATTGCCCCTTAATCTTAGAAAGAAATCTTAGAAACCCTACAGCACAGAAAGAGGCCATTCGGCCCATCAAGTCTTCACCGACCACAATCCCACCCAGGCCCTACCCCCATATCCCTACATATTTACCCACTAATCCCTCTAACCTACGCAACCCAGGACACTAAGGGCAATTTTAGTGTGGCCAATCAACCTAACCCGCACATCTTTGGGCTGTGGGAGGAAACCGGAGCACCCGGAGGAAACCCACGCAGACACGAGGAGAATGTGCAAACTCCACACACACATTAATGTCCAAAGATGTGCAGATTAGGTGGATTGGCCATGCTAAATTGCCCCTTAGTGTACAAAAATGTGCGGATTAGGCGGATTGGCCATGGTAAATTGCCCCTTAATGTCCAAAAATGTGCGGATTAGGCGGATTGGCCATGGTAAATTGCCCCTTAATGTCCAAAAATGTGCGGATTAGGTGGATTGGCCATGGTAAACTGCCCCTTAGTGTCCAAAGATGTGCAGGTTAGGTGGATTGGCCATGATAAATGTGCGGGGTTATGGGTAGGATGCAGTGCAGACTTAATCGGCCAAATGGGCAGAGGGGCAGGCCTAGGTAGGACACTCTTTCAGAGCTTTGGAGTGGATTTAATGGGCCATATGGCCTCTTTCTGCACTGTCGGGGTATTATAGTTCAAATCTTTAGATGATAAGCTCGGCCATGAATACAAATGTGGCTCGCTCTGTTGCATCATTGGCCTGGTGATATTCTGCAATATCCATCTTGCTGACCCCAAAAATAAAGCAACATCATCACCAACTCAACGATGAATTCAAAAACTTTGACAACAACTTTATTTGACTTTAATTTGCCATCTCTGAAACTTCTCTAACTTCCTGTCTCATACAGCTTGCTTTAAAATAAAACAACAGAATCTACAGACGTGTGTGTGAGTCACACTTGGAGCTGACATTCAAACTCCCAGATGTAGGACTCATCACCCAATGATGCACTTGTGAGCACAAATGTCAGTGAAGTAGACACATTGTAGAGCGAGAGAGCGAGAGGCGATGAGAGATGGAAAGGCACAAAGAAAGAGATGAGTTGGCACAGGGGAGATATAATTATGACAATTGCCCTCTGCTCATCCAATAACCTCATTACGAAAGAGGAGCTTGAGGAATTTCAAATCAAAGGACAACATGAGATGAATGAATTGCTCCTTTTAGCATGTGGCAATGTCCCCCTGATACCCCCTGTGCTTTCTCAACACACCGTTCCAGTTTCTAACAGTTGCAACCTTCAACGTGAAGAGAAATGTAAATTTATTCATTGCTCAGATATTCAGCTGGTAAAAATAACAAATGATCAGTAATAGCCGCACACTTTGGAAAGACTTAATAATCTTCAGAACTTTTCTCCAACATGTATTTCTGAACAGATTAAACCATTATCCTCACACTGACACACACGCACCCAGACAGACTGACAGCTATAGAGAGAGTTACTCACACTGATACACAGTCAGACACTGAGACAGACACAGCTAGCGAGGAACTCACACAAAACATCAGATTCAGACACATGATCTCCCCCACTCTCAGCATTAAACACGGACCACTGACTTGGAATTTGCCTGGTTGACCGATTCATAGAATCATAGAATTTCTACAGTGCAGAAGAAGACCATTCAGCCCATCGAGTCTACACTGAATGTCCAACAAAGCATCTTACCCAGGTCCTATCTCCAGAAACCCGTGCATTTACCGTGGCTAATCCCCTAACCTACACATCCCAGGACACTAAAGGACAATTTATCATGGCCAACCCACCTATCCTGCACATCTTTGGACTGTGGGAGGAAACCGGAGCACCCGAAGGAAACCCACACAGATACGGGAGAACGTGCCAACTCCACACAGACAGTGACCCAAGGCTGGAGTTGAACCTGGGTCCCTGGCGCTGTGAGGCAGCAGTGATAATCATTGTGTAGCCCTGTTAGTGGTTAGAGGAAGCCAGCCACTTAAGGATGATGTCTCAAAGTTGGAGGCCAATAGGAAGTCCTCTGGCACAGAAGAAGACAACGAAGCTGCGACAACGGATGAATGAACACCGCTCGACAATCACCAGGCAAGACTGTTCTCTTCCTGTTGGGGAGCACTTCAGCGGTCACGGGCATTCGGCCTCTGATATTCGGGTAAGCGTTCTCCAAGGCGGCCTTCGCGACACACGACAGCGCAGAGTCGCTGAGCAGAAACTGATAGCCAAGTTCCGCACACACGAGGACGGCCTCAACCGGGATATTGGGTTCATGTCACACTATTTGTAACCCCCACAGTTGCGTGGACCTGCAGAGTTTCACTGGCTGTCTTGTCTGGAGACAATACACATCTTTTTAGCCTGTCTTGATGCTCTCTCCACTCACATTATTTTGTTTCTTAAAGACTTGATTAGTTGTAAGTATTCGAATTCCAACCATTATTCATGTAAATTGAGTTTGTGTCTTTATATGCTCTGTTTGTGAACAGAATTCCCACTCACCTGAAGAAGGGGCTTAGAGCTCCGAAAGCTTGTGTGGCTTTTGCTACCAAATAAACCTGTTGGACTTTAACCTGGTGTTGTTAAACTTCTTACTGTGTTTACCCCAGTCCAACGCCGGCATCTCCACATCATGACAGAAGAAGATGCAGGCTACTTTTGGAGGTAAGTGAGAGAGGCTGCCTCCATCTTGAGGTGACCTCTCCTTCAGGTATCTCAACCAATGAGGATGTTAGCAACCATGGACTCCCACTACATTCATCCAAACTCTGCTTGGCCAGAGATGGCAGTGGTTTGCCTTAGCTTTCTGCAGTATGACTGAAAGCTCCCCCTCTTACCGCCTGCCATTGGACTTATTGAAAAGATTTGCAGGTTGACACTCAAACTGTTTGGACGTGTTATGAATGCACCTTCCTTGGCTATTGCATTCTGGAGTGGGATTCGACCCTGGAGCTTCTGGACCAGAGGTAGAGATGCTACCCACTACGCCACAAGAACTGCCGTGCCCTCTCAGTAACAGTTGAAGCCAGGACGTTCGGGCCTCATAGGTATCTCTAGAGCACTGAGCTACCAGACGCTGTCAGAGAGGTGACTGTCGTTCTTCTGATAATACATGGAGCCCACCAACCAATTGGAACATTTCCATCAGCCTTTGACGGTTGACCTTAATTGGCCTTTTGATCAGTGTCACCGGCCACCTGCCATATGCAGGCGATAAATAATTCTATTTCCAATCCAGCATCCAAAAAAGAACAGACACATGTTTAAATATAACACACACACATATACTATTTATTTGAAAATTGTCTCTTTTTATTCAAGATCCTCTTATTAATTGTTACAATGATCTGAAACTTCGATTCCCGGCTTGGGTCACTGTCTGTGCGGAGTTTGCACGTTCTCCCGTGTCTGCGTGGGTTTCCTCCGGATGCTCCGGTTTCCTCCCACAGTCCAAAAGACTGTGCTAAATTTATGTGCTAAATTCTCCCTCAGTGTACCTGACCAGGCGCCGGAGTGTGGTGACAAGGGGATTTTCACAGCAGCTTCATTGCAGTGTTAATATTAGCCTACTTGTGACACTAATAAATAAACATTAAACTTTAAAACTTTATTCATTTAATAATTGCCTCTGTTCATTCAAAGTCCTCTTATTAATTGTTACAATAACGTATTTTTTGTTTGCTAATTTGAAGAATATTTCTTCGGTTACCCTTCATTGTCTTACTTTGTCTCCTCTCCGAAGGTGAGGAATGATATTTTCCGCAGAATTTCTCAATTTGTTTGTCCTGAGCCACAGTTCCAGTGGGGAATGAAGTATCATTGGCTGCGATATTCACTGGGAATTCATGAAATTGAATCGAAACTTACACGTGACCCTTGCAAAACAGGATAATAATGATACTGAGACGGTTAATATGTTTAGCATGATCAGCACAGTGGATTCAGTTTCAGTGTAGTAAACCCTGTGTCTGTAATCTGCAATTTTGATTTGATTTATTATTGTCACATGTATTGATATACAGTGAAAAGTATTGTTTCTTACGTGCTATACAGACAAAGCATACCGTTCATAGAGAAGGAAATGAGAGAGTGCAGAATGTAGTGTTACAGTCATAGCTAGGGTGTAGAGGAAGATCAACTAAATATGAGGTAAGTCCATTCAAAAGTCTGATGGCAGCAGGGAAGAAGCTGTTCCTGAGTCGGTTGGTACGTGACCTCAGACTTTTGTATCTTTTTCCTGACGGAAGAAGGTGGAAGAGAGAATGTCCGGGGTGTGTCCGGCCCTTGATTATGCTGGCTGCTTTTCCGAGGCAGCGGGAAGTTAGAAATAGGAAAGGGCTGAAGTTAGAAATAGGAAAGGAGCGGTCACGTTGCTAGGAGTTTACTATAGGCCCCCAAATAGTAATAGAGATGTGGAGGAAGAAATTGCTAAGCAGATTATGGATATGTGTGGGGGTCACAGGGTAGTTGTCATGGGGGACTTTAACTTTCCAAATATTGATTGGAACCTTTGTAGGTCAAATAGTTTGGATGGGGCAGTTTTTGTGCAGTGTGTGCGGGAGGGTTTCCTGACACAATATGTGGATGGGCCGACTAGAGGTGAGGCCACATTGGATTTGGTACTGGGAAATGAACCGGGCCAAGTGTTAGATTTGGTTGTGGGAGAGCAATTTGGAGATAGTGACCACAATTCGGTGTTTTTTGTTATTGCAATGGAGAGGGATAGGGCCGTACGGCAGGGCAAAGTTTACAATTGGGGGAGGGGTAATTATGATGCGATTAGGCAAGAATTAGGGGGCATAAGTTGGGAACAGAAACTGTCAGAGAAAGGAACGAATGAAACGTGGAACTTTTTCAAGGAACAAATACTGGATGTCCTTGATAGGTATGTTCCTGTCAGGCAGGGAGGAAATGGCCGAGTGAGGGAACCATGGTTCACAAAAGAGGTGGAATGTCTTGTGAAAAGGAAGAGGGAAGCTTATGTAGGGATGAGGAAACAAGGTTTAGATGGCTCGATTGAGGGTTACAAGTTAGCAAGGAATGAGCTGAAAAAGGGGCTTAGGAGAGCTAGGAGGGGACATGAGAAGTCCTTGGCGGGTCGGATCAAGGAAAACCCCAAGGCTTTTTACTCTTATGTGAGGAATAAAAGAATGACCAGGGTGAGGTTAGGGCCGGTCAAGGACAGTAGTGGGAACTTATGTATGGAGTCAGTAGAGATAGGCGAGGTGATGAATGAATACTTTTCTTCAGTGTTCACCAAGGAGAGGGGCCATGTTTTTGAGGAAGAGAAGGTGTTACAGGCTAATAGGCTGGAGGAAATAGATGTTCGGAGGGAGGATGTCTTGGCAGTTTTGAATAAACTGAAGGTCGATAAGTCCCCTGGGCCTGATGAAATGTATCCTAGGATTCTGTGGGAGGCAAGGGATGAGATTGCAGAGCCTTTGGCGTTGATCTTTGGGTCCTCACTGTCCACGGGGATGGTGCCAGAGGACTGGAGAATGGCGAATGTTGTTCCTCTGTTTAAGAAAGGGAATAGAAATGACCCTGGTAATTATAGACCGGTTAGTCTTACTTCGGTGGTTGGTAAATTGATGGAAAGGGTCCTTAGGGATGGGATTTACGACCATTTAGAAAGATGCGGATTAATCCGAGATAGTCAGCATGGATTCGTGAAGGGCAAGTCGTGCCTCACAAATTTGATAGAATTTTTTGAGGAGGTAACTAAGTGTGTTGATGAAGGTAGGGCAGTTGATGTCATATACATGGATTTTAGTAAGGCGTTTGATAAGGTCCCCCATGGTCGGCTTATGATGAAAGTGAGGAGGTGTGGGATAGAGGGAAAGTTGGCCGATTGGATAGGTAACTGGCTGTCTGACCGAAGACAGAGGGTGGTGGTCGATGGAAAATTTTTGGATTGGAGGCAGGTTGCTAGCGGTGTGCCGCAGGGATCAGTGCTTGGTCCTCTGCTCTTTGTGATTTTTATTAATGACTTAGAGGAGGGGGCTGAAGGGTGGATCAGTAAATTTGCTGATGACACCAAGATTGGTGGAGTAGTGGATGAGGTGGAGGGCTGTTGTAGGCTGCAAAGAGACATAGATAGAATGCAAAGCTGGGCTGAAAAATGGCAACTGGAGTTTAACCCTGATAAATGTGAGGTGATTCATTTTGGTAGGACAAATTTAAATGTGGATTACAGGGTCAAAGGTAGGGTTCTGAAGACTGTGGAGGAACAGAGAGATCTTGGGGTCCATATCCACAGATCTCTAAAGGTTGCCACTCAAGTGGATAGAGCTGTGAAGAAGGCCTATAGTGTGTTAGCTTTTATTAACAGGGGGTTGGAGTTTAAGAGCCGTGGGGTTATGCTGCAACTGTACAGGACCTTGGTGAGACCACATTTGGAATATTGTGTGCAGTTCTGGTCACCTCACTATAAGAAGGATGTGGAAGCGCTGGAAAGAGTGCAGAGGAGATTTACCAGGATGCTGCCTGGTTTGGAGGGTAGGTCATATGAGGAAAGGTTGAGGGAGCTAGGGCTGTTCTCTCTGGAGCGGAGGAGGCTGAGGGGAGACTTAATAGAGGTTTATAAAATGATGAAGGGGATAGATAGAGTGAACGTTCAAAGACTATTTCCTCGGGTGGATGGAGCTATTACAAGGGGGCATAACTATAGGGTTCGTGGTGGGAGATACAGGACGGATATCAGAGGTAGGTTCTTTACGCAGAGAGTGGTTGGGGTGTGGAATGGACAGCCTGCAGTGATAGTGGAGTCAGACACTTTAGAAACATTTAAGCGGTTATTGGATAGGCACATGGAGCACACCAGGATGATAGGGAGTGGGATAGCTTGATCTTGGTTTCAGATAAAGCTCGGCACAACATCGTGGGCCGAAGGGCCTGTTCTGTGCTGTACTGTTCTATGTTCTATGTTCTAAGTGTAGACCGAGTCAATGGATGGGAGGCTGGTTTGCGTGATGGATTGGGCTACATTCGCGACCCTTTGTAGTTCCTTGCGGTCTTGGGCAGAGCAGGAGCCATACCAAGCTGTGATACAACCAGGATGAATGCTTTCTATGATGCATCTGTAAAAGTTGGTGAGAGTCGTAGCTGACATGACAAATTGATGTCTGTTTATCAATTATTGACTGATCTGCAATGGAGTTGCTCACAAGGACCCTCGCTTCTGGAGCCTGGTGGGAACTTAGTTACTGATCTTTATCTTTACGATCATTGCTCTAAACTGGAAAATCCAGGTCATTGTAGCTAATTAGAAACAGCTAATTGTGCCAGAATACAAGTGTAAATACTTGTAAATGTCAGGTGGCAGGTCCATTTGTATCAATAACTAAATATGATATTTGGTACGTCAAAATTGTACACCAGGTTTCCAACAATGATCAGATTGGCATAACAGCGAGAGATTGCTCGATGTGTCTGCAATATCATTGTAGCTGGTATTCTCTTGTATGTAGCTTGGAGCTATGCAGGGATGACAGGTTTTATTTTAAATGCTTTCCAATGTCTACTCCACGGGGTGTGGTGTGGGGCTGACCTCGCTCAGTGTAACATCCTCTGTAACCTCCGTCCAGGCCAGCTCAGTGAGGTGGGCAGCTCTCTGCATGCCACCCTTTGGGAAGAGGACCACCCACCTCACCCTGGCAACCCGGAGGTGACCCTATAGGGAGGCATGACTAAACAGCGATGTCCTCCCTCCAGCATCTTGGAAGCAGCCTCGGGAGTTTTCAGTCCGGGTTAGGGGGGCAGGGGAATCATGGAATCCCTACAGTGCAAAAAGAGGCCATTCGGCCCATCGAGTCTACACCGACCACAATCCCACCCAGGCCTAATCCTCATAACCCCATGCACTTACTCTGCTCATCCCCCCTGACACTAAGGGGCAATTTAGCACAGCCAATCCATCTAATCCACACACCTTTGGTCTGTGGGAGGAAACCGGAGCACCCGGAGGAAACGCACGCAGACACGGGGAGAAAGTGCAAACTCCACACAGACAGTGACCCAAGCCGGGAATCGAACCTGTGTCCCTGGTGCTGTGAGGCAGCAGTGCTAACCACTGTGCTACCAACATCATTGCTGAGGCAACAATGAGGAAGGAGCTGACAGAGCATTGCGGCTGTTTAAAGATGGCTGCCTTTGAGTGAGGTGATTGTGAGATTGGCGCCTCATTGGCTGCATCAACTGGACAGGCTCCAGGGCTCCAGGCAGTTGATTGGCCTTGGTGTGTTTGGCTGGTGGCGTGTGACTTGTGCAGGGAACAGGACCCACTCCTGATGCTATCACCCTTCTGAATAAACCTCACCCTCGAGATAGTCAAGAAGGCATACAGCATGCTTGCCTTCATTGGCTGGGGCATTGAGTTTAAAAATTGGCAAGTCATGTTGCAGCTTTATAGAACCTTAGTTCAGCCGCTCTTGGAATATAGTGTTCAATTCTGGTCACCACACTACCAGAAGGATGTGGAGGCTTTGGAGAGGGTACAGAAAAGATTTACCAGGATGTTGCCTGGTATGGAGGGCATTAGCTATGAGGAGAGGTTGGAGAAACTTGGTTTGTTCTCACTGGAATGACGGAGGTTGAGGGGAGACCTGATAGAAGTCTACAAGATTATGAGGGGCATGGACAGAGTGGATAGTCAGAAGCTTTTTCCCAGGGTGGAAGAGTCAATTACTAGGGGGCACAGGTTTAAGGTGCGAGGGGCAAGGTTTAAAGGAGATGTACGAGGCAAGTTTTTTACACACGGGATGATGGGTGCCTGGAACTCGCTGCCGGGGGAGGTAGTGGAAGCGGATACAATAGTGACTTTTAAGGGGCATCTGGACAAATACATGAATAGGATGGGAATGGAGGGATATGGTCCCCGGAAGGGTAGGGGGTTTTAATTCAGACGGGCAGCATGGATGGTGCAGGCTTGGAGGGATGAAGGGCCTGTTGCTGTGCTGAAATTTTCTTTATTCTTTGTTCTAAACCCTTATTCAGTAAAAATTCCATTAATCTCAGCTTTGAAAATTTCAGTCAAGCTGGCCTTCTGTGGGAAGTGAGTTCCACAGTCCGTGATTCACTGACAGTGTAAAACACTGAGTCACCACGCTGGCTCACTGAGTGACACATCTTACTCACTTTTATGGTGATCTAGAGAATCTGTTTCTTTTACGGCTGGTGAGAGGCACACTTCAGTCCGTCGCCAATTCTACACAGCTTTGCTGAGTTGCAGCCAGGCTAAATATTTCTGGTGAGTGAAAGTATATTTTCAGTGTGAGAGGATTGCTGCAACATTGAAATCTCATCAGGGTGTCTTGTTGAAGCTCACTGCACAATGGAACATCCCAGTTACCAACCCAAACATCTACAAAACAGGTCTGTGGTTTGGCCTTGCTAATTCTTTTCCAGGTATTGTAAGCACATCCTATTGAAGGAGCTAGCAATGCATTCTAAAATGCAGAATAGTTCTTAATCTCAAGTACTCCTTTTGATTCATTCATGGGAAGTGGGCATCGCTGGTCGGTGCAGGCTTGGAGGGCCGAAGGGCCTGTTCCTGTGCTGTCATTTTCTCTGATGTGGAGATGCCGGCGTTGGACTGGGCACAGTAAGAAGTCTCACAACACCAGGTTAAAGTCCAAGAGGTTTATTTGGAATCACGACCTTTCAGAGCGCTGCTCCTTCATCAGGTGAGGAGAAATGTCCTTACCTGGTCTTACCGACTCACTTGATGAAGGAGCAGCGCTCCGAAAGCTCGTGATTCCAAATAAACCTGTTGGACTTTAACCTGGTGTTGTGAGGCTTCTTACTGTAATTTTCTTTGTTCTCATTTGTTGCCCTTCCCTAGTTGCCTTTGAACTGAGTGTCTCGCTTGGTCATTTCAGAGGGCAGTTGAGAGTCAACCACATTGCTGTGGCTCTGGAGTCACATATAGACCAGACCGGGTAAGGACGGCAGATTTCCTTCCCTAAAGGACATTAGTGAACCAGATGGGTTTTGGCAACAATTGATGATAGTTTCATGGTCACCATCACTGAGACTAGCTTTATATTCCAGATTTTAGTAACTGAATTCCACGAGCTGCCTTGGTCGGATTTGATCCCCGTCACTAGAACGTTAGCCTGGGCCTCTGGATAACTAATCTAGTGGCATTACTGCTACACCATCTCCCCACAATTTATAATATTCTTAGTTATGAACCATAATGAAATATTACACCTTTGCAGAATCAAATCTTTGGAAAGTTCCCATTTTTCATCCTTCCGTCCCAGTCAAGAAAGCCTGAGCAGTTCTTGAACTGTCTATTGTAGAGCTCCAGACTCGACCTTGCATCTACACTGCCCTACAGCCCAGAGAGAGGAAGAGCTTCTATTTCCGTGAGTTAGCATGGGTTCCTCTTGCAAAGGATTCTACTCCTTGTGAGGTAAAGAGCGGCAATGGCCTAGGGGTGTCACAGTGCTTAGCACTGCTGCCTCATGGTGCCAGGGACCCGAGTTTGATTCCCAGCTTGGGTGGCTGTCTGTGTGGAGTTTGCACGTTCTACCCGTGTCTGCGTGGGTTTCCTCCGGGTGCTCCGGTTTCCTCCCACAGTCCAAAGACATTTAGGTGCATTGGCCGTGCTAAATTCTCCCTCAGTGTACCCGAACAGACGCTGGAGTGTGGCGACTAGGGGATTTTCACAGTAACTTCACTGCAGTGCGAAAGTAAGCCTACTTGTGACTAATAAATAGACTTTACATTATTATCGCTAGACTATTAATCCAGAAAGTCAGCTAATGTTCTGGGGACCCGGGTTTGAAACCCACCACGGCAGATGATGAAATTTGAATTCAATTTTTAAAATCTGGAATTAAGAATCAACTAATTCTAAACCATTGACGATTGTTGTAAAAACCCATCTGATTCACTAATGTCCTTTAGGGAAGGAAATCTGCCGTCCTTACCCGGTCTGGCCTACATGTGACTCCAGAGCCACAGCAATGTGGTTGACTCTCAACTGCCCTCAGGCAACAAGGGATGGGCAATAAATGCTGGTCGGACAGCGACACCCGTGTCCCACAAATGAATTAAAAATAAGTTACGTAGAATTTACAGTACTGAATTAGATCGTTTGGCTGAAATTGTATATGCAATCCTCCTCCCACCCAGTTAGCTCCTTTTTTAAAATTCATTCATGTCACAAGTAGGCTGACATTAACACTGCAATGAAGTTACTGTGAAAATTCCCGAGCCACCACACTCTGGTACCTGTTCAGGTACACTGAGGGGGAATTTAGCACGGCCAATGCACCTAACCAGCACGTCTTTCGGACTGTGGAAGGAAACTGGAGCACCCGGAGGATACCCATGCCAACACGGGGAGAATGTGCAGACTCCGCAGAGACAGTGACCCGAGCCGGGAATCGAACCCAGATCCCTAACACTGTGAGGCAGCAGTGCTAACCACTGTGCCAATTCTGCTAGACTAACAAGTGGTAAGTATGATTATGAATGTTCCACCTAGCTTATTCAGATTGTTACAGAATATAGAATATATTATTGCAGGGAATAGAGGGATATGGACCACATAGTGGCAAAAAGTCTTTAGCTTATGATCAGCCATGATCATAGTAAAAGGCAGAGCAGGCTCAAAGGGCCGAATGGCCTCCTCCTGTACCTATTTTCTATGTTTCTATGTTTAGAAAGGTGTCATGTGTCAGTACAGGCTTGGTGGGCCGAAGGGCCTGTTCCTGTGCTGGAATCATAGAAGCTATGGCACGGAGACAGGCCCTTCAACCCAAACTGGTCCATACCGACCAAAAAACCCATCTAAGCTGACCCCATTAGCCTGCATTTGGCCCATATCCCTCTGAACCTTTCCTATCCTCTTTCGAGGCATCATGGATAGATGGATTCCTGATCGGTAAGGGAATTAGGGGTTGTAGAGATCAGGCGGGTAAGTGGAACTGATCCACTTCAGATCAGCCATGATCTTATTGAATGGCGGGGCAGGCTCGAGGGGCTAGATGGCCTACTCCTGCTCCTATTTCTTATGTTCGATCCATGTATCTGTCCAAATGCCTTTTAAATGTTGTCAATGTCCCTGCCTCAACCACTTCCTCCAGCAGCTCATTCCACACACGCACCATCCTCTGTGTAAAAAGTTGCTCCTCAGGTTCCCATTAATTCTTTCCCCTCTTAACTTAAACCTACGCCCCCTAGTTCTCGATTCCCCAACCCTGGGAAAAAGACTGAGTGAATTCACCCTATCCATGCCTCTCATGATCTTATACACCTCTATAAGATCACCCCTCAGTCTCCTACGCTCCAAAGAAAAAAGTCCTCACCTATCCAATCTCCCCCTATAACTCAGTCCCTTGAGTCCTGGCAACATCCTTGTAAATCTCTTCTGCACTCTCTCCAGTTTAATAACATCTTTCCTATAACAAGGCAACCAAAACTGAACACAATACTCCAGGTGCGGCCTCACCAACATCCTGTACAACTGCAACATAACTTCCCAATTTCTGTACTCAATGCCCTGACTGATGAAGGCCAGCATGCCAAAAGCCTTCTTCACTGCCCTATCTACCTGTGACTCCACCTTTCGAGAACTGTGCACCTGAACTCCAAGGCCCCTCTGTTCCACGATACTCCCTAAGGCCTTACCATTCACCGTGAAAGTCCAAAGAATGTTCTTTGTTCTTTAATATTGAGCTGCAGTTGTAACTCGCCTTGTGTTCCTGATTTGAACTCTGACTTCTTCTTGAGCATTTATTGTTCTGTTCTCGTCATAACCTTGACTGAAGAATACCAGCCGCAGATCACTGCTTAGTGAGAGTGAGTCCAGACTTGGCTCAATGGTAAGCTCTCACTTCTCAGCTCATTGCAAGACTGAGGCTGGGAAACCTCCCCACCGGTTAATGCAAACAACCCTCCGGTTCTCACCTCATGCACCAGTTGTTGTATCAGTGTCACCTTTTTGCCTGCGTCAACAGTGTTCCATCCTGCATCAGTTAGTGCTACTGAGCTACTGAAAAATATAGCAGAACATTGGGAGGATTTGTATGATATATTATTCCTCATATTCCTGTAAACTCCACACTACAGATTGAAAGTTGCTTAAGAGGCATCAGTGCCAAACACAGCAAATTGGATAGATGTGTTTTTAATTTGGAACAAGCTCCTATGAAGCAAGACTTTACTGCAGTGAGAATTCCACTCTGCACTTTTACAACAATATCGGATCTCAATCCATCGAGGGTGTGAATTCTATTGGGATAATCTTTCTGTTATTGTTCCAGAATTTGTTATTTGACTCCTTCGCTTGTTAACAATCACCGTTCAGTTTTGGGTGACCGCATTGCGGAATACCTTCGGTCCGTTCGCAAACAGGACCCTGACATTCCTGTCGCATTCTTTGGGGCGGCACGGTGGCACAGTGGTTAGCACTGCTGCCTCACAGCACCAGGGACCCGAGTTCAATTCCGGCCTCGGGTCACTGTCTGTGCGGAGTCTGCACGTTCTCCCCGTGTCTGCGTGGGTTTCCTCCGGGTGCTCCAGTTCTCTCCCACACTCCAAAGATGTGCAGGTTAGGTTGATTGGCCATGCTAAATTGACCCTTGTGTCAAGGGATTAGTAGGGTAAATATGTGGGGTTTTGGGGATAAGGCCTGGGTCGGATTGTTGTCAGTGCAGACTCGATGGGCCGAATGGCCTCCTTCTGCACTGTAGGTATTCTATGTTTCCACTCCAACACACTACCCTGCTCTCCTGTCCACACGTCTTTCCTTGGTCTTTATAATGTTTCGTGAAGCCCAACGCAAACTGGAGAAACAGCACCTCATCTTCCGATTGGGCACTTTACAGCCTTCTGGACTGAACATTGAGTTCAACAACTTCAGAGCATCAACTCTCTCATCTACCACATCTGTTCTGCCATTCGCACATTCTGATCACTTAATGGACACTTTTAGCACCTTTCTTCATCATCATTAACCTTCTCTTTGTTCAATTGTCCAGCCGCGTCTCTGATTCTCTTTGCTCTCAGCTCTGACGAAGTGTCTTCCAGACTTGAAACGTTGGCTCTATTCTCTCTCCACAGATGCTGTCAGACCTGCTGAGATTTTCCTGTGCTTTCTGTTTTTTGTTGCCGCAGTCCAAAGACGTGCATGTTAGGTTGATTGGCCATGCTAAAATTGCTCCTAGCATCAGGGGTATGAACAGGGTAAATATATGGGGTTACCAGGCCTGGGTTGTCAGTGCAGACTCGATGGGTCGAATGTGGGGAATTCTATGATTCTTACAGTTCTGACATTTACACATTCCGATCTCTCAATGGATGCTGTTAGCACCACTCCTAGCCTTTATCATCACCATTTACATTCCCCTCCTCTTTTTGTCTATGCCATCCCTATCAGGTGGAAGACACAAATATACACAAATTAATCACTGCTTTTTAACTTATAAAAACACGCCGGTGTGAATAATTGCCCCATCACAAACTCTCCCTCCCTCCATTATACAACCCGGCCCTCACACACTCTCTCTCCCTGCAAGTCTGTCACCCTGGCTAACCCCTCACACACTAAGGGAGGCAATGGCCTAGCGGTATTATCGCTAGACTATGAATTCAAAAACTCAGCTAACGTTCTGGGGACCCGGGTTCGAATCCCGCCACGGCAGATGGTAGAATGTGAATTCAATAAAAAAAAAATCTGGAATTGAGAATCTACTGATGACCATGAAACCATTATCGATTGTCGGAAAAACCCATCTGGTTCACTAATGTTCTTTAGGGAAGGAAATCTGCCGTCCTTACCCGGTCTGGCCTACATGTGACTCCAGAGCCACAGCAATGTGGTTGGCTCTCAGCTGCCCTCTGAAGTGGCCTAGCCAAGGGCAATTAGGGATGGGTAATAAATGCTGGCCAGCCAGCGACGCCCATATCCCACAGACGAATATAAAAAACCTCTCCTCCCTCCACACCCACACACTCTACCCCCACCCCTCACGGCGTCTCCCCATCCCTCATACCCTCCCATTCTCACTTACCTTGCTCACCTGGGGCCTTCAAGGCAGCCTGCAACCTCACTCATTGACTCCTCGTGGCTAAGACTTGATTCAGGGCATCGCGCCCCACCTACCTGTTGTTGTTGTTGGTGGCCTGGCTCGCCTAGTCCCAGTGCCCAGTGCCCAGTGTCCAGCGCAAACCTGCTCGCTTGCGTGGCTCATCACGGCTTTGGCAAACATCAGCAGCCTCTCTCCCCCTCACCACACTTTGTTGTCTCACGGCCATGCACCTCAAGTTAACCGTTCGTACAGTCTGTCATCGCTTTTCCTGCTCTTTAAGACTCATGAACCAGTCTGATTTCCCTCTGCATTTGATTTTTGAAATGATTTGATTTATTATTGTCACTTGTATTAGCACACAGTGAAAAGTATTGTTTCTTGCGCGCTTTACAGACAAAGCATACCGTTCATAGAGTAGGAAAGGAGAGGGTACAGAATGTAGTGTTACAGTCATAGCTAGGGTGTAGAGAAAGATCAACTTAATGCAAGGTAGGTCCATTCAAAAATCTAACAGAGACTGTTCTTGAGTCAGTTGGTACGTGACCTCAGACTTTTGTATCTTTTTCCCAACAGAAAAAGATGGAAGAGAGAATGTCCGGGGTGTGTGGGTATCGTCCCATTGAGCTCTTTGCTGAATGTTGTGCTATTGCATTGTATCTGTGAACTAAAGTGTTTGCCAAAAATTTCTAGATGATAACGGTATTCCCTCAATAAATGCTACTTCTTTTACAGCTTCTCCTACCATTGATCAGTCCTATATGAATCTCCCTTTATTTCCCTCTGTCTTAAGCTGAATGGAATTGTGAAAGTTATAGCTTTTATCTTTAAACAACCATCAATTATTTTAGTTTTATATCCGAGATAAACCGACTCCAACAACACCTGAGTCAATGGGAACTGTAGAAACCCCTCAGAGTAATTGCATGTGAAGAGCTGTTGTCTCTGTGGCGCAATCGGTTAGCGTGTTCAGCTGTTAACCCAAACGTTGGTGGTTCAAGCCCACCCAGGGATGTATGTTTTTGGTTGGCACGGTGGCACAGTGGTTAGCGCTGCTGCCTCACAGCACCAGGGACCCGGGTTCAATTCCGGCCTCAGGTCACTGTCTGTGTGGAGTTTGCACATTCTCCCCGTGTCTGCGTGGGTTTCCTCCGGGTGCTCCGGTTTCCTCCCACAGTCCAAAGATGTGCAGGTTAGGGTGCATTGGCCATGTTAAATTGCACCTTAGTGTCAGAGGGATTAACAAGGTGGGATTGTGGAGATAAGGCCTGGGTGGGATTGCTGTTGGTGCAAGCTCGATGGGCCGAATGGCCTCTTTCTGCACTGTAGGGATTCTATGATTCTAATAAGTCATTTGCTTTTCTGAGCCACACTCAGTTATGGAGACTGGGAAAGTAACAAGTTTAATCTCTACAATTAATCATCTGGGTAGTGGCCAACAGTCAGTCAGTGTTCTTGTTCCTGACTAGCACCGACATGATCTTTTAGAATGTGTGAATAGTATCTGTAGCCTTTAATAACTAACCAGTAACCCATGTGTGGGGACTAGATTTAGTCGGCTGGACGGCTGGTTAGTGATGCAGAGCGATGCCAACAGCACGGGTTCAATTCCCGTACCGGCTGAGGTTATACATCACGGCCCCGCTTTTTCAACCTTGCCCCTCGCCTGAGGTGTGGTGACCCTAAGGTTAAATCACCACCAGTCAGCTCTCCCCTTCAAAGGGGAAAGCAGCCTATGGTCATCTGGGACTCTGGCGACTTTACCTGTACCTTTACAGGGCATTGGTGAGACAGTGCCTGGAGTACAGGTTCAGTCTCCTTATTTAAGAAAGGATGTTAATGAGTTAGAAACAGCTCAGGGAAGATTCACTATGAGGAAAGGTTGGCTGGTTCTGTATCCATCGGAGCTTAGAAGAATGAGAGGTGAGCTTATTGAAAGATATAAGATCCAGAGGGGACTTTACAGGGTGGATGTTGAAAGGATGTTTCCCCTTGTGGGAGAGACTAGAACCAGGGGGACACCGTTTAAAAATAAGGACTCTCCCATTTAGAATGAAGATGAGAACATTTTTTTCTCTCAGAGGGTTGTGAATCTTTGGAACTCTCTTCCCCAGAGTGAGGTGCAGGTGTACAAGATGATGAGGGGGATTGACAAAGTACGCGTGGAGAGGATGTTTCCTCTTGTAGAGCAGTCTGGAACAAGAGGCCATAGTTTCAGAATAAGGGGTAGCAGATTTAAAACTGAGATAAGGAGTAAAAACATCTCCCAAAGTGTCGTGAGTCTGTGGGACCTCGGAGTATGGTGGATGCCGGGACATTGAGTAAATTTAAGGAAGAGGTGGACAGGTTTTTAATTAGTAATGGGTTTGAAGGACTTTGGTGAACCTGCAAGAGGAGGAGTTGAGGCTGAGATGAGATCAGCCATGATCTTATTGAATGGTGGACCAGGCTCAAGGGGCTGAATGGCCTCCTCCTGCTCCCAGTTCTTATGTTTTTATGTTCAATCGAGGCATCAAAGAGGGCATTAGATGATTATTTAAATAGAAACAATATGCATGGTACGGGGAAAAGACAAGAGAATGGCACTAAGCCATAATGCTCGTTCAGAGAGCCGGTACAGACACAATGGGCCAAAAGGCCTCCTGCGCTGTAACAATTCTGTGATTCTGTAATCTTTGCCTCCAGCAGTCACAATGCACCTTCCCTTTCTAAAAGCAAATTACTGCGGACGCTGGAATCTGAAACCAAAAGAGAAAACGCTGGAAAATCTCAGCGGGTCTGGCAGCATCTGTAAGGAGAGAAAAGAGCTGACGTTTTGAGTCCAGGTGACCCTTTGTCAAAGCTAAAAGGCAGAGAAAGTGGGAGATATATAGAAAGTGGGATAAATATCTCCCACGTTAGTTCTGACGGCGGGTCACCTGGGCTCGAAACGTCAGCTCTTTTCTCTCCTTACAGATGTTGCCAGACCTGCTGAGATTTTCCAGTGTTTTCTCTTTCGGTCATACCTTCCCTTTAGGCTTGCATTAGGAACGCACAATATTGGGCCTCCAGCAGAGGGGTGCAGCCCAGGGTAGGTACACTGACTAAAGCAAGAAATCCTGCCAGTAGACAGGCAGGAGGCAGCTGATAAAAGCAAAATACTGCGGATGCTGGAAACCTGAAATAAAAACAGCAAATGCTGGAGAAACTCAGCATTTTGAACTTGTCACACCACTCCCACTCCCAAATGATAACATTTCTGTAAGGTCCTCTGACATCACAATATATATTTAATTTATACAGAACAACAGAAATAGGGAAGGATTAAAGTATTTTCTGTGCAGGAGGCTCTGTAGAATCATTGTTGGTTATTGTGTGTGTGATGTGATAACACCCTTCTGAATAATTCACTTCCATCATTTACTCTTTAAACTGCTGCAGGAAAGTTATTCTCAACCACTCCTTCCAATCCATCCTTGCTGTAAATATTTCAATAATACATGGCAGCTGTGTCATAACCTTTACAAGTCCATCACTTTTAAAATCGAGAGGGGGGAAATGAGAGATTAATGGAGTCAGTCGCTTCGAGCCAAATGAATAACAACTCATTCAAACCAACACTGAATTTCCCAGCGTTTCCTTAGTGTCAGAACATTCAGTAAACAGTCCTGTGCCTGCACGGTGGCACAGTGGTTAGCACTGCTGCCTCATAGCGCCAGGGACCCAGGTTCGATTCCCGGCTTTGGTCACTGTCTGTGTGGAGTCTGCACGTTCTCCCCGTGTCTGTGTGGGTTTCCTCCGGGTGCTCCAGTTTCCTGCCACAGTCTGAAAGACGTGCTGGTTAGGTGCATTGGCCGTGCTAAATTCTCCCTCAGTATATCTGAACAGATGGAGTGTGGCATCCAGGGGATTTTCACAGTAATTTCATTGCAGTGTTAATGTAAGCCTTGTAACTAATAAATAAACTTTAGCTTTAGACTTTGACCTGTAAGTATAGGTGTAGCCACCTCAGTGTGTCACACATTTATTGAAAGAATCTGAACTGTATTGCACTCCTTGTAATCTCAATTTTGAATTGTTATGTAATGTGCTTTCACCAATTTAAATTCCTGGCTTGGGTCACTGTCTGTGTGGAGTCTGCACGTTCTCCCTGTGTCTGTGTGGGTTTCCTCCGGGTGCTCCGGTTTCCTCCCACAGTCTGAAAGACGTGCTGGTTAGGGTGCATTGGCCGTGCTAAATTCTCCCTCAGTGTACCCAAACAGGCACCAGAGTGTGGCGACTAGGAGACTTTTTCACAGTAATTTCATTGCAGTGTTAGTGTAAACCTACTTGTGACACTAATAAGTAAACTTAAACTTAGTCAGTAGTTGATAAACAGACACCAATTGCAGATATAAACTTATTACAGGCACTGGGTTTACTACACTGAAACTGAATCCACTGTGCTGATCATGCTAAACACATTAACCGTCTCAGTATCATTATTATCCTGAAGCCCCTGTCTTGCAAGGGTCACATGTAAGTTTCAATTCAATTTCATGAATTCCCAGTGAATATCGCAGCCAATGATACTTCATTCCCCACTGGAACTGTGGCTCAGGACAAACAAATTGAGAAATTCTGTGGAAAATATCATTCCTCACCTTCGGAGAGGAGACAAAGTAAGACAATGAAGGATAACCGAAGAAATATTCTTCAAATAGAATTAGCAAACAAAAAATACTTTTGGAAGATTCAAATTATTGTAACAATTAATAAAAGGACTTTGAATTAACAGAGGCAATTATTAAATGAATGAAGTTTTAAAGTTTAAAGCTTATTTATTAGTGTCACAAGCAGGCTTACATTAACACGCAATGAAGCTACTGTGAAAATCCCCTTGTCACCACACTCCTGTTCAGGTACACTGAGGGAGAATTTAGCACGGCCAATGCACCCTAACCAGCGCATCTTTCAGGCTGCAGTAGGAAACTGGAGCACCCGGAGGAAACCCACGCAGACATGGGGAGAATGTGCAAACTCCACACAGGCAGTGACCCAAGCCGGGAACCGAACCCGGGTCCCTGAGATGCGTGTCTCTTATATTTAATTGTCTCTCAGCTCATTTGTCTGAATCTGATACTTTGGAGGAAATTTTCCCATTCTGCCCGCCATGGGAATCGGAGCTGGCGAGGGGCAGACCATGGAAAGGTCCATTGACGCAGGGCGGGATTTTGTGGTTTTGGGGCGAGAGTGGCTGGAAAATCCCACCCTTTGTGTGTGTTCCTCTCTATCTGTGTCTGTTTCTCCACGTCTCAGTGTCTGACTGTGTATCAGTGTGAGTAACTCTCTATTTCCCCTGTAGCTGTCAGTCTGTCTGAGTGCGTGTGTGTCAGTGTGAGGTTAATGGTTTAATCTGTTCAGAAATACACATTGGAGGAAATATCTGAAGGTTATTAATAGTCCTTCCAAAGTGTGTGGCTATTACTGATCATTTGTTATTTTTACCAGCTGAATATCTGAGCAATGAATAAATTTACACTTCTCTTCACCTACCTCGACAAAGCAGCCAGCATAATTAAGGACCCCACGCAACCCGGACATTCTCTCTCCCACCTTCTTCCTTCGGGAAAAAGATACAAAAGTCTGAGGTCACGTACCAACCGACTCCTGAACAGCTTCTTCCCTGCTGCTGTCAGACTTTTGAATGGACTTACCTTGCATTAATCTGACAAGACAGAGTACAGGAATGAGATAGAGAATCTGGTGAACTGGTGCGGCAACAATAATCTCTCCCTCAATGTCAACAAAACGAAGGAGATTGTCATCGACTTAGAACATAGAACATAGAACAGTACAGCACAGAACAGGCCCTTCGGCCCACGATGTTGTGCCGAGCTTTATCTGAAACCAAGATCAAGCTATCCCACTCCCTATCATCCTGGTGTGCTCCATGTGCCTATCCAATAACCACTTAAATGTTCCTAAAGTGTCTGACTCCACTATCACTGCAGGCAGTCCATTCCACACCCCAACCACTCTCTGCGTAAAGAACCTACCTCTGATATCCGTCCTGTATCTCCCACCACGAACCCTATAGTTATGCCCCCTTGTAATAGCTCCATCCACCCGAGGAAATAGTCTTTGAACGTTCACTCGATCTATCCCCTTCATCATTTTATAAACCTCTATTAAGTCTCCCCTCAGCCCCCTCCGCTCCAGAGAGAACTGCCCTAGCTCCCTCAACCTTTCCTCATAAGACCTACCCTCCAAACCAGGCAGCATCCTGGTAAATCTCCTCTGCACTCTTTCCAGCGCTTCCACATCCTTCTTATAGTGAGGTGACCAGAACTGCACACAATATTCCAAATGTGGTCTCACCAAGGTCCTGTACAGTTGCAGCATAACCCCACGGCTCTTAAACTCCAACCCCCTGTTAATAAAAGCTAACACACTATAGGCCTTCTTCACAGCTCTATCCACTTGAGTGGCAACCTTTAGAGATCTGTGGATATGGACCCCAAGATCTCTCTCTTCCTCCACAGTCTTCAGAACCCTACCTTTGACCCTGTAATCCACATTTAAATTAGTCCTACCAAAATGAATCACCTCACATTTATCAGGGTTAAACTCCATTTGCCATTTTTCAGCCCAGCTTTGCATCCTATCTATGTCTCTTTGCAGCCTACAACAGCCCTCCACCTCATCCACTACTCCACCAATCTTGGTGTCATCAGCAAACTTACTGATCCACCCTTCAGCCCCCTCCTCTAAGTCATTAATAAAAATCACAATGAGCAGAGGACCAAGCACTGATCCCTGCGGCACTCCGCTAGCAACCTGCCTCCAAACCGAAAATTTTCCATCCACCACCACCCTCTGTCTTCGATCAGACAGCCAGTTACCTATCGGCCAACTTTCCCTCTATCCCACACCTCCTCACTTTCATCATAAGCCGACCATGGGGAACCTTATCAAACGCCTTACTAAAATCCATGTATATGACATCAACTGCCCTATCTTCATCAACACACTTAGTTACCTCCTCAAAAAATTCTATCAAATTTGTGAGGCACGACTTGCCCTTCACGAATCCGTGCTGACTATCCCCGGATTAATCCGCATCTTTCTAAATGGTCGTAAATCCCATCTCTAAGGACCTTTTCCATCAATTTACCAACCACCGAAGTAAGACTAACCGGTCTATAATTACCAGGGTCATTTCTATTCCCTTTCTTAAACAGAGGAACAACATTCACCATTCTCCAGTCCTCTGGCACCATCCCCATGGACAGCGAGGACCCAAAGATCAAAGCCAAAGGCTCTGCAATCTCATCCCTTGCCTCCCAAAGAATCCTAGGATACATTTCATCAGGCCCAGGGGACTTATCGACCTTCAGTTTATTCAAAACTGCCAGGACATCCTCCCTCCGAACATCTATTTCAGGAAGCATAAAGGACTTCAGGAAGCATAAAGGAGAACATGCTCCTGTCTACGTCAATGGGGACGAAGTAGAAAGGGTCGAGAGCTTCAAGTTTTTAGGTATCCAGATCACCAACAACCTGTCCTGGTTCCCCCATGCTGACACTATAGTTAAGAAATGGACCTACCTTACATTACGTTGATCTTTCTCTACACCCTAGCTATGACTGTAACACTACATTCTGCACTCTCTCCTTTCCTTCTCAATGAACGGTATATTTTATCTGTATAGCGCACAAGAAACAATACTTTTCACAGTATGTTAATACATGTGACAATAATAAATCAAATCAAATCAATCTGTTAGAAACTGGAACGGTGTGTTGAGAAAGCACAGGGGGAATCAGGGGAACATTGCCACACGCTAAAAGGAGCAATTCATTCATCTCATGTTGTCCTTTGATATGAAATTCCTCAAGCTCCTCTTTCGGAATGTGGTTATAGGATGAGCAGAGGGAAATTGTCATAATTATATCTCCCCTGTGCCAACTCATCTCTTTCTTTGTGCCTTTCCATCTCTCATTCTCTCTCCATCTCTCTCTGTCTCGCTCTACAATGTGTCTACTTCACTGACATTTGTGCTCACAAGTGCATCATTGGGTGATGAGTCCTACATCTGGGAGTTTGAATGTCAGCTCCAAGTATGACTCACACACACGTCTGTAGATTCTGTTGTTTTATTTTAAAGCAAGCTGTATGAGACAGGAAGTTAGAGAAGTTTCAGAGACGGCAAATTAAAGTCAAATAAAGTTGTTGTCAAAATTGTTGAATTCATCGTTGTGTTGGTGATGACGTTGCTTTATTTTTGGGGTCAGCAAGATGGATATTGCAGAATATCACCAGACCAATGATGCAACAGAGCGAGCCACATTTGTAATCATGGCCTAGCTGTATTGTGGAGAGATTCCATGCAGGGTTGAGATGGAATGGGTTTGGAGATTGAGAAACCCAGAAGAATGTTTTCAACTAGGGAGGTTCACAAGAATGATCTCAGGAATGAAGGGTTTGTCATATAAAGAGCGGTTGAGGAGTCTGGGTCTATACTCGATGGAGTTTAGAAAGATGAGGGGGGATCTTATTGAAACTTACAGACTAATGAGAGGCCTAGATAGAGTGGATGTGGAGAAGATGTTTCCACTAGTGGGAGAGACTTGAACTCGAGGGCACAGCCTCAGAGTGAAGGGACGCTCCTTTAAAACTGAGATGAGGAGGAATATCTTCAGCCAGAGAGTGGTGAATCTGTGGAATTTTTTACCGCAGAAGGCTGTGGAGGCCAGGTCATTGAGTGTCTTTAAGACAGAGATAGATAGGTTCTTGATCAATAAGGGGATCAAGGGTTACAGGGAGAAGGCAGGAGAATGGGGATGAGAATCATATCAGCCATGATTGAATGGTGGAGCAGACTTGATGGGCCGAATGGACTAATTATGCTCCTATATCTTTGGTCTTACCTTATGGACCAGCAGGGGTTAAGGGGATAGGGCCTGGGGTGGAATTGTTGTCAGTGCAGGCTCGATGGGCCAAATGGCCTCCTTCTGGACTGTAATGATTCTATGGGGGAATTTTCCCATCCTGTCCACCATGGGAATCATGGCGGGGTGGGGGTGGGGGGGCAGACCATGCAAAGGTCCCCTGACCTCGGGCAGGATTTTCTGGTTTTAGGTCAAATACGGCTTGAAAATCCCGCCCAATTATTCTAACTGTCAGTTGTCCACTCACAGTCAGCCCAATTGGATTTGATTTGATTTGATTTGATTTATTATTGTCACGTGTATTAGTATACAGTGAAAAGTATTGTTTCTTGCGCGCTATACAGACAAAGCATACCGTTCATAGAGAAGGAAAGGAGAGAGTGCAGAATGTAGTATTACAGTCATAGCTAGGGTGTAGAGAAAGATCAACTTAATGCAAGGTAGGTCCATTCTAAAGTCTGATGACAGCTGGGAAGAAGCTGTTCTTGAGTCAGTTGGTACGTGACCTCAGACTTTTGTATCTTTTTCCCGAAGGAAGAAGGTGGAAGAGAGAATGTCTGAGGTGCGTGGGGTGCTTGATTATGCTGGCTGCTTTGCCGAGGCAGCAGGAAGTGTAGACTGAGCCAATGGATGGGAGGCTGGTTTGCGTGATGTTGGCCGGTCAGGTGGGAACTCCCCCAGCACAAGTCTGGAGCCACGCTGTGCTGGACTGAGGGCAGGTAGTTCTAGGGCAAGGATGGAGAAGGTGGTGGGGTCATCCTATCATTTCCCAAAGAGCGAGGAGGTGCTGTCAGTGGTAGGGGTGGAACATGCAGATCGTGGGTGAGGAAGGGGAACTTTATTGAATAGCTTGTTTGTCCAGGGGAGAGCACTGCTGCTCCTCTTGGCTCACAAGAAGTGCTATAAAGGCACTTGCCTCATGGATTCAATCCTTCTTATTTTCTTTCAGTTGTCGGGTTTGTTGGGGCTTGGAAAACCCAACAGACATGAGATACAAATAGAGTAACATAAATTGAGTGCACAACCTCAACATGCTATTTCAATGACCAACCAGCCTTCAGTGAGCAGATTGGTTGAATGCCACTTAACCCCACCGTCCTTGCAGCTGGAGTGACTGGGTGAAAGGTTCTGTGGGGTGGGGATTGTAAGCAGTGTAGATGGAAGCATAAAATTGCAGAGAGATTTTCAGAGATTCAGTGAATGGAGAAAACTACAACAAATAGATTTCCAAGTCGGGAAATGTGTAGTCTTCTTCTTTGAAGATTTACAGGATAGAGCAGGGTCTAAAAGGTGGATTGGCCATGCTAAATTGCTCCCTAGTGTCAGGGGAACTAGCTAGGGTGTTATAGAGATAGGGTCTGGATGGGATTGTGATGGGTGCAGACTCGATGGGCCAAATGGCCTCCTTCTGCACTGTAGGGATTCTATGAAAAGGCAGAAACAGTGAAGGAACAAAGAAATTTGGGATCCGGCTATGCAGATCATTAAAAGGTTCTGAGCAAGTCCAAAAAATAATCAAAGAAACTAATGGGATGCCGGCCTTTATATCTCGAGGGCTGGAATATAAGCGGATAGAAGTCATGTTTCAGCTCTCTGAACCCCGCTTAGACCACTACTGAAGCACTGTGAGCAGTTCCGTGCACCACACTTTAGGAGGTATGGAAGAAAATTCCTAACCAGTTGGTAAGATTTATTGGCAGAATGCAGTCTTTCAGAGAACAAGAGATCAGTAAGGAGTTAAATGATTCATAAGGCAAGCGAACACAAACAGTTTTACACACATGTGAACGCAGTAAGACAATCAAAACAAGTAATTGTGATTTTAAAACGTATACACTGATATTTTATGATATTTTAACGTATTTCAAATGCATTTTTCATTTTGGTCAAGCTAAGTTACCAAAAGGCATGATGGTAAAAGTCAATAGTTTAAAGCCAAAGGTCTGAGAACTTGTTAGTCAGTCTTATCGGGAGAATATGTTGCAACAATAATAAATAGATGCATTCACTGCCCAGACACAAGGATAGATATGCCCCTGGATGCAGGAACACATTCTATTCAACTTGGCTCTTTGGGAAATGATAGGATGACCCCACCACCTTCTCCATCCCTGCCCTAGAACTACCTGCCCTCAACTTGGCAGTGAGCCAGTGGGAACGCCCACTTTGACAGCATCTGCCGTTACCAGGCAACAGAGATGTAGTTAGAGCCAAGAGGAGTGGCCACGTCCAGACTCGAAGGACAAATAAAATATCACTGTTCTATTAAGTTCTATTACTGTTCTATTAAGTATCATATGATTGGCTGAGGTACTTGACAGAGATTTGTATTGATGTATCACTGTTAATGAAATTGATCTTAATCTAATGAAAGGTGGAATTATTGATTAGAAAAAAATATAATTGATCTGATTTTGACTCTGTATTTCCGATCTTTTGGAGAGGTTCTGTCGCTTTATTCCCAGAGCTATTTGTGAGTCTCTGGTCAGCTTTACATTTGTTTGTTTGTTCTATATTTTATGTTAAATAAATTTTGTTACGCCTTTTTTTCACAGAGATATTTGCCTTGTGAGTTTTGAATTGTCTAACTTTAAGGCACGATTGGCCACATTTTAAATTCTCCCCACAACAGGATCTGGGGGGGAAGGCAGTGTAGATTTTTTTGTGCTCAGGTCTTGGAGTATTTTCTAAAAATTCATTTGTAGGACACGGCTGGGCCAGCATTTATTGCCCATCACATTGCTGAGGCTCTGGAGCCTCATGTAGCAAGGCAAATATCCCTGTGTAAGTACGGCAGATTTCTTTCCCTGAGGGACATTAGTGAACCAGATGGGTTTTTCCGACAATCGACAATGGTTTCATGGTCATCAGTAGATTCTTAATTCCAGATTTTTTTAATTGAATTCAAATTCCACCATCTGCCGTGGCAGGATTCGAACCCGGGTCCCCAGAACATTAGCTGAGTTTCTGGATTAATAGTCTAGCGATAATACCACTAGGCCATCGCCTCCCCTTGCACCTTCTTCCCCTTACAGCTTCTAATTCAGAGAATGGGTGTGTTATCGCTGCTAACACTAAATCATATGGGTGTATAGTTTTCTACATGTCAACTCCTGCTCATTGTAAATTGTATTCTGGAACGTTCTACAAGCTTCCTGCTGATGTCCAAAATGTACAGATCTGACTGAAAATGTTCTCAGCTATTAAGGAGAAGTATCCTGCAAACTGACAGGCTTTTGAGAGAAGCATGTGCCTCATACACTTTGGTGAAAATACTAAAAGACAAATGAATGTGTGAAGTTACGGTGGGACAGCATTGTAGTAGCAATGTCACTAGACTAGAAATCCTTTGGCTAATGTCCTGGGTTCAAAATGCCACCACAACAGCTGGTGGAATTTAAATGAAACTAATAAGATCTGGAATGTAAAGTTAATCTCAATAATTGTGACCTTGAAAATGATCGTCCAATGACCATGAAACCATTGTCGATTGTCGGAAAAACCCACCTGGTTCACTAATGTTCTTTAGGGAAGGAGATCTGCTTCCTTACCTGGTCCACCCTACATGTGACTCCAGAGCCACAGCAATGCTCTTAACTGCCCTCTGAAATAACCACGCGAACCACACAGTTCCAGACCAAATAGGGATGGGCGACCAATGCTGTCCTTGTCAGTAACGCCCACATTCCACGAAAGGAAAATAGGTGAAGACATTTTTAGATTTTATTTTGGTTTAATTTGTATTTTGAACATTATGCATTTTGGCTCATGGGGAAGTTTTTTTCAAAAAGGGTATTTTGTTGATTTCTTTTCTGAAATAACAGAGCGGGTTGCTGAGGATAGAGTGGTTGATGAGTATTTGGACTTTCAAGTGGTATTTAAAATGCGCCACATGAAGGAGTGGTTAAGAAGATGAAAGTGCACGGGGTTAAAGGAGGAGTGTCTCCCTGGATACACCGTTGGCAAAGAGACAAAGAGCAGAGTGTGGTGATGAACAGTTATTTTTCAGACTGAAGAGAGGTATACAGTGGCGTCCCCTAGGGGTCAGTATAGCAACCACTTCTCATTTTGAGATATTGTCCTGAATTTGGGCTGATGGGGCATAATTCCAAAGATTGCAAATGACATGAAGCTTGGAAACAGTGAGGAGGATACGAACAGGCTAGTGAAATGGACAGAGACACATAGCCAGTGCAATTAGAATCATAGAATCTCTACAGTGCAGAAGGAGGCCATTTGGCCCATTGAGTCTGCACCGACTCTCCAAAAGAGCATCTTAATCAGGCCTATTCCCCCACCCTATCCCCATAGCCTCACACATTTACCATGGCTAATCCACCTAACCTGCACATCTTTGGACACTAAGGGGTAATTTAGCATGGCCAATCCACCTAACCTGCACATCTTTGGACTGTGGGAGGAAATCGGAGCACCCGGAGGAAACCCACACAGACACGGGGAGAACGTGCAGACTCCACACAGACAGTGACCCGAGGCCAGGAATCGAACCCGGGTCTCTGGCGCCCTGAGGCAGCAGCGCTAACCGCCCCAAAAATTTAATGCAGAAATGTGTGAAATTTTTCATTTTGGAGGGAAGAATTAAGAGATGCCACATCAATTCATTGAAATATTAAAAGTAGTGCAAGAATTGAGAGACCTGCAAAGTCACATCCACAATCTTTGGCTTCGTGACTGAATGCAGAGGGTACAAATAGAAGGTTGTTATACATTTATGGAGCACTAGTTAGACCTCAGCTGAAGCGTTGTTGCAGATTCTGTGGAGCACACTTTACAGAGAGTGTCAAAACATCCATGTCCAAACATGTCAAATAGGGCGGCACGATGGCACAGTGGTTAGCACTGCTGCCTCAAGCGTCAGGGACTCAGGTTCGATTCCCGGCTTGTGTCACTGTCTGTGTGGAGTCTCCACGTTCTCCCCGTGTCTGTGTGGGTTTCCTCCGAGTGCTCTGGTTTCCTCCCACAGTTCGAAAGACGTGCTGGTTAGGTGCATTGGCCGTGCTAAATTCTCCCTCAGTGTACCCGAACGGGCGTCGGTGTATGGTGACTCAGGATTTTCACAGTAACTTCATTGCAGTGTTAATGTAAGCCTACTTGTGACTAATAAATGAACTTTAAACTTTAAAAACCTCGGGGAGAGTAGAGAGGAGTTTCTTGTAGAATAGTTCAAGGGATGAGGGACTTCAGTTCCATGGACAGACTGGAAAAGTTGGGATTGTTCTTGTTAGATGAGGGAATGTTGAGGGAGATTTGATAGTGAGGATATAGGCACTTTTAATGGGGTAGTTGAGAAAAGCTTTTCCCATTAGCAGGATGGTAAACAAAGAACACTTTAAATAATTGACAAAACATCCAGGAGTGAAATTAGTCTGTAACAATGCAACAGTTAGCTGTTATGAGATGGAACCGGCCCCTGAAAAGAAGGTGGAAGTAGATTCAGTAGAAAATCTCAAAGCAAGATTGGATATCTCACTGAATATAAAGATTTGTGGGAGTTAGGAGTGGGACCAACTGGATAGCTCATTCAAAGACCCACGGCCAAAATGGACAAATGGCCTCTTTCTGTGCCGTAAGTTTTGACAATGCTTTCCTTTCAATTGATTAGTCCTTCCCTAGAACTTCTGAATAGAAAACATTTTTAAATGTTCATAAAGTAATTTCAATGTCAAATGTTGACATGCAAGCATCCTTTCTGGTTGTATGACAGCTTGGTATGGCTCCTGCTCTGACCAAGACCACAAGAAACTACAAAGGGTCGTGAACGAAGCCTAGTCCATCACTCAAACCATAAGACCATCAGACATAGGAGCAGAATTAGGCCACTCGGCCCATCGGGTCTGCTCCGCCATTCAATCATGGTTGATATTTTTCTCATCCCCATTCTCCTGTCTTTTCCCCATAACCCCTGAGCCCCTTATTAATCAAGAACCTACCTATCTCTGTCTTAAAGACACTCAATGACCCGGCCTCCACAGCCTTCTGCGGCAAAGAGTTCCACAGATTCACCACTCTCTGGCTGAAGAAATTCCTCCTCATCTCTGATCATCCCTTTAGCCCGAGGTTGTGCCCTCCCATCCATTGACTCTGTCTACACTTCCCACTGTCTCGGAAAAGCAGCCAGCATAATCAAGGACCCCACAAACTCTGGACATTCTCTCTTCCACCTTCTTACGTCGGGAAAAAGATACAAAAGTCTGAGGTCACGTACCAACCGATTCAAGAACAGCTTCTTCCCTGCTACCATCAGACTTTTGAATGGACCTACCTTGCAGTAAGTTGATCTTTCTCTACACCCTAGCTATGGCTGTAACACTACATTTTGCACCCTCTCCTTTCCTTCTCTATGAACGGTATGCTTTGTCTGTATCGCGCGCAAGAAACAATACTTTTCACTGTATGTTAATACACGAGACAATAATAAATCAAATCAAAATAATAAATCAAATCAAATAAAAAGAAGTGTGACAGAATTGTAACAATAGCAATGGATGGTTGTAACTGGTAAGTGTCTGGATACACATGGTTTTTGACGTCTAAAATGTAGGTTTTTATTTCCAATAAACAATACGAAGGGACAATTTTAACTTCCGATGTCTTGTTGGTAATCTGGTGAAGCGGATTCCTGTTGGTTAAAGTCAATGAAAAGAAAATCAGAGGGGGTTACACCCAGACAGGTGGATTCAATCTCTGCTTAACCTTGCAGGTGAAAGATAAACCCTTATGGGGAAAGAAACAGTATTTATTTTAAAAAGCCCCTTGCCATCCTGGGATGCCCCAAAGAATGTTACAGCAATGATGTGCTTTTGAAATGCAGTGCCTGTTGTAGCGTAGGGAATTTACATTAACCGGAACACAGGAACAGCAATGATTGTCCAGACTCGAAACGTTGGCTCTATTCTCTCTTCACAGGCCTGCTGAGATTTTCCAACACTTTCTGTTTTGGTTTCAGATTCTTGCATCTGCAGTATTTTGCTTTTATCTTAATATTTCTAAGGTGGTGTGTCTGAAACTGGCCACAGTTACTCCATTGTGGTCTAACCACGTCTCTGGGTAGCCGAAGCTAAACATCCTTCTAACCATGTACTATAAAGTCATTTATTGTGCATGTATTGTTTAAGGTAGTAATGAAACTAATAAGGTAATAAAGGAGAACGTGCCTCTGTCTATATCAACGGGGACGAAGTAGAAAGGGGCGAGAGCTTCAAGTTTTTAGGTGTCCAGATCACCAACAACCTGTCCTGGTCCCCCCATGCCGACACTATAGTTAAGAAAGTCTCCCAACGCCTCTACTTTCTCAGAAGACTAAGAAAATTTGGCATGTCAGCTACGACTCTCACCAACTTTTACAGATGCACCATAGAAAGCATTCTTTCTGGTTGTATCACAGCTTGGTATGGCTCCTGCTCTGCCCAAGACCGCAAGGAACTACAAAATGTCGTGAATGTAGCCCAATCCATCACGCAAACCACCCTCCCATCCATTGAATCTGTCTACGCTTCCTGCTGCCTCAGCAAAGCAGCCAGCATAATTAAGGACCCCCCCACACCCCGGACATTCTCTCTTCCACCTTCTTCCATCGGGAAAAAGATACAAAAGTCTGAGGTCACGTACCAACACACCTTCTTCCCTGCTGCCATCAGACTTTTGAATGGACCTACTTTCTATTAAGTTGATCTTTCTCTACACCCTAGCTATGACTGTAACACTACATTCTGCATTGTCTCATTTCCTTCTCTAAGAACGGTATGCTTTGTCTGTATAGCACGCAAGAAACAACAATACTTTTCACTGTATGTTAATACATGTGACAATAATAAATCAAATCAAAAGTGGGGATATTATAGAGAGAATACAAATTGGACAATGTATACAATTTGCTGTGAACTTTGACCACCTGATGTCTCTGTACGGGCATCAGTGCCCGGGGTGGGGGGAGGGGGGGGGGGGGGGAGGGGGGGGGAGAAGGGGGAGGGGGGGAGTGTGCAAATTTCTATAAAACAAACAGGAGCTGTGCTGCTAAAGCAACAGTAAATCTGTTGAGGGTGGCTATCCGACGTAGAAGACTGTGTCAGAGTGGCTATCTGACATAGATTGCCACTCTGCGGACGTTATGTTACAATAGTGTTTGATTGGCAGAGCAGGGAAAGATCCCGGGAACAATTAGTCCCAGACAGAGGAGTGAGATGTTCTTAAAAAAAATTAAATGACCCTGACAGAGTCATAGGCCGGAATGTTACCAGCACGCCTGCCCTGTTTCCGGGGGGGGAGGGGTGGGGGTCGGGGCGGAGGGGCAGGCTCAGAGAACGGCATTGTCTGTTGGCTTCGGGTGAGATTGTACAAACCTCGGGCAGACATGCCGGTAAAATTCCACCCATAGAATCAACAGTGCAGAAGGAGGCCATTTGGCCCATTGTGCCTGCACCGACCACAATCCCACCCAGGTCCTATCCCCATAACCCCACACATTTACCCTCCTAATCCCCCTGACACTAAGGGTCAATTTAGCATGGCCAATTGGCCAATGCGCCGAACCGGCACATCTTCGGACTGTGGGAGGAAACCGGAGCACCCGGAGGAAACCCACACAGACACGGGGAGAACGTGCAGACTCCGCACAGTCACCGGAGGCCGGAATTGAACCCGGGACCCTGGTGCTTTGAGGCAAGCAGTGCTAACCCTGCCACCCCACGGATGAAGAAATCGTGGAAGCAACCATGGGGTTTAGCAGTGGTTTGAAAGTGGAGGGAGAGTGAACTGTGAAGGTTTGGAAGTTCCAGACTCATCTGCTTCACTGGGAAACGTCCCATTTTTCCACAATCATTTGTACAGTTACAAAGTGGACCTATTCACCAAGAAGATTAATCAGTGACAGGTAACTCGCAGGAAGCACTTCCCAAAACAACAAACTAAAGTGTCCATACTCACATCCAATTAGAAAGTTTACCATTAGGGTTATAGGTACAACACACCGTGGGCAGCACAGTGGCACAGTGGTTAGCACTGCTGCCTCACAGCTCCAGGGACCCAGGTTCAATTCCGGCCTTGGGTCACTGTCTGTGTGGAGTCTGCACGTTCTCCCCATGTCTGCGTGGGTTTCCTCCATGTGTTCTGGTTTCCTCCCACAGTCCGGAAGTGTACCCGAACAGGCGCTGGAGTGTGGCAACTAGGGGATTTTCACAGTAGCTTCATTGCAGTGATAATGTACACCTACTTGTGACACTAATAAATACTCTTGCCATGAGCTTATGTGTGGCAGTCTTGAGAAACACTCTCAGCACTCTCTATCCTCAGGGGATACAGGCGCTCGGATTAGCAATGCTGAGCTGCATTCCAACTGAGAAAGTGAATGGATTTTTGGTGTCTCTGGGCACAAACCGCATCCCTTGGTGACTTCTTAGGCCTTTTGCTGTCCTCTCTCTTCAAGAACATAAGGATGGTCCCCTCTGTCACTAATTCAGTCCTTGCACATTCCTACTAGCTATTTAAGACTGAACTTTCATTCCAGCCAAGTACAGATCGCAAAATTAAACATGCAGTGTTCATAGAATATTCATAGAATCTCTGCAGTGCTATTTGGCCCATTGGGTCTGCACCAACCACAATCCCACCCAGGCGCCATCCCCTTTACCCCACTTATTTTAACCTAGCTAGTCCCCAGACTAGCAGTGTGGGGCAATTTAGCATGGCCAATACACCTAACCAGCACGTCTTTGGGTTGTGGGAGGAAACTGGAGCACTTGGAGGAAACCCACGCAGATACAGGGAGAATGTGCAGACTCCGCACAGGCGTTGACCCAAGCCGGGAATCGAACCCGGGTCCCTGGCGCTGTGAGGCCAGTGCTAACCACTGTGCCATCGACAGATTCACAGAATGAAATGCCAGTGGTTAAAGTCAGTGCCAGATAGCCACTTTTCTTAAATTCCAGCATTCAGCCAAATACCGCAAAGTTGGCCAGTAGCATTTTAAAACTTTATCCACTGGATGTCTACCAGCCTCCCCGGCACACACCCAGGACAGATGAGAAAATATGCAGAAAAAAACAAAACACTGGGACTCTGAGATGAAAACAGAAAGCGCTGGAAACTCTCGACAAGTCAAGCAGCACTTGCGGAGAGAGAAACCATTCACTCAGCTGAAAGGTTCAAGTTGTTTCTATCTCAGCTGCAGCTGCCTGAGTGCTGCCTGGTTACAGCATTTTTCTGTATTTAAAGCAGATACACATTTTGAAAGCAAGGCCGTAAAATCCGCCCAATCATCTTCATGTACTGTATAAAGATATCCTGTATACTCGACGCACATATCCTGTATGTACACTTGATATACATAGCTTCTATAGTTTGAGGATAAGGGGTAAATTTTTTACGACTGAGGTGAGGAGAAATTCCTTCACCCAGAGGGTGGTGAATGTGTGGAATTCACTCCCACAGAAAGTAGTTGAGGCCAAAATGTTGTCTGATTTCAAGAAGAAATTAGATATAGCTCTTGGGGCTAAAGGGATCAAGGGATATGGAGAGGAAGGGGATCAGGATATTGAATTTGATGATCAGCCATGATCAAAAAGAATGGTGGAGCAGGTTCGAAGGGCCGAATGGCCTCCTCCTGCTTCTAGTTTCTGTGTTTCTATATATACTTTATTTGCATGTATTCTATATGTACACAGTATACCTATCACTGTACATACTTTGTTTGCATATCCTCTTTATATGCAGCATACTACATATCCTCTATATTTACCCTATTTACATATCTTATATTTGAATTCTATTTACATATGCTTCATACGCATCTTCTCTCCTTACAGATGCTGCCAGACCTGCTGAGATTTTCCAGCATTTTCTCTTTTGGTTTCAGATTCCAGCGTCCACAGTAATTTGCTTGTAGAGTCATAGAGGTTTACAGTATGGAAACAGGCCCTTCAGCCCAACTTGTCCATGCCGCCCTTTTTTTTAACCACTAAGCTAGTCTTAATTGCCCAAATTTGGCCCATATCCCTCTATCTTAACCATGCAATTGTCTAAATGCTTTTTAAAAGACAAAATTGTACCCGCCTCTACTACTACCTCTGGCAGCTCGTTCCAGACACTCACTACCCTCAGTGGGAAAAAATTGCCCCTCTGGACTCTTTTGTATCTCTCACCTCTCACCTTAAACCTATGCCCTCTGGTTTTAAACTCCTCTACCTTTGGGAAAAGATATTGACTATCTAGCTGATCTGTGCCCCTCATTATTTTATAGACCTCTATAAGACCACCCCTCAGCCTCCTGCACTCCAGAGAAAAAAGTCCCAGTCTATCCAGACTCTTCTTATAACTCAAACCATCAAGTCCTGATAGCATTCTAGTAAACCTTTTCTGCACTCTTTCTAATTTAATAATATCCTTTCTATAATAGGTAATAGGATGACCAGAACTGTGCACAGTATTCCATGTGTGACCTTACCAATATCTTCTACAACTTCAACAAGACATCCCAAGTTTATACTCTGATGGGCATTGATGAAAACAATGTGGGTGTTTATAGCTCAGTGTACATTATATCCCAGTATATGTTATATCCTAGTGTATGTTATATTCAAGTGTATATTATATCCCAATGTATATTATATCCAAGTATATATTATATCCCAGTGTATATTATATCCCAGTGTATGTTTCCCAGTGTATATTGTATCCAAGTGTATGTTATATCCCAGTGTAAATTATATCCCTGTGTATATTATATCCAAGTGTATATTATATCCCATTGTATATTATGTCCAAGTGCATATCATATCCCAGTGCATATTATATCCAAGTGTGTATTATATCCCAATGTATATTACTTCCCAGTGTATGTTATATCTCAGTGTATATTATATCCAAGTGTATGTTATATCCCTGTGTATATTATATCCAAGTGTATATTATATCCCAGTGTATGTTATATCCCAGTCTATGTTATACAAAGAACAAGGAACAAAGAACAAAGAAAATTACAACACAGGAACAGGCCCTTCGGCCCTCCAAGCCTGCATCGACCATACTGCCCGATTTAACTAAAACCCTCTACCCTTCCGGAGACCATATCCATCTATTCCCATCCTATTCATGTACTTGTCAAGACGCCACTTAAAAGTCACTACCGTATCTTGCAGGGCAAGTGTTATAGCTGGGGGAAAGGAAATTATGATGCAATTAGGCGAGATTTAGGATGCATAGGATGGGGAAGAAATCTGCAGGGGATGGGCACAATTGAAATGTGGAGCTTGTTCAAGGGACAGCTACTGCATGTCCTTGATTAGTATGTACCTGTCAGGCAGGGAGGAAGTGGTCGAGTGAGGGAACCGTGGTTTACTAAAGAAGTTGAATCTCTTGTGAAGAGGAAAAAGGAGACTTATGTAAAGATGAGACATGAAGGCTCAGTTAGGGCGCTTGAGAGTTACAAGTTAGCCAGGAAGGACCTGAAGAGAGAGCTAAGAAGAGCCAGGAGGGGACACGAGAAGTCTTTGGCAGGTAGGATCAAGGAAAATCTTAAAGCTTTCTATAGGTATGTCAGGAATAAAAGAATGACTAGGGTGAGATTAGGGCCAGTCAAGGACAGTAGTGGGAAGTTGTGCGTGGAGTCCGAAGACATAGGAGAGGCGCTAAATGAAAATTTTTCGTCAGTATTCACACAGGAAAAATGTTGTCGAAGAGAATACTGAGATACAGGCTATTAGACTGGAAGGGATTGAGGTTAATAAGGAGGAGGTGTTAGCAATTCTGGGAAGTGTGAAAATAGATAAGTCCCCTGGGCCGGATGGGATCTATCCTAGGATTCTTTGGGAAGCTAGGGAGGAGATTGCAGAGCCTTTGGCTTTGATCTTTATGTCATCATTGTCTACAGGAACAGTGCCAGAAGACTGGAGGGTAGCAAATGTTGTCCCCTTGTTCAAGAAGGGGAGTAAAGACAACCCTGGTAATTATAGACCGGTGAGCCTTACTTCTGTTATGGGCAAAGTTTTGGAAAGGATTATAAGAGATAGGATTTATAATCATCTAGATAGGAACAATTTGATTAGGGATAGTCAATACGGTTTTGTGAAAGGTAGGTCGTGCCTCACAAACCTTATTGAGTTCTTTGAGAAGGTGACCAAAGAGGTGGATGAGGGTAAAGCAGTTGATGTGGTGTATATGGATTTCAGTAAAGCATTTGATAAGGTTCCCCATGGTAGGCTATTGCAGAAAATACAGAGGCATGGGATTGAGGGTGATTTTGCGGTTTGGATCAGGAATTGGCTAGCTGTAAGAAGACAGAGGGTGGTGGTTGATGGGAAATGTTCATCCTGGAGTTCAGTTACTAGTGGTGTACCACAAGGATCTGTTTTGGGGCCACTGCTGTTTGTCATTTTTATAAATGACCTGGATGAGGGCGTAGAAGGCTGGGTTAGTAAATTTGCGGATGACACTAAAGTCGGTGGAGTTGTGGACAGTGCGGAAGGATGTTGCAGGTTACAGAGGGACATAGATAAGCTGCAGAGCTGGGCTGAGAGGTGGCAAATGGAGTTTAATGCGGAAAAATGTGAGGTGATTCACTTTGGAAGGAGTAACAAGAATACAGAGTACTGGGCTAATGGTAAGATACTTGGTAGTGTGGATGAGCAGAGAGATCTCGGTGTCCATGTGCATAGATCCCTGAAAGTTGGCACCCAGGTTGATAGGGTTGTTAAGAAGTGTGTTAGCTTTTATTGGTAGAGGGATTGAGTTTCAGAGCCATGATGTCATGTTGCAGCCGTACAAAACTCTGGTGTGGCCACACTTGGAGTATTGCGTACAGTTCTGGTCGCCGCATTATAGGAAGGATGTGGAAGCATTGGAAAGGGTGCAGGGGAGATTTACCAGGATGTTGCCTGGTATGGTGGGAAGGTCTTATGAGGAAAGGCTGAGTGACTTGAGGCTGTTTTCATTAGAGAGAAGAAGATTAAGAGGTGACTTAATAGAGGCATACAAGATGATCAGAGGATTAGATAGGGTGGACAGCAAGAGCCTTTTTCCTTGGATGGTGATGGCTAGCACGAGGGGACATAGCTTTAAATTGAGGGGTGATAGATATAGGACAGATGTCAGAGCTAGGTTCTTTACTCAGAGAGTAGTAAGGGCGTGGAATGCCCTGCCTGCAACAGTAGTGGACTCGTCAACATTAAGGGCATTTAAAGTGTCATTGGATAAACATATGGATGATATTGGAATAGTGTAGGTTAGATGGGCTTTAGATTGGTTTCACAGGTCGGCGCAACATCGAGGGCCGAAGGGCCTGTACTGCGCTGTAATGTTCTATGTTCTATGTTCTATGTATCCGCTTCCACTACCTCTCCGGCAACGAGTTCCAGGCACCCACTACTCTCTGTGTAAAACATCTGCCTCGTACGTCTCCTTTAAACCTTGCCCCTCGCACCTTAAACCTATGTCCCCTAGTAATTGACTCTTCCACCCTGGGAAAAAGCTTCTGACTATCCACTCCGTCCATGCCTCCCATAATCTTGTAGACTTCTATCAGGTCTCCCCATAACCTCCGTCGCTCCAGTGAGAACAAACCAAGTTTCTCCAACCTCTCCTCATAGCTAATGCCCTCCATACCAGGCAACATCCTGGTAAATCTTTTCTGTACCCTCGCCAAAGCCTCCACATCCTTCTGGTAGTGCAGCGACCAGAATTGAACACTATATTCCAAATGCGGCCTAACTAAGGTTCTGTAAAGCTGCAACATGACTTGCAAATTTTTAAACTCAATACTCCAGTCAGTGAAGGCAAGCATGCTGTATGCCTTCTTGACTACCTTCTCCACCTGTGTACCTGTACACCCAGATCTCTTTGCCTATCAATGCTCTTAAGGGTTCTGCCATTTGCTGTATATTTCCTCTCTGTATTAGACCTTCCAAAATGCACTATCTCACATTTGTCCGGATTAAACTCCATCTGCCATCTCTCCGCCTAAGTCTCCAACCGATCTATATCCTGCTGTATCCTCTGATGGTCCTCATCACTATCCACAAATCCACCAACCGTTGTGTCATCCGCAAACTTACTAATCAAACCAGTTACATTTTCCTCCAAATCATTTATATATATTACAAACAGTAAAGGTCCCAGCACTGATCCCTGAGGAACATATATCCCAGTGTATAATATATCCCAGTGTATGTTATATCCCAGTATATAGTATATCCTAGTGTATATTATATCCCAGTGTATGTTATATCCCAGTGTATATAGTCAGAGTGGAAGGGAGCCGATGTGCTTGAACAATGTCACCTCTCTGTTGTACTGCTGACAGTGGAATGTGGAAGTTTATATCAGAAGGGGGCTGATATACAGTTCTCTTCACTCTACCGGGCCCGATTATAGTTTTTTTCGCCAGCTTGTTTTGCCCCAGACGGAGGAGTGAGCGTTAACTTTGGAGCTAGTTTCAATGGTGTGCGGGGGAGTGGGGAACATCGCAGAGTCATAAATCTGGCACAGGATTGGGTCACATGGGAGCACAGCTGGATGTGAAGCAGGGAAGTGCGTGTAGAGAGGGAGATGCCGGCTGGGAGCGGAGCGGAGCCTGGCTCTCTGTGCAGCTGCTGCGGTGCACGTTTTACATTCAGACTAACTCCCAGTTGCAGGGACTCTCGGCTCGGCTGGTGTGGGCTGGATAGGAATGTGACTGGCACCGAGCCACTTTCTCGGTTACACGGGGCACTGGGCAAGGGGCAAGGGGCAGGGTCCTGATTCCGTTCTCTCCGGTCAGCAACAGGACATAATGATTTCAGCCTTTCCACGGGCAAATCCTTCAGCGCTACCAGCCAATGGGTTGTGTGGCACTCACAATGTATTTGCCACTTCAGGACGAAGCTCTCGAAGACCATAAGAGGTAGGAGCAGGCCATTCGGCCCATCGACTCTGCTCCTCCATTCAATAAAATCACGACTGACCTGAGGTGGTAATCCTAATATTTACACTATATAATCCTTTATAATCTTAATACCTATATACAATCCTGTATCACCTATATATAATCACATATAACCCTAATATTAGCCGTGTATAAAATCAAATATAAAATCAGATATAATCTTAACACTATCTATTCATACATACAATCCTAATATTACCTATATATAATCACATATATTCTTAATATTAACTGTGTATAAAATCAAATATAATCCTAATATTACCCATAAATAATCCTAATATTACCTTTATATATTTCTTATATTACCTGTGTATACAATCAAATATGATATTATTTATATATAACACATATTTCTAATATTACCTCTATCTAATCCTATATTGTCTGCACAGATCTGCAGTTACAGTAATGTGCCCTAATAATTCTTTTATATTCAGCTAAACACTGACTTCTAATTACGTCCAATTTATCTTCACAGATCTTAGCTCACACGGCCTGAACCACGGAATATTCAAATAAAACCGCCCGGATATGAGTTAATCGCCACTCTCACTCCCTCCGGCACCTTTCCCGTGTAACTGTCTGGGATGTGGGCTCACGGAGAGAGGTTTGAACACGGTTAACAGATGACTCTGAAACTCCCCCAGTCGCCATGCTCCTGTAGTGGCCTGTATATGTTAACCGATTACTGAGCTAAACACTTAGCTTGGATCAAGCGCCGTGTGTGTTAATGTGACAATTGCCACTTTCTTTTGTAAGTATTTAAGGGGAGGGGGGACAAAACAAATAATCAAAATTGAAATAATTGCCCCTGTTATATATGGAATGTGGGAGTCCAATTATTCCCTCCTTAGACTGTAATTCACCCGACCTCCAACTATCGAAGCTGGTAATTAAAGCTTTCTTGTCCCTGTTAATGAAATGTCAGTAACTATCGATTCGAGGGCTGCAGTGCAGACACAATGAATCTTAAAAAATTATGTGCCCGCTTGCTAAAACAGCAGGCAACACATCCTTCATTCTCAGAGAGTGAGATGTGTGTGACTGCTGTTTACTAAACCTTTCCCCGGGTTACTGTTCCAATCTCAGCAGCAAACTACCAGACTGTGCTCCAATAATCAGAGATCTCTGTGATACTGAATAACCCCTCAGACTCCTGTCAGAGATAACTGCACCTCTCTGTCACATCTCACCCTCCACACATCTCCTGGGGAATCGGTTTACTAACAGTTCGGCGCTAGAATCCCAGAAAATAAATGCCAATGTTCACAAAAGCAGCTCCGGCCTCGGTACCTGTATGGTCTTGGAGAGGGATTGCAATTCGTTTCTTCCAAGCTGAGATCGTTATTAGTTAATTGGAAGCTAGTTACAGAGTAAGAAATCGGGATCAGGTTGAATGAAGTAAGCGCGGGCACTTTAATATCAACCAAGCTAACATCAGTCAGGCAAAACAAACCCCTTTCGCACAGGATCCCTGATCACAGAGTGTGGCCTTGTATGCAATCATAGAAAATAGAAGCAGGAGGAGGCCATTCGGCCCTTCGAGCCTACTCCATCACTCATTATGATCCTGGCTGATCATCCAACCCCTGATCCGCCTTTCCCCCATTTCCTTTGATCCCTTTCGCCCCAAGTGCCATATCTAAATGCTTCTTGAAAACATACAATGTTTTGGCCTCTTCCTGTGGTAATGAATTCCACAGGCTCACCGCTCTCTGGGTGAAGAAATGTCTCCTCACCTCCGTCCTAAATGGTCTACCCCGAGTCCTCAGACTGTGACCCCTGGTTCTGGGCACATCAGGTACATAGACTCATATGATAGTACAGTACAGAAGGAGGCCATTCAGCCCAACTAGTCTGCACTGACAACAATCTCACCCTATCCCTGTAACCCCACATATTTACCCTGCTAATCCCCCTGAAACTAGGGTCAATTTAGCATGACCAATCAACCTAACCCACACATCTTTCGGACTGTGGGAGGAAACCAGAGCACCCGGAAGAAACCCATGCAGACATGGGGAGAATGTGCGAACTCCACACAGACAGTGACCCAAGGCTGGAATCAACCCCGGTCCCTGGCGCTGTGAGGCAGCAGTGCTAACCATTGTGCCACTGCGTTGCCCCTTCCAGGAAACATCCTTCCTGCATCTACCCTGTCTAGTCCTGTTAGAAGTTTATAGGTTCCTATGAGATCCTCCCTTTCATTCTTCTAAACCCCGGCAAATATAATCCTGGTAAGTAGTCTCACAACACCAGGTTAAAGTCCAACAGGTTTATTTGGTAACACGAGCTTTTGGAGCACTGCTCCTTCATCAGGTGATGAACACGAGCTTTCGGAGCACTGCTCCTTCACCAGGTGATGCACTCACCTGATGAAGGAGCAGTGCTCCTAAAAACTCGCGGTACCAAATAAACCTGCTGGACTTTAACCTGGTGTTGTGAGACTATTTACTGTGTCCACCTCAGCCCAACGCCGGCATCTCCACAATATAATCCTAACCGACTCAATCTCACCTCATGCATCAGTCCCTTTCATCTCCCTGCTTGCAGGTTTGGAGGGAGCATAGGTTAGGATAGGGAAAGGGACATGGATTAGGGGGGGTGGGTGGGTAGGAGATTAGGGTTGGATTAATTGAAGGCTGGGAGGTTAAGTGTTTTCCAGCTAAACTAACAACGGGTGGATAATGTGTCTATCCTGAGGCTTGAACTGAGAACCCTTTGAAGGCGAAACGCTTGTCATTTCACCAACCCTTAAACTTAATCCCTACCATCGCCAGGAACAGATACATTCTCCCTCTTTCTCAATTCCTCCCCCACCCCATGGAGACCCACTATCTCGGTCTGGTTCTCAATTTAATTAACAATGGCGGATTTAAACCTATGCAAAAAAAGGGCCAGGTTAGCTTACAAAACGGCAAACTAATATCCACCTAGTTTGCAGTGTTAGTGGATTTGTGCGGCACATTTATAAAAGGATTTAATAAGTTAGGCTAGTTTCTGGAAACGGAGAAAACTCAGCTGTAACAGATTTTGTTGGCGGGTGAACATTAGGATTTATTTTCCAGGATTCTAGCGGCGAGCTGTGAGTGAACCGATTTCCCAGGATCTGTGTGGACGTTGAGATGTGACAGAGAGTTACAGTTAGCTCTGAGGGGTTATTCAGTATCAGAAAGATCTCTGATTATTGGAGCACATTCTGAAAGTTTGCTGCTGAGATTGGATCAGTAACCTGGGGAAAGGGCTTAGTAAACCCGTTAGCGGCAGTCCCACACACACACACACATTCATCTCACTGGGAACTGCAAGACTTTTGGAGGATATTTCTCACCTTGCGGACACAGACTGGGACTTTCGATGCGGTTAAAACGAGTTTAGATCAGAGATTTGTTTAGATCTGCCTGAAACATGCCGCTGTCTTTCTGTTCGGCTGCATATTTTTTACAGGAATACTTTACTCCGAGTTTACGACGCACGTTTGAGATGTAAAACCACGCTGGTCTCGGTGGCTAATGTTCGCTCCGCTATCTACACGGGGCGAGTCGTAATACACTAATAGCGGCTACATGGGTCTGCTGAGGACTGCTGGATTCAGGCATTGTAGCTCACACAGACTGGGTACAGGCACTGTAACTCACACAGACTGGGTACAGGCATTATCGTTCATACAGACTGGGTACAAGCATTGTAGCTCACACAGACTGGGTACAGGCATTGTAGCTCACACAGACTGGGTACAGGCATTATCGTTCATACAGACTGGGTACAGGCATTGTAGCTCACACAGACTGGGTACAGGCATTGTAACTCACACAGACTGCGTACAGGCATTGTAGCTCACACAGACTGGGTACAGGCATTGTAGCTCACACAGACTGGGTACAGGCATTGTAGCTCACATAGACTGGGTACAGGCATTGTAACTCACACAGACTGCGTACAGGCATTGTAGCTCACACAGACTGGGTACAGGCATTGTAGCTCACACAGACTGGGTACAGGCATTATCGTTCATACAGACTGGATACAGGCATTGTAGCTCACACAGACTGGATACATGCATTGTAGCTCACACAGACTGGGTACAGGCATTGTAGCTCACACAGACTGGGTACAGGCATTGTAACTCATACAGACTGGGTACAGGCATTGTAACTCACACAGACTGGGTACAAGCATTATCGTTCATACAGACTGGGTACAGGCATTGTAGCTCACACAGACTGGGTACAGGCATTGTAGCTCACACAGACTGCGTACAGGCATTGTAGCTCACACAGACTGGGTACAGGCATTGTAGCTCACACAGACTGGGTACAGGCATTGTAGCTCACACAGACTGGGTACAGGCATTGTAGCTCACACAGACTGCGTACAGGCATTGTAGCTCACACAGACTGGGTACAGGCATTGTAGCTCACACAGACTGGGTACAGGCATTGTAGCTCACACAGACTGCGTACAGGCATTGTAGCTCACACAGACTGGGTACAGGCATTGTAGCTCACACAGACTGGGTACAGGCATTATCGTTCATACAGACTGGATACAGGCATTGTAGCTCACACAGACTGGATACAGGCATTGTAGCTCACACAGACTGGGTACAGGCATTGTAGCTCACACAGACTGGGTACAGGCATTGTAACTCATACAGACTGGGTACAGGCATTGTAACGCACACAGACTGGGTACAGGCATTATCGTTCATACAGACTGGGTACAGGTATTGTAGCTCACACAGACTGGGTGCAGGCATTGTAGCTCACACAGACTGGGTACAGGCATTGTAGCTCACACAGACTGCGTACAGGCATTGTAGCTCACACAGACTGGGTACAGGCATTGTAGCTCACACAGACTGGGTACAGGCATTGTAGCTCACACAGACTGGGTACAGGCATTATAGCTCACACAGACTGCGTACAGGCATTGTAGCTCACACAGACTGGGTACAGGCATTGTAGCTCACACAGACTGGGTACAGGCATTGTAGCTCACACAGACTGCGTACAGGCATTGTAGCTCACACAGACAGGGTACAGGCATTGTAGCTCACACAGACTGGGTACAGGCATTATCGTTCATACAGACTGGATACAGGCATTGTAGCTCACACAGACTGGATACAGGCATTGTAGCTCACACAGACTGGGTACAGGCATTGTAGCTCACACAGACTGGGTACAGGCATTGTAACTCATACAGACTGGGTACAGGCATTGTAACGCACACAGACTGGGTACAGGCATTATCGTTCATACAGACTGGGTACAGGCATTGTAGCTCACACAGACTGGGTGCAGGCATTGTAGCTCACACAGACTGGGTACAGGCATTGTAGCTCACACAGACTGGGTACAGGCATTGTAACTCACATAGACTGGGTACAGGCATTGTAACTCACACAGACTGCGTACAGGCATTGTAGCTCACACAGACTGGGTACAGGCATTGTAGCTCACACAGACTGGGTACAGGCATTATCGTTCATACAGACTGGATACAGGCATTGTAGCTCACACAGACTGGATACAGGCATTGTAACTCACACAGACTGGGTACAGGCATTGTAGCTCACACAGACTGGGTACAGGCATTGTAGCTCACACAGACTGGGTACAGGCATTGTAGCTCACACAGACTGGGTACAGGCATTATCGTTCATACAGACTGGGTACAGGCATTGTAGCTCACACAGACTGGATACAGGCATTGTAGCTCACACAGACTGGGTACAGGCATTGTAGCTCACACAGACTGGGTACAGGCATTGTAGCTCACACAGACTGGGTACAGGCATTGTAACTCACACAGACTGCATACAGGCATTATCGTTCGTACAGACTGGGTACAGGCATTGTAGCTCACACAGACTGGATACAGGCATTGTAGCTCACACAGACTGCGTACAGGCATTGTAGCTCACACAGACTGGGTACAGGCATTATCGTTCATACAGACTGGGTACAGGCATTGTAGCTCACACACACTGGGTACAGGCATTGTAACTCACACACACTGGGTACAGGCATTGTAACTCACACAGATGGGGTACAGGTATTGTAACTCACACAGATTGGGTACAGGCATTGTAACTCACACAGATGGGGTACAGGCATTGTAACTCACACAGACTGGGTATAGGCATTGTAACTCACACAGACGGGGTACAGGCATTGTAACTCACACAGACTAGGTACAGGCATTGTAACTCACACAGACTGGGTACAGGCATTGTAACACACAGACTGGGTACAGGCATTGTAACTCACACAGACTGGGTACAGGCATTGTAGCTCACACAGACTGGGTACAGGCATTGTAGCCTCATGGCAGGCTGGTGCAAAAAGGTTAAATCTCACAGGATAAAAGGTGAGCTAGCTAGATGTGTGGAGAACTGGCTTAGCCATAGAAGACAGAGGGTAGCAGAGGAGGGGTCTTTTTCCAGTTGGAGGTCTGTGACTAATGGTCTTCCGCAGGGCTCTGTACTGGGATCTCTGCTGTTTGTGATGTATATAAATGACTTGGAGGAAGATGTAACTGGTGTGATCAGTAAGTTTGCCGACGACACGAAGATTGCTGGAGTTGCGGATAGTGATGAACATTGTCAGAGAATACAGTAGGATATAGATAGGCTGGAACATTGGGCAGAGAAATGGCAGATGGAATTTAATCCAGATAACTGCGAAGTGATGCATTTCGGTAGATCTAATATAAGGGGGAGCTATACAATAAATGGCAGAACCATCAGGAGTATAGACAGACAGAGGGGCCTGGGTGTACAAGTCCACAGATCCTTAAAGGTGGCAGCACAGGTGGAGAGGGTGGTGAAGAAGGCATATGGCATGCTTGCCTTTATTGGACGGGGCATAGAATATAAAAGTTGGCATATGATGTTGCAGCTGTATAGAATGATGGTTAGGCCACATTTGGAATACTGCGTCCAGTTCTGGTTGCCACACTACCAGAAGGACGTGGAGGCTTTGGAGAGAGTACAGAGAAGGTTTACCAGGATGTTGCCTGATATGGAGGGTCTTAGCTATGAGGAGAGATTGGGTAAACTGGGGTTGTTCTCCCTGGAAAGACGGAGGATGAGGGGTGACATATTAGAGGTGTATAAAATTATGAAGGGCATAGATAGAGTGAACAGTGGGAAGCTTTTTCCCAGGTTGGAGGTGATGAACACAAGGGGTCATGGGTTCAAAGTGAGGGGGCCAAGGTTCAACACAGATGTCAGGGGGACATATTTTACACAGAGGGTGGTGGGGGCCTGGAATGCACTGCAAGCAAGGTGATTGAGGCAGACACACTGGGATCGTTTAAGACTTATCTAGATAACCACATGAACAGACTGGGAATAGAGGGATACAAAAGAATGGTCTAGTGGGCACATGAGCGGCACAGGCTTGGAGGGCCGAAGGGCCTGTTCCTGTGCTGTATTGTTCTTTGTTCTTTGTTCAGGCATTGCAGCTCACACAGACTGGGTACGGGCATTGTAACTCACAGACTGGGTACAGGCATTGTAACTCACACAGACTGGGTACAGGCATTGTAACTCACACAGATTGGGTTTAGGCATTGTAACTCACACAGACTGGGTTTAGGCATTGCAGCTATAGAATAGAAACCTCAGGGCAACCTGTTGGGGTAATGGTACATCACGCGGGGAACGGAGGCTGCACTAAAGTTGACATTCTATTGGGTCTGTGAGTAAAACCATCTCGAATTGAAAGTAAATTGTTTAATTAAATTGCTCGGAATTTGAAAGTATTGACAACACTTTCTGTTTTCATTTTATTCATGCCGTTCGGATTGATACTGATTCTGCTCTCCTCCCTCTCCCCCCTCCCCCCATTCTGGACCAGGTAATTGACCCGAAATTAACAAAGGAACCAAATCATTGTAAATAAATGATCCCATTGTGAGGGAGTTGCGGCGGGATGGACCAGCCTCCACATTGTTAGAATGTGTCTGGAGCGCTCTGCTCGCTATAGTGCCCCCCCCCCCCCTCCTCCCCACTCCCACCCTCACCAAACGCCCGAATGATCCCACCTTATTGGTTGGAGGGGTGCGGGCGCTAGGCGGAGTCCAGCCACACAGTGAGTAGTAGTCGGGTGCGTTGCTTCTGTGGGAGCAGAGATCCACAGGGCTAGTGGCAAAGGAATCAGAGTCATAGAGCTTTGCAGCACAAAAAAGAGGCCCTTCGGCCCGTGCTGAGCTGGATGTCACCCTCCCCCAACAGAAGGCACCCGGGAGTGGTGAGTCTGGGGTATCCCCGAGCTCAGGAGAACTGAAACTACGATAGCCCCCACCCTGCTACAGCAATCTCAGCCAAGGCTGGGATATCAAACAGCCGTGACTCAGTCTCACACCAGACCGGGAGGGTGGGGGGTGAGGGGAAGCGGGGGGGGGGGGGGGGGGTGTGGAGAGCCTGAACTGTTAAAAAAATAAATCCGCTTGAAGTAAGGCTAAACTTATAACCACTGATTTAAACCTATCCCCTGTGCACTTCCTTGTGACTAATAAATAAACTTTTACCCTCGGGTTCACACTCCAGATCCCCCCCCCCCCCCCCCCCCCGCCAACTTCGACATGAGAGAAGTTTAACTCCTCCGGTGGGATCTGAGCCTTCATTATTTCAATGAAGCTCCAAAAGATTTTCCCCTTTTTAAAAAATCCGATTCATTCACCCCCATCCCATAACCGTCCATCCCTGTCCCGGGGTATGGAGGTGGGGGAGGGGGAACATCATGAGGAAAGTTGTCTGTACCTTTAAGACCTGGCTGGCTGTAGGATTCGCATTTTAATCAGTATTCTGCAACTTGATTTTGTGTCTGTTTGCACTGTTTGAGAGCAGATTTCCACTCCATCTGACGAAGGAGCAGTGCTCCGAAAGCTTATGGTATTTGCTACCAAATAAACCTGTTAGACTTTAACCTGGTGTTGTTAAACTTCTTACTGTGTTCACTTCCTTCAGCCCAGGGGCAGAATAACACGGGGCAATTTCCAAATATCCCAGGATTTTTGTGATGAGATTGGGGGCGGCAGGGTTGGGGGGGGGGGGGGAGTGGGGGGTGAGGCGGGGGGGGAGGGGGGGAGGTGGTGGGGGACAGGCCAATTGTTCAACAGCCCGGAGACCAAACTGCCCAGAAAGTCAGTTTAAACAAAACCTATTGCAGCGAGGAAAAAGCATCCTTATTTTTAGAGAGGCTCTGAAAGATTATTGGCTCCTCCGGCCGCTTGTCCTGGGAGTAAATTAATAAACGGTCTTTGCAAAGACACAGACCCCAATTCTGTGACCCCCCCCCCCCCCCCCCCGCCGTCCCTTTCCTCTCTGTCTCTCTGACATTCTCACCCACACTCAGTCGGGGCAGGATACAAGAGGATGGGGGAGAGAGTGGAGGGATTGTTATCAAGTTTTGCTTCTATTCTTACAGTCATTGTACATATTCTCCCTAATTCCTTTCCTCATGATGTTCCCCCTCCCCCACCTCCACCATACCCCGGGACAGGGATGGACGGTTATGGGTTGGGGGTGAATGAATCGGATTTTTAAAAAAGGGGAAAAAAATTTTGAGCTTCATTGAAATAATGAAGGCTCAGATCCCACCAGAGGAGTTAAACTTTTCTCATGTCGAAGTTGGTGGGGGAGGGGGTACGATCTGGAGAGTGAACCCGAGGGTAAAAGTTTATTTATTAGTCACAGCTAAGGCTTACATTAACACTGCAATGAAGTTACTGTGAAATTCCTCTAGTCGCCACACAACGGCGCTTGTTCAGGTCAGTCCACCTAACCAGCACGTCTTTCAGAGGAGGAAACGGGAGCACCCGGAGGAAACCCACGCAGACACGGGGAGAACGTGACCCAAGTCAGGAATCGACCCCGGGTCCCTAGAGCTGTGAGGCAGCAATGCTAACCACTGTGTCACCGTGCCGTCCCGGTACTGAACGATCAATGCTCCCCACAATAAACCAGCTACTTTATAAACGGTTATCTATTTTGTACATCCATCTCCCAGATACAGACAACTCGCTGGACTCATCCAACGCTGACATTTTAGATGGAGAGACTCCAGGTACAGCCTGGATGGCCGGTCTTTGGGATTCCTTCTGCACTGTCCGGACTGTCACAGGGGTTGCCATTAAATGGTTACAGTAAGAAGTCTCACAACACCAGGTTAAAGTCCAACAGGTTTATTTGGTAGGACAAGCGTTCAGAGCAGCGCGTGTGCTGCCAAATAAACCTGTTGGACTTTAACCTGGTGTTGTGAGACTTCTTACTGTGCCCAGTCCAACGCCGGCATCGCCACATCATTAAACCCGTGCCTTACCTGGCCCGAATTTCCGATAGTCCCCGGGACACTAATTAGCCACCCCCTAACTGGTGGGGAAAGCTCTCCTCTTAACCAGTTCCAGCATGGACAATCTGCATCAACTTTACTGTCAGTGTGGTACAGCCCTGGCCCTCGACAGCAGGGCCAGTTGTGATTTTAAAAGGCCTTTTGTTTAAGTTTAAAGCTGAAAGTTTATTTATTAGTGTCACAAGTAAGCTTACATTAACACTGCAATGAAATTACTGTGAAAATCCCCTTGTCGCCACACTCCTGTACGGGTAACACTGAGGGAGAACTTAGCATGGCCAATGCACGCTAACCAGCGCGGTCTCCATAACACCACTTGTTTCACTTTGAATACATGGCGCTTTTCAATTGTTCAATTTAAAACTCTCCGCCCCGAGTTTGACATGTAGAGGTTTACAGTTTCTCTCTCAAACCTGGCCCAGGGAACTCTACAATTCCTCCAAAGGCATCCAGAGGTTAAATATTTTCAAAAACGTGGCCTTTAAAAGTAGAAGCCGGTCCCATTAACCGTGTGAATCTGACTGGCCGCAATTCCGGTCCTCACACTCCGCAATGTGGACAAATCTGCTCCTCGTGAAGCTGACATTTGGATACATTCACTTCGGCTTACATAACCATCCTCTAGTTAAATCAACAACACATCAAACTGAACCATCAGTGCTCCCCCAGTAAACTGCTGCTTTATAAACGGTTATCTATTTTGTCCATCCATCTCCCAGATACAGACAACTCGCTAGACTCATCCAACGCTGAAGTCTGGCACTTTAGATGGAGTGACTCCATATGGTTAGTCTGTCCCTGCTCTCTGACTTGCCGCTGAGCTGATACTGAATTCCCCCGGATTTGGTCTGTTTGATAATTATCCATCACCCCTGTTAACATACTGAACAAACACACACAGACACACACATAGACACACACACGTAGACACACACAAAGACACACACATGGACACATACACATAGACACACACACATAGACACACATAAATAGACACACATACATACACACATACGTAGACACACGTAAATAGACACATACATAGATGCACATGCATAGACACATGTACATAGACACAGATGCATAGACACACATAAATAGGCACACATACATAGACACAGGTACATAGACACACATACATAGACACAGATGCATAGGCACACACACATGGACACATATGTAGACAGACACACATAAACATATATACATGAACACATGCATGAATACATACATAAATACACATGTGAACATATATATGCACATATACATAAATGCACATACATAGACGCACATATATAGACATAAATAATAGACACATACATAAAACACATACTTAAACACACATACATGTACACACCCATAAAACGCATACATGAACATATATATGAACACATACATAGACACATATATATATCGGTTGACCATGGTATAAATATCTGACGATCCCTGGCCTGTACAGGTGAAAGGTGGAGATGTATCCTCGCTGTCCATGGATGGTATAAAATAAGATTTTCTCCCAGTCAATTAGAATCAATTTCTTACTGTCAGTTTTAAGCTTTGTTTGCACTTTCTTGCTTGGTTCGATTAGGAAAATGAAATGATACTTTTTTTTACTGTGTAAAATTGCTGACATTGTTTCTGTGTAACCAGGCAACGTTTTAAAATCTGTTTTTTAAAAATCATGCACTCCCCCCAACCCCTCCCTCCCCCTCCCCATTAACTCACACACACAGGCGGAAAAAGAGGAGCGATTGTGGATCCCCTGAATGAAGCACCGTACAGCCTCCTCACACCCTAACACTTTAATAAATAAACTGGCCAGATTTACACGCGATAGAGAAAGGGTAACAATGTGAAGCTTTTGCTTATTCCAGGTTTACCGAGGGCGAACATGCAGTGACCTATCTATCGCTTTTTGGTTTTGGCCTTGGTCTGTCTTGGTCCAATCTGTCTCCACGATTAACCTCAGCAATCGATTACTTTTTTTTTCTAAAGCATAAAGTTATGGAAAGATCCTAACGCTTCCAGTCCCAGCGAGGTCCCGAATGCAGACATCCAGATTGCCCGCACATTTCTCCTCTTGCGGCGGAACGATGTTTGACATCTTAAGGGGGGTGGTGGGGGAACATATCTTGCTGCTGAAACCTTTCGATTTACTATTCAGTCTGGAGGGACTCTTCCATTTTCAGAATTCAGAGCGAGTGTCAGTTCAGACGTGGTCGAAATGTCTTTCATTCTCCCTCTGTGTAAGGGGGGGGGGGGGACTTTCACCCCAATCCAAGCCCCCCTCAACCCGAGCCAGGGTTTCGACCACCCTTCAACTGCCTGTCAAGATTATAAAATACAAAACAGGAAAGCTGACTTTAACCACAGACGCCGAATAAGTAAAGTACAAGAGAACAAAATACATATTGTGTACACTTCAAACTCTACAATGGGAGTTGCCTAATTTGTTACACCTAAGTGGGTTGGTCGAAGTAAAATTAATCGCATCCAACTAGGTTTACAACCCCTGGAAAACAACACAGGCCCTGTAGCAGGGAAAGGGCCACACATTAGCGGCGAGTGTCAGGATAATAAAAATGTCACCCAATTCCATAGGAATAGGTGCATTGACCCGAACAGGCGCCGGAATGTGGCGACTTGGGGAATTTCACAGTAACTTCACTGCAGTGTTAATGCAAGCCTTACTTGTGACTAATAAATAAACTTTATTAAATATCGAGAGTGTCCCAACGGTATGGAGGCATCTCCAAGTAGAACATGCGGGTTGAGAGAAGTTACATTCTATTGCACTTTCTGTAATATTCACATCAAACTGTTTTCTGGTGTACTTTTAAAAATTGTATAAATAAAGTATATTTGCGGGGGGGAACTGGGATATATGCACACAGGATGATAACACGATACGTATTTTAAAAAAGTATTTAAAAATTGGTCGTTGGTCACCCTCGCTTGAATATTGCTGACGAAAGCAATTTATTCACTAATGTCCCTGTTTATTGCCCCATTTTCTAATCTGGGGGAGACCTCTCCCCAATCCCATCTTTACAAAAATCCTGAAGGATTCGCACAATCACTGAAAAATGCGATTGTTGATGCAAACCCGAATGAAATAATGACTCCTTCTCGGACACCGCCCGGATTAAGGAATATTCACCCTCCTATTTAATGGTCTGTGTGTCTGAGCTTCAGCCACTCACTACACCCTGCAAACATTACCGATCGCCTCTCTAACCGAGAAATAGTTTTCCTGTCTTAGACACAGTGCGGGCGGAAATAGTATCTGGATGTGGAACTTGCGAGGGGACTTGACAAGCAGACTATTTGTTTGCTGCCCTGGATTTCAGTAAGATGGGAAATGTTGTGGGACTGTTGGTGGTGGGGGGAGGGGTGGGGAGGGGGGGGGGTTGGAAGGGGGAGTGGGGGGAGGGGTGGGGGGGGGAGTGGGTTGGTTGGGGTCCCCCCACTGGAAGGACTGAATTCTCTCGGTGAAGGGACACCTTATCTATTCTCACAACTGTTTCAGATACAGTGAACAGGGGTCCAGCCCACTCCCAGCTATCACCCCTCTCTGTGACACACACCCTCACACACACATACAGACACACAGACACCCGCCACCCATACATACACACAGAAACACACTCACACACACACAGACATCACCCAGGCACCCACCCACCACCCATATATATACATATAAATCACAGTCACACATAGACCCGGGCACACACACACGCACATGATCATACAGTCACATACATACAGAAAGTCACAGACGCCTGAGCACATTAACCCCTTCCCCCACACATGCATACATCCATACATACAGACACATACATACACACACACACACACACACACACACAGTGATTTACTAAGATGCTACCGGGACATGATGGTTTGAGTTATAAAGAGAGATTGGATAGACTGGGACTTTTTCCCCTGGAGCGTAGGAGGCTGAGGGGTGATCTTATTGGGGTCTATAAAATAATGAGGGGCACAGATCAGCTAGATAGTCAATATCTTTTCCCAAAGGTAGAGGAGTCTAAAACTAGAGGGCATAGGTTTAAGGTGAGAGGGGAGAGATACAAAAGGGTCCAGAGGGGCAATTTTTTCACACAGAGGGTAGTGAGTGTCTGGAACAAGCTGCCAGAGGCAGTAGTAGAGGCGGGTACAATTTTTTCTTTTAAAAAGCGTTTAAACAGTTACATGGGTAAGATGGGTATAGAGGGACATGGGCCAAAATGGGCAACTAGGACTAGCTTAGGGGTAAAAACTAGTCGGCGTGGACAAGTTGGGCCGAAGGCCTGTTTCCATGCTGTAAACCTCTATGACTAAAAAAACTTTAAAAAAGACACAAATACTCACTCACATACACCCCCACATACACAGAGTCACATACACCCACACACACATGCACATACACTCACATGCACCGGCACACACACTCATACACGCAGATACACATAGAATCACACTCATACTCTCCCTCACACACACATACACTTACACAGACACACATACACAGCCACATACATACACTCACACAGGCACACATGCATTCAGACACTCATATACACTTGCACTCACACAGATACAATCACACTCACACTTTCACACACACATACACATACATGCACACACAGATACAATTACACTCACACAGACACACAGACACAGATACAATTACACTCACACAGACACATAGAAACACAGATACAATCACACTCACACAGTCACACAGGCGCACAGATACAATCACACACACATACACACACAGACACGCAGGTACAATCACACTCACACAGACACAGATACAATCACACTCAAACAGACAGAGACACAGATACAATCACATTCACACAAGACACAGACACACAGATACAGTCACCCTCACACACACACCACACACACACAGACTGCTGCTTTGACAGTCTGGCTGGGAGTCAGTGGATGAGGTTCAGAAGAACATACCGTGTTGGGTGGGGGCTTAGTGAGTGGCGGACATGGACCAGGCTCCCTCCATTCGCCACACAGAGAAAGCGTAACTCAGTCTCTCGTGAGCCACATAACTGCAACTACTCATCTTCTGGTCCATCTCGTCACTCTGCAGGACCTGGTAGAGGAAATCGATGTACCTGGCGGCCAGTTTGAGGGTCTGGATTTTGCTGAGTTTGTCGGAGGGGAGGGTGGGGATGATCTTCCTGAGGGAGGAGAACGCCTCGTTCAGGGACTGAGTCCTCTGGCGTTCCCGCACGTTGGCCAGGATCCGCTGACTCTGCAGATCCTCGAAGGACTGCGAGCTGGGGCTGGACTTCTTGTTCCTCTTGCCCGGGGCCGGGCTGCCGTCCTCGCTGCCCCTCTTGCTGTATCTCCTCTTGCTGTCGTAGCGCTTCTGCTGCCTGTCCGCCTCCTCCTCGCTGCTGGCCAGGCTGTCTGCGGGGGAAACAGGCAGGCTGCGCGGACTGGCTTGCATGATGTCTAACGGCATGCCACTCTGGCCCGGGCAGAGGGGGTGGGTGTGGGGGGGGAGGTGGGGGTGAGGGGGGGGGGCGTGGGGTGGGTGAGGAAAGGGGTGGGAGGGTGGGGTGGGTGGGGGGTAAGAAAATAAAATGAATAAGGAGGGGGAAAAAAGACTTTACCCCGTTGAAAAATAAATAAACTGGACCCAGTTTCGGGATGAAGCTTCTCTCTCTCTCTCTCTTGTCCAGAATTCGGCCCCAGTTAGAAACTTTTACCCAAATTTCCCAACTTTTTTTGGCTGCTTTTTTTTTGGTTGGGGACGGGGGAGATACGAATGCGGAGGTGGCAGCAACTTTCTGATTGGCTGAAGCAGGAATAGGCGGCCCCCAAGAGGCTGACAGTTTAAAATAATATTTTAGCCTCGAATAGAATTTCCTCCTTACTTAAAGAGAGGAGGAGCCCGTTACCTTCCAGTCATTAACTCCCAGCCCTTTCCTCTCCCTCTCCCTCTCTCTCTGGTGCCAAAGGCGCTTTTCACAGGATATTAAATATATTTTACCAGGTGGGGACGGGCGGGCCAGTTCACCCAGTCTGTTCTGGAGGGTGGAGGATGCGGGGATAATGTGAAAATTATGCATTAACAAACTCTTTAGCAAAGGTAAAAGGCACAATGCCCACTTTCCTTTTCTGAAAAAGCTCCGCCGTAAATTGGGTCATCCTCACATCAATTCACACCAAACAAACTGGGAGATTATCTGTAAACTTGGCTGCAATTTTCCTGCATGTCTCTGACATTCCCGGCTGGAGCTGGACAGTGCTTCCTCTCTATCTCTGTCTCTGAGTCTCTCTCTCTCTCTCTCTGTCTCTCTGTCTGTCTGTCTCTCTCTCTCTGTCTCTCTCTTTGTCTCTCCCTGTGTTTCTCTCTCTGTCTCTCCCTGTGTCTCTCTCTCTGTCTCTCCCTGTGTCTCTCTCTCTGTCTCTCCCTCTCTTTCTCTATGCTTCTCTCTATCTTTCCCTCTCTGCCCCTCCCTCTCTCTCGCTGTCTATTCTCTCTGTCCCTCTCTCTGTCTGTCTCTGTCTCTCTCACGCTCTCTCTCTCTCTCTATCTCTGTCTCTCTGTCTCTCTCTGTCTGTCTCTGTCTGTCAATCCCTCTGTCTGTCTCTGTCTGCCTGTCTCTGTGTCTGTCTCTCTCTCCGTCCCTCTCTGTCCTTCTCTCTGCCTGTCTTTCTCTGTCTCTGTCTCTCTGTCCCTCTGTCTTTCTCTGTCTCTCTCTCGCTGTCTCTGCTTCTCTGCCTCTCTCTCTCTCTCTGTCTCTGCCTCTCTCTGTCTCTCTCTCTGTCACTCTCTCTCTCTCTGTGTCTCCGTCTCTCTGTCACTCTCTCTCTGTCTCTTTCTCTCTGTCTCTCTTTGTGTCTCTCTCTGTCTCACCCTGTCTCACTCTGTCTCTCTGTCTCTGTCTCTCTCTTCTGCTTCCCTCACTCTGTATGTCTCTCTCTCTCTCTCTGACTCTCTCTGTCTCTCTCTCTGTCTCTCTCTCTCTGTCTCTTTCGTCTCTCTCTCTGTGTGTCTCCCTCTGTCTCTCTCTCTCTGTCTCAGTCTCTGTCTCTCTGTCACTCTCTCTGTCTCTGTCTGTCTGTCTCTCACCCTGTCACTCTCCCTCTCTGTCACTCTCTCTCTCTCTCTCTCTCACTCTCTCTGTCTCTCTCGATCTGTCTCTGTCTGTCTCTCTCTCTCTGTCTCTCTCGCTTTCTCTCTGTCACTCTGTGAGTGTGTGTGTGTCTCTCTGTCACTCTCTCTCTCCCTCTGTCTCTCTCTCTCTCTGTCACTCTCTCTCTCTGTCTCTCACTCTCTGTCTCTGTCTGTCTCTCTCTGTCTCCCTCTCTCTCTGTCTCTCTCTCTCTGTCTGTCTCTCTCTCTGTCTCTCTCTCTCTCTCTGTCTCTCTCTCTCTCTCTGTCTCCCTCTCTCTCTGTCTCTCTCTCTGTCTGTCTCTCTCTCTGTCTCTCTCTCTCTGTCTCTCTCTCCCTCTCTCTCTGTCTCTCTCTCTCTCTGTCTCTCTCTCTCTCTCTGTCTCTCTCTGTCTCTCTCTCTGTCACTCTCTCTCTGTCTCTGTGCCTCTTTCTGCTGGTCTCTCTTCCCAATCCCTTGAGTGAAGACACACTCTCGGCAAAACTGATAAACTTCAGCTGTGCACTTTGTACAACATTTGCCAGTTGGTATGAACACCCCCACACCACTCCCCCCCCCCCCCCCCCACCTCCGCCGCTCTCTCTCTCAGGCCTGTGTATACTTGAAATGCCCTCTCCACCCAGAGCCCCGGTTCCCAGGAGCAGGGGGTGATTTGTTTCCCGCCCTCACCGGCCCAGGGACAGTTTGAAAAGAAAACGTTTCCAGAATATGAAAAACTGGACAGAAATTCCTGGGCCAATGTGGAAGCTGTAGGGGTGGGGGTCACCCTTTCCGAACTGCCTGGGGGGTGATATAGAAGTTATGTAGGTATATATAGTTCTTTATAGGGTATATAGGCATATAGAATCATTCGACCCATCGAGTCTGTACCGACAACAATCCCACCCCAGGCCCTATCCCCATAAACCCACACATTTACCCCGCTAATCCCTCGAACCTACACATCTTTGGACACTAAGGGTCAATTTAGCACGGCCAATCCATCTTTGGACTGTGGGAGGAAACTGGAGCACCCGGAGGAAACCCACGCAGACACGGGGAGAATGTGCAAACTCCACACAGACAGTGACCCAACCCAGGAATTGAACCCAGGTCCCTGGCACTGTGAGGAAGTAGTGCTAACCACTGTGCCACCGTGCCGCCGTATTTTGGATATATATATCGGCTATATAGGCATATTTAGGTTATATGGGGTTACATAAGTGTATATAGGTGTATTTGGATATATATAGGTGGATATAGGTATATATTTGTTATATGGGGTTACATAAGTGTATAAAAGTATATTTGGGTATAATTAGGTTATATAGGTTTATGGGGTATATAGGTTCCTACAGCATAGGGACTGGTTCAAGAAGGTAACTCAACACCACTTTCTCGAGGGCAATTAGGGATGGGTAATAAATGCTGGCCTAGCCAGCGACAGAGTAAGAAGTCTCACAACACCAGGTTAAAGTCCAACAGGTTTATTTGGTAGCAAAAGCCACTAGCTTTCGGAGCGCTGCTCCTTCATCAGGTGAGTGGGAGTTCTGTTCACAAACAGGGCATATAAAGACACAAACTCAATTTACAAAATAATGGTTGGAATGCGAGTCTTTACAGCTCACTCACCTGACGAAGGAGCAGCGAGCGCTCCGAAAGCTAGTGGCTTTTGCTACCAAATAAACCTGTTGGACTTTAACCTGGTGTTGTGAGACTTCTTACTGTGTTTACCCCAGTCCAACACCGGCATCTCCACATCATGACAGCCAGCGACACCCACACCCCAGGAATGAATCCCTCTGACAGCTCCGGGTTTTTACCAGCATTGACTCTTTCAACCCTTCGCCTGACGATGAACCAATTCCAACAGCGCCCAGCGACATCAGAAACATTCATGGTCAGATCTGTAGGTACCCTTGAACACAGAACCCGCGCCCGCGGTGAAGTGCCCCCTCGTTAGCTATTTGACTCCGGGGAATCAGAGCTGGATTGGAAATCCCGCATTTATCACCCAGCACTTAACTCCAACAACATAGAAACAGCAAAAGCTTGTGTATTTTGTTAAACTAATTGTTTGTAACCGGACCCCCTGATCTGAACAGACCCTCCAAACAAGATCACAGAGAGTGCAATCCGCCACAACGAAAAAAACAAACCCTGCTCTAATAATAATGGTGATTAAAGAATCGATTCCCGAATGAAAATCTGAGAAGGCCGCGTTCCACTGGCTCCGGCTGTTCCCATCACTACAGCGAGATACCCCAACCATTTTCATTCGCTTCCCATTTCTTTAAGATGATCAGCTTTCGTGTCTGTGTGTGTGTGTGTGTGAGGGAGAGAGAGTGTGTGTGTGTGTGTGAGGGAGAGTGAGAGTGAGTGTGTGTGTGTGTGTGTGAGGGAGAGTGAGAGTGAGTGTGTGTGTGTGTGAGGGAGAGAGAGAGTGAGTGTGTGTGTAAGTGTAAAGATAGTTGATCGAAAATCAGAATATTGTCAAAGACTGCCTCAGCACGCTGAGAGATCCTCTGTATATCCTCCCAGAACATGTCTCCCCGTTTTGTGAACCTTTCTACTTAAAGGCAAAACAAGCTGAAACGACAATGAACAAACAATAAAACATGTTTCAGAATTGACAATTACTTTATTCAAAAGCTATGCGTTGACATCAGCATTCTGATTCCCTCTTAGTAATTCCCTGCTTAATCTCAATTCTCGTTACAATGATAACAACTACTGTGCAAAACACGGTGCGAACTTGAAATATAAAATGTATATTAAATATAAAACATAAAACCCCTGACTCTTTTCAGCCGAGCTGTTAGATTCGAGTCCCCTGGCTGCTTCCTGGGAGTCTGCGGGACAATCATTTGGGTCAACATTACAACAAAGGTGATCTTTATCTTGTTAAACATTACTGTTTGCGTTTCTGATTCTTCCAGCTTGCTGGTGAGTGGGGCTATTTAAATCCAGTAGCAAAGACGGTAAACTGTAAAAATACCGAATGCTTGTGAAATCTTGTCAGTGGCTGCTGCCTCTTTCACTGGCGAATGTGTATAAGACAGAAAATGTATGAGTGTGAGTGCGAGTGCGTGTGAGTGAAAGAAAGTGTGTGTGAATGTGTGAGAGGGAGAGTGAGTTTGCTTATGGATATTTGAGATTGGGTGTGAGAGAGTGTTGAGAGAGAGAGTGTTTATTAATATGTGTGTGATAGTGAGTGTGTTGCAAGTGTGAATGTGTGTCTGTATGTATGTTTGTGTGTGTGCTTCTGAGTATATGTGTATGTGCCTGAGTGTGTGTTTACGCGTGTATTTGTGTTTGTGTGTGTTTCTGACTGTGTTTGTGTGTGTGTCTCTGTCAGTATGTTTGTGTGTCTGTGTTTGTCTGTATTTGTGTGTGTCTGTCTGTATGTGTGTTTATGTGTGTGTCTGTGTGTTTGTATGTCTGTGTGTGTATGTTTGTATGTATGTACGATTGTGTTTTGTGTGCGTCTGTGTATGTCTGTGTGTGTGTGTGTGTGTGTGTTTGTGAGTGTGTGAGTGAGTGTGTGTCTCTGTGTGTTTGTATGTATGTATGATTGTGTTTTGTGTGTGTCTGTGTATGTCTGTGTGTGTGAGTGAGTGTGTGTTTGTGAGTGTGTGAGTGAGTGTGTGTGTCTCTGTGTGTCTGTATGTATGTATGATTGTGTTTTGTGTGTGTCTGTGTGTGTGTGAGTGTGTGCGTCTCTGTGTGTTTGTATGTATGTATGATTGTGTTTTGTGTGTCTGTGTGTGTTTGTATGTATGCATGATTGTGTTTTGTATGTCTGGGTGTGTATGTGCGTGTCTGTGTTTGTTTGTATGTATGTATGATTGTGTTTTGTGTGTCTGTGTGTGTGTGTGCGTCTGTGTTTCTGGACAAGCTTTGCTCCCACTTTTCCTCGCGGCCATTCATTCTGGGAATCTCGCCCTTTCCCCAGGTGATTTTCTGTCTGGACGTTGGGGCCCCAATGGTCCCCGCAAATGTTTCCAACCCTGCACTGTTGTTCTCACAGTAACCTGCAATCTTAAAATGACTGGAATCATTAATGTTTGCAGGCAGCACAATAACCTGCGGGTATTTGTCGGTGCACTTTGCTGCATTTGGTGTGAGGGTCCTGGGTTGATGGAGTTAACACTCGGTGCAGCCGCGGCTCCCCGAAGGCAAAGGGGATATTTGTTTAAACTCGTTACACATTTACACTTGCTCTCCGCAGCCGCCGGAGTTGTAATCCTGGTAAATCTATAAACACCGGCTGGGTCCTGAGGAGGATGGAACCTTTGATGGTGGAGGGGACAAGTATTCCCGGTGTCCCCCTACCGCTTTTCCAAACCCAGGTCGCAGGCGTTGTCCAAGTTCCGCAGGTTTGGACATTCCCAGAGTAGGGATTTCCGCTCCCACTCACTGGGAAACCATTCTCTCCAACACGCCCTGAAAATTCGGGATGATTTTACACCGTTATTTTCCTCTCGTTTTTGAACGAAAGAGTCGCGAGAATGAATGAAGCAGTTTAATTCGGGTTGTCCCGCAACATAACGGGGGACCAGGATGGAGAGGTGAGTGGTCAGAAATGAAAGATAACAAATAAGAAAATGTATTAGAATGCCGTTTCCTTCCACATTACAATTCGGACCAAACTTAGAGCAAATTTATCTTACTCAACCTGATTCGGAATCCTAGGACAGTCCGCCGATTTCTACTTTGTACCCTGGAGAAATATTCGATATAAAACAGGCTTTGCCCCAAGTTTTGCTCATATATTTTTGTCAATTAAAGTACAGTACAATTTTATTCCGAGCGCCTGATGGATTCTGTAAAATATGCGAGGAAGTGTGTCCAAATTAATGATCGAAGCAAGGGAAGGTTTTTAAAAAAAGTTTAAATTCTGCCTTCAAAATCATAGAATCTCTCCTTAAATAAAATGTATTTACAGCCCGTCACACACTCCTCAACTTTAACATCGCTCTGCTGACACCCCCGCTTACTAAATCTCACCCACAAGCACAATTCTAACAGCGGTTTGACAGCAGACAGATAAATACAGCTGTATTAGAAACGGTCACCAGTCATACAAAGCGCATGGCCAGTTAAAATAATTAATATTGATAAAGAAAGACTTGCATTTATGTAACACCTTCCTCCCCCCTTCCCCCCCCCCCCCCCCCTCATCAGACGTCCTCAGAGTTCTCTGCAGCTACTGAGGTACTTGGCAAGTGTGGCCCCTGTTGCAATGCTGGAATGATGTGGAGATGCCGGCGTTGGACTGGGGTAAACACAGTAAGAAGTCTAACAACACCAGGTTAAAGTCCAACAGGTTTGAACCTGTTGGACTTTAACCTGGTGTTGTTAGACTTCTTGCAATTCTGGAATCACAGGCGGCCAATCTGTACACAGCAAGATCCCAGGAGCAGCAATATGACAGTCCCGGATAACCTGGGATAAATGTTGGCCAGAGAGAACTCTTCGGTAGTTTTTTTTCACCCACTAACTATAATTTATTGATTAAATTTGTCAAATTTAATTACAAAACATTTGAGCTGGAACATTGCAGGAAGGGTCGACTTGCCTCCAAGCAGTGCGTTCTATTATTAAGTGCCTTTGAACAATTATAATTCTCCTGATATTTATAAATCTTTCAAATCGAAAAATTTCAGGAACATTCCTTCACATCACGCCGCAGTACAATTGATATTCACAAAGTACATTCGATGTCGGACATGCAGACCGGGGTTTTCCACATACTATGGGCCTTGCTCTTACAATGACATCTTTCACATCCACCTGGGAGGCAAGCGCCTCTGACAGTGTAGCACTCCCTCAGTGTTACACTGCGGTATCAGCCCAGATTTTTTTCCCCAGAGTTTATTTTTATTCGTTGGAGGGCATTTGAGAGCATTGCTGTGGCTCTGGAGTCACATCGTAGGCCAGGCTGGGTAAGGACGGCAGATTTCCTTCCCTCAAGGACATTAGTGATGCATTTTTTAAAAATGACACTCATTTTAATTCCAGATTATTTTTTATTGAATTCAGATCTGCCTTGGTGAGACTGGAGCCCACAGTGCATTACCCTGGACTCTGAATTACTAGCCCAGTGACAATACCACTACACCACTGCCGCTCCATAGCACCTGTATGTATGGGAAATCAAGCTTTCTTTGTTGCAAAAATGTACTTTATTTGTCAAATATCAGAAAGAACATTACAGTCAGTTTAACGTAGCTGCCTTGGAAAAGCAGCCAGCATAATCAAGGACCCCAGGCACCCCGGACATTCTCTCTTCCACCTTCAATCGGAAAAAAGATACGAAAGTCTGAGGTCACGTACCAACCGACTCAAGAACAGCTTCTTCCCTGCTGCCATCAGACTTTTGAATGGACTTACCTCGCATGAAGTTCTCTACACCCTAGCTATGACTGTAACACTACAATCCGCACTCTCTCGTTTCCTTCTCTATGAACGGTATGCTTTATCTGTATAGCGTGCAAGAAACAATACTTTTCACTGTATACTAATTACATGTAATAATAAATCAAATTAAATTAAATTAAAATCGAAGTGGGCAGCACACAAAATGCAATAGTGCTCAGGTTGTCTGTATAGATCATGTTACTCTGAGAGATGCTACAATACAGTCATGATGTGGAAATGCCTGCGTTGGACTAGGGTGAGCACAATAAATAATCTCACAACACCAGGTTAAAGTCCAACAGGTTTAGTTTTTTGAGAGCACAGAGGGTGCTCTGAAGGTCCGGATGAAAGTCTTGATCAGTCTGTTGAGTTGACAGGTGTGTTCTTTGGTGGGACCTGCGGATAACTGTCTGTAGTGTTCCTCGTTGTTCTTTAACCTGGTGTTGTGAGACTACTTGCTGTACAATACAGTCAAATAAACCTCCCAGACATTTCACAATCTTCACTACAAACGGTGCAAATACATTGAAGGTATTTTCTACACAGATCAACTGTTAGCCGAGATATTTCAGCTCAGATCCTGGGATGGGAGATCAGTGTAGAGCTTCAGTGATTTAGAAGCTAGCCTGCCACCGGCTGGGGCACCAGGTTAGGCACCAGTTCTGAACTGGGCCACAGGCTCCCTGATTCTAAAACTCCTTCCGCAAGTCAGCTTTGTACTGGAATTGCATTGTACGGTCTGGAGATTGGAGTTTGATAAAATTACTGATTGAGTAGATAGGACAGGGCAGCGGGGACGGATCTCCAGCAGTTAACCCGATGGGTGACTCCAAAGCAAATTGTTTCCCTACCGAGGGCAGCGGCCACTGCCTCTGGGCCCCCGAGCTAACAATAAGCTTATAAAGGAGACGGTGCATTCTCACTGGGACATGTTTCACATTCCATGCAGAAGGATCGGTACATGAATCCGTTTTAAACAAAACCCCTCTTCAATCATATTCTTAGAGTCCGTTCAAACTCCTCCTGTTCTTCAACTGTCCCCTCTAAATTAATCGCATTTGTGATTTTGTTTTTGAGCTGGTGGCTGTACAGCGATTCAGGAAATCCTACAGTGCAGTAAGAGGCCCATCGAGTCTGCACCGACCACAATCCCACCCAGGCCCAACATATTTACCCGCTAATCTCTCTAACCTACGCATCTCAGGACTCTAAGGGGCAATTTTTAGCATAGCCAATCAACCTAACCCGCACATCTTTGGACTGTGGGAGGAAACCGGAGCACGCGGAGGAAACCCACGCAGACACGAGGATAATGTGCAAACTTCACACAGACAGTGACCCAAGCCGGGAATCGAACCCAGGTCCCTGGAGCTGTGAAGCAGCAGTGCTAACCACTGTGCTACCGTGCCGCCCTAACACTCCCCGCCTGACTTGCGGCAGGAATGCAAACCTGTATTTACTTGGACTCAGCGAGCCCAAAGGGAGGCGATGGGCCCGTGGTATTATCACGAAACTATCAATTCAAACTATTAATTCAGAAACTCAGCTAATGTTCTGGGGACCCGTGTTCGAATCCCATCACGGCAGATGGTGGAATTTGAATTCAATAAAAAATATCTGAAATTAACCATCTACTGATGAACATGAAACCATTGTTGGAAAAACCCATCTGGTTCACTAATGTCCTTTAGGGAAGGAAATCTGACATCCTTATCCGGTCTGAGCCTACATGTGACTCCAGACCCACAGCAATGTGGCTAACTCTTAACTCCTTTCCAAGGGCAACTAATTATGACTGTAACACTACATTCTGCACCCTCTCCTTTCCTTCCCTATGTCCGATGTGGAGATGCTGGCATGGGCACAGTAAGAAGTCTCACAACACCAGGTAGAAGTCCAATTGACTTCAGTGAGACTTCTTACTGTTCTCTATGAACGGTATGCTTTGTCTGTATAGCGCACAAGAAATTATATTTTTCACTGTAAACAAATACATGTTAATAATAAATCAAATCAAATAGGGGTGGGTACTAAATGCTGGCCAGCCAGAGATACCCATGTCCCAAGAATGAATTAAAAATGTGCTCTTTATAACTGATAGTGAGTAGGGAAAATCAAACTGGAGGAAATCAGAGCTAACATTTGTAAATAAAACTCTGATCAGTTAACAGTGAATTTTGCTGCTTTTTTGATTTTGTATAAATGTTGATTTATATCACATTTGTTTGACTAGCAGGTGGCACTGTGACACAGTGGTTAGCACTGCTGCCTCACAGCACCAGGGACCTGGGTTCAATTACCTGCTTGGGTCACTGTCTGTGTGGAGTTTACACATTCTCCCCATGTCTGCGTGAGTTTCCTCCGGGTGCTCCGGTTTCCTCCCACAGTCCAAAGATGTGCAGGTTATGTGGATTGGCCATGCTAAAAATTGACCCTTAGTGTCAGGGGGATTAGCTAGGGTAAATGCCTGGGGTTATGGGGATAGGGCCGGGGTGGGGTTGCTGTCGGTGCAGACTCGATGGGCTGAATGGCCTCCTTCTCCACTGTAGGGATTCTATGATAGACAGCTTTCTTAATCATGTTTTATTCATTCTGAGGGCTGGCTCCCTTTAGAATGTGGTCTGTTTGGGTTCCCAGTGGGCTGATGAAGTTACCTGTGAGCTACCTGGGCTGGAGAGCAGTGGGCAATGCAACTCAATTGATGAAGGGTCATCCAGGGAAACTCTAACTCTGTCCCCCTCTCTCCCTCTCCACAGACGCTACCATCTGCTGAGACCTTCCAGCCTTGTCTCATTTTGTTGATGAGTGGTTCGCTCGGTATCAACCAGGGTTTAGTGGCTCACGCCCTCATCTGTACATCAGAAGACCATGTGTGAGCTCCAATCCCAGTCCGGGGATTTGCTAAATCCAGCAATCTAGCCCTGACACTCCATGCAGAGCTGAGGGAGGGCCGCACGGGTGGATGTGCCATCTTTTGGTATAAATCAAGGCCCTGACTGGGCTCTCAGGTGGATGTAACTCGCCCCATAGTCTCCCCCCTGTCCTGGCCAATGTTTATTCCTCAATTATCCTTCCCTCCCAAAAAAAGAACAGGGATTGGGGTCATTCTTTTGATTTGATTTGATTTATTATTGTCACATGTATTAGTATACAGTGAAAAGTATTGCTTCTTGCGCACTATACAGTCAAAGCATACCATTCATAGAGAAGGAAAGGAGAGAGTGCAGAATGTAGTGTTACAGTCATAGCTAGGGTGTAGAGAAAGATCAACTTAATGCGAGGTAGGCCCATTCAAAAGTCTGACAGCAGCAGGGAAGAAGCTGTTCTTGAGTCGGTTGGTACGTGACCTCAGACTTTTGTATCTGTATCCCGATGGAAGAAGGTGGAAGAGAGAATGTCCAGGGTGCGTGGGGTCCTTAATTATGCTGGCTGCTTTTCCGAGGCAGCGGGAAGTGTAGACAGAGTCAATGGATGGGAGGCTGGTTTGCGTGATGGATTGGGCTACATTCATGACCTTTTGTAGTTCCTTGCGGTCTTGAGCAGAGCAGGAGCCATACCAAGCTGTGATACAACCAGGAAGAATGCTTTCTATGGTGCATCTGTAAAAGTTGGTGAGAGTCGTAGCTGACATGCCAGCTTAGCTCACATTGCTGATTTCCTACGTTCCAACAGCAATTACACTTCAAAGGTACCGCAAAGGAACATCCCGAGAGGCGCTGTATAAATACAAGTCCTCCTTTGTGGCTTGCTGGCCTCATTTCCCCCACATGACCGCTGGAGGGCGCGGGTTTCCCGCCGCCGCTCAGAAGGTCAGGATAACGTCAGAGAGAGTTTTACACAGAATCAGACTTCACAGCTCCCGCTTGTATCTTTACATTGTGTCAAAAAAAATAAAAAGAAAAGGGATAAAATGAGAAAACCGTCTCCTCCTGAAAGGGCTCAGTTACATGCTCTGTGATTCTGTATCCATCAGTGGCACAAAAGTACTGGAGAACCAAACACTGTAACTGATTGTGAAAGAACTGGGTTTACAGACAAGAGATTCAACAATTGGAGAATGTGAGACATTTGTGTGAAAATATTATCCGGGATGGGAACCTACGCGATGGACTTTATTGGGTATGAAATAGTCAAAAAAAGGAATATTATTTTGTGTTCTAACCTGCTGCAAATGTTGGAGATAGATTATACCCTGGGTGGAAATGTTGGAGATAGATTATACCCTGGGTGGAAATGTTGGAAATAGATGAAACATAATTCCTATGATTGTTCTAATCTCCTCATTCTGACACCCCCTGATCTCACAAACTTTCCACATTTCTGAACGAGGGGATGCCAATGACCCAAATCTGAACCACCAGAGAGGTGGTTAAATGTCAGATGTTACAAAAATGAACAAAAGGTCGTTGTTTCTAGACCTTTTCTCACTCGGTGCCATTAGTCTGGGGAGATGAGTGTTGGAACTTAGCTGCACCAGGGGTAGACAGGGCCAGCGAGGGTCTTTCCTCCACCGTTACCTGTCGATAGGTATCCCTGTTTTGAGATCTGTTGGCAGCACCTGGTCTCCACTGAGGTCTCTCCACATTTAAACTGTAATCCACACTGGTTAGTCTTTCGATATTACAAATTAAATATAACAAGAATACCTCGGAATTAAATGCACCCCCACTGATTACTAATCTCCAAAGCCTTAACATTTACTAATTAATGGTTAATTATTCGGTGAAGTGACAGATTGTTCGGGTCAAACTGTTAATAATTACGGCACAATGTGGTGGATTTGTATAAAGCATTCATCAAATGGTCAATTCCTCTGCTAAATTTTGGAATTATTTTGGTGATTTCTCCACAAATAACAATTCTTAATAATAATTAAGAAGCGAATTGTCCGCACCAGCCAGGCATGGATGTGTCATCAGTGACACTGGGGTGGAGATGCCTGCTGTTTTCTATCAGTAACACTAACCTAGACTCTCACACCTGCTGGAATCAGACGCAGTAAATTTACATCCAACCCGAGGAGAGGGCGGGAGAAGAACCCAGATATTTCATAGTGTATTTTATTTATTTCAATATCTCTTTACAAGACCTGTCGCCGATAGCAATATCTCCGTCTCTCCACAATGTTGCACTGTTGCAAAAACATAAGGGTTGACCGTTTAAAATATTCAGAGATCCCTTTCTAGAATGTTGCGGGATTAAGGTTACAGATTTATTAAGCAATGTTACATTCACCAGTTTTAAACTAGTAAAGGGTAGTTCAAGCCATCCGCTCTCACTGAATCTTAATCACATTCTCCTGATCAATTTGATTTGCAACTACAGATGGCAATTTATACCTTTATGGAGCATTAATCTAGATTATTCTGCTTTTCATCATTTCCATATTTTCTGTCTGGCATTTTATAAACCGGCAAACGTTTAACTCTGGAAAATACTAACAAACATTCTCTCACACACACACACCAACAGACACACTCTCACACTCTCCCTCTCTCACACAAACACACAAACACTCTCACACAAACATTCGCTCTCACACAAACATCAGCAAACTCACAAACACGCACACACACACTAAGAAGCACATTCTCACACACACACAAACTCTCTCTCACACAAACATTCTCAGATACACACTCACACACACAACTCACACACACAGCTCTCACTCACACACAATCTCTCTCTCACACACACTCACACAAACTCTCTCTCACACAAACATTCTCTCTGACACACACATCAGCAAACACACACACATCACGAAGCAGTCTCACACACAAACAAACTCTCTCACACAAACACTCTCTCACACACACAACTCACACACACAGCTCTCACACACACAAACAATCTCTCTCACACACACACTCTTTCTCACACAAACACACACACACAACTCTCTCACACACACAGCTCTCTCACTCACACACACAAACAATCTCTCTCACACGTACAAACATTCTCTCACACACACAAACACTCTCTCTCACACAATTTCTCTCACTTTCTCTCACACAAACATTCTCACACACACACACAATCTCTCTCACACACACAAACATTCTCGCTCACACACACAATCTCTCTCACACACACAAACACTCTCTCACACATACAAACACTCTCTCACACACACCAACAAACACATTCGCTCTCTCACACACACGCATACATTTTAAAACGTTTTTAAAAATGTATTCATGGGATGTAGGTGTCACTGGCTAGGCCAGCATTTATTGCCCATTCCTAACTACCCTTGAGAAGGTGCTGGTGAGCTGCCTTCTTGAACTGCTGCAGTCCATGTGGTGTAGGTACACCCACACTGCTGTTAGGGAGGGAGCTCCAGGATTTTGACCCAGCGACAGTGAAAGAGCGGTGATAGATTTCCAAATCGGGATGGTGAGTATCTGGGAGTGTTGTTCATACAGAGGGGCCACATTGGTGAACTGAGCCTTTTGGAATACACTGTCAGGGTGCTGGGAACAATATCAATGGTCTGACCCCTGTTATGAAGCTGAACCTTCAGAAACAGCTCAGTCCGTGTGGTGAAGGTTGTCAGGTCGAGATGGTGTTTGACTTGGAGAGGGTTTTCAAGGTGGGGGTGTCCCCACGCGGCTGCTGCTGTTACCCTTCTAGAGACAGAAGGTGGCAAATTTTTAAGGTGCTGTAGGAGCGGCTTGGCTATTGGCTACAGCGCAATTTCCAGATGACACACAACCACTGTTACTGTGCGCTGGTGGCGGCGGCAGTGAGTGCTGAAGATGGTAGGTGGGATGCCCATCAAGAGGCGAGCTTCATGCATGTTACTGGAGCTGCGCTAATCCAGACATTGTCCCACCTGGTTCCTGGCCTGTGTCTGTGTAGTGTGGTGTAGAGGCTTTGGTGAGTCAAGGTTCCTGGGTTCGATTCCCAGCTTGGGTCACTGTCTGTGTGGAGTTTGCATGTTCTCCCCGTGTCTGCATGGGTTTCCTCCGGGTGATCCGGTTTCCTCCCACAGTCTGAAAGACGTGCTGGTTAGGGTGCAATGGCCGTGCTAAACTCTCCCTCAGTGTACCCGAACAGGCGTCGGAGTGTGACGACGAGGGGATTTTCACAGTAACTTCATTGCAGTGTTAATGTAAGCATACTTGTGACACGAGTAAATAAATAAGGGGAGGCACTCCCTGCAGAATACCCAGTACCTGCCCCGCAGTAGTGACAGTGCTTATGGCTGGTTCTGTTCGGTTTCTCAAAGTGATGCAATTTGTTGATACTCACTTTGGTTCCACCGCTCACCACCCCTTCTCTGTTAACTGGAGACCACATTCACCGATTCTTTCCTCCTCCAGCATTCGCTCTGGATTCCAAGGGTGGAGGTAACTTCCAGCATGTGCAGGGGTGGGTTTGGGGGACAGGGAGGACCTGGAATCGACAGCACCCCGCGTTATGCTGAGACCCAGTGGTTGAGATAAGAGTGCAGTGCGGTCAATAGGCTCAAACTGACTGCTGCACCTCGGCTGCCCCGCCCTTACCAAACACCAAGGCGACCTCTGAGAGACAGGAGAATGGCCAATGATTCACTCTTGAACAGATAAGAAAGGATTCACTCCGCCCTCACTCCCAAATCAATTACATCTCAGGCAGCAGCGTCCCTTATTTCTCCTGTAATGTCCATTACATAATGTGATGTATAGTGCATAGATTTAAGGTGAGAGGGAAGAGATACAAAAGGGTCCAGAGGGGTAATTTTTTCACAGAGGGTGGTGAGTGTCTGGAACAAGCTGCCAGAGGTAGTAGTGGAGGCGGGTACAATTTTGTCTTTTAAAAAGCATTTAGATAGTTACATGGGTACGATGGGTATAGAGGGATATGGGCCAAATGCGGGCAATTGGGACTAGCTTAGGAGTTTAAAAAAAAGGGCGGCATGGACAAGTTGGGCCGAAGGGCCTGTTTCCATGCTGTAAACCTCTACGACTCGATGATGTACCAATACATATCTTCAAGTGGCAGGCAAATAAACAGTGGCTTCAGAGATGGATGCAAAAATATGCGCCTTCTGGAACCTTCCAACAGGATAATTAAAGCCAGTGCTGGCTAAACAGGGACTGAGGATTTTTGAAAGTTATTTAAAAGACACGTTTTATTTATTAGTTGACTACAGAATGGATTACATTCAACACCTGTTTAAACCTCCGATTAAGTATTTCCCATTCCAATCAGTTTCCTCCGATCCAAAGCACAACACTGTTTAGAGGGAGCAGCACACCCTATCAGAGTATTTGCCGTTAATACAATTCAAATGTATTTACCGCGACAGGCTGCTCTCTCCGAGCTCTCAGGTAATATCGATACGGGATGCGCAGTGAATTATCCAGTCAATGTCTTTACAATCAGCGACCACTTTTAGCGCGGTGAGTCCCGCCCAGCCACATTTATCCAGTCTCACAGATATCCAGAAATAGGTGCGAAATGCACAAATATACTCGGGCGTTTTGTAATCAGAAATATACACAAGATGCATGCACATGTACAGATGCAGTCAGGTATATAGATAAACTCGGACGCAGATACATAAACAGTATAAAGGTTGACACAAATACACTCGCAAAACTTGCACAATGAGATACACTGATGCACAGAGACACAATTGTACACAGACCCCAACTTATAATTGAGGCATATAAAGCCAGACTCAAAGACTCCGTATCTATTCACCGGGTACACCGAGTACAACACATGCACACGCAGATAGGAAGTGGGACACATCCACACATACACTGGCAGCACACACATACACATACACACAGATATACACACAGACAGATATACACACATACACTGGCAGCCACACGCACACACATACAGATATACAGACAGATGTACACACATACATACACATATACACAAACACGCACACACAGATATACACACAGATATACACGCACACATAGATATACACACAGATATACACATACACACACACGCACACATAGATATACACACAGATATACACACATACACCGGCAGCCACACGCACACACAGATATACACACATATACATACATACATACGCATATACACACACAACGGCAGCCATACACATATACACGCACATACAAAAACACACACATACACGCACACAAACACACACATACACAGATGCACAGATATACATACATACACACACACACATATATATTTATACACGCACAGTGGCACAGGAGGAACTGAGTGAAGGTTGGTGATAGATTGCAATGTTCGACGTTCATGATTCGGAATGGTGATGAAGTGGTTTCCAGTTTGAATTCAGTGAGTTGCAGACTCTGGTGCAGATTAAACCTTACCCTGGATTCCGCAGCATTTTACCACGTTCGCTAGTTATCTTTTTGTCAATAATCTTTGCTTTTCGTTCGATTGTAAAAAGATGCCTCGTCATCAGGGATGCATCCTTTTTTCCCAAATGATTGAGATTGGGGCTAATAAATTTCTGAACGAAATGATTCCGTTTTCGTTACAATTTAAAGCGGGCGGGTGCAGAAACACAGTGAGCAGCTTCTGTAACCCTCTCCCCCCCCCCCCCCAACCAGGCTGCCAGACCTTTCAAACCGGACAGGAAACCCAATCCTCCCGACAAGAGGACACGGCATGTACACCGAGTTTGTACACGGAAACTGACACGCTTGTTCTTTCCGGGAATGAAGAGAGGGTGTGAAAAGGTGGAAGAAATCGAACCATATAAATGGTACAGCACAGAAAGGGGGCCATTCGGCCCCTCTTGACCATGCCGACCCAAAGACACCCTTTGAATTGGATCCTTATTCTCTCTTTCTGCACCTGGTTGGGTTTTATGTTCTGTGTGATCCACTGGGAAACTCCGCCTGTACACGGCAACATACCAAATTTTGTTTCTTTAGCTAAAACACCCGCTGTAAAGGTGTCCCGATTGGAAGGGTTCCTGGGTGGAGGAAGGTTCTGGCGGCTAGGGCAGCGTCCCTGCCACATGCTCCGGGTTCGAGACCCACCACAGGAGGGCCAGGGAAGGTGCGTTTACAACTCTGCCAAACAGGTTGCAAACCTGCTAGTAAATCCTCCCAGTACATAGAAATGTGATAACATAGAAACAGAAACAGGAGGAGGCCTTTCGGCCCTTCGAGCCTCCTCTACCAATCATTATGATCATCAAATTCAGTATCCTGATCCCCATATCATCGAATCATAGAATCCCCACAGAGCAGAGAGCGGCCATTCGGCCCTTCGAGCCTGCATGGACAACAATCCCACCCAGGCCCTATCCCCCAACCCGCACGTATTTATCCCACTAATCCCCCTGACACCAAGGGGCAATTTAGCATGGCCAATCCACCTAACCTATACATCTTTTGACACTAAGGGGCAATTGAGCATAGCCAATCCCCCTAACCTGCACATCTTTTGGACTGTGGGAGGAAACCAGAGCACCCGGAGGAAACCCATGCAGACACTGGGGGAACGTGCAAACAGGGCGGCACAGTGGTTAGCACTGCTGACTCAGCGCCAGAGACCCAGATTTGATTCCCAATTTGGGCCACTGTCTGTGTGGAGTTTGCACGTTCTCCCCATGTCTGAATGGGTTTCCTCCGGGTACTCCGGTTTCCTCCCACAGTCCAAAGACGTGCAGGTTAGGTTGATTGGTCATGCTAAATTGCCCCTTAGTGTCAAGGGGATTAGCTAGGGTAAATGCATGGTCTTATTGCCTGAGTGAAATTGTGGTCTGTGCAGACTCGATGGGCTGAATGGCCTCCTCCTGCACTGTATTCTATACAGACAGTCACCCAAGGCAGGGATCGAACTCGGATCCCTGGAGCTGTGAGGCAGCAGTGCTAACCACTATGCCACCGTGCCGTCCATATCCCTTTAGCCCCTAGAGCTATATCTAATTTCTTCTTGCAATAACACAATGGATGGAAGAGATTCCTGCTCAGACAAGCGATGGAAAGATATTGGCGTTGTACCATCACTATTCACAGCTCTACATGGCGCTAAGCTGCTGTGCCAAACTGTAACCGTAACACAGACAATGATTTCAACTCCCTTAAAGGTAAAAGTTTATTTATTAGTCACAAATAAGGCTTACATTAACACTGCAACGAAGTTACTGTGAACTCCCAGTCACCCACCAGTGGATTCTGGTCAGGATTGGGATTGATCCCTTTAGTGAATCAAAAACTCCGTGAATATGCCCCCAAACTGTTCAAAAAATTCCAACACCAATGACTTAAAACAATTTATTACACAATCATTTCACCGAATACATCACAACACAACCTCTGCAGCAGCTCACAACTGAGCCTCCCCACACTTCAGTCAACATGGAATTCACTTTTATTTTCTTTGGCGTAAACCTCGAACGGTTTTGGATCATTTCGGGCCGCTTTTCATCCAGTTTTTTAAATTAAAAATACAACGGGAATAAGTGGCTTTTACACGGACAGTGTTCGATACATTCACTTGGGGAAAGGTGGAATAGGAACCGGGGTGATTGCTGTTGTAGCATCAATGATGCATTAACAAGATATGATCAGGGAGAGAGAGAGGGAGAGAGAGAGGGCAGCTCCTGGATTCTATGAACACACTATCTTAACAACTACCCTGCACTCTTGGTGCAAACACGAATTTATTTATAATCTGACAGGGAACGATATGCAGAGCGTGCTTTGCCCAACGAAAATTAAGGATAAAATTAATATGCAGGTTACATGAGATAATAACATGCACTCACATCACAGAGGGGAGAGAAACACTCGACAGAGGCTGGAACAGTCAAAGGATAAACTAATAGACAAAATATCCAGCCAGTTACTAAACAGGAGAAAATGAGCTGGGAGCATTAGTAAAGTACGTTTGTTTTAATGTACAGGCCGGGATTTCTGGAGTATTAAAAAAACAGTTGAGACATCTTTAAATAATGGATTTGTCTTTCAATCAGGTGAGCATTTTTCCTCACCTATTTGCAAATGATCCTATGGGTGATTCCGTACAGCCAAACATACCTGTCTGGTGGGGGTTTGGGGGAATCTTACAAGTGTACAGATCACCCAAGATTGGATCTTGAATTAAGTATTAATTGTAAATTGACAGCCTCCGATTAAAGTGTTGTGTCAGAGTTGCAAAATGAACATTGCAATTTGCTCTAAGCTGCCGTATTGCCATTCGAACCGACTGCAGGGGCAGGGAGGCTGGGGCAGCTTTACCGAGGACCATTGTTGGGAGGCTGGAGTTGTCTTGAATGGGGACGCGCCTGGGAGGCAGCAGCTGGTCCCCGGGCGTGACTTCAGGGCAGGGTGCCGGGGAAGATGCCGAGAGCTCTAATCCCACTTTATCCAGGAAAGGCGGGCTGTCAGATCTGCAAGGGAACACAAAAACAAGCAGGGGGGACAAAATAGGTGGCTTTAAATACATTTCAATGAGCATTTATTTTGCCAGCCAAGTAATTAATCCCTCATTTGAAAGGAACAATTTAATTCATTGAATTCACCCAGAGCAACAGAATCAACTTGGTTAACTGCAGCCGCACCTAATTGCTGGATGGAGGTGAACCCTCCTGTTTCTGGATCGCAAGGGCAAATGTTCAGGCAGCTGGGATATTAATAAAAAGGTGTCCAAGAAAGTGCAACAAAGACATCCTCACTGATTTGCCTCGCTTCCAATGCATTGGCATCGATCTGTGTTGATTTGTTAACAAGTATGAGGCTAAACAAAATAATCTCATTTACTGTGCCAGGAAGCTAGTCTCCTTCCATAGGAAAACAAGTATCCTGGATAAGGCCAGTCAGTCATCTTTATCATCCACTGCCACGCCATCGTATGATGCGGTTTGAATCGATGCAAAGGGTTCTCTTTTGACCCCAAACACACCCAGTGTAGTGGAAGGGCATAGAACATAGAACATTACAGCGCAGGACGGTGGCACAGTGGTTAGCGCTGTTGCCTCACAGCGCCAGCAACCCGGATTCAATTCCCAGCTGGGGTCACTGTCTGTGTGGTGTCTGCACGTTCTCCCCGTGTCTGCATGGGTTTCCTCCGGGTGCTCTGGTTTCCCCCCACACTCCAAAGATGTGTAGGTTAGGTGGATTGGCCATGCTAAATTGCTCCTTAGTATCCAAAGATGTGCAGGTTAGGTGGATTGGCCATGCTAAATTATTCCTTAGTGTCCAAAGGTGTGTAGGTTAGGTGGATTGGCCATGCTAAATTGACTCCTAGTGTCGAAAGATGAGCTGGTTAGGTGGATTGTCTCCTAGTGTCCAAAGATGTGCAGGTTAGGTGGATTGGCCAGGCTAAATTGTCCCTTAGTGTCCAAAGATGTGTCGGTTAGGTGGATTGGCCATGTTAAATTGTTCCTTAGTGTCCAAAGATGTGCAGGTTAGGGGGATTGGCCATGCTAAATTGTCCCTCAGTGTCCAAAGATCTGCAGGTTAGGTGGATTAGCCATGGTGAATTGTCCCTTAGTGTCCAAAGATGTGCAGGTTAGGGGGATTGGCCATGCTAAATTGTCCCTCAGTGTCCAAAGATCTGCAGGTTAGGTGGATTAGCCATGGTGAATTGTCCCTTAGTGTCCAAAGATGTGTAGGTTAGGTGGATTAGCTATGGTAAATGTGCAGGGTTATGGGGATAGGGCCTGGGTGTGATGCCCTTTTGGAGAGTCGGTGCAGACTTGATGGGCTGAATGGCCTCTTTCTGCACTGAGGGGATTCTATGAAGTTGGGGAAAGGAAAATTTTGGCAGAATTGTGTGACAAGTAGAGGAGGTGATCTCCCAATATTGATCTTCTAACTGACTGGCCGTAGCTCATTCTGAAAACAGAATACTTCTCTGCTCATCCAGTCAACTTTTTGAACTTCTTTTATAGACTTTAGTAATGGGTATAGGAATATAGGAGCAGGAGTAGGCCATTCAGCCCTTCCAACGTGCTCCGCCATTCAACCAGGTCGTGGCTAATCTTCCATTTCAACACCACCACCCTGCACTGTCCACATATTCCTTGATATCATTGGTCTCCAGCAATCATCACTCTCTGCCTTGGTCATACTCAGTGACTGAGCTTCCACAGCCTTCTGGGCTAGAGAATTCTGAAGATTCACCACCCTCCGAGTGAAGAAATTCCTCCTCATCTCAGTCCAAAATGGCTTACTTCTAATCCTGCCAGGGCCCTTAAGAATTTTGTCAATTTCAATGACATCACCTCTCATTCTTCCAAACTCAAAGTAATATTGGCCCAATCTCCTGAAAGTACAATCCCACTGTCCCAGGTATCAGTCCGGAAAACCTCCGCTGCACTCCCTCTATGGCAAGCATATCCTTTCCTAGGTAAGGGGCCATGTCTGTACACAATTACCCAGGTGCAACCTAACCAATGTTCTATAAAATTGAAGCAGGACATCTTTATTCCTGTACTCTTGTGACAAAGGCCAACAAGCCATTTGGCTTCCGAATTGATTGCTATATCTGCACATTAGCTTTAGTGACTTATGAACAAGGAACCACAGCTAATCCATCTAAGCTACACATCTTGGGCACTAAGGAGCAACTTAGCATGGCCAAACCACCTAACCTGCACATCTTTGGAGGAAACTGGAGGAAACCCATGCAGTCACGAGCAAACTCCACACAGACAGTCATCCAAGGCTGGAATCGAACCCGGGTCCCTGGCTCTGTGAAATATGAAATATGGTTTGAGGTCAAAATCCACTTAGAACACATTCCTTTGGACATCTAAACTTGCCAACCTCTCCCCATTTAAGAAATACTCTGCAACTCCATTCTGCCTATCAAAGTAGATAACCTCACACTTATCCACATCATGTTCCACCCATTGTGTTCTTGGAATATATTGACCAGTGAATTCACAGGACAAGTCTTCAAATGTCCATGAGTGTGGTTGCATGTGCAAAACTCAGCCTTGTCTACTGGGAAGGTAATATAGAGTTGTCATAGTGAGGTTTATTTTATACTGGAGGTATATACTCTCCATAATTTTTCGCCTCACTAATCTTAAAAACTGAATGTTCAGGGATGGAGTGTCTGCAATTTCTTGAGAGTTGTTGCCTCTGGTTGAACATTCACACCAGAATTGCACATTTGGAAATGTCCAGTTAGATAACTCACCTGTGTTAGCTATCTTTGTTCTAAGCGGATATTGACATCAAACCATATTTCATATTTCACAGAGCCAGAGGCCTGGGTTCGATTCCAGCCTTGGGTGACTGTCTGTGTGGAGTTTGCACGTTCTACCCATGTCTGCGTGGGTTTCCTCCAGTTTCCTCCAAAGATGTGCAGGTTAGGTGGTTTGGCCATGCTAAGTTGCGCCTTAGTGTCCCAAGATGTGTAGCTTAGATGGATTAGCCGTGGTAAATATGCAGGGTTACAGGGAGAAGGCCTGGGTAAGACAATCTGTCAGAGAGTCAGGGCAGACTCAATGGGCCGTAAGGTCTACTTCTGCATTGTAGGGATTCTATGATTCTGTGATTCTATGATTCTATGGAGTGGCACGGTAGCACAGTGGTTAGCACTGCTGCCTCACAGCTTCAGGGACCTGGGTTCGATTCCCGGCTTGGGTCACTGTCTGTGTGGAGTTTGCACATTCTGCCCGTGTCTGCGTGGGTTTCCTCCGGATGTTCTGGTTTCCTCCCACAATCCAAATTTGTGCGGGTTAGGTGGATTGGCTATGCTAAATTGCCCCTTAGTGTCAGGGGGACTAGCTAGAGTAAATCCATGGGGTTATGGGGATAGGGCCTGGGTGGGATTGTGGTCGGTGCAGACTCAGTGGGCTGAAAGGTCTCCTTCTGTACTGAGGGATTCTATGACTCTATGATTCTATGATTTATAATAGTGCCACTGCTGTTAAACATAATTCTCGTTAATAGTTGGATTGGACTCTATGAGGAATGCTGATACGGTGGATATGCACAGACAGGGACTAACCCCAGCTGCTGAGAGTCAGGCTTCTTACAGTAAACTGGTGCCGTGGACATTCCCAGTTTGTTCACAGGAATTAAGGGGCATTACTGAAGAATTTGGAACTGAGGCAAAATTATTAGAGAGCGCAGGCATGTGACTCGGGATTGAAGCAGGGAATGGAACTGGACTCATGATCCTGGGGAACTGGGAGAATGTTGGACTTGTGGAAAAGCAGATCCACATCCATGAAAGTCAACACTTGGAAAGATCAACTATTCTAAAACTAGCCTCAGTCCGACTTCTTGTTGAGAGGGGGCCTATCCTGGGAACATCACCAGATATCGGGAGAAGATGGCACAAGGAAAAAAACCAAAAAATAACAAGCTTGTTAGCTTAAATAGTCTTCCCTGTTCCGAAGCCCGTACCATTTCTTCTTTCAAATGAAACGAAGACGATTTTAATTCCAGTTTCTGATACCTTTATTTTTGGCTATAATGAAATAATAAAGATAATGATGGAGACAGGGAAGAAACTGCTTCCATTGGTAGGAGGGTTACAGTTCTTAATGAATTTATAAGAAAACCAGATGGGAGGATTATAGGATCCCAGAATGGGCATGGCATAGAAGAAGATCATTCGGCCCATTGTGTCTGCACCAGCTCCCCAAATGAGCAATTCATCTCCTGCTATTCTCCTACCTTCTCCCAGTAACCCTGCACATTCTTCCTTTTCAGGTAAGAATCCAATTCCCTCTTGAAAGCATCAGTTGAACCTGCCTCCACCACACTCTCAGACAGTGCATTCCAGATCCTAACCACTCGCTATGTCAATCTGTCTCCACCACACTCTCAGACAGTACATTCCAGATCCTAACCACCCGCTATGTGAATCTGTCTCTACCACACTCTCAGACAGTACATTCCAGATCCTAACCACTTGCTGTGTGAATCTGTCTCCACCACACTCTCAGACAGTGCATTCCAGATCCTAACCACTCAATGCGTGTAAAAGATTTTCCATGTGTCTTCGTTGTTTCTTTTGCCAATTACCTTAAATCTATGTCCTCACATTTTAATCCTTCCACCAATGGGAATAGTTTCTCCATATCTACCCTGCCGAGAGCCCTCATGAATTTGAAAACATTAAGCAATCCAACCAATCTGTGAAAAATGAAGATTTTTAAATTTTTTGTATTGTGTTATGGGGAGAATGTTCAGCCTGAAAGGGGAAACTGATTGAATAATAACCTCCATCAGGAAATTGGATAAATCATAGAATCATAGAATCCGTACAGTGCGGAAGGAAACCATTCGGCCCATCGAGACTACATCGACAACAATCCCACCCAGGCCCTATCCCCGTAACCCCACATATTTACTCTGCTAATCCCCCGACACTAGGGTCAATTTAGTACGGCCAATCAACCTAACCTGCACATCTTTTGGAGCATGCGGGGAAACCGGAGCACCCGGAGGAAACCCACGCAGACACGAGGAGAATGTGCAAACTCCACACAGACAGTCACCCAAGACTGGAATCAAACCCGGGTCCCTGGCACTGTGAGGCAGCAGTGCTAACCACTGTGCCACCAATTTGAATCCAGCTCTTTAAGCTCTCAATCTCTTCCAGCTCTTCAAGCTCTCAATCTCGTCCAGATTGGCCCAATCCAATTCTCTCCTGGCTAACTTCCCATTCTCCACCTTCTAGAAGCATCATGAAATCCAAACCTTTACTGCATGTGTCCAATCAACATTGAGTTTCACTCACTCATCAGCCCTGTGTTCACTTGCCCACCTTAGATTCAAATTAGAAAAGCCTTTCCTCATTCAATTCCAATCCCTTCATAGTCTCAACCTTTCCCATGTCTGTAACCATCTCCAGATCTACAATAATCCAAGAACTCTGTCATCTCCAATCCCTGGCCATTTACATACTCACACGTCCTCTCACTGCTGGCTGTGCCTTCAGAGGCTAAACCTCTGACTTGCCATATCTTCCTCCTTCTTTTAAGATCGTTCTTAAGATCCTTAAGATCTTCTTCCACACTGCTCTTCAAACCCCTTCCTTTGAATGGCTGTTCACCTTGCTATGCTCTCCTGTGAGCTAATACAGGAAGGTGTCTCTGTAAGGTGCTGTATAAATCTCACTTTTTGGTTCACTGGTGTCCATCAGTTGGTAGCTCTCTGACCTCGGGATTGGAAACCTGTAGATTCAAGTTTCACTCTGGAAATATCAGTGCAATGAACTTGGCTTATGTCCCAGTGCAGTAGGGAGGGGGTGCCACCCTGTCAGAGGTGCTGGCTTTCAGATGAGGCATTTAACTGATGTCCCATCTCCTCTCTCGGGTGGATGTAAAGGGATCCCAGGGCACCATCTACTCTGAGAGGAGCTTGCAACCAACATTTATCTACCCCTTAGTCAACAGCACTAAAACAAGCAACCCTAACGTGATTGGGTGGCACAGTGGCACAATGGTTAGCACTGCTGCCTCACAGTGCCAGGGACCCGGGTTCGATTTGCGGCTAGGGTCACTGTCTGTGTGGAGTTTGCACATTCTCCCTGTGTCTGCGTGGGTTTCCTCCGGGTGCTCCGGTTTCCTCCCACAGTCTGAAAGACGTGCTGGTTAGGTGCATTGGCCATGCTAGATTCGCTCTGTGTACCCGAACAGGCGCTGGAGTGTGGCGACTAGGGGATTTTCACTGTAACTTCATTGTAGTATTAATGTAAGCTTACTTGTGACTAATAAATAAACTTTAAACTTTAAAATCATTAAAAATTGATATTGTTGTTGGTGGGATCCTGTGTGCGCTTCCTACATTACAACAGTGACCACGTTTCAAAGAACCATCATTCTTTGCACCAAGTTTAAGGACACTGAGATTTGACACTCTACATTAACCAGGATTATAACCCTCCTTAGAAATAGAAACATAGAAACTAGAAGTAGGAGGAGGCCATTCGGCCCTTCGAGCCTGCTCCGCCATTCATCATGATCATCGCTGATCATCAAATTCAATATCCTGATTCCCCATATCCTTTGATCCTGTTAGCCCCAAGAGCTATATCTAATTTCTTCTTGAAATCACACAACTTTTTGGCCTCAATTACTTTCTGTGGTAGTGAATTCCATACATTCACCCCTCTCTAGGTTTCATGAATCGGATATGGGTCATAGAGTCATAGAGGTTTACAGTGTGGAAACAGACCCTTCGGCCCAACTTATCCATGCTGCCCTTTATTTTAACAACTAAGCTAGTCCCAATTACTCACATTTTGCCCATATCCCTCTATCTTACCCATGTAACTGTCTAAATGCTCTTTAAAAGACAAAATTGTGCCCGCCTCTACTACTACCTCTGGCAACTCATTCCAGACACTCACCACCCTCTGTGTGAAGAAATTGCCCCTCTGGCCCCTTTTGTCTCTGTCAATATTAATTAATGGGTGCTGGTGTTGTAAGTATGAATATTTCAGCAGTGTGACCTTTCCTGGGAACCTGGCCAGTGACCTGAGCTGTCTACCTCCACAGCTGCTGCTTGGCCTGCTGACTATTTCCAGCATCTGTTAGTGGACAGCACGGTGGCACAGTGGTTAGCACCGCTGCCTCAGAGCACCAGGGACCTGGGTTCGATTCCCGGCTTGGGTCACTGTCTGTGCGGAGTCTGCACATTCCCTCCCTCTGCACGGGTTTCCTCCGGGTGCTCCAGTTTCCTCCCACAGTCTGAAAGATGTGTAGGTTGGGTGAATTGGCCAAGCTAAATTGCCCCTTAGTGTCCAAAGATGTGCAGGTTAGGTGGATTGGACATAACTCACACCAACTTTTACAGATGCACCATAGAAAGCATTCTTTCTGGTTGTATCACAGCTTGGTATGGCTCCTGCTCTGCCCAAGACCGCAAGGAACTACAAAAGATCATGAATGTAGCCCAATCCATCACTCAAACCAGCCTCCCATCCATTCACTCTGTCTACACTTCCCACTGCCTCGGCAAAACAGCCAGCATAATTAAGGACCCCACGCACCCCAGAGAGTCTCTCTTCCACCTTCTTCCTTCGGGAAAAAGATTCAAAAGTCTGAGGTCACATACCAACCGACTCAAGAACAGCTTCTTCCCTGCTGCCATCAGACTTTTGAATGGACCTACCTTGCATTAAGTTGATCTTTCTCTACACCCTAGCTATGAGTGTAACACTACATTCTGCACTCTCTCCTTTTCTTCTCGATGAACGGTATGTTTTGTCTGTATAGTGCGCAAGAAACAATACTTTTCACTGTATGCTAGTACATGTGACAATAATAAATCAAATCAAATCAAAATCAAAGATGTGTAGGTTAGGTGGATTGGCCATACTAAGTTGCCCCTTAGTGTGCAAAGATGCACAGGTTAGGTGGATTGGTCATGCTAAATTGCCCCTAGTGTCCAAAGATGTGCAGGTTCGGTGGATTGGCCATGGTAAATTGCCCCTTTATATCCAAAGATGTGCAGGTTCGGTGGATTGGCCATGGTAAATTGCCCCTTAGTGTCCAAAGATGTGTAGGTTGGGTGGATTGGCCATGGTAAATTGCCCCTTAGTGTCCAAAAGATGTGTAGGTTGGGTGGATTGGCTATGCTAAATTGTCCCTTAGTGTCCAAAGACATGCTGGTTAGGTGGATTAGCCATGGTAAATTGCCCCTTAGTGTCAGGAGGACTAGCTCGGGTAAATGCCTGGGGTTACGGGGATAGGGCCTGGGTGGGATTGTGGTCGGTACAGGCTCGATGGGCCAAATGTCCTCCTTCTGCACTGTAGGGATTCTATGATCTAATTTCTATTCCAACTCACCGCTGGTGTTCCAGATCGCATCGCTCTTGTTCTGATAGCCGCTTTTCATGCACTGCTCCAGGTAAGCCTTGGGCTCGGAGCCGGACAGCAGGATCTCCCGGAGCAGGGCGATGTAGGCGATGGCCAGCCGGAGGGTGTCGATCTTGGACAGGCGTTTCTCGTATGGGAAGGTGGGGACGTGACACCTGAGCTGATCGAAGGCAGAGTTAATGCTCAGCATCCGTTTCCTCTCGCGGATGTTGGCCGCGTATCTCTGCGCCCTGTAGGGGTGCGAGGGGAGCAGCCGCCGCTGGTGTCCTTTCCCCGCCAGGGGCTCCTCCGGGCAGGAGCTGACCTCTCCAGCACCCTGCAAGGACTGAAGGTCCAGGTCCAGCAGGGAGAACTGCGCCTCGGGGAAGGCAGGCTGGCAGGGGTATGAAGCCCAGGGGGAGAGCTGAGCACTGACAGGTGGACAGTCAAAATTCACACCCTCCAATTGGCCCTGCAGCTGATGGGGCGAATCAAACTGACCCCAGAAAGCCAACTCTCCCCCTGCATCCTGTTCAAAGTCGAAAAGACCTTCCTCCATTGCCTGCTACCTCAGGGGAGATGCACACTTTGAACAGAATGATGGATCCCTGGGTTGAATAGCTGGTTGTTGCAATGCCCAGTTCCTCAGCTCATCTCAAAGAAGGACTCATTGCCTTGACTTGTGTCTTTGGTTTCTGGGTTCAGATCAGGACAGTGAATTGGTCGATTCAATCCACTCACTCACAATTCCCCTGTCAGTGACAGGTAACGCCCCCCTCCCTTCCCCAGGAGCCTGGACTCCTCCTCAGGCCCTGGTACTTACAGATGGCACCAAGTGTTTGCAGCCCTCCAGCCTTGCGTGGATCACAATTGGACATTTCAGCTTGCGCAGAATGTGTGAGCATTAATTAAGAGTATAACAGGGCAAACTGTCAGGAACACATGATGATGCAGACAGGGAGAATAATGGGGGGGTGGGTGGGTGGGGATAGCACAGTTACCGTCTCTCCAACCTGTCTCAGCCAAGGCTTATAGGTAATTAACAATTAAAACACAAGATAATGCAGTCACCCCCATCGAGAGAAAATGTATTAAATTCTAACCGAACGAGGTGGTTAATTAAATCAGAGGATGTCTGCACAACTAAACACACGTTGCTCAACTCTTGTTAACAGCAACGGCACACCTTGTCTCTAAGCACAGACAAAATGAAATAGCTCCATAAAAACCGAATGGTTAGAAAAAGAGTCATCCTTGCCGTCTGTCTGTCCAAATTTACTGTATGATTGTTACAAAGTTTGGCAAGTTTAGCAACAAGATTCAGAATCGAATCTCATGAATTCACTCAGTACACAGGGGCAATTCTCTAATAACTTGTTCTCTTGGGGTGAGGGAGGGGGGAATGGCTAACTGAGCCAGTAGGGTCAGGGCGGGCCGAACAGCCTCCTTCTGCACTGTTAGTATGATTCTGTGATCTACTTTTTTAAAAGAAAAAACAGGAACAAACTCAAACAGCTGATGTCCCAGAAATGATCAGTTGCCTAGCCTTGTGCAATGCAGAGCGAGCTCGGAATGTTCCGGATCCTCATTTCCAATCAATTTCCTCCATCCTGGAGCCTCTCTGGAGAGAGGGAGAATGTGGTGTCCGAGGGCACTGACGAGGCCTTCCGTGCTCATCGGGCACCGCGGGGACTGGGGGTGTGTAACTGACCCCTTTAACCGCATTTTAATTTAATGTTTTAAATTTCCATTCTGCTTTGTCTTTTGTTTCGGGAGGTTCCCTTCTTTATGGGGGCTGCCCCTTTTAATTTGTCCCTCAGTTTATTTGATTGAGTTTATTCGATTTGCCAAAAAGATTGGCAGAAGCCGGAGACGGAGTCTCTCACTCTATGTAGCTCTGATGTGGAGATGTCGGCATTGGACTGGGGTAAACACAGTAAGAAGTTTAACAACACCAGGTTAAAGTCCAACATTATTCATAATGATACATTATTCTGTAAATTGAGTTTGTGTCTTTCTATGCCCTGTTTGTGAACAGAATTCCCACTCACCTGAAGAAGGAGCTTAAGGCTCCGAAAGCTTGTGGCTTTTGCTACCAAATAAACCTGTTGGACTTTAACCTGGTGTTGTTAAACTTCTTACTGTTGTCACGGTACACAGCACATACTCATGCGACTCGGCCAACATTGTCTACCTGATACGCTGCAGGAAAGGATGTCCCAAGGCATGGTACATTGGGGAGACCATGCAGATGCTACGACAATGGATGAACGGATACTGCTCGACAATCACCAGGCAGGAGTGTTCCCTTCCACTTCAGCAGTCAAGGGCATTCAGCCCTTCAGGTAAGTGTTCTCCAAGGCGGCCTTCAAGACGCACGACAACGCAGAATCATCGAGCAGAAACTGATAGCCAAGTTTCGCACACATGAGGACGGCTCAACCAGGATCTTGGGTTCATGTCACACTATCTGTAACCCCCACCATTTGGCCTGGGCTTGCAAAATCTTACTAGCTGTCCTGGCTTGAGACAATTCACACCTCTTTAACCTGTGAATAAATCTCTCTCCACTCACATTGTTTGGACCTGTAAAGACTTGATTACCTGTAAAGACTCGCATTCCAACCATTATCTTACAGTTGTGTCTCTGTCTATATATGCCGTGTTTGTGAACCCACCTGTCCACTCACCTGATGAAGGGGCAGCGTTCCGAAAGCTCGTGATTCCAAATAAACCTGTTGGACTTTAATCCGGTGTTGTGAGACTTCTTACTGTCCCCATATAACCCCACAGTTTGTACCTACTTCTGCAAGTGGAAAAGGCCCAACAATAACACTGCTGTTAAGACTTAGCTGATTCTACAAAGTCAAATCACTTGAATTAACCACTTTGACAGCATACAGGTTTAGTATGCTCAAGAATACTCAGCATGGCTTTGTCAAGGGCAGATCGTGCCTTAAGAGCCTGGTGGAGTTCTTCGAAAATGTGACTAAACACATTAACGAAGGGAAGACGGTAGATGTGGTTTATATGGATTTTAGCAAGGCGTTCGATAAGGTCCCCCATGCTAGGCTTCTAGAAAAAGTGAGAGGGCATGGAATCCAAGGGGCTGCTGTCCGGTGGATCCAGAACTGGCTTGCCCAAAGGAGGCAGAGAGTGGGTATAGATGGGTCTTTTTCTAAATGGAGGTCGGTCACCAGTGGTGTGCCCCAGGGATCTGTTCTGGAACCCTTGCTGTTTGTCATTTTCATAAATGACCTGGATGAGGAAGCGGAGGGATGGGTTGGTAAGTTTGCCGACGACACGAAGGTTGGTGGGGTTGTGGATAGTCTGGAGGGATGTCAGAAGTTACAGAGGGACATAGATAGGATGCAAGACTGGCCGGACAAGTGGCAGATGGACTTCAACCCAGATAAATGCGTCGTGGATAAATCACGGATAGATGGATTCCTGATCGGTAAGGGAATTAGGGGTTATAGGGATCAGGCGGGTAAGTGGAACTGATCCACTTCAGATCAGCCATGATCTTATTGAATGGCGGGGCAGGCTTGAGGGGCTAGATGGCCTACTCCTGCTCCTATTTCTTATGTTCTTATGTTCTTATGGTCCATTTTGGTAGGTCAAATGGAATGAAGGAGTACAATATAAAGGGAAAGACTCTTAGTACTGTAGAGGATCAGAAGGACCTTGGGGTCCGGATCCATAGGACTCTAAAATCGGCCCCGGAGGTGGAGGAGGTGGTTGAGAAGGCGTATGGTGTGCTGGCCTTTATCAATCGAGGGATTGAGTTTAGGAGTCCGGGGATAATGATGCAGCTATATAAGACCCTCGTCAGACCCCACTTGGAATACTGTGCTCAGTTCTGGTCGCCTCACTATAGGAAGGATGTGGAAAAGATTGAAAGGGTGCAGAGAAGGTTTACAAGGATGTTGCCTGGATTGAGTGGCATGCCTTATGAGGATAGGCTGAGGGAGCTCGGTCTTTTCTCCTTGGAGAGACGAAGGATGAGAGGAGACCTAATAGAGGTGTATAAGATGTTGAGAGGCATAGATCAGGTGGACTCTCAAAGGCTTTTTCCCAGGGTGGAAATGTCTGCTACGAGAGGACACAGGTTTAAGGTGCTGGGGGGTAGGTACAGGGGAGATGTTAGGGGTAAGTTTTTCACACAGAGGGTGGTGGGCGAGTGGAATCGGCTGCCGTCAGTGGTGGTGGAGGCAAACTCAATAGGGTCTTTTAAGAGACTCCTGGATGAGTACATGGAGCTTAATAGGATGGAGGGTTATAGGTAGGTCTAGAAGGTAGGGATGTGTTCGGCACAACTTGTGGGCCGAAGGGCCTGTTTGTGCTGTAGTTTTTCTATGTTTCTATGTAAGTTGAACCTCTCACCCGCTCAGTTTCCCAGTTAGAGTAAGGAAGAGAAGTAACAGGTGCAGTACACAGTAAAACAAACACCTTTTCATTCATTTTGGGATCAGCCTGTGCTACCGAATGATTCTGTTTGGACATGCCAGCTCACAAACCAATGATTACTAGTTTAAGTGCCATTAGATAGCAGACTTCACAGAATTGTGACACTGGTGGTTTATACTAATATCCATCACAGAGGCTGGGAAACAATTTGCTGTATCCCAGTAAAATTTAGTTATAACTCCTGCTCGCTATAATATTCCAGTTATAAAAAAAATCCTTGTTTCGTTTTTCTCCCCCCCCCCAAACACATAATAGTCACAATTCTCAACAAATATTGAGCTCCCGTTTGATTAAAGGTAGAGGTTAGATTTCCCCCACGCATTGGTACTTCCATCTGAACAACATCCATAGAGATGTCTCAACTTCATCGTTTCGCCTGGGCATGTATAAAAAGTTGCACATAACACAGAATAGCATCTGTACCATGATGGCACAGTGGTTAGCGCTGCTGCCTCACAGTGCCAGGGACCCGCGTTCGATTCCCGGCTTGGGTCATTGTCTGTGTGGAGCTTGCACATTCTCCCCATGTCTGCATGGGTTTCCTCCGGGTGCTCCGGTTCCTTCCCACAGTCTGAAAGACATGCTGGTTAGGGTGCATTGGCCGTGTTAAATTCTCCCTCGGTGTACCCGAACAGGCGCCGGAGTGTGGCAACTAGGAGATTTTCACAGTAACTTCATTGCAGTGTTAATGTTAGCCTACTTGCAGTCAGATACTAAGCACACTTAGTCGCTGAAAGTAAAAGCAGAACAGAGCGGATGCTGAAAATCTGAAATCAAAACAGAAAATGCTGGAGAGTCTGTTTCTCTGTATCTCTCTCTCCTCAGATGCTGCCAGACCTGCCGAGTTTTTACGGCATCTTCTGTTTTTATCTCAATCACCAGCAATTGAATCTGCTCACATCAGCCCCGCTCCAACTTTCAGAATTGCACTTCCGAATTTCACAGTGCGTTTGCACTCTCAGCACCAATGGCACTTGCGAGTTCCTGGGCTGGCTGTACCTCACCCTGGAGGCGAGTGTTATGTTTTGGGACTCCCGCACCCGACAGTCTTACTGTCTTGGCTTTGGTGTGGTGGGTGGATTTACCAATTTCTCATGAGGCACATGCGAACTCACGGACAGTTTATGAATAACTAACGCGGTCGGCACGTACACAGCATAAGCATCTGTCCGGGACGTGGATGCGGAAGGGCGGGGGGGGGGGGGGGAGGGGGTGGTGGCGCAGGGGGACACATACAGCTTCAAAGCTCGTGTACAACCACATCCCAGAATTAGGGATGAAGTTCTTAAAATACAACTCGAGCATCTTACTGCAATGTCAGTTCAGAGGGATTAATAACATTCCTTTCATATACATTAACCTGCAAACCAAACAAAGTCAGACAAAGACATGATCAAATCTCCCAACGTCTTACTAGTACATTATATATATTGTATATGGACAATGTGCATGTAAATACATATGTATATGCACACACACATATATGTATATACACATATATACGCACATATACACACACATACACACATATATACACATACACACATTCACGCATATATACACATACACATGCATATATACACACATATATATACTCATGCATATATACGCACACACACATATATATACACGCATGCATATACACACATATATACACACACATTTATACACATACACATATATATATACGCATTCATATATTTGATTTGATTTATTATTGTTACATGTATTAGTATACGGTGAAAAGTATTGTTTCTTGCGCGCTATACAGACAAAGCATACCGTTCATAGAGAAGGAAAGGAGAGGGTGCAGAATGTAGTGTTACAGTCATAGCTAGGGCGTAGAGAAAGATCAACTTAATGCGAGGTAGGTCCATTCAAAAGTCTGACGGCAGCAGGGAAGAAACTGTTCTTGAGTCGGTTGGTACGTGACCTCAGACTTTTGTATCTTTTTTCCGATGGAAGAAGGTGGAAGAGAGAATGTCTGGGGTGCGTGGGTTCCTTGATTATGCTGGCTGCTTTTCCGAGGCAGCGGGAAGTATAGACAATGTTAGTGGATTGGAGGCTGGTTTGCGTGATGGATTGGGCTTCGCTCATGACCTTTTGTAGTTTCTTGTGGTCTTGGGCAGAGCCGGAGCCAAACCAAGCTGTGATGCAACCTGAATACAACCATATACACACATATATACACACATGCATATGTGCATGCACATATACACACACACTGTTCCCTTAATATCTGCTGCCATTTTGATCCAACACTTGCTCATTCACTGGATTTTTATTCCATTATTCCAAGCGCTGACAGGACTATTGTCCAATTTCCTTCACAAAGAACAAAGAACAAAGAAAATTACAGCACAGGAACAGGCCTTTGGCTCTCAAGCCTGCACCGACCATGGTGCCCGACTGAACTAAAACCTATTACCCTTCCGGGGACCGTATCCCTCTATTCCCATGCTATTCATGTATTTGTCCAGATGCTCCTTAAAAGTCACAATCGTATTTGCTTCCACTACTTCCCCCGGCATCCACCACCCTCTGTGTAAAAAACTTGTCTCGTACATTTCCTTTAAACCTTGCCCCTCGCACCTTAAACCTTTGCCCCCTAGTAATTGACTCTTTCACCCTGGGAAAAAGCTTCTGACTATTCACCCTGTCCATGCCCCTCATAATCTTGTAGACTTCTATCAAGTCAACCTCCGTCGTTCCAGTGAGAACAAGCCAAGTTTCTCCAATCTCTCCTCATAGCTAATGCCCTCCATACCAGGCAACATCCTGGTAGATCTTTTCTGTACCCTCTCCAAAGCCTCCACATCCTTCTGGTAGTGTGGCGACCAGAATTGAACACTATATTCCAAGTACAGCCTAACTAAGGTTCTATAAAGCTGCAACATGACTTGCCAATTTTTAAACTCAATGAAGGCAAGCATGCTGTATGTCTTCTTGACTACCTTCTCCACCTGCGTTGCCACTTTCAGTGACCTGTGTACCTGTACACCCAGATCCCTCTGCCTATAAATACTCTTAAGATTTCTGCCATTAACTGTATATTTCCTATCTTTATTAGACCTTCCAAAATGCATTACCTCACATTTCTCCAGATTAAACTCCACCTGCCATCTCTCTGCCCAAGTCTCCAACCGATCTATATCTTGCTATATCCTCTGACAGTCCTCATCACTATCTGCAAATCCACCAACCTTTGTGTCGTCCGCAAACTTACTAATCAAACCAGTTACATTTTCCTCCAAATCATTTATATATATTACAAACAGCAAAGGTGCCAGCACTGATCCCTGAGGAACGCCACTTGTCACAGCCCTCCATTCAGAAACGCACCCTTCCACTACTACCCTCTGTCTCCTATGACCGATCCAGTTCTGTGTCCATCTTGCCAGCTCACCACTGATCCTGTGTGACTTCACCTTCTGTACCAGTCTGTCATGAAAGGACCTTGTAAAGGCCTTACTGAAGTCCATGTAGACAACATCCACTGCCCTACCCTCATCAATCATCTTCGTCATTTCCTTAAAAAATTCAATCAAGTTCGTGAGACATGACCTCCCCTTCACAAAACCATGTTGCCTCTCACTAATACGTCCACTTATTTCCAAGTGGGAATAAATCCTGTCTCGAAGAATCCTCTCCAATAATTTCCCCACCACTGACGTAAGGCTCACCAGTCTGTAATTACCTAGATTATTCTTGCTACCCTTCTTAAACAAAGGAACAGCATTGGCTATTCTCCAATCCTCTGGGATCTCCCCTGTAGCCAGTGAGGATATAAAGATTTCTCTCAAGGCCCCAACAATTCCCTCCGTTGCCTCTCTGTATTCTGGGGTATATCCCATCAGGCCCTGGGGACTTGTCTACCTTAATATTTCTCAAGAACCCCAATATCTCCTCCTTTTTGATCTCAACATGACTCAAACTATCTACACACCCTTTCCCAGACTCATCATCCACCAAGTCCTTCTCTTTGGTGAATACTGATGCAAAGTACTCATTTAATACCTTGCCTATTTCCTCTGGCTCCACGCATAGATTCCCTCCCCTGTCCTTGAGTGGGCCAACCCTCTCCCTGGATACCCTCTTGTTCTTTTTGTATGAAAAGCCTTGGGATTTTCCTTAATCTTGCTGGCCAATGGAACAGGGAGTGTTTTGTTCTGAGGTTTAAAGTATAAAGTAAAGCCAACTAAGCATTGTTTAATTCGTGTTGCTTTTAGTTTGTTTGTTGCAGTAAAGGTTGCAAAACTTCAAATTTTGTCATGAAATCCTTTAAGTTGGTCACTGGAAATTCAAATTCCTTTTTAAAAGTTATTGGTCTCTATGGGGATTACAACAACCTTGGTATGGACAGCAGCAGTCTGGACTAGCTGAGAGGTGGCAGCGAGGGTGCTGGCAGAATGGCAATAGTTGGAACACAAATGTTGTCATTCTGAGAGAAGATAACAAGTTTATGCTCCATGGTACCAAGGGCCAGCGCCTCTGCAATCCCGCTGGAAGATAAAGTGCCATGAGAGGCTTTAGGCATGGGTATCCACTTCTATGATGGCAGCAGTCTGGGTCTGCGTGGCATCAAGCATGGACCTCATGATCTCCATCTGATGTTCCACTGTAGCACTGAAACATTGATTGGATTCCAGCTGTTCTGCAGTGAAAACTGACCACAGCATTGACCAGCAGACAGTCCATCGCGCCTGGGACTGTTAGTGCAGCCATGGAGTTGGTCACTGCTCCCATGGTGACAATGGTGGGCTGCGAGATCTTGTCTACAGTCCTGTGCCACATTACAATCAGTCCTCTTAAAGTTTATTTATTAGTGTCACAAGTAAGCTTACATTTGCACTGCAATGAAGTTACTGTGAAAATCCCCTAGTCGCCACACTCCGGTGCCTGTTCGGGTACACTGAGGGAGAATTTAGTAAGGTCAATGCACCTAACCAGCACATCTTTCAGCCTGTGGGAGGAAACCGGAGCACCTGGAGGAAACCCACGCAGATGCGGGGAGAACATGCAGACTCCACAGTGACCCAAGCTGGGAATCAAACCCGGGTCCCTGGCACTGTGAGGCAGCAGTGCTAACCACTGTGCCACTGTGCCGCCCATGCACCTTGGCAGTGGGAGCACACTATCGATGCACCGAGCATCTCAGCATGCATCCTCATCAGCATCCTCCGATAGGCCACCCATCAGAGTTCCTGAAGGTGAACCCATCCAGTGAGCTGGTGTACCATATACCCTTTCTCCCTCACTCGATTGCAGCCTAGCGACTCACCATGTCCAGATCATGACCCTGTAATATCCATTAAAGCCCACGCAATGCCAACATCTGAGGTGGAAACCCACGCAGACACGGGGAGAACGTGCAAACTCCACACAGACAGTGACCCAAGACCAGAATCGAACCCGGGTCCCTGGCGCTGTGAGGCAGCAGTGCTAACCACTGTGCCACTGCGCTGCCCCATGTCGTGAGTTTGGATGCCTCCCCAAAAATAGTGTTGAGTAATTTCCCTCCCAACACATTTTGGGTAGCTTCCTCATTGGATTCAGTAACCCTATAATTACCCCGCTTTGTGCATTATCCAAATCCTCTATTTTGGGGAAGGCAGGATCTGGAAAACTTGTAGCAAGTATTCAAATCCTTGAATTCCTGGCATGTTTAGTTAAAAGGATTGTGACCAGCAACCTCCTCAGCTGCCTGTTTTCTAAATCAAGAAAAGACGGACTTCCTACAACATCCAACCACATCAATGCCTGTTTACCCTTGTGAAGTGAGTCCTCATGCTGGGGAAGACTAGTGAACAATGGCTCAGGGTGACAGTGAGCAGTGGACCCTGGTGGATTTTATAGCCAGCCTGGGAGAAAACAATAGCAATCATTCCGCAGGAGTCTACCATTGAATCGGGACCTAATGCCAGAGAGTAGCACTGACTGTTTTACCCACAACTCTAAACAACAACTCCATCCGAAAAACCTCCCATTCGGAATCACAGGGCTGTTTTGCAAGGAGCAAACAAATCATACACGTATAGAAAGCATCAAATGTTCAATGGTTAATACTTGATCTGATTGATATAAACCTCACCGTGAAGTAGGTATGGACCAAATCCTAATCTACTTTCCATTTTATACAAAACAGATGGTGTACGCGTTTGGTAGCTACAACCGAGGCAAAGAAAGAACATTTATCCGATGTTCTGGTAAGTAGTCAGAGTTTCGATTACAGAATGCGATTGTGTTGCTGTTTGATTTGATTTGATTTAATTTATTATTGTCACATGTATTAACATAGTGAAAAGTATTGTTTCTTGAGCGCTATACAGACAAAGCATACCGTTCAGAGAGAAGGAAAGGAGAGAGTGCAGAATGTAATGTTACAGTCATAGCTAGGATGTAGAGAAAGATCAACTTAATGCAAGGTAGGTCCATTCAAAAGTCTGATGGCAGCAGGGAAGAAGCTGTTCTTGAGTCAGTTGGTACGTGACCTCAGACTTTTATATCTTTTTCCCGAAGGAAGAAGGTGGAAGAGAGAATGTCCGGGGTGCGCGGGGTCCTTAATTATGCTGGCTGCTTTGCCGAGGCTGCGGGAAGTGTAGACGGAGTTAATGGATGGGAGGCTGGTTTGTGGGATGGATTGGGCTACATTCACGACCTTTTATAGTTCCTTGCGGTGTTGGGCAGAGCAGGAGCCATACCAAGCTGTGATACAACCAGAAAGAATGCTTTCTATGGTGCAGCTGTAAAAGTTGGTTAAAGTCGTAGCTGACATGCCAAATTTCCTTAATCTTCTGAGAAAGTCGAGGCGTTTGCAGAACATTGCAAGAAAAGAGATCTGTTTTGATGGTATAAGATTTCCAAATGCTCAGTTTCCTATAGTTTCCTGTATGACTGAATTCTCTGGTCAATGATCTATCATCTTCTCGATGGATTGGATCCAATTGAAGGAGGTCTATTGTTCAATATCTTCTTCCACTTCCTCAAGGATGAGATTAAGCAGTGATTTCGGGTCACTTTTGTGTATTTGTTGTCCATTTTTGAATGCAGTGCAGCCAGATTGATTTTTTATGTTTTCAGCCCCATTCCAGAGACTGAGGTAGATAATTCAGACAAACTCTTTAAAGTTCACCACAGTTAGAGTATTGTCTTACCAATGAAACTTTAAACCGAGGCCCTATCCAGCCTCTTAGGTGGACATAAAAGGTCCAATAGCACTATGCAACAAAAACCGGATACGTTCTCCCAGTGTCCCGGCGATCAGTCATGCCCCAAATAACTCAATCAAAAAACAAATTATTCATTTGTTTATCACTTTGCTGTTTGCGGGATATTCGGTGTGCAAATTGGATGGCACGGTGGCACAGTGGTTAGCACTGCTGCCTCACAGCGCCAGGGACCCGGGTTCAATTCCAGCCTCGGGTCACTGTCTGTGTGGAGTCTGCACATTCTCACCGTGTCTGCGTGGGTTTCCTCCGGGTGCTCCGGTTTACTCCCCCAGTCTGAAAGATGTGCTGGTTAGGTGCATTGGCCATGCTAAATTCTCCCTCAGTGTACCTGAACAGGCGTCTGAGATTTTCACAGTAACTTCTTTGCAGTATTAATGTAAGCCGACTTGTGACAATAATACATAAACGTTAAAAACTTAAACCTTGTTATTTATGGGATCTTACTGTGTGCAAATTGATTCCCTTATTTCCTGACATTACAATGGCCCCTACACTTGAGGAGTGTTGTAAGGGTTGTGGACCAGGTTGGGACATCCTGACACTGAAAGATGCTCCTTAAATGTTTGCTCTTGCTTTCGACTTCCCGAAGGTTTAGGATTGCTCCTTCTGAGATTCATCTTCCCTCTTACACTTCATGTATTTTGCTGGCTTCTATTTTGTTGGCATTATTAAACCAAGCTACATTTAAGATAGCATGCACATTATTAATGTACTGTTGAATGAGATTTGAATAATGCATTGGAATCAAAATCGGCACCAAGTGATATTTGGAAGAAAATAGTTGTGAGGGCATGCGGCATTCTTTGACACCTTAGCACTAGATAAACATGACAATTATAACATCCAGTCCCTGGTATCTCATAGAATCCCTACATTTCAGAAGGAGGCCATTTGGCCCATCGAGTCTGCACTGACCACAATCCCACCCAGGCCCTATTCCTGTAATTCCACATATTTACCCTGCTAATCCCCCTGACACTAAGGTCAATTTAGCACGGGCAATCCACCTAACCCATGCATCTTTGTACTGTGGGAGGAAACCAGAGCACCCAAAAGAAACCCACACAGACACGGGGAGAATATACAAATTCCACACAGACAGTGACCTGAGGCTGGAATTGAACCTAGGTCCCTAGAGCTGTGAGGCAGCAGTGCTAACAACTGTGCCACCATGCCGCCCACTTTTTGTTTATACAAAGAAGAAAGAAAATTACAGCACAGGAAGGAACAGATCCTTCGGCCGTCCAAGCCTGCACCGACCATGCTGCCCGACTTAACTAAAACCCCCTACCCTTCCGGGGACCATATCCTTCTATTCCCATCCTATTCATGTATTTGTCAAGGCGTCCTTTAAAGTCACTATTGTATCTGCTTCCACTATCTCCCCCGGCAGCAAGTTCCAGATACCCACCACCCTCTGTGTAAAAAACTTGCCTCGTACATCTCCTTTAAACCTTGCCCCTCGCACCTTGAATCTATGTCCCCTAGTAATTGACTCTTCCACCCTGGGAAGAAGCTTCTGACTATCCACTCTGTCCAAGCCCCTCATAATCTTGTAGACTTCTACCAGGTCGCCCCTCAACCTCCGTCGTTCCAGTGAGAACAAACCAAGATTCTCCAACCTCTCCTCAAAGCTAATGCCCTTCATACCAGGCAACATCTTGGTAAATCTTTTCTGTACCCTCTCCAAAGCCTCCACATCCTTCTGGTAGTGTGGCAACCAGAATTGAACACTATATTCCAAGTGTGGCCTAACTAGGATTCTATAAAGCTGCAACATGACTTGTCAATTTTTAAACTCAAAACCCCGGCCGACAAAGGCAAGCACGCCTTATGCCTTCTTGGCTACCTTCTCCACCTGCGTTGCCACTTTCAGTGACCTGTGTACCTGTACACCCAGATCCCTTTGCCTATCAATACTCTCCCTATCAAGGGTTCTGCCATTTACTGTATATTTCCTATCTGTATTCGACCTTCCAAAATGCATTACCTCACATTTGTCTGGAAATGTGAGACGGCTGATTTGTACCTCAAACTCTTTAACTCCTTTGGCTCCTTATCTCCCAGTAATTTCATAGAATCATAGAATCTCCGCTCCACTTATCCCCTGCCACAAGACGCAGAGGTCTTTGTATGTGAGAATACCAATAAATAATTAATTCTGTTCATTGATTATACATTCAAAAATATTCTTACCTTTTAAAACATTTAAACATGAAATCCCGCGATTGGATATTACTAAGTGGTTATGTTACTAGTAATCCAGAGGCTCCGACTAATCTCTAGAAGGTATGAATTCAAATCCCATTCGGGAGAAAATAAATTTAATACATCTGGAATAAAATGCTGATTTCATTTGGATAGTTACAAAACCCCATCTGGTTCACTAATGTCCCAAGGGAAGGAAATCTGCCATCCTTACCAGGCCTGGCCTACATGTGACTCCAGAGCCACAGCAATGTCGTTGACTCTGAAATGGTTGAGTGACCCATTCAGTTTCAAGCTAAATTAGAATCATAAAATCCTACAATGTAGAAGGAGGCCATTCGGCCTATCGAGTCTGCAGCGACTACAAACCCACCCAGGCCCTATCCCAATGCATTCATCCTAGCTAGTCTCACGGACACTAAGGGACAATTTAGCATGGCCAATCCACTGAACCAGCACATCTTTGGACTGTGGGAGGAAACCGGAGCACCCGGAGGAAACGCACGCAGACACGGGGAGAACGTGCAAACTCCACCCAGACAGTGACCCAAGCCGGGAATCAAACCTGGGTCCCTGGTGTTGTGAGGCAGCAGTGCCAACCACTGTGCCACCGTGCCACCGTGCCACCGTGCCACCCATTAGGGCTGGCCAATAAATGCTAGCCTTGCCAGCAACACTCATCCCAAAACGAATGTCCTGTCCAGATCTGCAATCAAAATACTGTCTCTCTCTCTACTCATATCCAGCTCCACCCACATCCTGAGGCTTGTAGGTGATTGCTTCAAGTCCAGCAATGACTGGAGCAAAATATCCGCTGTCATTAGAAATGTCATGAACACCTCTGGTGAAGTGAAACAAAATGACCGATGGGATTTCGACCGGTATACCGCGATATGATTGTATCCAAAATGATGAGGGGCGTGGATAAAGGCAGAAGCCATTCCCTTTGACAAAAAGGATCCCATTGGACGCCGATTAAGGTGATTGGCAAAGAAAGTAACGGCGACACAAGGAAAGATGATTTTACGCAGAGTGTATTTAGGATCTGGAATGCACTGCCTCAGTCGAATCATAGAATCCCTACAGTGCAGGAGACCATTTGGCCCATCGAGCCTGCACTGACCACAATCCCACCCAGGCCCTATCCCCGTAACCCCACATATTTACCCCACTAATCCCTCTAACCTACACATCCCAGGACACCAAAGGGCAATTTAGCATGGCCAATGTATCTCACCCACACTTCTTTGGACTGTGGGAGGAAACCGGAGTACACGAAGGAAACCCACACAGACACGGGGAGAACGTGCAGACTCCACACAGACGGTTACCCGAGGCTGGGAATCAAACCCGGGTCCCTGTGAGGCAGCAGTGCTGACCCACTGTGCCATGCCACCCCGTAACTTTCAAACTATCACCAGTGACAACTTGTATTTATATAGTGCCTTCATCAAAGGAGTTCGCAGAAGCATTATCAAACCACACAATGAGGTATTAGGGCAAATAATCAAAAACTCAAGTTTTAAGTTTGAAGGAGCGTCCTGAAGGAGGGAAGTGAGATGGAGAGGTGGAGTGTTGAGGGAGGGAATTCCGGAGCTTAGAGCTTTGGCAGCTGGAGATAGGGCCACCAGTGGTGCAGCAGTCATAATCAGGGATCCTCAGTAGGGCAGTGCTGGAGGAGTGCTGTTATCTCCAACTGGAGATTACAGGGGTAGGGGAGAGCTTAAACCAGGGATAGATATGACAAGAATTCTAAAGACAGGCATTTCCTTAGCAGGAGCTAAGAGGTTAATCCCCTTTACCTCACATCATAATCTAGTAAAAGTGTTTGGGAAGGTGTGAACTGTCCTTCAGTAACGTTTAGAGGTTCATTAACAGAAATAGCTGACACTCACTTTAACAAGTTATTTATTTAACTGACCGGAACTTTAACTAAACAAGTAACATACTAATTAAAGGATGGCGTGACTGAAATGCTGCTCAAATAAAGTCAAGGACCATTCAGTGCCTAAACAGTAATAACAGAACTTTAGTCACTCTCAAAAAATATATACAACCAGGTCTGATGGCATTTTGGAAGCTTTGGAATCTGTAAGATCTTTCTGATTTGATATCCTGTTGTTAGATAGATGGAGAATTCTCTTCAGGGATATTTCTTTAGTTGGCAAGATGGCCTTCTGATCTGACTGGCTCTCCATTGAACCTAACTGGACTGCAGTCAGGCAGTTGAGTTCCTGTTTATACTCCTGGTGACCTATCCGTTCCCTCTAACCGGATTGGTCTGAGGTTGGCAACACCAGCAAATTCAAATTTGATAGGTCCCTGTTAGCTGAATGTTTTCTTTGAACTCAAAGGCTGTTAGCTGAGTGTCATCTTTAAACTCATAGGCTACCAAAATGCAAAAATCTGCAAAGCCTGTTACCAAGGCAACCCTGATGTTTTGGTCTCTGCAACAAATGTTGCCATCTGTGTACTCTGTGTGCCTCTGCGTTTTAAACATCTCAGCATTGAGCACCAAGCCAGCTTTTAAAGGGACCACACACTGTTGTTTCCCCTCTAGCAAATTTTTATAATTCTTTTATATTTTTACAAACTCAACTTCACAACACTAGTGCAGATCAGCAGGCACAGGGGTGATGGCTGAATGTGGTTTGCTGCCAGTTTAATGTAAGCAGCAGAGTTTTGGATAACCTCAAGTTTACGGAGGGGTAGACTGGGGGATGGCGAGGGGTGCGTTGGAACAGTCAAGTCTGGAGTTAACAAAGGCACAGATTAAGGGCTTCAGCAGCAGATGAGGTGAGGCGGGGGCAGAGTCAGACGGTGTTACGGAGATGGAAATAGGTTGTGTTAATGATGGCACCGAAATGGCTTGATGGTCAGAAACTCATTTTGTGTCAAATCAAACAACACCAAGGTTGCCAACAGCCTGAACAGCTGTCAGGGAAAAGGATGGTGTTAACAAAAATAATCAGAATACAGGATAAATATCAAATTAGACATATTTACAATTGAGTAATTTCCTGCAGCAAGTATATTCGTTAAGTACTCTGCAAGATATAATTGACAATAGGCGGCATGGTGGCGTAGTCGTTAGCACTGCTGCCTCACAGCGCCAGGGACCCGGGTTCGATTCCTGGCTCGGGTCACTGTCTGTGCGGAGTCTGCACATTCTCCCCGTGTCTGTGTGGGTTTCCTCCGGGTGCTCCGGTTTCCTCCCACACTCCAAAGACACGCGGGTTAGGTTGATTGGCCGTGCTAAATTGACCGTAGTGTCAGGGGGATTGGCAGGATAATTGTGAGAGGTTTCAGGAATAGGGCCTGGGTGGGATTGCGGTCGGTACCGACTCAATGGGCTGAATGGCCTCCTTCTGCACTGTAGGGATTCTATGTATATATCTATAGCCAGGGATCTTGTCATGCACAGATTGGCTGCTATGTTTCCCAAATGATATAAATGCACTTGATTTGTTTACAAGGGAAAAGAATCTGCGAAGCTTTGCAAACGAAGGAAGTATCGGATCGAGAATCACTGATTTGGATTGTTAAATGTCAATTCCAGCTTTCCAAGCATAGAGTTCCCTGTATTCACAGAAGCTAGATAATCCAACATTGCCAGGATTCTGCCAACGGAACAATCTCCAGATTACTTGCCGAGAACCACCAAGCACATCATCTATTACAGGAGGGTTTAGAATTTATGCTGCATGATATTGGTCTATGATTAACAAATACAAATACTGCTTTATCTCCAACACTCAACTTCGTAACAAAAAGAAACACATTGGCTGGAGTTCTCAAGTGTCGAATTCATGTGAAAACTGGTGTAATTCACGATGGTTTTTCAATGGGAGTTCAGACTAGAACCTCCCACACTCTGTGCACTGCAGAGACCATCAGAGTGAATATCATTCAATTTCAGGGGGTGGTGCCTAGTCCCGCTGGAGAGGCCGGCAGCATAGCACTGAGTGCGCCACTGCGCATGCGCCGATCTGTCAGCGTCGAGATCGGGGCATGCGCAGTGGCCCCACACTGCCAGACTCCTGATTGCTGGTAAGCTCAATCGCTGGCCAGCCCCACAACCCCCGCAATGCTGGTTCTCTGCCCCCCCCCCCCCGACCATTCCTGGCCCCACTCCCACCCTCCCCTGGCCTGCCTCGATCTCCAGCACCCACCCCACTGATTCCCCCCCCCCCTCCGACAGTTGCCACTTCATCACAGTCCTGACCCCCCCCCCCTCCGCAGTGCTGAACCCCCCAGCAGGCTGACTGCCCCACCTCCCCCCCCCCTGGTTTGCCCTCCCCCCCCCCCCCCACCAGCAAACCCCGATCGCTCCCTCTTTCCCCCACCGATCCCTTCTGCAGAGTGGCAGGGGACACCCCCCCACCCCCACCGATCACCCCCCTAGACAATGCCCCCAACAGGCCTGGCCCCCACCAGGCCCCAGCCCCTAGACTCTATCCCCAGAGGCCCTGCCCCCATGGCACTGCTCCATGCCCCCTGTGCATGGGCACTTTGACCCTTGGGCAGTGCCAGGGGGCACGGGCTGGCACTGCCAGGGTGCCAATGCCCAGAGGGCAGTCCCTTGTTGCCCGACCCTCTGGGGGGCCCTGATTGACCCCCTTCAGTCCAGTGGGATCGGGCCACTAGTTCCCCATTGGTGGGGAGCTAGTGTAAACCCCGCTGGAGTGAAGCACTCTGACAGGGCGGGAGATACTAATCACAGTTAAATTACATTAAAATCCCCCCCTGCATACCTAACGCAGCTCTGTATTTCTAACGCAGAGCTGACGGCGCTGGGAGAGGCGCTCAGAGCTGGACGCCCAGCGCGGATCACACTAATCCGGCCCCACTGAAGTCTCCTGGCCCATTGCGCTAATCTATTCGTGCAGTGGGATGGAACAATCGCCCTCACTGAACATTACCCAGAGTGTAAAATTTCAAAAATGATCAGTGTCTCAAATAGTGAACAAAGGAATTCGATTTGAATGTGTTAAAGATTTGCATGGTCACATCACCATGCAGAATTTAACAGCTCAAATCTCTGTGAAGCTGGAGCTGTCAATCAGTGCACGGAGTGGGTGGGGCCTGAGCTCGCTGGAAAGCCAGCACAGTAGAGGGCGCTATCACGCATGCGCAGATCAGTCAGTAATATTTTGATGGGTGATAATGATACAGATTCGCAAAATATCTTTTACTAATCCTTTTACGAGGACTCAATGGACAGTGGTAAAGATGCAAACTCACATTGTCTTGATTTTTAGCTACTTTAACACATTCGGGGATGATCTCACCTTCTCGTCCCGCCGGTTGATGGATGGGGTGAGCCGGGAAGACCATGAGAGAGGGACAAAATTGGGTTCACGCCCGATTTCTTGCCTCCCTGATCTTACCAGGCCCGGATTTCCAGCAAGATCAGCCTGACCTCAATATTTAAATCAATGCAAATGTTGATTTAAATATTATTAATGAGTCCCCAATGCAATTGTCCGAGCTCACTTGTCTTATCGGCCTCACCGGTGAATGTCCTCACGGCGAGGATCATGTATGGTTCCCATCAGCAGGGACCAGATGTGGTGGCCTCACTGGTGGGACCAGGAACCATTGAGGTCACCCTGGGAGGCTAGATGTAGGGGGGGTGCCACTGGGCAATGCCAGCCTGGCAGTGCCAGCCTGGCACCCTAGCACTGCCCACCAGGCACCAGGCAGTACCAAGGGGTGGGGCCTAACAGGTGGGGGGGTCTAAGAGAAGGGGTGGTGTCTGGATGAGGACGGAGCTTAAGGGAAGGCAGGCAGAGGCTGCCCACCCTGCCACCAGTGATCGACCGGGCCGGGGGGCAGGCAGTGATTAACCAGGCCGGGCCGAGGGTTGGTGGGGGGATTGGCCATGGATGCCAGTGATTGCTGGGGGGCGGTGCGATCGGCTGTGGAGGCCAGCGATCACGGAGATGGGGGGAGGCAGGTGCTATCCGGGGGGGGTAGAAGTGACTGGCAGATCTATCTGTTCTGTTGCATAGAACAGAGAGATTTGCGCATGCGCGATAGCACCCTCTACTGTGAGCTGCAGGCTTTCTGATGAGCTCAAGGCCCATCCCCTCCCCCTACTGGCGGGAAACATATTGTGCATTCTTTTTGCCCAGAGTGGCATAAGGTCAGACTTGTGGTCTCGCTGAAAAGACAGATCTGCGACTCTCCCATTTTCACCCTCATTTGGGACTTAGAATGTTTTTGGTAAGATTGTCCCCTTAGTGACTGCCTGTGACATCACTGCTTGTGGGATCTTGCGATGTACAAACTGAATACTATGTATCTTACATTACAACAGCAACTATAATCCAAAAAACATCTTGTTGGTTGTAAAGCATTTTGGGATTTCTTGAAATCAAAAAGGCGTTGTAGCACCGCACATTCTTTTTTTTCTAGGTCCTAGAATTCTAATTCTTAATCCTATGACTTCCTCCTCTTTGTATAGATCCTTGGGAGGTGGAAAATACAACACAGCATTTTCAATATTTACACATAGACTATAAATTTACTCTTTAAACTGACTTATAAGAACAAAGTAACCAATCCTCCCTTGAGAATATTTAAGGTACAAATATAATTAATCTTCCCCAAAAGTATGCCTCTTGATGGAATTGTGTAGATGAGACAGGTGGATACCAGATTGAAAAAAGAGGCCCATTTCATTCTATTGAACACAGTATATGCACTAACCTGGTGAATCCACACGGTGCTGCACTGGTTGGTGAGCAAATTGTCAGAAAGAACCTGACCAAAATGTTATTTCTACATCAAACCTGTTATTGGCTAATAACAAAGACAATTTGACCTATCACAATCTTTTTCCAACTGACCTAATTCATTTACCAGGTGGCACGGTAGCACAGTGGTTAGCACTGCTGCCTCACAGCGCCAGGGACCCAGGTTCGATTCCCGGCTTGGGTCACTGTCTGTGTGGAGTTTGCACGTTTTGCCTGTGTCTGCGTGGGTTTCCTCTGGGTGCTCCGGTTTCCTCCCACAGTCCAAAGATATGCGGGTTAGGTGGATTGGCCATGCTAAATTACCCCTAGTGTCAGGGGGATTGGCAGAACTATTGCAGGGGTTACGGGGATAGGAATTGTTGTCAGTGCAGACTTGATGGGCTGAATGGCCTCCCTCTGAACTGTAGGGATTCTGTCATTCTATGATACCTGATGGTGCCAAAGGTCATTGCACAGTCTGCATTGGGCAAGCTCCTGTCAAAACCTTTCATCCCACAGCGAAATATAGAGATAGGAATGTAGATGCTGAGATAAATACAGCAGAAAACTTACAGCATGGAAAGAGGCCATTCAGCCCATCATGTCTGGAGAAGGCTAGCTGCCTATTCTAGTCCCAGCTTTCAGCACCCAGTCTGCACATTTGGAGAGCCAGTGCCGAGACGATGGGCCGAATGGCCTCCTCTGCGATTCTGTTTCATGAACTAATGAAAGTACAGGAAAGTTCTAATGTCTTGCAGGTTACAACACTTCAGGTGTATATCCAGGTACCTTTTCAATATGTGGCCCACATCACATCCTTCTTTGTTTGTCGGGTGCTCCTTGTTGAAGTGAAACAGCTCTTCAGGGGGCGGCACGGTGGCACAGTGGTTAGTGCTGCTGCCTCACAGCATCAGGGACACAAGTTCAATTCCCGGCTTGGGACACTGTCTGTGCAGAGTTTGCACATTCTCCCCGTGTCTGCGTGGGTTTCCTCCGGGTGCTCCGGTTTCCTCCCACCGTCCGAAGGATGTGCTGATTAGGTGCGTTGGCCATGCTAAATTCTCCCTCAGTGTACCCGAATAGGCGCCAGAGTGTGGGGATTTTCACAGTAACTTCATTGCAGTGTTAATGTAAGCCTACTTGTGACACTAATCAATAAAATAAACTTCTTGAGAATCAAAGGATTTCCCTCCACCCTCACCTCAAACATGGATCACTCTGGGGCCAGAAAAGGGATGTCATTCCAATTGGTAGAGGAAAGTCAGGATAATGAGGAAAGAAAGGAAGAGGAAGAAGTTAAATTATGATATGCCAAGAATCCGAGGAGTATTTCAGATTTGAGTTTCCTGTGCATCTATTACATTTTGAGATCAAGAGTGAGTCAAAGTCCATCTCTACAAGAAGTCAAAATTTCGTGGAATCTTGTAAAGAAAGATGACGGAATTCACCTTGACTTGGCATCAAGATGGACTCTTCCTCTGACGTCAGAGAAGCATCCTTGTGGCCTGAGTGAACCACTGTGGCTGGATTACTGAGCAGTAACACATTAACGCGGTTCTGAATTTGGCAGGGAGCGTATTGCTTGTCATGAATTGGATTGAAATCTGAACAAAAAGAAGTCTGTCTCTTTCCTGAAGTCTGCAAGTGTCATTAAGTCAGATAGACAACAGTCCTGTTCTCAGCGGAGTTGAGGCTACAGCCTAAAACTCTCCTTAAACTTTGGCACCGTTGGCACTGGTTATACACAGCCGTTATACTAGGATAGCGTAACGATAGACAACATGGGGAATGGAGGTTTCTCACTGTTAGAGAACAGATTCTCCTTTGAAAGATGGGTTCAGGCACTTTGCCAAGGTAATGTGGGCAGAGATCAAAATTGTGTGCAGCCCAGTCTGCACCTGAGCTGAAATTGCTCGTCCATGGAAGATTCTAATTGCATTCATTTCCCATATTGTCACTCTGTACCACGCTCAGTATACATCTATGAGAAACTCCCTGAACTCAGTTGTACAGATGTGTAACACAAATACCCAAAGGGCAGCTGGACATAGAACGACATTAGAGCTTTCCTGTACTTTCATTAGTTAATGAAACAGAATCGCAGAGGAGGCCATTCGGCCCATCGTCTCGGCACTGGCTCTCCAAATGTGCATCATGACTTAGTACCATTCCCCTGTCCAGAACCAGGGGTCACAGTCTGAGGATTCGGGGTAGACCATTTAGGACGGAGGTGAGGAGACATTTCTTCACCCAAAGAGTGGTGAGCCTGTGGAATTCATTACCACAGGAAGTAGTTGATGCCAAAACATTGAATGTATTCAAGAGGCGGCTGGATATAGCACTTGGGGCGAATGGGATCAAAGGTTATGGGGAGAAAGCAGGATTAGGCTATTGAGTTGGATGATCAGCCATGATTGTGATGAATGCCAGAAGAGGCTCCTAGGGCCAAATGGCCTCCTCCTGCTTCTATCTTCTATGTTGCTATCTTCCTACGTTTTCCCCATACCATTGCGCTATGTTTCTATTCAAATAATCATCTAATTAGCACTGCTGTTTCACAGCTCCAGGGTCCCGGGTTCGATTCCCGGCTCGGGTCATTGTCCGTGTGGGGTTTGCACATTCTCCCCGTGTCTGCGTGGGTTTCCTCCTGGTGCTCCGGTTCCCTCCCACAGTCCAAAGTTGTGCGGGTTAGATTGATTGGCCATGCTAAATTGACCCTAGTGTCAGGGGGATTAGCAGGGCAAATATGTGGAGTTACCGGAATAGGGCCTGGGTGGGATTGTGGTTGGTACAGACTTGATGGGCCAAATGGCTTCCTTCTGTACTGTAGGCATTCTACTCTATTCTATTCTAAAGGCCTCTTGAATGCCCCAAAATCCATTAATTAATAATTAAATCTGTAGTCACGAAAACTCCAAGCGACCACCAGAGGATAAAGGTCACAACTATTGATTTACAGACAGGAAAACGATTTACATGTAACTACTTCCAAGACACAACAACAGCAATCCATTAATCCTACAATCTGCTTCGTCTAGGCAATATCTACGGGTTTACAATTCTCTGATCGGCATGCGCTCTCATGCTATTGGACGGGAAATCACAACCCCTGCGAGATTCAACGAAACATCAGATGAGGAAGTCACATGGTCTCCGAGGTACACAGTGACAAAATCCTTTGATTTTTCTATATACAAATGCAGACTCTCCAAACCTCGGACAGAACTCCAATATCTTCCTCATGGCATTCTTCACCTTTGGCCAGGTTCAACAAACAATGGCCGGCAGTCTCTGATCTTGTTTACGCCCTGCCTGCGCTGCCAACGAGAACGGAGAATTTGGCCATCGACAAACACTCCGTTCACTGCAGCGGGACTGGAGAATCCCAGCCACGGGCAAGGTCGGAGAATTCTAGCCAACATCACAAACGGCCCCAACTCCAGGAGTGCTACTTTGAGTCTTTCCGTGCTAATTTGGTGGGATAGAGGGCCATACGTATAAACTGTAGCACTCCCACTATGGATCTGAAGTAGCTGGTCTACAGAACTCTTGGTGTGAAGATTAAGGGATTTCTTCACCAGTGTGGAAGCACCTCGATGGACTTCCCTCTCCAAGCCATTTGCCAACAAAATTCAAAGCAGGGTAAAGCAGAGTGTAGGAAATAAGGAACAGAATGAAGCTGTTTGTATCACGGGCCACATCACCAAACATGTTGTCCCACTGCATTCTCATTTCTCCGCTCCTTTGTTGGTGGCATCCCTGGCACCAGAAACCAACAGAAGAAATAAACCCAGAGTCCAAAGTCAATTTGTAAACCAACCTGAATCAGCTGGAAACACATCTTCTGAAAGGTTGAGTGAGGTTGTTGACCACAGAGCTACGGTGCACTCTCTGATATCGGGTTGGATTCTCCATTCCCCAGGGAAGGAGTGGGGATTTCCACCCTTCTAGGGCGGGGCTGATTGCTGAGATAGGACAGACTCCCGCTGGGATCCTGGGCACCAACTGGTGTTGCTGCAGAGTCACCCCTGTAAAACCAGAAGGAGAAAACAGAGATTGAATGAATGATTTTTTTGTGTTCCTCGGGCTAATCAGTTGGCAGGTTGGAGACGCCCAATACCGAGACCTTTGCCTAAAAAACAGGCCTGAGCTGTTCGAGGGGCCTGCAGGCACCTCCACCCGATGGTACCCAGAGTCAGTGGGTTCAGAAGACAGAGAAATGATGCAGCTGAGTGGGTGCAGCCCCCTACCTCTCCAAGGCCTGGTGGGAGGAAGGAATATCACCGGCCTTCCTGGCTGGGATTGGGAAGAGGTGTTGTGAAGTGGAGTTTGTAAGGATGTAAAAAATGTTTGTAAAGAATGTAAGATGCTAGAAGGAGAACAACAGTGTCTGGTCCTTTTAAAAACTGGATTTGGGTTCAATGCTGAGATGTTTAAAATGCAGAGGCACACAGGGTACACAGATTGCAACATTTGTTGCAGAGACCAAAACATCAGGTTGCCTTGGTAACAGGTTCTGCAGCTTTTTGCATTCTGACAGCCTATGAGTTTAAAGAAGACACTCAGCGATCGGGAACCTATCAAATTTGAATTTGCTGTTGTTGTCAACCTCAGGCTAATCCGGATACAGGGAATGGATAGGTCAACAGGAACTCAACTGCCTGACTGCAGTTCAGTTCAAATCAGTTCAATTCAACTGAGAGCCAACCAGAACAGAAGGCCATCTCTAGAGCGGTTCTCCAGCCTGTCAGCTAAAGAACTACCTCTGAAGAGAATTTGCCATGTATCTAACAACAGGATATCAAATCAGAAAGACCTTACAGACAGAGAAATCACCACAAAAAACTCCAAAGCTTCTGGTTGTATATATTTTTTGAGAGTGACTAAAATTCTGTTATTACTGTTTTGGTAATGAATGGTTCTTGTCTTCATTTAAATTTCATCCTTTAATTAATATGTTATTTGCTTAGTTAAAGTTCTGGTTGGTTAAATAAATAACTTGTTAATTATTCACTCGAAGCCAGTGTCAGATCTTTATATTAATGAACCTCTAAACGTTAACTTTTTCTAATCCTGTTGAAATTTTCTAAGTGTCCTGTTAACACAGGGGCGGCACGGCGGCACAGTGGTTAGCACTGCTGCCTCACAGCGCCAGGGACCGGGTTCGATTCCCGGCTTGGGTCACTGTCTGTGTGGAGTTTGCACGTTCTCCCCTGTGTCTGCTTGGTTTCCTCCGGTTTCCTCCCACAGTCCAAAGATGTGCGGGTTAGGTGGATTGGCCATGCTAAATTGCCCCTTAGTGTCAGGGGGACTAGCTACGATAAATGCATGGGATTATGGGGATGGGGCCTGGATGGGATTGTGGTCAGTGCAGACTTGATGGGCCGAATGGCCTCCTTCTGCACTGTAGGATTCTGTAATATAACACATCCTTTATTACAGACTCCAGCACTTTTACCAGGTTACAAGTGAGGTAAAGGGGATTAATCTCTGCATCGTAACAGAGGCCAAGGAGAGATGGGGTGCCACGAGTCTATACAATAGGGGGGTGCAAGATAGAAAAATCCAAGCCCCTCTTTCAAATTGTTCCACACAGCCGACAGACCGGAATTCTGCAGCTAGTTATATTTCACTGGATCATATTTGAGCACAACCCAGCAAAGGGTCTTTGGAGAGTAGGAGAGAGAGTCACAATTTCCAGGAAGAAGAATCTGCACTGAATAAAATCAAAAATCACAGGAGGTCCCCTGGGAACTCTGGGCGGGTTAGAATTTGTTGACTTACGTTTGGCTGGGATCTAAATAGAAAACCCCGAGGAGTGTCAGAACATCTACTATCCCGACACATCTTAATTCCAGTTTGCATGGGAGGCAGATCAGAATTTAACTGTTGAGTTACTTGCCCCATTTTACCTTTATCCACATCGAAATACGTAATCATGAAGGAATCACACACTAGTTACAAACCAGAGAGTCATCTAATCACTGATGTATTGCTCAAAAGGAGTGACTAAAAACAAGTCATATTGCTGAGGTTATGTCGCAAGTATTTAATTGAATGCACTTGTCAGGTGGTTGGAGAAAGATTTGGTTGACTTCCAGTTAAAGGCACATCATTGGTCGTGACCGCTTGCACCAATGAATGCGATTCATAACGAGCTGCTGAAGTTTCAAAATAACCTTAAAATGTTTCTCAGAAAGTTTATGAGTCAAACTCCCCCCCATTAGTTCACCCAGTAACTCAATAATAGATGGCTCATTGGTGTAATGCTGAGTTTAACATTGATAGTGAGGAATTTGCTGGAGTCTGTTATAAAGGATGTGTTATATTACAGAATCCTACAGTGCAGAAGGAGACCATTCGGCCCATCAAGTCTGCACCGACCACAATTCCATCCAGGCCCCTTCCCCAAAACCCCATGCATTTATCATAGCTAGTCCACCTGACAATAAGGGGCAATTTAGCATGGCCAATCCACCTAACCCGCACATCTTTGGACTGTGGGAGGGAATCCGAGCACCCAGAGGAAACCCACGCAGACACGAGGAGAATGTGTAAACTCCACACAGGCAGTGACCCAAGCCGGGAATCGAACCCGGGTCCCTGGCGCTGTGAGGCAGCAGTGCTAACCACTGTGCCACCATGCCGCCCCTGTGTTAACAGGACACTTCGAAAATTTCAACATGCTTAGACAAAGTCAGCATGGATTTATGAAAATCATGTTTGGCAAACCTACTCGAATTTGTTTGAGGATGTAATTAGCAGAACAGATAAAGGGAACCAGTCAATGTGATGCATTTGGGCACTATGGTGACACAGTGGTTAGCACTGCTGCCACACAGTGCCAGGGACCTGGTTTAGATTCCCGGCTTGGGTCACTGTCTGTGTGGAGTTTACACGTTCTCCCCGTGTCTGCGTGGGTTTCCTCCGGGCGCGCCGGTTTCCTCCCACATTCTGAAAGATGTGCCGGTTAGGTGCATTGACCCGAACAGGCGCCGGAGTGTGGCGGCTAGGGGAATTTCACAGTAACTTCATTGAAGCGTTAATGTAAACCTCACTTGTGACAATAATAAATAAACATAAAATAAACTAGATTTTGATAAAGTTTGAGATTTAAGAGACTTGCTCAGTGATGGACTCGGGACAAACAAAAATTAACTTTATCATACAAGTTCAGAAAGATGTAACAATTTACAATATGTATCTTATATTCTAACATTCAGAGTAACTATGAGGTACATGGGAATTAACAGGTAAACTGTGGTCAAACCCACCACACTTGGACATGGGCAGGATGGATGGGGAGCAGCTGTTCCCTTTAATTGAAGGGTCAGTTGCGAGGGGACACAAGTGGGGGGGGGGGAGGGGGAGGTTTAGGGGGGATTTGAGGAAAAACCTTTTTACCCAGAGGCGGTGATGGTCTGGAATGCGCTGCCTGGGAGGGTGGTGGAGGCGGGATGCCTCACATCCTTTAAAAAATATCTGGATGAGTACTTGGCACGCCATAACTGTACATCACCAAAGAGTTAACGTTTCATCGCAACAGGGCGCTGGTACAAAACTTTCTAACAGTTTTGGTATACAGTGTCCAATTCTGTTCGCCACACTACCAGAAGGATGTGGAGGCTTTGGAGAGAGTACAGAAAAGGTTTACTTGGATGTAGCCTGGTATTAGCTATGAGGAGAGGTTGAATAAACGGGATTGTTCTCCCTGGAAAGACGGAAGCTGAGGGGCGGCCCGATGGAAATTTATAAAATTAGGAGGGGCATAGATAGGGTGAACAGTTAGAAGCTTTTCCCCAGGGCAGAAATGACAATTACAAGGGGGCACAAGTTCAAGATAAGGGGGGAAAGGTTCAGTGGAGATGTGCGGGGGGAGTTTTTTACACAGAGGGTGGTGGGGGCCTGGAATGCGCTGCCAAGTGATGTGGTTGAGGCAGGCACGTTAGCCACATTTAAGATTTATCTGGATAGACACATGAGCAGGTGGTGAATAGAGGGATACAGGTGGTTGGTATGGATAGGACAATGTGATTGGCACAGGTGGGCTGAAGGGCCTGTTCCTGTGCTGAACTGTTCTTTGTTCTCTTTGTTGAGGCATCCAGAACTCTGCCGTTCTTGTCTTAACTCACAGTGATGGCCATTCCCCTGACCCTCTGACCTCGCTGACTGACATTGGCTCCCAGTCAAGAAACATTTTTGACCTTTTGACCTCAGCCTCCCTCCATGACATCACTGTCTCCCAATCTCCGTAATCTCCTCCAGTCCCACAACCCTCTGAGATCTCTGCGCTCATCTAATTTAGGCCTCTTGTGCATTCCCAATTTTAATCACTCCATCGTTGGTGACCGAGCATTGGAATTCCCTCTCTCAACCTCTCAGCCTCACTGCCTCACTTTCCTCCCTTAAGGCACTCCTTAAAAGCAACCTCTTCGATCATGGTGGCACAGTGGTTAGCACCGCTGCCTCACAGCGCCAGGGATCTGTGTTCGCTTCCTGCCTGTTAGAATATAACCAATGATAAACATTGGATTTATTGTAGTGTGACCAATGGTACCATGCTATAAGGGTCAGCTGACCCAGCAAACTAGGTAACCAATGACAAAGTGATGTGGTGGTCAGCTGACCAGCTGACTCAGTATAAATAAGAAGCTGCTGGGGTTTGCGGGAGTTTGGAGTGGCCCAGGGTGAGGCCTCAAGTGTTGGAGTAACAAAGTTTCTTTATTAAACCTTTCTCTTTGATTTATCAATTGGAATAAGTCTTGTTTTAGTTTATTGCCTACAACTGAAGGTTTCCTTCTGGTGAATCAACACCAGTTTGGGTCACTGTCTGTGCGGAGTCTGCACATTCTCCCCGTGTCTGCGTGGGTTTCCTCCGGGTGCTCCGGTTTCCTCCCACAGTCTGAAAGACGTGCTGGTTAGGTGAATTGGCCATGCTAAATTCTCCCTCAGTGTACCTGAACAGGTGCCGGAGTGTGGCAACTGTGGGATTTTCACAGTAACTTCATTGTGGTGTTAAGGTAAGCCGACTTATGACACTAATAAATAAACTTAAACTTTAAAACCTTTGGTAATCTGACCAAACTTCACTGCATGTCGCTTAGGTGCTCCGGTTTCCTCCCATGCTCCAAAGATGTGCGGGTTAGGTGGATTAGCCATGCTAAATTGACCCTAGTGTCAGGGGGATTGATCAGGGTAAATGTGTGGGGTTATGGGAATAGAGCCTGGGTAGGATTGTGGTTGGTACAGACTTGATGGGCCGAATGGCCTCCTTCTGTGCTGTGATGATTCGATATGTGTCGTATTTTTACAATACCTCAGGGAGCCATCTTGGCATGGTCGATCAAGCTAAAGGTGCTACAGAGATATGAGTTGTTGTTGTATCACACCCACATCTACACTCTGCTCCCTGGACCATTTCTATCGCAATGCTTAAGAGTGTATCCTGCTCCAAAAGCCCCACACTGCCACTGAATTTGTGTTCTCGGACCGAGGAAAGGCCATTCCATCTGGCCTCATGCTTCCAGTCGGTTCAATACTTTCAGTAACTGAATTGCTCTTTTGGCTTTTCTATTCTTATTCCAAGAAAAACTGTTCACTTTAATCCATTCACGTGCCTGGCCCTGGCTCCGGATGGCCAAGTACATCATTTATGCTCTTCCCATGGCCAGCTGTCAGTTGGCTGTTGCTAAGCCAGGCGACTGTGGCTGCAGGGTCTGCTCCAGCAACACAGCATGGCGTGGCACTGAGGGAGTGCTGCACTGTCTAACACACTTTCTTTTGGATGAGTCATTACACCAAAGACCTGTGAGATCCACGCCAGTGTCTTGAGGAAGAGCAGTGGAGTTCTACTCCGTGTCCTGCCCACACAAATAAAACCCTCAATCCGTATCACTGAAACAGAAGTATATTCTCGGAGTTATTATCACATTGCTGTTTGTGGGGGCTTTTGTGTAAATCGCAGCTACAGTAGTAGGATAATGGTAGCAATGCATGGGTCAGCATACCAAACAATTGGACTAGTGATCTGGGGTTAGGAACTCCACGTGTAGCTGGAGAGAGGGGGATATAAATGAAATAAAACTAGGAATTAAAATGCTAAGTCTCAGTAACAGCAATCACAAAACTTAATTGACCTAAAAAGCCATCTGCTTCACTAATGCCCACATCCCATGATATAATTTTTAAAAACTGGCCGTATATTTAGAATCTGCAGTGTAGAAGGAGACCATTTGGTCCATTAAGACTGCACTGACTCTCCGAAAGAGCATCCCACCCGGGCCCTCCGCTCCATCCTATCCCCATAACCCTGTGCATTTACTATAGCTAATCCCCCTAACCCGCACATCTTCCGACACTAAGGGGCAATTTATCATGGTCAATCCCGTTAACTTGCATATCTTTGGACACTGAGGGACAATTTAGCACGGCCAATCCACCAAACCGACATATCTTTGGACACTAAGGGGTAATTTAGTATGGCCAATCCACCTAACCCGCATATCTTTGGACATAAGGGGCAATTTAACATGGCTAATCCACTTAACCACTACATCTTTTGGCACTAAGGGGCCTAGCATGGCCAATTCCGCTAACTTGCATATCTTTGGATACTAAGGCACAATTTAGCCAATCCACCTAACCTGCACATCTTTGGACATTAAGGGGCAATTTAGCATGGCCAATCCATTTAACCCGCATCTTTCGGCACTAAGGGGCAATTTAGCATGGCCAATCCCGCTAACTTACATATCTTTGGACACTAAGACACAATTTACCATGGCCAATCCACCTAACCTGCACATCTTTGGACACTAAGGGTTAATTTAGCATGGCCAATCCACCTAATCTGCACATGTTTGGACACAAAGGGGCAATTTAACATGGCTAATCCACCCAACCCGCACATCTTCGGACACTAAGGGGCAATTTAGCATGGCCAATCCACCTAACCTGCACATCTTTGGACACTAAAGGGCAACTTAGCATGGCCACTCCACCTAACCCGCACATATTTGGAGTGTGGGAGGAAACCGGAGCACCCAGAGGAAACCCACGCAGACACTGGGAGAACGTGCAAACTCCACACAGACAGTGACCCGAGGCCGGAACTGAATCCGGGTTCCTGGCTCTATGAGACAGCTGTGCTAACCACTGTGCCACCGTGCCACCCAGTGATAATTCCAGTGACACTTACAGGGACATTTACACCAGTCAGTGTTAGGGGGGAGGGAGTGCCTTCTGGTGGATAGGCTACCAGACCCAGGACAGGGTCTGTATGAATCAAGAGAGACCCTTGTGTTCCCTGTGCCCAAAATAGTAGGGGACTAGGCAGGAGGGGTGTTGTAGGGAGGTTTCTAACCCAGGGAGAGGTAAAGGCTGGGGAGGGGAGGATGTTGTGGTGGAGTTGGTCACTTTTGATGGGTGACTCATACACACCTTCACACATTTGGCTGGAGGAAGTTGCTCTGATGGTTAATTAACTCACACCCCTCTGTTTTAGATAACATCCTGAATTCTCTCTTTACAACCTCACGCCAGACATTACACTTGGCAGTTTGGGGATGAATATGAATGAAGATGTGTTTGTGGACAAGAGGTACAACTCTCTCCAAATATCACAAAAATCTTACATTTGTTGCCTTTTAAAAATGATGTGGAGATGCTGGCGTTGGACTGGGGCGTGCACAGTAAGAAGTCTCACAAAACCGGGTTAAAGTCCAACAGGTTTATCTGGAATCATGAGCTTCGGAGCGCTCACCTGAGGAAGGAGCAGTGCTCCAAAAGCTCGTGATTCCAAATAAACCTGTTGGACTTTAACCCAGTGTTGTGAGACTTCTTACTATGGACTTCTGTGGACTTCTTGTGGACTGTTAAATGGTAAAAAATTGCAGCACGCTGCTGTGCAGAGGGACCTGGGTGTCCTTGTGTATAGAACATAGAACATAGAACAGTACAGCACAGAACAGGCCCTTCAGCCCACGATGTTGTGCCGAGCTTTGTCTGAAACCCAAATCAAGCTATTTCCTGTCTATCATCCCGAAGTACTCCATGTGCCTATCCAATAGCTTCTTAAATGTTCCTAAAGTGTCTGACTCCACTATCCCTGCAGGCAGTCCATTCCACACCCCAACCACTCTCTGCGTAAAGAACCTACCTCTGATATCCTTTCTATATCTCCCACCATGAACCCTATAGTTATGCCCCCTAGTTACCACTCCATTCACCCGAGGAAATAGTCTTTGAACATTCACTCTGTCTATCCCCCTCATCATCTTATAAACCTCTATCAAGTCTCCTCTCAACCTCCTCCGCTCCAAAGAGAAAAGCCCAAGTTCCCTCAACCTTTCCTCATAAGACCTACCCTCCAAACCAGGCAGCATCCTGGTAAATCTCCTTTGCACTCTTTCCAGTGTCTCCACATCCTTCTTATAGTGAGGTGACCAGAACTGCACACAATATTCCAAATGTGGTCTCACCAAGGTCCTGTACAGTTGCAGCATAACCCCACGGCTCTTAAACTCAAACCCCCTGTTAATGAACGCCAACACACTATAGGCCTTCTTCACGGCTCTATCCACTTGAGTGGCAACCTTCAGAGATCTATGGATATGAACCCCAAGATCTCTCTGTTCCTCCACATTCTTCAGAACCCTACCTTTGACCCTGTAATCCACATTTAAATTTGTCCTACCAAAATGAATCACCTCGCATTTGTCAGGTTTAAACTCCATTTGCCATTTTTCAGCCCAGCTCTGCATCCTATCTATATCTCTTTGCAGCCTACAACAGCCCTCCACCTCATCCACTACTCCACCAATCTTGGTGTCATCAGCAAATTTACTGATCCACCCTTCAGCCCCCTCCTCTAAGTCATTTATAAAAATGACAAATAGCAGAGGACCAAGCACTGATCCCTGTGGCACTCCGCTGGTAACCGGTTTCCAGTCTGAAAATTTTCCATCCACCACCACCCTCTGTCTTCTGTTAGATAGCCAGTTACCTATCCAATTGGCCAAACTTCCCTCTATCCCACACATCCTTACTTTCTTCATAAGCCGACCGTGGGGGACTTTATCAAACGCCTTACTAAAATCCATGTATATGACATCAACTGCACTACCTTCATCTACATACTTAGTTACCTCCTCAAAAAATTCTATCAAATTTGTGAGGCAAGACTTGCCCTTCACAAATCCGTGCTGACTATCCCGGATTAAGCTGCATCTTTCTAAATGGTCGTAAATCCTATCCCTGAGGACCTTTTCCATCAACTTACCGACCACCGAAGTAAGACTAACCGGCCTATAATTACCAGGGTCATTTCTACTCCCTTTCTTAAACAGAGGAACCACATTCGCCACTCTCCAGTCCTCTGGCACCACCCCTGTAAGTGTCTGACTCCACTATCACTGCAGGCAGTCCATTCCACACCCCAACCACTCTCTGAGTAAAGAACCCATCTCAGACATCCTTCCTATATCTCCCACCATGAACCCTATAGTTATGCCCCCTTGTAATAGCTCCATCCACCCAAGGAAATAGTCTTTGAAAGTTCATTCTATCTATCCCCTTCATCATTTTATAAACCTCTATTAAGTCTCCCCTCAGCCTCCGCCACTCCAGAGAGAACAGCCCTAGCTCCCTCAACCTTTCCTCATAAGACCTACCCTCCAAACCAGGCAGCATCCTGGTAAATCTCCTTTGCATTCTTTCCAGTGTCTCCACATCCTTCTTATAGTGAGGTGACCAGAACTGCACACAATATTCCAATATACTCATTGGAATTCAGAAGAATGAGGGGAGATCTTATAGAAACATATAAGATTATGAAGGGAATAGATAAGATAGAAGCAGGGAAGTTGTTTTCACTGGCAGGTGAAACTAGAACTAGGGGCCATGGCCTCAAAATAAGGGGAAGCAGATTTAGGACTGAACTGAGGAGGAATTTCTTCACCCAAAGGGTTATGAATCTGTGGAATTCCCTGCCCAGTGAAGCAGTTGAGGCTCCCTCATTGAATGTTTTTAAGGCAAGGATAGGTAAATTTTTGAACAGTAAAGGAATTAAGGGTTATGGTGAGCGGGCGGGTAAGTTGGAGCTGAGTCCATGAAAAGGTCAGCCATGATCTTATTGAATGGCGGAGCAGGCTCGAGGGGCCAGATAGCCCACTTCTGCTCCTAGTTCTTATGTTCTTACAGTGCCCTTTTAAAAATATTTGCCTGTTCCATTCCACTGTTTGAATGCCCCTGTTTTTAATGGTCTGAATGCGGAGTTGATGGATGTTGACTTTATGAGAGGTAATTTATAAACCTGCTCTCATTCCAATAAATTCCAGAGAGCGTTCTGCCTCTGCGTGATGTTTGGGAGCGCTGACAGATTGGAACATCAATATTTACAGTTACAGATTTTCTCCGAGAATAAACAATCTTTTCAGGGTGACAATTGAACAGAATTGTTCCAATGTGAGTGCGATTAGAGAATGATTACTTTGGAAAAAAGCATGAAATGAAATTATGTAAATTGTAATCCATCTGTCACTAAATGGCCTCTGAAGAGGTAAAATAAACTGCTGGCAAGAGGGACTCATAACAGTTCTTAATTTCCTTGGAGCAGTCTGTGTGGTGTGGCTTACGAGGATAGGAAACTACGACTCAGGCACAGGATCAGATTAGACCATCTGCATGCAATAGGGACTGCTGGGAATAGTCTCAGTTCCCTGAATCTGGATGGATTGTTGGCCAAATGAACGCAATCACAACTTTAATTTGATCTGGAGGCGTTTGGAAATTTCAGCTGGGATAGCCAGGCGCTGTGCCATAGTGAGAGACTGCCAGGAATGCCACACAAACCCAGTTTACTCTTGTCACTCAGCACCTGGGGTGGATTTTTCCACAGGTCAATGAGATGCTGCACGCTGTGTACTAGGAAGAGAGGATGTTCTCCCCAACACTGCGTCAGCGAGAGTGGGTTTCTTTAGGACGTGGTGACTGAGGGAGGCAGGAATGCCTATGGGGGCGGGGAGAGGCAACAAATGTGGCAACATTTCCAATGAACACCGCCTCACAGTAAAGGCTCAAAATCACTTAAAGTTTATTTATTAGTGTCACAAGTAGGCTTATATTAACACTACAATGAAGTTACTGTGAAAATCCCCTAGTCACCACACTCCGGCGCCTGTTCGAGTACACTGGGGGAGAATTTAGCATGACGAAAGCATCTAACCAGCACGTTTTTTGGACTGTGGGAGGAAACCCACGCAGACACGGGGAGAATGTGCAGACTCCGCACAGGCAGTGACCCAAACCGGGAATCGAATCCGGGTCCCTGGCACTGTGAGGTAGCAATGCTGACCACTATGCCACCATAGGTTAAACGCCTTTGAATGGTTCTATAGTACCCCCTCCCCTATTCCCCTTTCCCCATCCCCCTCTCGCCCATCACCCTCCCCCTCTCCCCCCTTCCCCCATCCCCCTCACCGCCCCATCACCTTCCCCCATCACTCTGCTGTTTTGTCATTCGTCACCACATTTACTTCAAGGTCTGCCATCTTGAATCTGGTCATGTGATCAGCAACGTCATTCCCAGATTGTCTGCCTGTCTCGCTCGCCCATCATGCACCCTGACCACTCTCTGGAGGGGGCAGCCCGTAATACCACTGTACCCTTTTCCCATAGAATTGGGGAAAATTCCTCGCCAAGGGCAAGAGGTCAGGTCAGCTCCTTATTAACAATTCTGGGATATTGGAACATAGGAATTAGGAGCAGAAGTTGGCAAATTCAGCCCTTCGAGTCTGCTCCGCCATTCAATCAGATCATGGCTGATCTCTCCCTGGTCTCAAATCCACCTCCCCACCTGTTCCCCATATCCCCTTATCCCTTTTTTCTATTAGAAATAATAGAATATGTAACCAGCTCTCAAACCGCAGGGCAGGAACAGTCGGTAGTGAGTTCCCACACTGTGAGCGTTCCGATTCCTTCATAGCTCAGTGGGATTTGCAGGCTGGAACTGACACATATGATCCACAAGGGGCCACAGTGAGACCCCTGCCTGTACTCAGACCAGGGTGACGCACCCCAGCGCGGGGGTGGAAGGGACGGTGGCTTGAACTGTAAACCTTTCAAACTGTTGTTTATTCGGTCTGGCCTTGTCGCTTGCTTTTCCCAGCTGCAAGATCTGTTTTGCATTGAGTTACAACATTAATTGATTGCAGTTATCTACATTCCAACGAACCTTTTGATCACTCTAATTGCGCAGCCCTTCCTATAACCCCCTCTCGCAGACAATTAATTCCAAGAAATGCATCTTTCGCTCGCCCTCACATGCCTCACCTTGTGTCTGAACAACATGGTGAACCACATCAGCCCTGTTTCCATTCTGTTAGTCATCATTTCCCACTCTCTGCCATCTCTTTGCGACGAGCAATGTTTATTCATGTTGGCCAAACAGCTAAGTTTTGATTGGAAATTTAGCCTCCCTCCTGGATGGCTTACATAGGGGACAACATTGCTCAAGATTCCGGGGATGGCGGGACTGATGTAAGAGGAGAGATTGACCAGGTTAGGATTGTTTTCGCTGGAGTTCAGACGAATGAGGGGGGATCTCATAGAGACTTATAATATTCTAACAGGGTAGATGCAGGGAGGATGTTCCTGATGGTGGGGGTGTCCAGAACCAGGGGTCACAGTCTGAGGATTCAGGGTAGACCAATTAAGATGGATGTGAGGAGACATTTCTTCACCCAAAGAGTGGTGAGCCTGTGGAATTCATTACCACAGGAAGTAGTTGATGCCAAAACATTGAATGCACTCAAGAGGCGGCTGAATATAGCACTTGGGGTGAATGGGATCAAAGGTTATGGGGAGAAAGCAGCATTAGGCTATTGAGTTGGACAATCAGCCATGATCGCAATGAATGGTGGAGCAGGCTCGAAGGGCCAAATGGCCTCCTCGTGTTCCTATCTTCTATGTTTCTATATTTCTATGTTTCTAAAGAGCCAGAGTGGTTTTCCCTGGAATCACATTTCCCATTGAATGTGGTTGATGCCGGGGTTCCTGCCAAATGAAGACTCACTTCCCACATTTTCCATCCTCACATAGTTCAGGGAGGAGGATGAGAAAGCTGAATTGAAATAATTTGTGAATCGAATGTTGCCCAGAGAGCTTGGTGCGTCACCTGCTCCTTATTGATCTGCACATTGCTGGGCCATCATTCTACGCTTCTTCTCAAAGGCCAACTGTCCCATTTATTCAAGGATTATTTATATTAAAGGGTGTTGTTATGACGCGGAGGTTGTTCCCCTTTAAGACGCAATGGCGAATCCCCCAAAGAGGAATCCCTCGCCTCGTAATCTGTTAAAAGTGCTTGGGAAGGTGTGAACTGTCCTTCAGTAACGTTTAGTGGGTAACTAACAGAAATACCCCACACTCACTTTAAAATGAACACTTAACAATTTATTTACTTAACTATCTGGGAATTTTAACTAAACAAGTAACATACCGAATAAAATAAGATTCTACTGGAATGCTGTTCAAATAAATACAAGGACCATTCATTAACCAAAAAAAATTACAACCAGGGTTTGTGGCTTTCAGAAACTTTTTGGAATTCTTCTATGGATTTCCTCTGTCTGTGAGTTCTTTTAAATTTGGTACCTTTCACTGGTTAGAAGGCAGGGTGGAGAGCTGCTCTCTCCCTCTCGACTTAAGAGGTGGCAGTGACTAATTAACTGTTTTTCGCCTTTGCACTCTTTTTTATACCTGTGATGATCTATCAATTTTCCAACCATAGAATTGGTCTGCTGTTGTCAACAACATCAAATTCTAATCTTATAGGTTCTTGGTGGCTGAGAGCCTGCTTTAAATTGATTTGGGCAAAATTCAAACATTCAAATGCCTGAAGCCTGTTACCAAAGCAACCCTGCTGCCTTGCTTTGGATACAAATGTTTCAGTCTGGCACTCTGAGTGTACTTTGCATTTTAAACCTCCAAACACTGAAACCAAACCAGCTTTTAAAGGGACCATGCAGTGTTTTGTCCTAGCATTTTGTTTACATTTTGTACATCTTTACAAACTCAACTTCGCAACAGTGTTCCTACCACCACATGGCCTGCAGAGGTTCAAGAAGGCCTGCTCACCACCACATTCTCAAAAGCAACTCGGGATGGATAATAAATGCTGACCAGCCAGCAACGCCCAAATCCCATGAAAGAATATTATAACAACATCCCGATGAATGACCATCAATGTGACACACTGGGGGCGATCTTACCAAAAAAATCCTAGGTCCGAACAAGTGTGAACATGGGGGAGTTTCAGATCTGTAATTTTGGTCGGAGATAAAAATCAAATTTTATGACACTTCGAAAAAAAAAGAGGCAAAATGTGATTCTCGCCAGTAGGGGGAGTGGACAGAGACTATTCACATCAGGAAGCTGGCTGCAGACTGCTAGAAGGCACAATTGCACGTGCACTCTGATCTCCCAGTGCACTATGTCAAGAGCACACAGTACACTGGGAGATTGTTACTCCCCCACCCCCCTGGGCATCGCAGCCCCACACTTCTGATCGTCCCCCAGTTGCAGTCCGCCCCAGTCGCGCCCCCAATTGTGCCTTCTGATCGTGGCCCCTGATTACGGGCACCCCTGGAGAATCGTGCCCGCTCTCCCCACCCGGTCAATTGCCACTACCATTCATTACCCCCCCCCCCCGCCCCCACCCCCACAATCGATCCTCCCTTATTTTTACTGATTGTCCTGTGCAACTTATGGGGTATCTCTTATCCCTTTCTGCCAGAACAGCTTCTTGGAGGCTGAGGCAGGAATTCTCTGACCTCGTTCACCCTACTGCTGCTCGCGAGAACGGAGAATTTGGCGCTCAGCCAAATCTCCATTCACAGCAGCGGGAGCGGAGATTGCGGGCAAGATTGGAGAATCCAGCTCATGGCTAGCAATCTCCGCCTGCCCCTGTCCTTCCCCGTCAGCAAGCACATCATCGCCATTGGTCACCAGGGGGGTTATAATCACCCCCACCCTCAGTGAACAGCTCCAGCCCATCCCCTCAGCCCCCACGGTCAACGGATTAGGAGCTTAGATTGAATTTGTTGGAAGACAGGAATGTAATGGGGATATCAAGGATGGGAAGGATGGTTAGGTGGGAATGAATGCAGCAACGACACATTGGAAAACTGGAGATTTTGAGGATTGAACAATAGGAGACTAAGAAAGATAATTTACAGATGCACCATAGAAAGCATTCTTTCTGGTTGTATCACAGTTTGGTATGGCTCCTGCTCTGCCCAAGACCGCAAGGAACTACAAAAGGTCATGAATGTAGCCCAATCCATCACGCAAACCAGCTTCCCATCCATTGACTCTGTCTACACTTCCCGCTGCCTCGGTAAAGCAGCCAGCATAATCAAGGACCCCACGCACCCCGGACATTCTCTCTTCCACTCTCCTCCATCGGGAAAAAGACACAAAAGTCTGAGGTCACGTACCAACCGACTCAAGAACAGCTTCTTCCCTGCTGCTGTCAGACATTTGAATGGACCTACCTTGCATTAAGCTGATCTTTCTCTGCACCCTAGCTATGACTGTAACACTTCATTCTGCACTCTCTCCTTTCCTTCTCTATGAACGGTATGCTTTGTCTGTATAGCACGCAAGAAACAATACTTTTCACTGTATGTTAATACATGTGACAATAATAAATCAAATCAAATCAAATCAAAATCAAATAATTGAGATTAAAAGAGAAAAAGTACTGGAAATACCCAACAGGGCATCTGCGGAGAGGAAACAGAGACTCAAGTCAATGATCACTCATCATAGAGTCAAAGAGGTTTACAGCATGGAAACAGGCCCTTCAGCCCAACTTGTCCATGTCACCTTTTTTTAAAAAACCCCGAAGCTAATCCCAATTTCCCACATTTGGCCCATATCCCTCTATACCCATCGTACACATGTAACTGTCTAAATGCTTTTTAAAAGACAAAATTGTACCCACCTCTACTCAGACTTTAGTATCGGAAGATGGAAGAGAAAATGTCCGGGGTATGTAGGGTCCTTAATTATGCTGGCTGCTTTGTCGAGGCAGCGGGAAGTGTAGACAGAGTCAATGGATGGGAGGCTGCTTTGCGTGATGGACTGGGTTTCATTCATAGAATCATAGAAATCCTACAGTACAGAAAGAGGCCATTCGGTCCATCGAGTCTGCACTGACCACCATCCCACCCAGGCCCTACCCCCATATCCCTACATATTTTACCCACTAACCTCTCTAACCTACACATCTCAGGACACTAAGGGACAATTTAAGCATGGCCAATCAACCTAACCCGCACATCTTTGGAATGTGGGAGGAAACCGGAGCACCCGGAGGAAACCCACGCAGACACGAGGAGAATGTGCAAACTCCACACAGACAGTGACCTAAGCCGGGAATCGAACCCAGGTCCCTGGAGCTGTGAGGCAGCACTGCTAACCACTGTGCTGCCGTGCCGCCCGTTCATGACCCTTTGCAGATTCTTGCGGTCTTGGGCAGAGCAGGAGCCATACCAAGCTGTGATACAACCAGAAAGAATGCTTCATTACAATGTTAATGTAAGGCAACTTGTGAGACTTAAACTTAAACACACATCGGCTGTCATGTTTGTTCCATTACATCAATCTCTGCACTGCAACAAGTACCTTATTGGCTGTAAAGTGCTTTGTGAATTGCTGAGTGAGGAAAGGCACTATATAAATGCAAGTCTCACTTCGATCTTGTATCTCAGTGGTCCCATGCATGAACTGACCGCTCAAAACAGGGGAGCCTTGGAATTCCTTTGTGCTGTCAGTGAACACAAGGTAAATCAAGAAACCGCAGCATGAAGATTGTATGATAAGCGCTCACTTCATCACCGAAGGGGAGCCGATGGCCTAGTGGTATGATCGCTAGACTATTGATCCAGAAACTCTGGGGACCCGGCTTCGAATCCCGCCACGGCAGCTGGTGGAATTTGAATTCAATAAAAAATATCTGGAATTAAGAATCTACTGATGACCAGGAAACCATTGTCGATTGTTGGAAAAACCCATCTGGTTCACTAATGTCCTTTAGGGAAGGAAATCTGCCGTCCTTACCCGGTCTGGCCGACATGTGACTCCAGAGCCACAGCAATGTGGTTGACTCTCAACTGCCCTCGGGCGACTAGAGATGGGCAATAAATGCTGGCCAGCCAGCAACGCCCATGTCCCATGAATGAATTTTAAAAATGTCATAATAGTTGGCTAAGGTGTGCGGGTGGATTAGCAAGGCCCACAATGTTTTGGGGAGTCGGATTCTCTCAGCTTTTATTGTACAGTCCTGGCCGCAGAGAGGGCGGTTTGGCAGTAAAAATTCCAACCATTTCCCCCTAGGCTGGCTGAATAGGGTCCAGAATGGACCCAGCAGGGGAGTGATGAACACAGCACATTAATCATTCTCGGATGATGACAGCTTCTTAACTGTTCAAGTTAGTGTGATTGCAAGTGGCTATGAGACAACTGTGATGAATGGCAGTGGGTCAGGGTTGACAGTTCTGTCCAACTCTGCTGTTAAACAAATTCATGTACTTTCATTCTCAATAACAGTTCGGGGGTGATATTGACTGCTGCCAAGGTAGGAGAATGTTGGACCAATAACTTGCACTGTGTAGGTTAAAAGAGAAGTACCACGCACAACCGATGCCCCACAGTCAGACACCCAGTTGCCTTGTGGAGATTAAAGACTGTCGTGTGCTGAGAATTATAACTTATTTCAAGTCTGACTACTTTCCTATTCCCGCCTTGGGTCACTGTCTGTGTGGCATTTTCACATCCTCCCCATGTCTGCGTGGGTTTCCTCCGGGCGCTCCAGTTTCCTTCCACACTCCAAAGATGTGTGGGTTAGGTGGATTGGCCGTGCTCAATTGCCCCTTAGTGTCAGGGAGATTAGTAGGATAAATATGTGGGCTGACGGGGATCGGGTTCTGGGTTCGATTGTTGTTGGCGCAGACTCAATGGGCCGAATGGCCTCCTTCTGGATTGTAGGGATTCTATTCAATTCTATTCTATTTTCAGCATTGAACTCAAGAGAAATTCTGGGTTCAAAGGGGAAGATAGCAACTTGCAGCCTAAGCTTATTGTGGACCAGAATTACCCACGCTGCACCTCCCTCCCTGTGATACAGATTGGGGAAGTGTCTGATCCACATCCTGGTGACAGGCTTTGGACAGTTTTCTGCTAATTCCACACTCCTCAACACTTTGCAACAAGCCAATAGCCAAGGAAGTATTTGAGCAAGCGCTATTTGCATAATAGCATAATGATATTATTAAATGGGGAGACAATGGTGTGGTGGCATTGTCACTGGATTAGAGACAAGATTAGATGTCTAGATTAGATCCAGAGACCCAGCGTAATGTTCTGGGGACCCGGGTTCGAATCCCACCAAGCAGATGGTCAAATTTGAATTCAATAAAGATCCAGAATTAAAAGTCTACTGATGACCATGAAACCATTGCTGATTGTTGTAAAAACCCATCAGGTTCACTAATCTCCTTTAGGGAAGGAAATCTGCTGTCCTTACCTGGTCTGGCCTACATGTGACTCCAGATCCACAGCAATGTGGTTGACTCTCAACTGCCCTCTGAAATGGCCGAGCGAGACACTCAGTTCAAGGGCAACTAGGGATGGGCAATAAATGCTGGCCCAGCCAGCGATGCTCATGTCCCATGAACAAATTTATAAAAATCCGGAGCCAAGTGGTGAGGTATGAATGTTTAATTTTAAGTTAACATTTATCTATTAGTGTCACAAGTAGGCTTACATTAACACTGCAATGAAGTTACTGTGAAACTCCCTTAGTCACCACACTCCGGCGCCTGTTCGGGTACACTGAGGGAGAATTTAGCACGGCCAATCCACCTACCCAGCACGTCTTTCGGACTGTGGGAGGAAACCGGAGCACCCGGAGGAAAGCCACGCAGACACGGGGAGAATGTGCAAACTCCACACAGACAGTGACCCAAGGCGGGAATCGAACCCGGGTCCCTGGCGCTGTGAGGCAGCAGTGCTAATCACTGTGCCACAAAGCTGACAAGATACTGAACTAAACAGCCAAAACAATAGAATTAAGTCATTGATTTCAGACAATTTGCTGATTTGATTTATTGTCACATGTATTAGTATACAGTGAAAAGTATTGTTTCTTGCATGTCATACTGACAAAGCATACCGTTCATAGAGAAGGAAAGGAGAGAGTGCAGAATGTAGTGTTACAGTCATAGCTAGGGTGTAACTATGTTACCATGTCAGTCACAAGATTGTGGTTATGACTGCAAGAAATTATAAAGGATCATGAAAAAAGCCCAATCCATCAGGCAAACCAGCCTCCCATCCATTGACTCTGTCTACACTTCCTGATGCCTCGGAAAAGCAGCCGGCATAATTAAGGACCCCACCCACCCCAGACATTCTCTCTTCCACAATCTTCTGTCGGAAAAAAGATACAAAAGTCTGAGGTCACTCACAACTGACTGAAGAACAGCTTCTTCCCTGCTGCCAACATACTTTTGAATGGACCTACCTCACATTAAGTTGATCTTTCTCTACACCCTAGCTGTGACTGTAACACTACATTCTGCACTCTCTCCTTTCCTTCTCTATGAACGGTATGCTTTATCTGTATAGCGCGCAAGAAACAATACTTTTCACTGTATACTAATACATGTGACAATAACAAATCAAATCAAAATCAAATCATCACTGCATCTTCTGTGTCTTGAAAACAAACACCATCACTCCATAAGACCATCGGACCATAAGACATAGGAGCAGAATTAGGCCACTTGGCCCATCGAGTCTGCTCCGCCATTCAATCGTAGAAACACAGAAAAACTACAGCACAAAACAGGCCCTTCGGCCCCACAAATTGTGCCGAACACATCCCTACCTTTTAGGCCTACCTATAACCCTCCATCCTTTTAAATTCCATGTACTCATCCAGGAGTCTCTTAAAAGACCCTATTGAGTTTGCCTCCACCACCACTGACGGCAGCCGATTCCACTCGCCCACCACCCTCTGTGTGAAAAACTTTCCCACGGCTGATATTTTTCTCATCCCCTTTCTCCTGCCTTTTCCCCATAACCCCTGACCCCCTTATTAATCAAGAACCTATCTATCTCTGTCTTAAAGACACTCAATGACCTGGCCTCCACTGCCATCTGCGACAAAGGGTTCCACAGATTCACCACTCTCTGGCTGAAGAAATTCCTCCGCATCTCCGTTTTAAAGGATTGTCCCTTTAGCCTGAGGATGTGCCCTCTGGTTCTAGTTTTTCCTGCTAGTGGAAATATCCTCTCCACGTCCAGTCTATCCAGGCCTCGCAGTATCCTGTACATTTCAATAAGATCCCCCTCATCCTTCTAAACTCCAACGAGTACAGACCCAGAGACCTCAACTGTTCCTCATACACCAAGCTCTTCATTTCAGCGATCATTCTTGTCGAGAAAGATCAACTTAATGATCAAACTTTATAAAGCTCTAGTCAGACATCTCAAATTCTGCATCCACTTCTGGTTGCCAAGAAACAAGAGAGATATTTACGCGTTGGACACTGTGCAGAGAACAATATCTGTTGTGTCGGGGCATGAGTTATGAAGACTATCTGGGGGACTGTGGGCTATTCGTCCTCAACAGGCGGCACCTGAGGGATGGATCTCAGAGATGTGTTGAAAATCTTACCCCAGGATGTTAATGTGAATGTAAAGATTTGAAGGAAGCCAGAAGACACTGGCTCAAACTACAGAAAGAAATTTTGAAGGCAAATACTAGAAAATGAGTGATCAGCATGTGGAATAAACATCCAGGCGGTTTAGTGAAGATAGAAACCATTTCAGAAATATTTAAGCTAAAAACAAAATACTGCGGATGTTGAAATCTGAAACAAAAGCAGAAAATGCTGGAAAATCTCAGCAGGTCTGACAGCATCTGGGGAGAGAGAATAGACCCAACGTTTCGAGTCTGGATGATCCCTCATCAGCTTCGACCAAGGATCATCTCGACTCAAAATGTTGGCCCTATTCTGTCTCCACAGATGCTGTCAGACCTGCTGAGATTTTCCAGCATTTTCGGTAAGAAATATTGAATGTTGCAAAGGATCGATCTGCATCAATGAATGAAATGGGTGAATGACCTTCTGCATCCGTTATTATATTTTGATCCTCATACTGTTACTGTCCTGTAATCTAGCAGACGTGCATTAACTGCTGCCTCATAGCACCAGGGACCTGGGTTCGATTCCCAGCTTGGGTCACTCTGTGCGGAGTCTGCACATTCTCCCTGTGTCTGCGTGGGTTTCCTCCGGGTGCTCCGGTTTCATCCCATAGTCCGAAAGACGGTTAGATGGATTGACCATGCTAATTCGCCCTCAGTGTACCCGAACAGGAATGTGGTGACTAGGGGATTTTGACAGTAACTTCATTGCAGTGTTAATGTAAGCCTACTTGTGACACTAATAAACAAAACTTTAAAAATGTTGGAGCTAATCTTGAGCTTCTGATCAGGAATGGAACATTTGATATGCTCGGGGCTGTGAGAGACCTCTCGACATCAGCAGCAGCCAGAGGACTCCCAGTGGACTGACAGCACCTTCTGACAGGCGCACAATGCAGGAAGCACCATGTGTTTGTCTGTACATCAGCTAACAACAGAAAACTGTCACAAACAGACCCCAGGGAGCACTCCTTTCCTCTTCATTGGCCAACTCGAATCTTTAATAGGCTGTGAGCTTTTCATTTTTCAGTGGAATTCATCAACTGAAATTTTTTTTTTAAAGGTTTGTTCTCTTGGAAGAAGAGGAGATGATAGAATCATAGTATCTCTACAATGCAGAAAGAGGCCATTCGGCCCATCGGGTCTGCACCAACCACAATCCCACCCAGGCCCTATTTCCATAACCCCACATTTTTACCCTGTTAACCCCTCTAACATACACATCCCAGGACACTAAGGGGCAATTTAGCATGGCCAATCAATCTAGCCCGCACATCTTTGGACTGTGGGAGGAAACCAGAGCACCCAGAAGAAACCCACGCAGACACGGAGAGAACGTGCAGACTCCACTCAGCCAGTCGCCTGAGACCAGAATTGTACCTAGGTCCCTGGCACTGTGAGGCAGCAGTGCTAACCACTGTGCCACCGTGCCGCCCCCAATGAGGTTGAGCAAAGGAGAGTTCACATTTTGGGCTGTGGGAAATCTAAACCACCATGTGTTTATCATTAATATTTTCCTGCCTTGTTTACTTCATTTATAATTATCTCATATCTGACTTGTAATTTGGTGTTTCAATAAAGCATTTGCAGAATTTTGTGAAGTTGAGTGAAAAACATTTATTAAGAAAACTAATGCAAAACTTTGACACCATGTTCACATTTAACTAAACTTTCACTTTGGCAGCTGTACTGTGATATTTCATTTAATTGCCTCACCTTTTCACATTTCTTGCAATAAAAATAATTTTTTTCCTCTTTGACACAACGATCAATAAAATATTTTTTTGCCACGGTTTTATTGTCTGTTAACAAGGAGGTAAGGGGGGGAGGAAGGAAGGGATGTTAGAAGGGGTAAAGAGGGGAGGGAAAGGGAGGGAGAGGGGTAGCGGAAGGGGAGGATTTGGACATATTAATTGTACATTTGACATATAGCCCGACTCTTCTCTCATGATCTATGTCAAAGCCTCAGAAGAACTTCAGTGATTATAAGAAGCCAAGTTAAAAGTGTGATGTACCTGTGGTGGTGGAACATGACTCCAGATTTTCAATCTGCACTGGATTCTGCGATACCTCTCAGAGAGATAGTTCACATCAGCTTAGAGGAGGCTTGCATGTGTCATCTTAAGAAATACACTTTCCAAATCATCTGAAGTAGCCAAGTTGCAAACTTCCCACTGTAAGTGTAGAACTCATTTACCTTGAGATACCTTGAGAGGTTTATAAGGATCAACATTGCATCAGGGAGACTCTTAGAGTCACAGAGGTTTACAGCATGGAAACAGGCCCTTCGGCCCAATTTGTCCATGCTGCCTTTTTTTTAACCATTAAGCTAGTCCCAATTGCCCGCGTTTAGCCCATATCCCTCTATACCCATCTTACCCATGTAACTGTCTAAATGCTTTTTAAAAGACAAAATTGTACCCGCCTCTACTACTACCTCTGGCACCAAAAGAGAAAATGCTGGAAAATCTCAGCAGGTCTGGCAGCATCTGGAAGGAGAGAAAAGAGCTGACGTTTCGAGTCCAGATGACCCTTTGACAAAAGGGTCATCTGGACAGGTGCTGCCAGACCTGCTGAGATTTTCAGTGTTTTCTCTTTTGGTTTCAGATTCCAGCATCCGCAGTAATTGCTTTTATCCACTACTATCTCTGGCAGCTAATTCCAGACACTCACCACCCTCTGTGTGAAAAAATTGCCCCCTGGACCCTTTTGTATCTCTCCCCGCTCACCTTAAACCTATGCCCTCTAGTTTTAGACTGCCCTACTTTTGGGAAAAGATATTGACTATCCAGCTGATCTGGGCCCCTCATTATTTTATAGACCTCTATAAGGTCACCCCTAAGCGTTCCCGGAAAAAAGTCCCAATCTATCCAGTCTCTCCTTATAACTCAAACCATCAAGTCCCGGTAGCATCCTAGTAAATCTTTTCTGCACTCTTTCTAGTTTAATAATATCCTTTCTAAAATAGGGTGACCAGAACTGTATACAGTATTCCAAGTGTGACCTTACCAATGTCTTGTACAACTTCAACAAGACGTCCCAACTCCTGTATTCAATGTTCTGACCAATGCATTCTTCACCACTCTGTCCACCTGTGACTTCACTTTCTTAAAATTGGGATAAACAACACTGCTTAAAATACATAGCAAAATCCAAATGGACTTTAGTTTATTTATTAGTCACAAGTAGGCTTACATTAACACTGCAATGAAGTTACTGTGAAATTCCCATAGTCACTACACTCTAGCGCCTGTTCGGGTACACTGAGGGAGAATTTAGCACGGCCAATTCACCCTAACCAGCACGTCTTTCAGACTGGGAGGAAACCGGAGCACTCGGAGGAAACCCATGCAGTCATGGGGAGAATGTGCAAACTCTACACAGACAGTGACCCAAGCTGGGAATCGAACCTGGCTCCTTGGCGCTGTGAGGCAGCAGTGCTAACCAGTATGCTACCGTGCCGCCCATGACAAGGGTGTAAAAATAAAGGAAAAGTCTTTTTTTCTTTTCTGTGCATTACTTGTATTTTAAACACATTTGCAAAAAATATGAACCCAAAGAAGGTCTGCTCCAATTTTGCATGTTCTTGTTCGGGTTTGAAGATGACACAGAACTCAGAAACGTAGTGGACATTGAGGAGGGTAGTAGCGGAGAGCAGGAGGAGTAAAGCAATGGGAGGAATGGACAGACATGGCAGCTCAACTATAACACAGAGAAGTATGAAGTGAGACATTTTCCAAGGAGAGACAGTGGGCAGGATTCCCGGGCGGGTTTCCCCATCAACCCCCACCCCCACCCTCAGCGTGTTCCGGTGGGATGGGAGGTCCCCATTGAGTGCTGGCGGGATCTTCCAGTCCCGTCTATGTCCGCAGTGTTTTGTGTGGCTCGACGGGGGACATGTTGCCTGGTGGTGGGATGGGGGGGTGTGGGGGGGGGGGGAGGGGGGGCGTGTGCGTTACCTTTGCCGGGACTGGAAAACCCCGCCTTTGGAAGAGCCAAAAAATCCAGCCCCATTTGAAACAAGTCGAGTAATTTTACAGACGGTGCAGGAATAAAGAGAGAGAGAGACCTGGCTGTCCACACAAAGTGGCTGCACACATTGAATAGATTGTTAAATAAGCACATCGGATCCCTGAATTTGTCAATGGAGATGTAGAGGCCATATTCTCCGACCTCGCCCACAGCTGGGATTCACCAGTCCCGTTGCTGCAGGGAATGGAGATTTGGCTGAGCGCCAAATTCTCCATCCTCGCTGGCCGCAGCGGTGGGCCACGAATGGTTGGAGAATTCCCACCTTAGAATATAAAAGCAAGGGAGTGACTCTGGAGAGTTACAGTGGCACAGTGGTTAGCATTGCTGCATTATAGCACCAGGGACCTAGATTCAATTCCGGCCTTGGGTGACTGTCTGTGTGGAGTTTGCATATTCTTCCCATGTCTGCGTAGGTTTTCTCCGAGTGCTCCGTTTTCCTACCACGGTCCAAAGATATTTTTATTTGATTTATTAACATACAGTGAAAAATATTGTTTCTTGCTCGCTATACAGACAAAACATACCGTTCATAGAGAAGGAAATGAGAGAGTGCAGAATGCAGTGTTACAGTCATAGCTAGGGTGTAGAGAAAGATCAACTCAATGCGAGGTAGGTCCATTCAAAAGTCTGACAGCAGCAGTGAAGAAGCCGTTCTTGAGTCGGTTGGTACGTGACCTCAGACTTTTGTATCTTTTTTCCGAAGGAAGAAGATGGAAGAGAGAATGTCCAGGGTATGTGGGGTCCTTAATCATGCTGGCTGCTTTGCTGAGGCAGCGGGAAGTGTAGACAGAGTCAATGGATGGGAGGCTGGTTTGCGTGATGGATTGGGCTACATTCACAACCTTTTGTAGTTCCTTGCGGTCTTGGGCAGAGCAGGAGCCATACCAAGCTGTGATACAACCAGAAAGAATGTTTTCTCTGGTGCATCTGTAAAAGTTGGTGAGAGTCGTAGTTGACATGCCAAATTTCCTTCGTCTTCTGAGAAAGTAGAGGCGTTGGTGGGCTTTCTTAACTATAGTGTTGGCATGGGGGGACCAGGACAGATTGTTGGTGATCTGGACACTTAAAAACTTGACGCTCTCGACCCTTTCTACTTCGCCCCCATTGATGTAGACAGGGGCATGTTCTCTTACGCTTCCTGAAGTCAATGACAATCTCCTTCGTTTTGTTGACATTGAGGGAGAGATTATTGTCATTGTACCAGTTCACCAGATTCTCTATCTTATTCCTGTACTCTGTCTCATCATCTCCGCCATTCAATAAGATCATGGCTTATCTTTTTGTGGACTCAGCTCCACTCACCCGCCCGCTCACCATAACTCTTAATTCCTTTACTGTTCAAAAATGTATCTATCCTTGTGTTAAAAACATTCAGTGAGGTAGCCTCAACTGCTTCACTGGGCAGGAAATTCCACAGATTCACAACCCTTTGGGTGAAGAGTTCCTCCTCAACTCAGTCCTAAATCTGTTCTCCCTTATTTTGAGGCCATGCCTCCGAGTTCTAGTTTCGCCTGCCAGTGGAAACACCCTCCCTGTTTCTATCTTATCTATTCCCTTCATAGTCTTATATGTTTATATAAGATCTCCCCTCATTCTTCTGAATTCCAATGAGTATAGCCCCAATCTACTCAGTCTCTCCTCATAAGCCAACCCTCTCAACTCCGGAATCAACCTAGTGAATCTCCTCTGCACCCCCTCCAGTGCCAGTATATCCTTTCTCAAGTAAGGAGACCAAAACTACACACAGTACTCCAGGTGTGGCCTCACCAGCACCTTATACAGCTGCAACATAACCTCACTGTTTTTAAATAGCAATGAAGGACAAAATTCTATTTGCCTTCTTAATTACTTGCTGCACCTGGAAACCAACGTTTAGTGATTCCTGCACAAGGACACTCAGGTTCCTCTGCACAGCAGCATGCTGCAATTTTTTACCATTTAAATAATAGTCCATTTTGCTGTTATTCCTACCAAAATGGATGACCTCACATTTACAATTATGTGGTCTCCTTCTGCTTTTGGTTCCAGAGCTCTTCTGCTACTGTTTGGTAGAGGAGATAGGAGGTGGTACAGCAGTGTAGGGAATCAGGGGTGACATGCTCCTATGAGAAATGCAATGGGCATACTCTTCTCGTTGGAGGTTTAGTCCCAGCTGACTATGGTGTGATCTTTACCTTGCTCAAGGTTCCGTCTCCAGATTGTTCCTTGATTTGATTTTTGATTTGATTTATTATTGTCACACATATTAACATACGGTGAAAAGTATTGTTTCTTGCTCACTGTACAGACAAAGCATACTGTTCATAGAGAAGGAAATGAGAGAATGCAGAATGTGGTGTTACAGTCATAGCTAGGGTACAGAGGAAGATCAACTTAATGCAAGGTAAGTCCATTCAAAAGTCTGATAGCAGCAGGGAAGAAGCTCTTCTTGAGTCGGTTGGTACATGACCTCAGACTTTTGTATCTTTTTCCCGACAGAAGAAGGTAGAAGAGAGAATGTCCGGGGTGCGTGGGATCCTTGATTATGCTGGCTGTTTTGCCAAGGCAGTGGGAAGTGTAGACAGAGTCAATGGATGGGAGGCTGGTTTGCGTGATGGATTGGGCTACATTCACAACCTTTTGTAGTTCCTTGTGGTCTTGGGCAGAGCAGGAGCCATACCAAGCTGTGATACAACCAGAAAGAATGCTTTCCACGGATGCATCTGTAAAAGTTGGTGAGAGTCGTAGCTGACATGCCAAATTTCCTTAAAGTAAAGTTTATTTATTAGTCACAAGTAGGCTTACATTAACACTGCAATGAAGTTACTGTGAAAATTCTCTAGTCGCCACACTCCGGGTACACTGAGGGAGAATTTAGCATGGCCAATTCACCTAACCTGCACATCTTTGGACTATGGGAGGAAACTAGAACACCCGGACGAAATCCACACAGACACAGGGAAACTCCACACAGACAGTAACCCAAGCCAGGAATTGAACCTGGGTCCCTAGAGCTATGAGGCAGCAGTGCTAACCGTAGTGCTACCGTGCCTTAATATGCCTGAGATGGAGAAGATGTGTGTATAGGAAGGCAAGAGAAGATACCTAAACTGAGAAGAAAATTGGCAATTCTTTCCTTCTAAAAATAGGAAGTGTTGGTAGTTCAAACCCCTTCCATTGTTCCATACTCCACCCTGACCCTCATTAATGAGCAGAGTATATTTATTCAAAATGAATGGCCACAACATTCCAAGCTAGTTTGCAAAAAAAAGCGTTCCCAGGGAGAATGCTGAAATTTTCCCCAAGGCATTTATTTTTCGGAGCTGAAAGCCAAAGCGGATGAGTAATTTTTCCCAGAGTCAGGAGGAGGCTTGAAAGGGAAAAAGTTGATACAGAGCCTAATTGGGCTGGCAAGAGAACAGTGAATCGCTCAAACTGCAAAAACAATCGGAATAAAAAACCTGCTGACAAGTGCTCAGATGGTTAGCAGTGATGTGATTGATGCAGTGTGAAGGTATTTAGGAAGCATTGCAAATTGCTAACCATGTTTTTAATGAAGAATGTTCTGTTATAGGCAGTAAAATGGAAAATGATCTTTTATTTTATTCATTCTTGGGATCACTGACTAGGCCAGCATTTATTGCCCATCCCTAATTGCCCCTTGAGAAGGTGGTGGTGAGCCACCTTCTTGGAATGCTGCAGTCCCTGTGGTGTAGGTACAGCCACTGTTGGGGAGGGGGTTCCAGGATTTTGACCCAGCGACAGTGAAGAAATGGCCGATATATTTCCAAGTCAGGGTGGTGAGTGATGTATCGCCCGCCCTTGTTCTACTGGTGTTCGGCATCATGGGGTTGTGAAGATGCTGTCAAAAGAGATCTTGGTGAGTTGCTTCAGTGCATCTTGTAGATGGTACACACGGCTGCCACTGTGCATCACTGGTGGAGGGAGTGACTGTTTAAGGTGGTAGATGGGGATCCAATCAGGTGGGCTGCTTTGGCCTTTATGGTGTTGAGCTTCTTGAGTGTTGTTTGATCTGTGCTCAGACAGGCAAGTGAAGAGTATTCCATCACACATCAGACTTAGAACCATATAATCCCTACAGTGAAAAGGAGGCCATTCGGCCCATTGAACCTGCGTCGACAACAATCCCACCCAGGCCCTACTGCCATAACCCCATCTGCTAACCCCCCTGACACTAAGGAGCAATTTAACATTGCCAATCAACCCAACCCATACATCTTTGGATTTGATTTGATTTATTATTGTCACATGTATTAACATACAGTGAAAAGTATTGTTTCTTGCGTGCTATACAGACAAAACATACCGTTCATAGAGAATGAAAGGAGAGAGTGCAGAATGTAGTGTTACAGTCACAGCTAGGGTGTAGAGAAAGATCAGCATAATACAAGGTAAGTCCATTCAAAAGTCTGACGGCAGTAGGGAAGAAGCTGTTCTTGAGTCGGTTGGTACGTGACCTCAGACTTGGACTGTGGAGGAAACCGGAGCACCCAGAGGAAACCCATGCAGACACGGAGAGAACATGCAAACTCCATACAGACAGTGACCCGAGACCAGAATTGAACCCTGGTCCCTGGCGCTGTGAGGTCGCAGTGCTAACCACTGTGCCACCGTGTCACCCATATATTACTAGTGTTACATATCATGGAGCTGTGAAGGTGCTGCCTAAGGAGCCTTGGTGAGTTGCTGCAGTGCATCTTGTAGATGGTAGACACGGCTGTCACTGTGCATCAGATGGTGGAGGGAATGAATGTTGAAGGTGGTAGATAGGGCTCCAATCAAGTGGGCTGCTTTGTCTTGGATGGAGTCGAGCTTCTGAAGTGTTGTTGGAGCTGCGCTTATCCAGGCAAGTGGAGAGTATTCGATCACACTCCTGACTTGTGCCTTGTAGAGACTTGTGTCTTGATGAGACAGAGTACAGGAATAAGATAGAGAATCTGGTGAACTGGTACAACGACAATAATCTCTCCCTCAATGTCAACAAAATGAAGGAGATCGACTTCGGGAAGCGTAAAGGAGAACATACCCCTTTCTACATCAATGGGGATGAAGTAGAAAGGGTCAAGAGCTTCAAGCTTTTAGGTGTCCAGATCACCAACAACCTGTCCTGGTCCCCCCATGCTGACACTATAGTTAAGAAAGCCCACCAACGCCTCTACTTTCTCAGAAGACTAAATTTGGCATGTCAGCTACAACTCTCACCAACTTTTACAGATGCACCATAGAAAGCATTCTTTCTGGTTGTATCACAGCTTGGTATGGCTCCTGCTCTGCCCAAGACCGCAAGAACATACAAAAGGTCATGAACATAGCCCAATCCATCACGCAAACCGGCCTCCCATCCATTGACTCTGTCTACACTTCCCGCTGCCTTGACAAAGCAGCCAGCATAATTAAGGACCCCACGCACCCTGGACATTCTCTCTTCCACCTTCTTCCATCGGGAAAAAGATACCAACCAACTCAAGAACAGCTTCTTCCCTGCTGCTGACTTTTGAATGGACTTACCTTGCATTAAGTTGATCTTTCTCTACACCCTAGCTATGAGTATAACCCTACATTCTGCACCGTCTCCTTTCTTCCTCTACGAACGGTATGTTTTGTCGCTATAGTGCGCAAGAAACAGCCTAACAGCGCCAGGGATCCGGGTTCGATTCCCCGGCTCGGGTCACTAACTGTGCGGAATCTGCACATTCTCCCCGTGTCTGCGTGGGTTTCCTCCGGGTGCTCCGGTTTCCTACCACACTCCAAAGATGTCCGGGTTAGGTGGATTGGGCCATGCTAAATTGCCCCTTAGTATCAGGCAGACTAGCTCGGGTAAATGTATGGGGTTATGGGGAAGGGGCTTGGGTGGGATTGTGGTCGGTGCAGATTCGATGGGCCAAATGGCCTCCTTCTGCACTGTAGGATTCTATGATTCTACTGTGTAGAAGCTTCTCTGAAATGAGCTAATCTCAGTATCTCATCCCAGGCGGAACCCGGGGCAAGAGACGTCCCTGGAATTCTGAAACAAAAACAACAAGAATATTCCGGAAGGACTTTACAAGTCAGGCGCGAAATGTAAACATTGAGAGGTGGATTTGGCTCAGTCATGAACCAATGATGACTGACTTCCCAATTTATGATGGCCAATCCAGTTAACCCCTACATTTTGGACTGTGGGAGGAAACCGGAGCACCCGGAGGAAACCCACGCAGACACGGGGAGAACGTGCAGACTCCGCACAGACAGTGACCCAAGCCGGGAATTGAACCTGAGTCCCTGACACCATGAGGCAGCAGTGTTAACTATTGTGCCAGCATGCCATCCCGTACCTTGCTTTGCCTTAACTTGGTCAAAGTTCTATCTTTGTAATACCTATCCCCTTCTTTCATACTCATAACAGTACAAAACAACAACAACTGCTTGAATTTATATAATACCTTGAATGTGATGAGACATCTCAGGGTGGAGCATTATAGAGCAAGATTTCATCAGAGTTCCAGATAAGGTCAAATTGCGACAGATTGCCAAATCTTTGATCAAAGAATTGGCATTTAAGGAGAGACTTCAAGGAAGAGAGAGGGGCGGAGCAACTTACGGAGGGAATTCCCCAGCTTGGGGCCCAGGCAGCTCCCCCAATTACAGTCAGAATGGGAAGAGCAGAGATATCCCGGGAGGGTTGTGGGGCTGGAGGAGATTGCAGAGATAGGGAGTGGGCGAGGTCATGGAGGGATTTGGAAACAAAGGTGAGAACTTTAAGATCGAGGCTTTGTTGGACCTGAAGCCAGTGAAGGCCAACAAGCACAGGGGCAGCAAGAAAACTGGTGGCACATTTGGACAGGGGCAGGCAGAGTATTGGATGCCATCAAGCTTATAAAGAGTAGAATGTGGGAGACCCAGACTGGAGTGTGTTGGAACAGTCAAGTCTAAGGGTCTAATCTCCAACACTTAGGAAATCAGAAACACAAAGGGAATTGGGAGTCATTGTTCAAGATTCTCTTAAGTTTAACATGCAGGTTCAGTCGACAGTTAGGAAGGCAACTGCAATGTTAGCATTCATGTTGAGAGGGCTAGAATACAAGAGCAGGGATGTACTTCCGAGGCTGTATAAGGCTCTGGTCAGACCCCATTTGGAGTATTGTGAGCAGTTTTGCACCTCCTATCTAAGGAAGGATGTGCTGGCCTTGGAAAGGGTCCAGAGGAGGTTCACAAGAATGATCCCTGGAATGAAGAGCTTGTCATATGAGGAACGGTTGAGGACTCTGGGTCTGTACTCGGAGTTTAGAAGGATGAGGGGTGATCTTATTGAAACTTACAGGATACTGCGAGGCCTGGATAGAGTGGACGTGGAGAGGATGTTTCCACTAGTAGGAGAAACTAGAACCAGAGGCACAACCTCAGGCTAAAGGGACGATCCTTTAAAACAGAGATGAGGAGGAATTTCTTCAGCCAGAGAGTGGTGAATCTGTGGAACTCTTTGCCACAGAAGGCTGTGGAGGCCAGGTCATTGAGTGTCTTTAAGACAGAGATAGATAGGTTCTTGATTAATAAGAGGATCAGGAGTTATGAGGAAAAGGTGGGAGAATGGGGATGAGAAAAATATCAGCCATGGTTGAATGGTGGAGCAGACTCGATGGGCCGAGTGGCCTAATTCTACCCCTATGTCTTATGGTCTTATGGTCTAACACGAAGCTCTCCAGTAAGTGGGTGTCACGGTGGCACAGTGGTTAGCACTGCTGCCTCACAGCACCAGGGACCCAGATTCAATTCTGGCCTTGGGTCACTCTCTGTGCGGATTCTACATGTTCTCCCTGTGTCTGCGTGGGTTTCCTCCGGGTGTTCCAGTTTCCTCCCGCATGTTAGGTGGATTGGCCATGCTAAATTGCCCCTTAGTGTCAGGGGGGTTAGCATGGTAAATGTGTGGGGTTACGGGAAAAGGGCCTGGGTGGGATTGTGGTCGGTGCAGACTCGATGGGCCAAATCATCTCGTTCTGCACTGTAGGATTCTATGATTCTATGATCTCGTCATTCTTCTCTCCAATTCCCATGGAGCGACGCTGGAGCGGCACTGGAGTGATACGGAGCGATACTGGAGTGATACTGGAGTGATACTGGAGCGATACGGAGCGATACGGAGCGATACTGGAGTGATACAGGAGCGATACTGGAGCGATACGGAGCGATACTGGAGTGATACTGGAGTGATACTGGAGCGATACGGAGCGATACTGGAGTGATACTGGAGCGATACTGGAGCGATACTGGAGCGATACGGAGCGATACTGGAGTGATACTGGAGCGACGCTGGAGCGGCTCTGGAGTGATACTGGAGCGATACTGGAGCGATGCTGGAGTGACACTGGAGCGATACTGGAGTGATACTGGAGTGATACTGGAGCAATACTGGAGTGATACTGGAGCGATACTGGAGTGATACTGGAGTGATACTTGAGCGACGCTGGAGCGGCACTGGAGCGATACTGGAGTGATACTGGAGTGATACTGGAGTGATACTGGAGTGATACTGGAGTGATCTTGGAGTGATACTGGAGTGATACTGGAGCGACGCTGGAGCGGCACTGGAGCGATATTGGAGTGATACTGGAGCCATATTGGAGTGATACTGGAGCGATACTGGAGTGATACTGGAGTGATACTGGAGTGATACTGGAGCGATGCTGGAGCGGCACTGGAGTGATACTGGAGCGATGCTGGAGTGATACTGGAGCGATACTGGAGCGATGCTGGAGTGATACTGGAGCGATACTGGAGCGATGCTGGAGTGATACTGGAGCGATACTGGAGCGATATTGGAGTGATACTGGAGCCATATTGGAGTGATACTGGAGCGATACTGGAGCGATACGGAGCGATACTGGAGCGATATTGGAGTGATACTGGAGCGATGCTGGAGTGATACTGGAGCGATGCTGGAGCGATGCTGGAGTGATATTGGAGTGATACTGGAGCAGTACTGGAGCGATACTGGAGTGATACTGGAGCGATGCTGGAGTGATACTGGAGCAATACTGGAGCGATGCTGGAGTGATACTGGAGCGATACTGGAGCGATACGGAGCGATACTGGAGCGATATTGGAGTGATGCTGGAGTGATACTGGAGTGATATTGGAGTGATACTGGAGCGATACTGGAGCGATGCTGGAGCGATGCTGGAGTGATATTGGAGTGATACTGGAGCAGTACTGGAGCGATACTGGAGCGATATTGGAGTGATGCTGGAGTGATACTGGAGCGATGCTGGAGCGATGCTGGAGTGATACTGGAGCGATGCTGGAGTGATACTGGAGCGATGCTGGAGCGATGCTGGAGCGATGCTGGAGTGATACTGGAGCGATATTGGAGTGATACTGGAGCAGTACTGGAGCAATACTGGAGTGATACTGGAGCGATGCTGGAGTGATACTGGAGCGATGCTGGAACAATACTGGAGCGATGCTGGAGCAATTCTGGAGCGATACGAGAGCAACGCTGGAGCGATTACAGGAGTGATACTGGAGAAACACTGGAGCGATACTGGAGCACTACTGGAGCGATGCTGGAGCGATGCTGGAGTGATACTGGAGCGATATTGGAGTGATACTGGAGCAGTACTGGAGCAATACTGGAGTGATACTGGAGCGATGCTGGAACAATACTGGAGCGATGCTGGAGCAATTCTGGAGCGATACGAGAGCAACGCTGGAGCGATTACAGGAGTGATACTGGAGAAACACTGGAGCGATACTGGACCACTACTGGAGCGATGTTGGAGTGATGCTGGAGCGATACTGGAGCAATACTGGAGTGATGCTGGAGTGATTACAGGAGTGATACTGGAGAAATACTGGAGCGATACTGGAGCAATACTGGAGCGATACTGGAGTGATGCTGGAGTGATGCTGGAGTGAAACTGGAGCGATACTGGAGCGAAACTGGAGCGATACTGGAGCGATACTGGAGCGATGCTGGAGCGATACTGGAGCGATACTGGAACGATGCTGGAGCGATACTGGAGAAATGCTGGAGCGATACTGGAGCAATGTTGGAGCGATACTGGAGTGATACTGGAGTGAAGCTGGAACGATACTGGAGAAATACTGGAGCGATGCTGGAGTGATATTGGAGCGATACTGGAGTGATATTGGAGCGATACTGGAGCAATACTGGAGCGATACTGGAGCAATACTGGAGCGATATTGGAGTGATACTGGAGCAATACGGGAGCAATACTGGAACGATGCTGGAACATTGCTGGAGCCATACTGGAGCGATATTGGAGTGATACTGGAGCAATGCAGGAGCGATACTGGAATGATGCTGGAGCGTTGCTGGAGCCATACTGGAGCGATATTGGAGTGACATTGGAGTGATACTGGAGTGATACTGGAGCAATGCTGGAGTGATACTGGAGCGATATTGGAGCGATACTGGAGCGAGACTGGAGCGATGCTGGAGCGATACTGGAGCGATATTGGAGTGATACTGGAGTGAGACTGACGCGATATTGGAGCAATACTGGAGTGATACTGGGGCGATGCTGGAGCGATGCTGGAGCGATGCTGGAGCAATACTGGAGCAATACTGGAGCGATATTGGAGTGACGCTGGAGCGATATTGGAACGATACTGGAGTGATACTGGAGCGATATTGGAGTGATACTGCAGCGATATTGGAGCGATGCTGGAGCAATACTGGAGCAATACTGGAGCGATATTGGAGTGACGCTGGAGCGATATTGGAACGATACTGGAGTGATACTGGAGCGATATTGGAGTGATACTGCAGCGATATTGGAGCGATGCTGGAGCAATACTGAAGTGATACTGGAGCGATACTGGAGCGATACTGGAGCGATACTGGAGTGATATTGGAGCGATACTGGAGTGATACTGTAGCGATATTGGAGCGATACTGGAGCGATACTGGAGCGATACTGTAGCGATATTGGAGTGATGCTGGAGCGATACTGGAGCGATATTGGAGTGACGCTGGAGCGATATTGGTGCGATGCTGGCGCGATATTGGAGCGATACTGGAGTGATACTGGAGCGATGTTGGAGTGATACTGGATTGATACTGGAGCGATACTTGAGTGATACTGGAGCAATACTGGAGTGATACTGGAGTGATACTGGAGCGATGCTGGAGCAATACTGGAGTGATACTGGAGAGATGCTGGAGTGATATTGGAGCGATACTGGAGTGATATTGGAGTTGCGTGCCAGGATAAAGCAGCTGTCAGCTGCTTTCTATTTCAGTACCGCTGGAGTGGAATTGAAAGCAGAGTTTTTGTGGCAGTAAAGACACGCGATACTCACACTTATTTCAAATGCTGCAGATAGAATATCCGTATTGATCAGCTCCCACTTTGTGCGGGAATCTGGAATAACTCCAGTCGTACAGATTGCTGGGAATGACTGAACAGTGAAAATCACACCCAGGAAATGTCCTTATGGCTGTATCTGGTATTCAGCTAATGTTGCGGGTGGCACAGTGGCACAGTGGTTAGCACTGCCGCCTCACAGCGCCAGGGACCTGGGTTCGATTCCCACCTCGGGTCATTGTCTGTGCAGAGTCTGCATGTTCTCCCCCTGTCTGCGTGGGCTTCCTCCGGGTGCTCCGGTTTCCTCCCACAGTCCAAAGATGTGCGGGTAGGTTGATTGGCCGTGCTAAATTGCCCTTTAGTGTCAGGGGGATTAGCAGGGTAACTATGTGGGGTTACGGGGATAGGGCCTGGGTAGGATTGTGGTTGATGCAGTCTCAATGGGCTGAATGGCCTCCTTCTGCACTGTAGGGATTCTATGATTCTATGATGAGGGCGGCACGGTGGCACAATGGTTAGCACTGCTGTCTCACAGCGCCAGGGACCCGGGTTCAATTCCCGGCGCGGGTCACTGTCTGTGTGGAGTCTGCACATTCTCCCCGTGTCTGCGTGGGTTTCTTCTGGGTGCTCCTGTTTCCTCCCCCCCTCCAAAGATGTGCAGGTTAGGTGGAGTTACAGGTTACTGGGGTAGGGTGAGGATAATGGGCCTGGGTAGAGTGCCCTTTCGGAGGGACGCTGCAAACATGATGGGCCGAATGGCCTCCTCCTGCACTGTAGGGTTTGTGTGGGTTAGATTGTTAATTGCAAATGTAGATTGGGGACTGCGGGGGTTTGAATCAATTAATAACAATGTTATTAAAGTAGTATTTGATGCCTGTCTAATGAAAGATTTAAAACTGGAAAAGAAACCTCATTATCAGTGATTTGTATGAAATACTCTCGCTGCGTGTCTATTTGTAACTATATCCTGATCCCAGAGCCATATTTCCCACATCTTTAGTTGCATTTAAAGGGGGATCGATGAGGAACATAGGAACAGGTGGAGGCCATTCAGCCCCTCGGTCCTGCTCCACCATTCAGTAAGAACAGGGCTGATCTGTGGCCTAACTCCATGCACCTGCCATAGGCTCGTACCCCTTGATACCCCTGCTCAATAGAATCCCAACAGTGCAGAAGGAGGCCATTTGGTCCATCGAGCCTGCACTGACCACAATCCCACCCAGGCCCTATCCCCCGTAGCCCACATATTTACCCTGCTAGTCCCCATGACACTAAGGGGCAATTTAGCATGGTCAATCCATCTAACCCACACATCCTTGGACTGTGGGAGGAAGCTGGAGCACCCGGAGGAAACCCACGCAGACACGGGGAGAATGTGCAAACTCCACACAGACACTGACCCAAGCCGGGAATTGAACCCAGGTCCCTGGCGCTGTGAACCACTGTGCCGTCGTGTTGCCCAATAAAAATATGTCTAGCTTACACTTAAACCTAACAGTGGAACCAGAATCCACCAGCATTTGAGGAAGAGAGTTCCACCACTCTCTGCGTGTAGAAGTGTTTTCTAACATCTCTCCTGAATGCTAGGCCCTAATTTTTAGATTTTGGCCCCTGATTCTAGAACCTTTGACTAGTGGAAACAGTTTATCCTTATCCACCCCTGTCCTTCCCTATAAATATTCTGCCCTCCGCCCTTCCCCATGGCCACGCCCTGATATTACGCTATAATAGTCCTTTAACTTTAGCCTCTGCGGCCTACAGTAGGAAGGAAGCCGAACTGAGATGGCACCACCGAGATTTTTTCATTTCCTCTCGTCCTAGGCCAGTCTCGCTAGGGTGAAGGTGGATCTGCATGACACAAATGCCCGCATGCGGGTTGGCAGGATAGTCGAGCTCACTGGGCGGCCATTTTGTTGACCATTTTGGAAAATGGATGCATTGACAATACTGTTACGGAGACCCATCGCCCAGGTAGGCCGAGTGAGCCTCACTACGAGCTCGATGTGTGATTGAGGGCCGCTCCCAGCTGCAAAGAGCAAGTTACAGTAAGAGATGTTCACGTATATACCCATTTTGACAAGGTAAAGGTTTGCAGTCATATCACTGAGTATATTTATTTGGTACTTTGGAGACTGAGGATGAAAACTGTTGGGCGGGTTTTTCCACCGGCGGGATTTTCCGCTCCCGCTGAAGTCAACAGACTTTTGAAGGGCTCGCACATTTTCCAAACCCACCCCCTCCGTGACAGAGCCAGGAAACCCGGCCCAACCGTGTCAATGCTTAGTTCTCATCAACAGACCTTCCACACACGCTGGTTCCAATTCTATCCCCTGTTCCAGCTGGATAAATTGGAGTCCAGATCCAGCCAGGAGATTCCATGGGGTGTTGAGATGGAAATGCGATGGAAATGCAATTCTCAAGAGGTAACATGTAGGGTGCAAATGCTGCAAAACCCCCTCCAGTGGCCCCCATAATGGTGGAGAGGGAGGGTAAGAGTTCTCCTAATTTTGTTAGGTTTTGAGAGATCCTATGTTTGCGTAGCCCTGTCTGCTTCAGTCTCTGCAAAGACTTCATTTTAAGATATTTCTGCCTATGCACTTACATTTAAAGCTAGACTGTTGGGGTTAACTAACACAGCTAACTTGACTACATTTTAAAACTCAGAAGGCTTGCTGGGTTCGCTAAAAAATTGACTGCATTCCCGAAAGGTACACAATGCCGGCAAAAATGTTTTTGATAACAGCAGCTGGAAGGCTTGTTTTCCTAAACAGAGACATCCTGAGAAGGACATTTACAATAAGGAGATAAGGGTTGAGATATAGTGTGGATTTTAGTGTGTGTTTTCAGTCCAGTTTTCTAGCTCAGTTTAAGGACTGGCCAGTATCTCCATTTGCTTTCTCTTTTCGCTTTTGTCATGTTAATTTTCCTAAGTTCTGTTCAATAAAAGAAATTCATTTTAAAGCCCCGTACCATAAGACCATAAGACCATAAGACATAGGAGCGGAAGTAAGGCCATTCGGCCCATCGAGTCCACTCCACCATTCAATCATGGTTGATTTCAACTCCATTTACCCGCTCTCTCCCCATAGCCCTTAATTCCTCGAGAAATCAAGAATTTATCAAGTACCAGTGCTGTCCCCTCGTCTGTTCAAAGGAATGAATTGAACCCCACAGGTGGGCTGTAGAAACTATGTCTTTTTTTTATTGTCCTGGTCTTACAAATATGGACCAGCTGATTCACCATCACCCCGTCGCCAGCACAACCCCTCCTTCAAGAGCTCAAGTCCCCACCAGAGTGGCTGAGAAGTTTCAATCCCTCAAATAAATAAATGGCAAATAAAAAACTAGTATTAGTAACGGTGACCATAATACTGGATCCACAAGGCCATAAGACCATAAGACATAGGAGCAGAATCAGGCCACTCGGCCCATCGAGTCTGCTCCACCATTCAATCATGGCTGATATTTTTCTCATCCCCATTCTCCTGCCTTTTCCCCATAATCCCTGATCCCCTTATTAATCAAGAACCTATCTATCTCTGTCTTAAAGACACTCAATGACCTAAGGATCCATCTGGTTCACTCATGCCCTTTCATGAGGGAAGGCTCTTTACCCAGTCAGAGCCATGTGTGACTCCAGACCCACTGCAAAGTATTTGACTCTCAACTGACCTCTGAACTGGCCAAGTGAGCCACAAGGTGTGGCTCACCATCACTAGCGCGAGGGCCATTAGAGATGGGCGATAAATGCTCACGTTGCACAAAGCTGGGTGGGAGGGTGAGCTGTGGGGAGGATACAGAGATCCTTCAGTGTGATTTGGACAGGCTGAGTGAGTGGGCAAATGCATGGCAGATGCAGTATACTGTGGATAAATGTGAGGTTATCCGCTTTGGTAGCAAAAACAGGAAGGCAGATTCTCTGACTGGCTATAGATTGAGAGAGGGGAATGTGTAATGAGACCTGGGTGTCCTCGTACACCAGTCACTGAAGGTAAGCATGCAAGTGCAGCAGGCAGTAAAAAAGGCAAATGGTATGTTGGTCTTCATAGTGAGAGGATTCGAGTACAGGAGCAGGGATGTCTTGCTGCAATTATATATTGTGTGCAGTTTTGGTCTCCTTATCTGAGGAAGGATGTCCTTACTATAGAGGGAGTGCAGCGAAGGTTTACCAGGCTGATTCCTGGGATGGCAGGACTGAGTTGGTTACAATTGTATTAGCTGGAGTTCAGACGAATGAAGGACGAATCTCATAGAAACCTATAAAATTCTTCAACCTCTCTTTCCAACAATCTGAGGCCCCTATCAGCTTCAAGAAGACCACCATCATCCCAGTACCTAAGAAAAACTAAGCAGGGTGCCTTAATGACTATTGGCCGGTGGCTCTGACATCCATCATTATGAAGTACTTCGAAAGGTTAGTCATGGCACGAATCAATTCCAGCCCCCCGGACTACCTGGATCCACGACAGTTTGCCTACTGCCGCAACAGGTCCACAGCAGACGCCATTTCCCTGGCCCTGCACTCAACCCTAGATAACAAGGACACCTATGTCAGACTCCTATTTATTGACTACAGCTCAGCCTTCAACACTATTATTCCCACAAAACTCATCTCCAAACTCCGTGGCCAGGGGCTCAGCACCTCCCTCTGCGACTGGATCCTGAACTTCCTAACTCACAGACCACAATCAGTAAGGATGGGAAACAACACCTCCTCCACGATTATCCTCAACACCAGTGCCCCACAAGGCTGTGTTCTCAGCCCCCTACTATACTCCTTATACACCCATGACTGTGTGGCCAAATTCCCCTCCAATTCAATCTTCACATTTGCTGATGACACCACCGTAGTGGGTCAGATCTCAAAGAATGACACGATAGAGTACAGGAATGAGATAGAGAATCTGGTGAACTGGTGCGGCAACAATAATCTCTCCCTCAATGTCAACAAAACAAAGGAGATTGTCATCGGCTTCAGGATGCGTAAAGGAGAACATGCCCCTGTCTACATCAACGGGGACAAAGTAGAAAGGGTCGAGAGCTTCAAGTTTTTAGGTGTCCAGATCACCAACAACCTGTCCTGGTCCCCCCATGCTGACACTATAGTTAAGATAATATAATTAAGAAAGCCCACAAATGCCTCTACTTTCTCAGAAGACTAAGGAAATTTGGCGTGTCAGCTACGACTCTCACCAAATTTTACAAATGCACCATAGAAAGCATTCTTTCTGGTTGTATCACAGCTTGGTATGGCTCCTGCTCTGCCAAGACCACAAGAAACTACAAAAGGTCATGAACATAGCCCAATCCATCACGCAAACCAGCCTCCCATCCATTGACTCTGTCTACACTTCCCGCTGCCTTGGCAAAGCAGCCAGCATAATTAAGGACCCCACACACCCCGGACATTCTCTCTTCCACCTTCTTCCGCCGGGAAAAAGATACAAAAGTCTGAGGTCACGTACCAACTGACTCAAGAACAGCTTCTTCCCTGCTGCTGTCAGACTTCTGAATCGAGTTATCTTAAGTTGATATTTCTCTACACCCTAGCTATGACTGTAACACTACATTCTGCACTCTCTCCTTTCCTTCTCTATGAACAGTATGCTTTGTCTGTATAACGCACAAGAAACAGTACTTTTCACTGTATGCAAATACATATGACAATAATAAATCAAATCAAATCAAAATTCTAACAGGGCTAGACAGGGTAGGTGCAGGGAGGATGTTCCCGATGGTGGGGGAAGTCCAGAACCAGGGGTCACAGTCTGAGGATATGGGATAAACAGAGATGAGGAGAAATTTCTTCACCCAGAGAGTAGTCAGCTTATGGAATTCACTACCACAGAAAGTAGTTGAGGCCAAAACATTGTATTTTTTTCAAGGAGTTAGATATAGCTCTTGAGGCTTAAGGAATCAAAGGATATGGGAGGAAGGCAGGATCAGGCTATTGAGTTTTAAAGTTTTAAAGTTTATTTATTAATTAATGCCACAAGTAGGCTTACATAAACACTGCCATGAAGTTGCTGTGAAAATCCCCTAGTCGCCACACTCCGGCGCCTGTTCGGGTACACTGAGGGAGAATTTAGCATGGCCTAACCAGCACGTCTTTGGACTGTGGGAGGAAACCGGAGCACCCGGAGGAAACCAACGCAGACATGGGGAGAACACGCAGACTCCGCACAGAGAGTGACCCAAGCCGGGAATCGAACCCGGGTCCCTGGCGCTGTGAGGCAGCAGTTTCAATCCTGCCAACTAAATAAATGGTGAATAAAAAGTTTGTATTAGTAACGGTGACAATAATACTGGATCCACAAGGGTCCATCTGGTTCACTCATGCTCTTTCATGAGGGAAGACCCTTTACCCAGTCAGAACTACGTGTGACTCCAGACCCACTGCAAGGTATTTGACTCTCAACTGACCTCAGAACTGGCCAAGTGAGCCACAAGGTGGTTCACCATCACTCGTGCGGGGGCAATTAGAGGTTTCGCGTACAGGAGCAGGGATACCTTGCTGCAATTATACAGGGCCTTGGTGAGGGCACACCTGGAGTATTGTGTGCAGCTCTGGCCTCCTTTTCTGAGGAAGGATGTTCTTGCTGTCGAGGGAGTGCAGCGAAGGTTTCCCAGGCTGATTCCGGGGATGGCGGGACTGACGTATGAGGAGAGATTGAGTCGGTTAGGATTGTATTTGCTGGAGTTTAGAAAAATGAGAGGGGTTCTGATTTAAAATTCTAACGGGAATAGACAGGGTAGATGCAAGAAGGATGTTGCTGTTGGTGGGGAGTCCAGAAGCACGGGTCATAGTCTGAGGATATAACAATTGTCGCGGTTGACACAAAGCTGGGTGGGGCCACAGTGCCACCGTGCCACCCATATCCCTCAACCCCACCCATCCAGAAAGCAGCATCTTTGCATCCCCTGTTGCTTGCTGGGTCTTGCCGCTTTCCAGAGCGGGCACTGGGGGTGACTGCGTTGTCTGTTGCGCCCAAGGCAGATGCCTCTTGAAAGGAGGACGGAGCAGTTTCCGAATCTCCCACTGACAGTGTGTGCTCTCTCTCTCTGCTTTTATTTTTCTGGGAGCTGCAGATGCCATCAGAGAGTTTTGCAGAGAGCGGCTGGGTTTTATATGGGCCAGGAAGTTCGTGAAGCTGTTTTGCGTTCCACATAATGGACTCCACAGATGACTTCAGTGCAGAGTTTCAACTGGTGAAAATCTGGTAAAGTAATTAACACCAGGCATCCCTAAATACCAAACCTTTATTAAAATGTAGTTTGACATTGCCAGCATTCCCGTGTCCCAGGGGTAATTTAAAAAACTCTTTTCATGTGGCTTTTGCCAAAGGCATCTGTTTGTACAAGCAGATTTTATTTTGATGATGCATTTACCGGATGATAACGCAAGCAATTCAGAAAAAAAGACACAGAAAGAGCAAGTGGCTGATCTCAGGTACGACCAGACACAAGGATAATCAATCTCCACCCAGAATTAATTGGTATATTGCAATGGAAAGCAGCAGCAATGCTGCGGTCACCCAATACGTCGGCTCGATAAAACCGCTGGTGATGATTAAAGTTCTCCACGTTGCGCAGTGGCCGCAGAGAGGACACCGCGCTGGTTTCCTGCCCTCACAAGACCCTCACGGTTCCCAGAGACAATACTGAGTAATCTGGTGACGCAAACCAAATAGTTCAGAATATGACTCCACTTTAGACGGTAATAAATCTCCATTCTCTGTAAAACTTCAAACACCCCGACTGTGACCTGTCTACGCTTTCCTCTCTCGACTGTGCAAAGGTATTCAGGAATATTGCAAAACTGGCACGCAGTCTCTGAGTGAAAGGGGGCCGACTCTTTCTCACCGCATTGCTGTTTCCCATCGAGTGTTCATTTCCCCGGTGTATCTGCCTCGCCCTTCCCGTGAACTTCCCCAGCTCAGCAAGATGAACTTCGATTGGACGGGAGGGACTCCCAAGCTATTCCTCACTGTTACAAAGAAACATAGAAACACAGAAACTAGAAGCAGGAGGAGGCCATTCGGCCCTTCAAGCCTGCTCCGCCATTCATTTTAATCATGGCTGATTGTCAAATTTCTGATTCCCCCTTCCCCGCCATAGTCTCACAGCACCAGGTTAAAATCCAACAGGTTTATTTGATAGCACCAAATAAACCTGTTGGACTTTAACCTGGTGTTGTGAGACTACTTACTGTGTCCACCCCAGTCCAACGCCGGCAACTCCACATCACGTTCTTCATATCTCTTGATCCCTTTAGCCCCAAGAGCTATATCTAATTTCTTCCTGAAATCACGCAACGTTTTGGCCTCAACTACTTTCTGTGGCAGTGAATTCCACACATTCACCAAAGTTAAAGTTAAAGTTTATTTATTAGTCACAAGTAAGGCTTACATTAACACTGCAATGGAGTTACTGTGAGATTCCCCTAGCCACCCTCTGGGTGAAGAAATTTCTCCTCACCTCAGTTCACCTTATCCACAAACTATGACCCCTAGTTCTGGACTCCCCCACCATCGGGAACATTCTTTCTGAATCTACCCTGTCTAACCCTGTTAGAATTTTATAAGTTTCTATGAGATCCCCTCTCACTCTTCTAAACTCCAGTGAATGTAATCCTAACTGACTTAGTCTCTCCTCATATGACAGACCTGCCATCCCGGGAATCAGCCTGGTAAACCTTCACTGCACTCCCTCTACAGCAAGGACATCCTTCCTCAGATAAGGACACCAAAACTGCACACAATACTCCAGATGTGGCCTCACCAACACCCGATACAATTGCAGTAAAACATCCCTATCCCGATACCAAAAAACTCCACCAGGTTAGTGAGGCATGACCTTCCTCTCACAAAACCATGCTGACTATCGTTAATGAGTTTATTCCTTTCTAAATGCGCATACATCCTATCTCTAAGAATCTTCTCCAACAACTTCCCCACCACGGACGTCAAGCTCACCATCCGTGAATACTCAAATCCTCTCGCTATGAAGGCCAACATACCATTTGCCTTCTTTACTGCCTGCTGTACCTGCGCGCTTACTCTCAGTGACTGATGCACGAGGTCTCCAAGGTCTCGCGGAGAATCCACCTCTCTCAATTTATACCCATTCAGATAATAATCTGTCTTCCTATTATTGCTACCAAAGCGGATAACCCCACATCGATCCACATTATGCTGCAACTGCCAAGCAGATACCCACACACTCAGCCTATACAAATCACGCTGAAACATCTCTGCATCCTCCTCACAGCTCACAGTTATTTAAGAAGGGTAGGAAGGATAACCCGGGTAATTATAGGCCGGTGAGCTTGACGTCCGTGGTGGGGAAGTTGTTGGAGAAGATTCTTAGAGATAGGATGTATGCGCATTTAGAAAGGAATAAACTCATTAACGATAGTCAGCATGGTTTTGTGAGAGGGAGGTCATGCCTCACTAACCTGGTGGAGTTTTTTGAAGAAGTGACCAGAATGGTTGACGAGGGAAGGGCCGTGGATGTCGTCTATATGGACTTCAGTAAAGCGTTTGACAAAGTCCCTCATGGTAGGCTGGTGAAAAAGGTTGGATCTCATGGGATAAAGGGGGAGGTGGCTAGATGGGTGGAGAACTGGCTTGGTCACAGAAGACAGAGGGTGGTAGTGGAAGGGTCTTTTTCCGGCTGGAGGCCTGTGACTAGTGGTGTTCCGCAGGGCTCTGTATTGGGACCTCTGCTGTTTGTGATTTATATAAACGATCTGGAAGAAGGTGTAACTGGGGTGATCAGTAAGTTTGCGGATGACACAAAATTGGCAGGACTTGCAGATAGTGAGGAGCATTGTCAGAAGCTACAGAAGGATATAGATAGGCTGGAAATTTGGGCAAAGAAATGGCAGATGGAGTTCAATCCTGATCAATGCGAAGTGATGCATTTTGGTAGAAATAATGTAGGGAGGAGCTATACGATAAATGGCAGAACCATAAAGGGTGTAGATACGCAGAGGGACCTGGGTGTGCAAGTCCACAGATCCTTGAAGGTGACGTCACAGGTGGAGAAGGTGGTGAAGAAGGCATATGGCATGCTTGCCTTTATAGGACGGGGCATAGAGTATAAAAATTAGGGTCTGATGTTGCAGATGTATAGAACGTTGGTTCGGCTGCATTTGGAATATTGCGTCCAGTTCTGGTCGCCACACTACCAGAAGGACGTGGAGGCTTTGGAGAGAGTACAGAGGAGGTTTACCAGGATGTTGCCTGGTATGGAGGGGCTTAATTATGAAGAGAGATTGGGTAAACTGGGGTTGTTCTCCCTGGAAAGACAGAGGATGAGGGGAGACTTAATAGAGGTGTATAAAATTATGAAAGGCATAGATAGGGTGAATGGTGGGAAGCTTTTCCCCAGGTCGGTGGTGACGTTCACAAGGGGGCACAGGTTCAAGGTGAAGGGGGGTAGGTTTAACACAGATATCAGAAGGACATATTTTACACAGAGGGTGGTGGGGGCCTGGAATGCGCTGCCGGGCAAGGTGGTGAGGCGGACACACTGGGAAAGTTTAAGACTTATCTAGATAGCCATATGAATGGAGTGGGCATGGAGGGATACAAAAGAATGGTCTAGTTTGGACCAGGGAGCGGCACGGGCTTGGAGGGCCGAAGGGCCTGTTCCTGTGCTGTATTGTTCTTTGTTCTTTGTTTGTTCTCACCCAACCAATATTCCTGGACCTTCCCTGTACCCCTCTAACAGGGAAGGTGTGAGAGAGTTACCCCTCTGACGCTGGTGATTTTTCCAGTTCCAACTGACCTGGTGTGGATAGAAGGCCTGATTTTCACTGGGTTCCTCCTCAGCCAGCCCAGGTTGGCATCAGGAAGAGGGCATTCTTGTTATCTGGGATGTGAAGCCACAGGTTGGCGCTCAATGAAGGAAGAGTCAGAGAACTCTATACACACTTTACACATGAAATTAAATCTAGAATGAACATACTGGACCAGCAATTTAACCATGAGCTTCATCAACTTCATATCAAACCACAGTAGTTTATCCATGAGGCTGCTTTCCTGCCTTAGCTCGCTGCCCATCGCTGTATAACCACTCACTGTGTGAATCTGTCTCCACCACACTCTCAGACAGTACATTCCAGATCCTAACCACTCGCTGTGTGAATCTGTCTCCACCACACTCTCAGACAGTACATTCCAGATCCTAACCACTCGCTGTGTGAATCTGCCTCCACCACACTCTCAGACAGTACATCCCAGATCCTAACCACTCGTTGTGTGAATCTGTCTCCACCACACTCTCAGACAGTGCATTCCAGATCCTAACCACTCGCTGTGTGAATCTGTCTCCACCACACTCTCAGACAGTACATTCCAGATCCTAACCACTCGCTGTGTGAATCTGTCTCCACCATACTCTCAGCCAGTACATTCCAAATCCTAGCCAGTACTGTGTCAATCTGCCTCCACCGCACTCGCAGTGTGTTCCAGATCCTAACCACTCCCTGTGTGAATCTGTCCCCACCACACTCTCAGACAGTACATTCCAGATCCTAACCACTCACTGTGTGAACCTGTCTCCACCACACTCTCAGACAGTACATTCCAGATCCTAGCCAGTACTGTGTCAATCTGCCTCCACCGCACTCGCAGTGTGTTCCAGATCCTAACCACTCACTGTGTGAATCTGTCTCCACCACGCTCTCAGACAGTGCATTCCAGATCCTTGCTGTTTCTCGACCGTTTCACGTCAATGAACCAATATTTCTGAACCAAGCATTTGTTACAACGTTGGCCGCCTCTTCCGGAACTTTCTCACTATCTCTACACGCGACAGTGTAAGACGATATTGTTTTAATTTGGGCGAATGTGAATTTATGTCTGAGAGTGACTGTACCAGGTGTTTGAGAAATCTATTTCTTGACATGCCCTTTGTGCAATTTACACAGTTCACTCCTTGTGTCTGTCCAAATCGACAGTGATTATGGAAGGGACATGTCATTCTCTGCATGTGGTATAAACTGTATTCAGGTGTTTAATGTCCAATTGTTTCCACATGTGTTTGGGGAAGTGTAGGTAACAGTCTTGTGCCAAAAAACATTCGTAAGTTATGTAGCTCCTTGGAGATGTGCAATAAATTCTGTGCTGAACTTCTGGATGGTGATTAATTCTGTGACAAAAAAATTTGACTTAAATAAACTCAGTGTAGTTCCTTCTCGCCTAACAAAAGGAGTGCTGAATGTTGCACCTGACGCTAATTCCAACCTTGTTTTTATAAGGATGTAACCCTCTGTAAATACAGCTGCAAGACTCCAGAATAAAGCACGCGCGTGCATGGGGAGGGCAAATTAAATATTTGTTTATGTTTCTGGAGTGAATTCCAAAGGCACTTTGGAGTGGGAGACGGAGGAAGGGAACGGGAAGGGTGGGAGAGTGTAACAATCAAAGCTCTGTGTGCATCTTGGGTTCGAGACACACGTTCTTAGAATTGGACATTTTCTCCACTTTTACTGTTTAATTTTGACCCCGGGTCAGATACACAGAAAAGATTTTGGAGGCAATTTTGGAACCTCTGAATTTCCAAGTGCAGAAGCATCCTCCTCCTTCTCCATTCTCCACCCCAGCTCCACTTCCGGCATCACTGAGCCAGATCGTTCAGAGAAGATTCTGTCAAATTTCACCTTGAGTCAGAGAGATGTACAACACGGAAACAGGCCCTTCGGCCCAACCTGTCCATGCCGACCATGTTTCCTAAAGTGAACTAGTCCCATTTGCCTGCAGTTGGCCCAAAGCCCTCTAAACCTTTCCCATCCATGGGCCTGTCCAAATGTCTTTTAAATGTAATTGTACCCGCCTCTACCACCTCCTCTGGCAGCTCATTCCACACACGCGCCACCCTCTGTGTGAAAAAGTTGCCCCTCAGGTCCCTTTTAAATCTTTCCCCTCTCACCTTAAACCTACACCCTCTATTTTTGGACTCCCCTACCCTGGGGAAAAGACCTTGGCTATTCACCTTATCTACGCCCCTCGCGATTTTATAAACCTCATCCTCCTACGATCCGAGGAAAAAAGTCCCAGCGACAAGTTTGCGAGGGCTTGGGTGAATTTAAGTAGGGCTTTCAAAAATGGACAAGAGGCTTTTCATGGGCACATCACATCAAAAACACACTAATAACTAACTCTGACGTCAAACCAAACGCAAGAAGTTAAATGACCTCACGTGAGTGATGAAGGTTAGTAAATTCACCTGTCCATGACATCGCCTACCCATTGTGCTACCAAACTCTCACATTGCGCAGTGCATCATCCCACCCCCGTCAATCTCCCAGCAGCACCCAGGGTGAAGGCCTAGCAATCGCATGCTCCACCTCCCCTCACCCCCCCACCACCTCCCGCATACCCACCAATGCTGCCAGCCTCCTGCAGCCCCCACATACCTGCAGCTATTCAGCTACGGCAGGCACATCATCCAAACACAGTGCGACACGATTGGTGACATTGTGACCTCTCTTCTGTCGCACCCATTCATAGGGGACAGAGCCAGAGCAAGCATCAGAATTGTTCACTCTGCCCTCCAGGTCCACAGAGGAGATCTACTATTTCCAGGGCCACTTCCGTAAGTACTCTGGGATGAAGATTATCAGGACCTGGAGATTTATCCACCTTCAATCCCAGCAACTTCCCCAAAACCATTTCTCTGCTAATGCTGCACTTCTTCAGCTCCTCACTAAAACTTGTTTCTCCCAGATCTTCTGCTACATTATTCATGTCTTCCTTTGTGAAGACTGCAGCAAAGTACAAATTTAATTCCTCAGACATTTTTTTGTTCCTGTTATGAATTCTCCTGTTTCTGACTGTAAGGGGCCTACATTCATTTGTGTCAATCCTTTTTCTTTAGATATATATATAAACTTTTACAGTCAGTTTTTATGTTCCCCACTATCTTACTTTCATACTCTATTTTCCCCTCCTTAATCAATCCCTTGGTCCTCCTTTGCTGAATTTTAAACTGCTCCCAATCCTCGGCCTATTGATTTTTTCTTGCCAATTTGTATGCTTCTTCCTTGAATCTGATACTATCTCTAATTTCCCTTGTGAGCCATGGTTTGGCCACAATTCCCTTACCACTCTTGCGACAAACAGGAATAAACAACTTCTGGAGTTCACCTATTTGTTCTTTAAATGCCTGTCCACTGTCTTTCCTTTCAGTAATGTTTCCCAGTCCATCATGGCCAATTCTTGCCTCTTGCCATCATAGTTCCCTTTGTTGAGGTTCAGGACCCTGGTCTCAGAATCAAGTACATCACTATCCACCTTGACAAAGAATTCCACCATATTATGGTCACTCATCCCCGAGGGTTCTCTCACAACGAGATTGCCAACTAATCCTTTCTCATGGCACAACACCCAGTCCAAGATGGCCTTGTGATTCCTCAACCTATTGCTCCAGAAAACCATCCTGTATGCTCTCCAGAAGTTCCTCCTCTATTGCACTGTGACTAATTTGACCCTCCCAATCTATATGCAGATTAAAGTTGTCCATAATCACTGATGTTCCTTTCACACAAGCATCTCTGATTTCCTGTCAGATGCTTTTCCCAACATTACCATTACAATTTGGTGGTCTGTAAACCACCCCCAACAATGTTTTTGCCCCTTGTTGTTTCTTAACTCGACCCATACAGATTCCACATCATCAATGCTAATCTCTTTCCTCAATACTGTATCAATATCATCTTTAATCAACATTGTAACTCCACCGCCTTTTCCTTTCCGCCTGTCCTTCCTAAACACTGAATAGCCTCAATGTTTAGTTCCCATCCTTGCTCACCTTGGAGCCATGTCTCCGTAATGCCAACTATATCACACCCCTTTACATCTATCTGTGCAACTAATTCATCCATTTTGTTTTGAATGCTCTAAGCATTCGGGTACAAAAGTTAAGTCTAGCCCTTTTAACTTGCCTTGTCCCATTCCTATTACTTTTTACTGTGTTCTTCTCTGACTCTGGCCTTGATTTCTCTGCCTATCACTTTCCTTATTCTCCTTACCGTCCTTTTCCTCTTGTCCTTAACTCCACCTGCTCTGAATCCTTGCAAAGGTTCCCACCCCCTGCCATATTAGTTTAAACCCTCCCCAACCACTCTAGCAAGCACCTCCCTGTTAGAATGTAACCGATGATAATATTAGATCTGTTGTAGTGTGACCAATGGTAACAAGCTGTAAGGGTCAGCTGACCCAATAAACTATGTAACCAATGACAAAATGATGTGGTGGTCAGCTGACTCAGTATAAATAAAAATCTGTTGGGAATTATTAAATTGCTTGGAATGGCCCAGGGTGAGGCCTCAAGCTTTGGAGTAATGAAGTTTCTTTATTAAACCTTTTTCTTTGATTGATCAGTTGGAGTAGGTTTTGTTATATTTTATTGCCTACACCTGAAGAGTTCCTTCTGGAGGATCAATACCCCCCCCAAGGACATCAGTTCCGATCCTGCCCGGGTGTAACCCTTTCAGTTTTATAAGTCCCACCTCCCCCAGAACTGGTCCCAATGCCCCAGGAACCTGAAACCCTCCCCCTCACACCATCCTTTCAGCCACATATTCATCCCACGTATCCTGCTGTTTCTACTCTGACCAACACGTGGCACAGGTAGTAACTCTGAGATCACTACCTTTGAGGTCCTACTTTTCCACTTGCTTCCTAGCTCCCTATATCTGCTTTTAGAACCTCATCCTTTTTTTAAATCAATGTCGTTCGTACCAACGTGTACTATGGCCATTGGACGTTCACCCTCCCCCTTCAGAATGTTGTGCAACTGCTCCAAGACACCCTTGACCCTTGAGGCAACATCCCATCCTGGAGTCTGGTTTGTGGCCACAGCAACACCAATCTATTCCCCTCAATCTCCTGTAACTGTTGCATTGCTCCTCCCCTGTGCAGCAGAGCCAATCATGATGGCTGCCGATGTTATCCCCTGAGAGACGTGGTTGTCTGGTTGGATTGAGTGGCCTGTATTTTACATTCATTGTAATCCTGTGTAATCCGCAGTGGTTGACCCCAGGAAGGGTGATGTGGGATGTTACTTTGTCTGGTGGCTGTTTGCAGCTTCATTTGAGGATTAACTGTGCCGATTGTGCATCTCCCGGACTCTGGATCTAACTGTGGTTTGTGACATTCCCAGTTCCAGCAGGGCTGTTCTCCTCCAACTAATTAAAATCACTCTCTTCCCAAACATCACACAACTGGAAAGCCAAAAGACACTGGAGAAGACTGTTGTCAGTGTGGACATGTCCCACTATTAACCACTGGGTATTACTGTTTGCATTGGCGAGGGTATGGATTTAATGTGGGGGGTGGGGTGGGGGGGCTTGGGGGCACTTCTGCTCCTCCCGGCCCACAATCTATGCTGTAAAAGCACTTACCTTCACCCCAAACCTATCCTTCTCCTTATCTTCTCCCCAAACCATCCTCAACACCGGTGCCCCACAAGGCTGTGTTCTCAGCCCCCTACTATACTCCTTATACACCTATGACTGTGTGGCCAAATTCCCCTCCAACTCAATTTTCAAGTTTGCTGACGACACCACCGTAGTGGGTCGGATCTCAAACAATGACGAGACTGAGTACAGGAATAAGATAGAGAATCTGGTGAACTGGTGCAGCAACAATAATCTCTCCCTCAATGTCAACAAAATGAAGGAGATTGTCATCAACTTCAGGAAGCATAGTGGAGAACACGCCCCTCTCTACATCAACGGGGACAAAGTAAAAATGGTCGAAAGCTTCAAGTTTTTAAGTGTCCAGATCACCAACAATCTGTCCTGGTCCCCTCATGCCGACACTATAGTTAAGAAAGCCCACCAACTTTCTCTGAAGACTAAGGAAATTTAGCATGTCAGCTACAATTCTCACCAACTTTTACAGATGCACCATAAAATGCATTTTTTCTGGTTGTATCACAGCTTGGTATGGCTCCTGCTCTGCCCAAGACCACAACAAACTACAAAAGGTCGTGAATGTAGCCCAATCCATCACGCAAACCAGCCTCCCATCCATTGACTCTGTCTACACTTCCCACTGCCTTGGCAAAACAGCCAGCATAATTAAGGACCCCACGCACCCCGGACATTCTCTCTTCCACCTTCTTCCGTCGGGAAAAAGATACAAAAGTCTGAGGTCACGTACCAACCGACTCAAGAACGGCTTCTTCCCTGCTGCTGTCAGACTTTTGAATGGACCTGCCTTGCATTAAGCTGATCTTTCTCTACACCGTAGCTATGACTGTAACACTACATTCTGCACTCTCTCCTTTCCTTCTCTATGAATGGTATGCTTTGTCTGTATAGCGCGCAAGAAACAATACTTTTCACTGTATGTTAATACATGTGACAATAATAAATCAAATCAAATCAAATCCTTCTCTTGTTGCAGTTGCTGGGCTCCCTGGGAACCCAGCCAGTTGTCCAGTGTGGAAGGAGATTCTTAACCAGTTGGTAAGATTTATTGGCAGAATACAGCCTTTCAGAGAACAAGAGATCAGTAAAGAGTTAAATGATTCATAAGACAAATGAACACAAACAGTTTTACACACATGTGAACGCAGTAAGACAATCAAAACAAGTAGTTGTGATTTCAAAACATATACACTGATATCTTATGCTACTTTAATGTATTTCAAATGCATTGTTCACTTTGGTCAAGCTAAGTTACCGAAAGGCATGATGGTAAAAGTCAATAGTTTAAAACCAAATGTCTGGGAACTTGTTAGTCAGTCTTATCGGGAGAATATGTTGCAACAATAATAAATATGTGCATTCACTGCCCAGACACAAAGATAGATATGTCCCTGGACACAGGAAAACATGTCTATTCAACTTGGCAGTGAGCCAGTGGGAACGTCCACTTTGACCTGACGGCAGCATCTGCCATTACCAGGGAACAGAGATGTAGTTAGAGCCAAGAGGGGATATTATGTCCGGATTTAGAAGGACGAATAAAATATCACCATGCTATTAAGTATCATGGTCCCCTTATTTGCGGAAGGATATATTGGCCTTGGAGGGAGTGCAGAGAAGGTTCACCAGGTTGATACCAGAGATGAGGGGTGTTGATTATGAGGAGAGACTGAGCAGATTGGGTTTGTATTCGTTGGAATTTAGAAGGCTGAGGGGGGATCTTATAGAGACCAATAAGATCATGAAGGGGCTGGATAGGGTAGAGGTGGAGAGATTCTTTCCACTTAGAAAGGAAACTAGAACTAGAGGGCACAGCCTCAAAATAAAGAGGGGTCAGTTTAGGACAGAGTTGAGGAGGAACTTCTTCTCTCAGAGGGTGGTGAATCTCTGGAATTCTCTGCCCACTGAAGTGGTGGAGGCTACCTCGTTGAATATGTTTAAATCACGGATAGATGGATTCCTGATCGGTCAGGGAATTAGGGGTTATAGGGATCAGGCGGGTAAGTGGAACTGATCCACTTCAGATCAGCCATGATCTTATTGAATGGCGGGGCAGGCTCGAGGGGCTAGATGGCCTACTCCTGCTCCTATTTCTTATGTTCTTATGGTCTTATATGATTGGCTTAGGTACTTGACAGAGATTTGTATTGATGTATCATTGTTAATGAAATTGATTTTAAGCTAATGAGAGGTGGAATTATTGATCAGAAAAAAGTATAATTGATCTGTTTTTGATTCTGTATTTCCGATCTTTCAGAGAGGTTCTGTCACTCTGTTCCAGAGCTGTTTAACCCTTCGTGAGACTCCGGTCAGCTGTACATTTGTATTCTCTTGTTCTATATTTTATGTTTAAGAAATTTTGTTATGTCTTTATACAGAGATATTTGCCTTGCGAGTTTTGAATTGTCTTAGTTTAAGACACAATTGGCCACCTTTTAAAATTTCCCACAACATCCAGCCACCCCCTGTCCACCTCAGGACAATGATGTGGAGATGCCGGCGTTGGACTGGAGTAAACACAGTAAGAAGTCTCACAACACCAGGTTAAAGTCCAACAGGTTTATTTGGTAGCAAAAGCCACTAGCTTTCGGAGCGCTGCTCCTTCGTCAGGTGAGTGGGATTTCAGTTCACAAACAGGGCATATAAAGACACAAACTCAATTTACAAAATAATGGTTGGAATGTGAGTCTTTACAGGTAATCAAGTCTTAAAGGTACAGACAATGTGAGTGGAGAGAGGGTTAAGCACAGGTTAAAGAGATGTGTATTGTCTCCAGCCAGGACAGTTAGTGAGACTTTGCAAGTCCAGGCAAGTTGTGGGGGTTACAGATAGTGTGACATGAACCCAAGATCCCGCTTGAGGCCGTCCTCATGTGTGCGGAACTTGGCTATCAGTCTCTGCTCAGCGACTCTGCGTTGTCGTGTGTCGTGAAGGCCGCCTTGGAGAATGCTTACCCAAAGATCAGAGGCCGAATGCCTGTGACCGCTGAAGTGTTCCCCAACAGGAAGAGAACAGTCTTGCCTGGTGATTGTCGAGCGGCGTTCATTCATCCATTGTTGTAGCGTCTGCCTGGTCTCCCCAATGTACCATGCCTCAGGACATCCTTTCCTGCAGCGTATCAGGTAGACAACGTTGGCCGAGTTGCAAGAGTATGTACCATGTACCTGGTGGATGGTGTTCTCACGTGAGATGATGGTATCCGTGTCGATGATCTGGGATAACCCAGAGGTTAGCATTGGCTGAATTGCCCCTCCACTGTGTTTGATCCCGCTCACATACCCATGTCCAAATCCCTGCCAGCAATCACCAGGAATTGTAGCATTGTGATGATGTTAGTAATCTCGCGGTGAGGTGTTCAAATCCCACCGGAGCGGCTGGGGTATTTTAAAGCAATTTTTAAAATGTGGAGTACAAAGCCATGAGAACGTTAACTGGGGCTCTGTAAGAGAAATCAAACAAACTGCTGCTGCTTGTAGCTACACCTACCGGGGGATCTGCTGTTATGGAATGTCACATTCACCCATTGTGCGCCAGTCTCACACACCCACAGTGACTCGTCCATAACAACTCTGTGATATTCGCCATCCAACCACAACATTAACTTCACTGGGTATCACCCTGCTCTAGGAAGGATGTTATTCATAGAATCCTACAGTGCAGAAGGAGGCCATTCGGCCCATCGAGTCTGCACTGACCACCATCCCGCCCAGGCCCTATCCCCGTTACCCCATGTATTTACCCAGCTAGTCCCCCGACACTAAGGGGCAATTTAGCGTGGCCAATCCACCTAACCCACACATCTTTGGAGTATGGGAGGAAACTGAAGCATCCAGAGGAAACCCATGCAGACACGGGGAGAATGTGCAAATTCCACACAGACAGTAACCCAAGCCGGGAATCGAACCCGGGTCCCTGGCGCTGTGAGACAGCAGTGCTAACCATTGTGCCACTGTGCCGCCCTAATTAAACTGGAAAAGGTGTAAAAAAGGTTTACAAGGATGTTACCGGGACTGGAAGGTTTGAATTATAAAGAGAGGCTGGATAGGCTGGGACCTTTTTCCCTGGAGTGTAAGAGGATGAGGGGGGTACTTTATAGAGGTTTAGAAAATTATGAGGGGCATAGATGAGGTGAATAGCTAAGGTCTTTTTCCTAGGGTAGGGGGAATCCAAAACTAGAGGGCATAGGTTTAAGGTGAGAGGGGAAAGATTTAAAAGGGACCTGAGGGGCAACTTTTTCACACACAAGGTGGTGCGTGTGTGGAATGAGCTGCCAGAGGAGTTGGTAGAGGTGGGTACAATTACAACATTTAAAAGACATTTGGACAGGTCCATGGATGGGAAAGGTTTAGAGGGATATGGGCCCAACGCAGGCAAATGGATCTCATTCAGTTTAGGAAACACGGTCGGCATGGACTGGTTGGGCCGAAGGGCCTGTTTCTGTGCTGTATATCTCTATGATGCTATGATTTAGGTCTCTCTGCACCCCTCCACTATGCAATGGAACTAACAGAGATCTCTGTCATTTTCAGTCCTGAGATTTTTATTTTGGATGTCATGGTTTAAAATTCTTTTCACACTTAGAAAATCTCAAGAACCTGTCCATTGGTCCAGGGGTCTGTATTTGGAATTTTTAGCGTCCACATTTCATTGGCTTCTTTTCTCATCCACAGGTCTTCACTGCGTGTCCATGTTTCACACTATTAGTGGGGTTTTCTGGAAAGATATTCTATCAGAGAGTCGGTGCAGACTCAATGGGCCGATTGGCCTCTTCCGCACTGTAGGGATTCTATGATTAACTGGTGAAGGATTTCAGACTTGAATATATACTTGGATATATATATATCCCTCGAGGTTCCAGGGTGAACCTCCATCACAGACACTTCATTCTTCAAGTGTCAAGGGAGGCATCAAAAACATCACAAAAACACCGGCCCTGGAATCCCAAAATTGGATTTGATTTAAGTGACCAAATATCCGTGTCTTGTTGCTCCCCACACGCCCCGCCCCTTCGAGTCCACACGCGGAATATGGCAATATTTGTGGCATTTCAGTGAAGACAAAAGGAATGCAGGTTATTCCTGAAGCCGGGTGCAGCATTGCCACTCATCCCCCCGTGTGTTGCTGTCATGTTGTACGTTGCAATGTCTGTCTGCAAGCTCCTCGCGCCTGGAAATGGTTCCAAACATCCTGGGCTTGGGTGGGTCAGAGTGTAATTCCATAAAGAAACCCCCAAAATCAACACTTAACATCGGGGCAGGTTCCAATCCTCAGCTACTGACACTCTGAAAACTCCAAAAGCAGCAGAATGCACAAAAGTAGAGAGATAGTGGGAGAGCAACATAGAAACATAGACGTTAGGAGCAGGAGGAGGTCATTCAGCCCTTCGAGCCTGCTCCGCCATTCATCACCGTCATGGCTGATCATCCAACTCAATAGCCTAATCCTGCTTTCTCCCCATAACCTTTGATCCCATTCACCCCAGTGCTATATCCAGCCGCCTCTTGAATACGTTCAATGTTTTGGCATCAACCCTGGAGTCCCAGTCATGGTGTTGGGTAAAGTGAAGGTGACAAACTGGCAGATGGAGAATAATCTGGGAAAATGTGTACTTGACCACTTTGGCAGGAAGAATTTGTTAGGGAGCAGATTAGAAACTCCAAGAAGTTAGCTTAGACCCCACTATTTTTAATTTTGGCATTAGTGCCAGCAATTACTCCAGGTGTGATTCTTTTGACCTACTATATAGTTTTTATTAAAACAAACTTTATTTAAGAACACAGTTAGAATATATCAAAAAAATAACATAATGTTAATAATTGAAATACTTAAATATGACAAAGTATAAATCTTAACAGCTAGCTATCTCTATAGTTCCAATTTAAGCAATATCCCCATAGACATAATTCCTTCTTCAGAACAAATTAGCATCAAAAACAGATATGCTCACATGGATGCTAGATTTCCAGCCTTTTAATCCCTCTGGACAGACACCTGCCTTCTGACTCCTATATAGCAGTTTCCAGAGAAAGATTTGCCCTCAAGCAGCAGAACTTCAGAGAACAAGAGTTATTTTCTGTCAGATTCCAGTCTCCAAACTCTAGAGGCACAGGGCTATTTCTTCTCTCTATAAGGGTCCCAAAAGAAACTGAGCCGAGTTTCTCTCTGTGAGCCTAGCCCCACCCAATCACATGACGTTTCCTGTCCAAACTCAAATCAAGCCCTACTCTGAAAGACCCAAGGGGAAAACACTAAAATAACAACCCTGCATTAGTTCAGGTTAAAACAAACATTTAAACAATTCAGGTCAGATATAACAACATGGGCTGCTGGGTACAGGCAAAGCGGCATTGATAATAAAACAAACTGCTCATGAAAATCCTGCACAAGAAACATGACACAAATACATTTCTTAAAGGAATAACATTGTCACAAATAGAAAAACAGAATATTATTGAAATGGCGAGAGACTGCAGAATATTGCAAAGCAGCGAGTTCTGGGAGTTCTGGTGCATGAATCACAAAAATGCAGTTGCAGCAAATTACTACGAAGGCAATTGGAATGTTGGCCTTTATTGCAACTGGAGGCGAATAGAAAAGTAGGGAAGGGTGGCACAGTGGTTAGCACTGCTGCCTCACAGCGCCAGGGACCCGGGTTCAATTCCCGGCTTGGGCCACTGTCTGTGTGGAGTTTGCACGTTCTCCCCATGTCTGCATGGGTTTCCTCCCAGTGCTCTGGTTTCCTCCCACAGTCCAAAAGAGTCCTGGTTAGGTGGATTTGCCATGCTAAATTCTCCCTCAGTGTATCCGAACAGGCGCCGGAGCATGGCAAGCTAGGGAATTTTTGCAGTAATTTCTTTGCAGTGTTAATGTAAGCCTACTTGTGACACTAATAAATACATTTTAAACTTTAAAAAAAGGAAGTCTTGTGCAGAGCATTGGTGAGACCACACATGGAATTAAGTGTACAGTTATGGTCTCCTTACTTAAGCAGGAATATACTTACATTGGAAGCAATTCAGTGAAGGTTTACTGGGCTGATTCCTGGTATGAAGTGGTTTTGAAATCTGGTATGTCAGCTACGACTCTCACCAGCATTTACAGATGCACCATAGAAAGCATTCTTTCTGGTTGTATCACAGCTTGGTATGGCTCCTGCTCTGCCCAAGACCACAAGAAACTACAAAAGGTCATGAATGTAGCCCAATCCATCACGCAAACCACCTCCCATCCATTGACTCTGTCTACACTTCCCGCTGCCTCGGAAAAGCAGCCAGCATAATTAAGGACCCCACCCACCCCGGACATTCTCTCTTCCACCTTCCTTCGTTGGGAAAAAGATACAAAAGTCTGAGGTCACGTACAACCGACTCAAGAACAGCTTCTTCCCTGCTGCCATCAGACTTTTGAATGGACCTACCTCGGACTAAGTTGATCTTTCTCTACACCCTAGCTATGACTGTAACACTACATTCTGTACTCTCTCCTTTCCTTCTCTATGAATGGTATGCTTTGTCTGTATAGCGCGCAAGAAACAATACTTTTCACTGTATATTAATACGTGTGACAATAATAAATCAAATCAAGAAGTGTTACAAGGAGAGGTTGGGCCTTTCCCCATTGCAGGAATGAGCAGGGATTTTGACGGGGCTTGGAAGGGTGGAAGCTGAGAGGATCTTTCCCCTTGTGGGGCAACCTGGAATGGGGGAGGGTTACAGTTTAAAAATAGGGCTTCCCTTTAAAGATGGAGATGAGAAATTTCTTCCCTTCGAGGATCGTTACCCTTAGGAATACTCTTCCCAGAGAGCGGGGGAGGCGAATATATTCAAAATAGAGATAGGCAGACTTTTGATTGAAAAGGGGTCAAGGGGGAAGGTTGAGGGGGCGGTGGGGGGGGGGGGGGGGGGAACAGAGAGGAAAGTGGAGTTGAAACCCCGACCAGATCAGCTGTGATCTTATTGAATGGCAGAGCAGGGTCAAGGGGCCGAATGGCCTCCTCCTGCTCCTAATTCTTGCTTCCTCATGAGTCAACAGGATAAAGCAACAAATGAAACTCAGATGGAATCATTGGAGTGGAAACCGATAGCTGACAGTGATCACTCCACAGATATATGCACCACTTTACTCTTAATGCCTGCACTGTAAAGCAAAGGGGGGATAGATTTGCCCTGTAAATGTCAGGATTATCCTTTAAGAGGCGGATTAATAAGATAACATCAAAACACAAACAACAGCCTCGACGTTTCAGTTAAAGGAAACAGCACAAACCGTGAGCTTTGATGCAAGTATTTGGTCCCAATAATTGGAATCAGATTTCAGTGGAATTTCTCCAGCTGCACAGTGTTATACATATAGATAGATATATATATATATATAGAGTATATTTTAAAAGTGCTTGCTTTTTTGACACAGCGGAAAGAGCAGCAGAAACCCGATTAGCTCCCTTGGAGTTATTTGCGAACCTGAAAGAATTGCAGCAGATGCTTGGGGATTAACCCCCACTATCCGTATCCCCCCCCACCCCCCCATCTGGAAAACAAGAAACTCGGTTTTCATTTTAACGGTAAATACCCGGCAGATCTGGGCAGCGTCAGTGGCGGGAGGGATACCTTTGATGGTTCAGGCCGACAGCCTGTCAGAATTCCAGCGCCCGCAGCATTTTGCACTTTTATCATCTTGTTGTCATTAATAGTTTTGTAATTAATCATTCGTTCAGCTCAGTTCAATTGCAAAGGTGAATACAGGCGGCACGGTGGCACAGTGGTTAGCACTGCTGCCTCGCAGCGCCAGGGACCCGGGTTCAATTCCGGCCTCGGGTCACTGTGTGGAGTTTGCACATTCTCCCCGTGTCTGCGTGGGTTTCCTCCGGGTGCTCCGGTTTCCTCCCACATTCCAAAGATGGGCAGCTTAGGTTGATTGGCCATGCTAAAATTGCCCCTTAGGTTAGCAGGGTTACAGGGTAAGCCTGGGCAATAGTCGGTACCGACTCAATGGGCCGAATGGCCTCCATCTGCACTGTAGGGAATCAACGATTCTATGAATGGCGCTGGAATTTTAAAAAGGGTCGTGAATGTAGCCCAATCCATCACGCAAACCAGCCTCCCATCCATTGACTCTGTCTACACTTCCTGCTGCCTCGGAAAAGCAGCCAGCATAATTAAGGATCCCACGCACCCCGGACATTCTCTCTTCCACCTTCTTCCGTCGGGAAAAAGATGCAAAAGTCTGAGGTCACGTACCAACCGACTCAAGAACAGCTTCTTCCCTGCTGCCGTCAGATTTTTGAATGGACCTACCTCACATGAAATTTGATCTTTCTCTACACCCGAGCTATGACTGTAACACTACATTCTGCACTCTCTCCTTTCCTTCTCCATGAACGGTATGCTTTGTCTGTATAGCGCACAAGAAACAATACTTTTCACTGTACACTAATACATGTGACAATAATGAATCAAATCAAAAATGCAGTCACTTGACAAACATACGTGCTATCGAACAAACTATTTTACAAATGGGTATTTACCAGACTGTTTCCAGGGATGAGGGGATTATCCTCTGAGGAGACTTTGAGCAGAATGACCCAACATGATCTAGAACATAGAACATAGAAAGCCACAGCACAAACAGGCCCTTCGGCCCACAAGTTGCGCTGATCATATCCCTACCTCTAGGCCTATCTATAGCCCTCAATCCCATTAAATCCCATGTACTCATCCAGAAGTCTCTTAAAAGACCCCAACGAGTTTGCCTCCACCACCACCAACGTCAGCCGATTCCACTCACCCACCACCCTCTGAGTGAAAAACTTACCCCTGACATCTCCTCTGCGGATAGTTGGGAACCTGTCTCGGGGGCAGGGAATTCATATGGTGTTCGTGGAAGTGGAAATGACTAGGGTTGGGAAGCATTTTCCGATCGGGGCCATTGTGATCTCCTGGACTCGTTTCGATCGCCTCAGTGGGTCGGAGAGGAATTTCCCAGATTTTTTTTCCCCCATATTGGCCCTGGGGTTTTTCACTCTGGGTTTTCACCTCTCCCTGGAGATCACATGGTCTGGAATGGGGGGGTGGGGGTAAGTTAATAGGTTGTAATGAACAAAGCATCATAGCTGTGAGGGACAGCTCGGTGGATAGGATATTGGTATGTAGATAGGCTGGAAAATTGGGCGGGGATCCTGGATTCAGGATTCAATCCTGGACCGGGGAGCGGCGCGGGCTTGGAGGGCCGAAGGGCCTGTTCCTGTGCTGTATTGTTCTTTGTTCTTTGTTCTTTGTACCTACCCCCCAGCACCTTAAACCTGTGTCCTCTCGTAGCAACCATTTCAGCCCTTGGAAATAGCCTCTGAGAGTCTACCCTATCCAGACCTCTCAACATCTTGTAAACCTCTATCAGGTCACCTCTCATCCTTCGTCTCTCCAGGGAGAAGAGACCAAGCTCCCTCAACCTATCCTCATAAGGCATGCCCCCCAATCCAGGCAACATCCTTGTAAATCTCCTCTGCACCCTTTCAATGGCTTCAACATCTTTCCTGTAATGAGGTGACCAGAACTGCGCGCAATACTCCAAGTGGGGTCTAACCAGGGTCCTATAAAGCTGCAGCATTATCTCCCGACTCCTAAACTCAATCCCTCGATTAATGAAGGCTAGTACGCCGTACGCCTTCTTGACCGCATCCTCCACCTGCGAGGCCGATTTAAGAGTCCTATGGACCCGGACCCCAAGGTCCTTCTGATTCTCTACACTGCTAAGAATGGTACCCTTCATATTATACTGCTGCTTCATCCCATTGGATCTGCCAAAATGGATCACTACACACTTATCCGGGTTGAAGTCCATCTGCCACTTCTCCGCCCAGTCTTGCATTCTATCTATGTCTCGCTGCAACTTCTGACATCCCTCCAAACTATCCACAACACCACCTACCTTGGTGTCGTCAGCAAACTTACCAACCCATCCCTCCACTTCCTCATCCAGGTCATTTATGAAAATGACAAACAGCAAGGGTCCCAGAACAGATCCCTGGGGCACTCCACTGGTCACTGACCTCCATGCAGAGAAAGACCCCTCCACAGCCACTCTCTGCCTTCTGCAGGCAAGCCAGTTCTGGATCCACAAGGCAACAGCCCCTTGGATCCCATGCCCTCTCACTTTCTCAAGAAATCTTGCATGGGGGACCTTATCGAACGCCTTGCTGAAGTCCATATAGACCACATCCACCGCTCTTCCTTCGTCAATGTGTTTGGTCACATTTTCAAAGAACTCAACCAGGCTCGTAAGGCACGACCTGCCCTTGACAAAGCCGTGCTGACTACTTTTGATCATACTAAACTTCTCTAGATGATCATAAATCCTGTCTCTCAGGATCCTCTCCATCAACTTACCAACCACTGAGGTTAGACTCACCGGTCGGTAATTTCCCGGGCTGTCCCTGTTCCCTTTCTTGAATATAGGGACCACATCTGCAATCCTCCAATCCTCCGGAACCTCTCCCGTCTCCATCGACGATGCAAAGATCATCGCCAAAGACTCCGCAATCTCCTCCCTCGCCTCCCACAGTAACCTGGGGTACATCCCATCCGGTCCCGGCGACTTACCAACCTTGATGCCATTCAATAGTTCCAACACATCCTCTTTCTTTATGTCCACATGCTCGATCCTTTCTGTCCACCGCAAACCAGCAGTTTGGAGTTTAAAAGAATGAGTGGGGATCCCATTGAAAGATATCAGATTCTCTGAGGGCTGTACTGATTGGCTGTACACCTACTGGCTGGAGGGTCTGGAAATAGGAGTCTTTGCCTCACAATGAGAGATCGGCAGTTTCGGAGCGAGATGAGGAGAAATGTCTTCATTTGGAGGGTGGTGAATCTTTGGAATTCTCTACCCCAGAGGGTGGTGACTCTTAGGCGGGGTTGAATCTGCTCAAGATTTTGATTTGATTTATTATTGTCACATGTATTAGTATATAGTGAAAAGTATTGTTTCCTGGCCGCTATACAGACAAAGCATACCGTTCATAGAGAAGGAAAGGAGAGAGTGCAGAATGTAGTGTTACAGTCATAGCTAGGGTGTAGAGAAAGATCAACTTAATGCAAGGTAGGTCCATTCAAAAGTCTGACAGCGGCAGGGAAGAAGCTGTTCTTGAGTCGGTTGGTACGTGACCTCAGACTTCAGTATCTTTTTCCCGGCGGAAGAAGGTGGAAGAGAGAATGTCCGGGGTGCGTGGGGTCCTTAATTATGCTGGCTGCTTTGCCGAGGCAGCGGGAAGTGTAGATAGAGTCAATGGATGGGAGGCTGGTTTGAGTGATGGACTGGGCTTTGTTCACGACCCTTTGTGGTTTCTTGTGGTCTTGGGCAGAGCAGGAGCCAAACCAAGCTGTGATATAACCAGAAAGAATGCTTTCTAGGTGAGGGGAATTAAGGCAGGCGGGCAGAGCGTAGAAAAGTGGCGTTGATATTGAAAATCAGCTATGACCCTATTGAATGGTGGGGTAGGCTTGAGGGGCTGAATGGTCTACTCCTGTTCCTAAATGTTCGTCTGAAATACTGACACAATTTTGCATGATGGAAACAGGGGTAATTTTAACCAGTGTCACACTGATTGATTTACCTGCAATCCATTTTTTAAAAAGTCATTCATGGGAAATGGGTGTCGCTGGCTCGGCCTGACCACTAATTGCCCCTTGAGAAGGTGATGGTGAGCCGCCTTCTTGAACCGCTGCTATCCACTTGGTGTAGGTACATCCACAGTGCTGTTAGGGAGGGAGCTCCAGGATTTTGACCCAGCGACATTGAAGGAACGGCTGATATATTTCCAAAATTAGAATGGTGAGGCTCGGAGGGAAACTTGTTGTAGATAGTGGTGGTCCCATACGTCTGCTTCATAACACTGCCATGATCACATTCCACAGGGATGAGGCACCGGGCAAGCTCAGTGGTTCCCCCAAGCTTGGTGGCATGACCATGGTGCCCAGTGTTGGTAAAGGCTGAGTGAGAGGTTGGGGGTGCGAGGGGGGGGTCTGGTGGGAGATTGAAGATGGTTCATTTACCCTGGCTGAGTGGAGTCGATCATTCATCTTCTTCCGACGCTGCTGCCCTGTCTGCTTCTGGAGTGCGCTTGCACTGACCAGGGCTGCCACTGCATCTCAGGAGGGGATGGTGACCTTGCTGGAAGGCCATCTCCTGGGACGCTGCGGGGGTCGGGGGGTGCGGTAGAGTTGTCCCACCTCTGCTTCACTCCATCCAGCACCCTGGTGAGGGCTCCCCCATGAAGTGTGATGCTGCCGTCTTACCTGCCATCTCCTGTAGTCATTGTGGAACAAGTGCTGAGGAGCTGTTTATATGAAGCTCCCCAGTACTTGCAGCGATTAAGTCGCTGTGGGCCGGGCGAATCAGTGATGTGAAACATGTGGGCATAAAAATGATCACTAATGAGGTATAAGATTCAGCTGGAAAACACGCTGGCGCCGGGCGGTGGGAAACATTCCGTTTTCCATGCCAGAACCAACACACTGCCATTTTTCAGGAAAATTTCACCCACTGCTCTCCACCTGCCAGTTTCTGGCTGACATACCTAGCCGATCTGTATCCCTTTGCAGACACCTTGGCTGGAATTTTCCAGGAATCGGAGTGGGCGAAGGGCGGGCAATGGGAAGATCCATTGACCTTGGGCGAGATTTTATGGTTTGGGACGAGCGAGGCCATAAAATCCTGCCCGTTACGGCTTCTTCACAACTTACTTTCTCACCTATCTTTGTGCCATCAGCAAATTTAGCAACTGTACATTCATTCCCTTCATCCAAGTCGCTAATAAAGGTTGTAACAGTTGTAGCCCCAGCACGGATCCCTGTCACACCCCATTTGTTACAACTTGTCGTCTCAAAAATGACCCACTTATGCCTACTCTCTGTTACAGGTTAGCTAACCAACCCTCTACCCATGCTGATGTGTTACCCCTACACAACCAGCTCTTAATCTGTGTAGTAAGATTTGGTGTGACACCTTGTCAAATGCCTTCTGGAAATCTAAGTACAGTACATCTACAGATTTTCCTTTATCCACATTGCTTGTTCCTTTCTCAAAGAACTCTACTAAATCAGTCAAACATCATTTCCCTTTCGCAAAACCAAGTTGACTCTGCCTGATTGCATCGAGATTTTATAACTGCCCCGCTATAACCTCCTTAATAATAGATTCCAGCATTTTCCCTGTGACAGATATTAAGCTAACTGGCCTGTACTTTCCTGCTTTCTGTCTCCCTCCTTCCTTGAATAGAGGGGAGTCACATTTACTACTGATGGGACCTTTCAAGAATCTGGACGACTTTGGAAAATTAAAACCGAGGCGTTAACTATCTCAGCAGAACTTTCTTTTAAGATTCTAGGATGAAGTCCATTGGGACCTGGGGACTTGTCGGTTTTTAGTCAAAATAATTTTCCCATTGCCCTTTCCCTGATTGTCATTCTTTCGGAGATCTTGGGTGGAATTTTACAAGATTTTTTTCTAAGTGTCCAGCTAGCATGAAAATAGGAGCGTTCCAGATCAGTTTTTCGGGCGAGTTTTCACGCCTACTTTTATGCACTCTGTCTCTGAAACGTTGGACTAGTCAGTTCCTGGCCAAAGAGGTTGTGGGAGAGAGGCTGGCCACGCCGGATATCCGGGTGTCGTCAAAGCGCGCCGGTCGTGAAACCTGGCGCCATTCGCGCTAGCCACTTTATACCCGATTTTATGGCATTTTCCTGTCACAAAACAGTTATAAAACAGCAGTAAAATTCCACCTCTTGTACCAAACACAGAAAGGTAAATAAACATTCTCCCAGTTCAGCAAGGAGAAAAAAACAGAATATGCCAGAAATACTCAGCAGGTCAGGCAGCGTCTTTGGAGAGAGAAGCAGAGAGTTACCGGGCAGAATTTTTGATTCCTGCTGGAGATCAGGAGTTCCAGGTTGATGGCATGGTCCCATAAGGTCATGAGACCATAAGACATAGGAGCAGAATTAGGCCACTCGGCCCATCGAGTCTGCTCCACCATTCAATCATGGCTGATATTTTTCTCATCCCCATTCTCCTGCCTTTTCCCCATAACCCCTGATCCCCTCATTAATCAAGAACCTATCTATCTCTGTCTTAAAGACACTCAATGACCTGGCCTCCACAGCCTTCTGCGGCAAAGAGTTCCACAGATTCACCACCCTCTGGCTGAAGAAATTCCTCCTCATCTCTATTCTAAAGGATCATCCCTTTAGTCTGAGTTGTACCCTCTGGTTCTAGTTTTTCCTACTAGTGGAAACATCCTCTCCATGTCCACTCTCTCCAGGCCTCGCAGTATCCTGTAAGTTTCAATAAGATCCCCCCTCATCCTTCTAAACTCCGAGTACAGACCCAGAGTCCTCAACCATTCCTCATACGACAAGCTCTTCTTCAGGGATCATTCTTGTGAAAGTCCTCTGAACCCTTTCCAAGGCCAGTACATCCTTCCTTAGATATGGGGCCCAAAACTGCTCACAATGCTCCAAATGGGGTCTGACCAGAGCCTTATACAGTCTCAGAAGTACATCCCTGCTCTTGTATTCTAGTCCTCTCGACATGAATGCTAACATTGCATTTACCTTCCTAGCTGCCAACTGAACCTGCAAACTAACCTTAAGAGAATCTTGAACAATGACTCCCAAGTCCCTTTGTGTTTCTGATTTCCTAAGCATTTTCCCATTTAGAAAATAGTCTACGCCTCTATTCCTCCTTCCAAAGTGCATAACCTCACACTTTTCCACGTTGCATTCCATCTGCCACTTCTTTGCCCACTGACCTAACCTGTCCAAGTCCCTCTGCAGCCCCCCCACTTCCTCAATACTCCACTCTGGAAGTATTTTCATTCCCGTAGGGACGGCGCAGGAGGGAGTCGGAATTGTGATTAGCCACATGCAAGTGACATGCAAGGTTATTGAACAGCCAATCACGGCATAAGGAACCATCTGGAAGTTTCCGATCAACTTTGGAGACCCCCACTGAGGCCAAAACACAGACGAAGGATGGAGGTGGGTTCCCACAGGCAGAGCGGGACTGGAGAAGGGCTAATGCTCCACCCAACTAGGGAGCTACCTTACCCTCCCAATGGCCATTGGGCCATCGCCGTGGAGTTGCACCCACCCCCCACCCTTCAACACAATTGTTACGATGCGCAGAGGTTGAGAAGCCAGGCTGAATCCCCCAAAGAGGAATCCCTTGCTTCATAATCTGTTAAAAGTGTGTGGGAAGGTGTGAACAGTCCTTCATTAATGTTTAGTGGGTAACTAACAGAAATACCCCACACTCACTTTAAGTGTAACAAGTTATTTATTTAACCAACTGGGAACTTTAACCAAACAAGTAATATATCGATTAGAGTAAGATACCACTGGAATGCTGTTCAAATAAATACAAGGTCCATTCATGACCAGAGGGTGGGAATGTGTGGAATTCACCACCACAGAAAAGTTTTGAGGCCAAAGTGATTTCAAGAAGAAATTAGATAGAGCTCTTGGGGCTAAAAAGATTAAGGGATATGGGGGGGAAGGGGGGGATCAGGATGTTGAATTCAATAATCAGCCATGATCAAAATGAATGGCGGAGCAGGCTCGAAGGGCTGAATGACCCCCTCCTGCTTCTAGTTTCTATGTTTCTATGTTTGAAGTGCATCTCCTAAAAATCTGAGCTCTTTCTTATTGGCAGTGGGACAGAGGGTGCTGGGAATTGTGGGAAGGCATGAGCTAAATGTCGTGTTCGTTGAGTGACCACAGGAATGTACACAGACAATGCAAAGCCACATCAAGAAGGCAGCAACAATGAGGTCACCTTTGTCAAATAGTTTATTCGCTAACGACTTAGAAGACCATATATATATCGGAGTTGTGTGATTGGATGAATACTTGAGGGCAGTCCCCAGGGATCAGTGCTGAGTCCTGGCGAGACTGCAGTGTCGACACTAGAGGCAGATCATAGAATCATAGAATCCCTACAGTGCAGAAGGAGGCCATTCAGCCCATCGAGTCTGCACCGACCACAATCCCACCCAGGCCCTATTCCTGTAACCCCACACATTTACCCTGCTAATCCCCCTGACACTAGGGTCAATTTAGCATGGCCAATCAACTTAACCAGTCTTGACCAGTCAAGGCTCTAGATCTACCAACCCTAGAACTGCAGCCTCTGGAGTTTGGCAGCCGAACATAATTGTACACTGAGCTCGGAGGCAGCTAGAGACCCCCATTTTCTCCCAATGCCGGAGTCCTGAGGCCCTCGGTGAAGCACAGCTCTGCAACTTGGCTCAGTACCCTGGCCCTGGGGGTGGGGCGTGCAGTAGGAATAGTCAGCTGTCCTGTAACCTCCTGGAAAATGCACGCGTGTGAATTTCTGATGAGGACACAGCCTTGGGCTTGGAATGTTGTGCCATTATTGTTGAATTACTGGCTGATAATTGGGCAGGGCGCAGTTGCCGAGGGACCACGATCTCAACCAAAGGCAAAGGTCACAAAATTAGAAGGCAAAGGTTAAAGCCTCGAATCTGGAGAGTTTCTTGAAACTTCTCGTTGTACGGCAAGTCAAGGCTGAGCCTGCACTCCGGTTCAGAGAAATCTCGAAGGATTTTAAAATGGGATGCACATGTAGCCTTTTAGACACAACTTGGCAGAGAGATGGCAACACAGATCCAACAGTACAGAGGATTGCATGGCTTCACAAGGGGAGATTTATATGGGTTCACTTGACAATTCCCCATTTAGTTTGCAGAATGCGTGACAAATTGCAAATTAATCTGTCCATTGAGGGGTATAATCCTGAACTATTTGACTGCAGTTTGTTTTAAGTTGTGTCTGTTGAGGGGGGAAAAAAAAGTCAAGAAACAAAATAGAATCACACCCAATTTTTGTGTTCCAGATTCACCAATCGGCTGAGGCTGGATAGTGTCATTGTCATGGATTTAATTTGATTTGTTATTGTCACGTGTATTAGCATACAGTGAAAAGTATTGTTTCTTGCGCGCTATACAAAGCATACTGTTCATAGAGAAGGAAAGGAGAAAGTGCAGAATGTAATGTTACAGTCATAGTTAAAAAAAGTTTATTTATCAGTGTCACAAGTAGGATTACATTAACACTGCAATGAAGTTACTGTGAAAATCCCCTAGTCGCCACACTCCGGCGACTGTTCAGGTACACTGAGGGAGAATTTAGCACGGCCAATTCACCTACCCAGCACGTCTTTTGGACTGTGGGAGGAAACTGGAGCACCCGAAGGAAACTCACGCAGACATGGAGAGAAAGTGCAGACTCCACTAGTCACGGCCTGCCAATCAGAAAAAGACCCATTTATTCCAACTCTTTGCTTCCTGTCTGCTGACCAACTTTCTATCCATCTCAAGACACCACCCGCAGTCAGTATAGGACGGTTCACTGAGCAATGGTTATACCTGTTGCCAATGATGCAACCATTATTATCACTGGTACCACCTTGAAGACCATGTAATCCCCATAAAGTAGGGCACCCACCCCCTCCCCATCATCCTAGAAACCTCTACCGGGCCACTAGGTTTCACCCAGCAAGTCCCAGAGGTGGGAGGTGACCCTTCGTTGCCCACTCAAGTTCTCAAGGGCTCAAGCTGCCAGCTTTCCTGCCACTGGCGCTGTGGTGATGGGGAGGCCTTGGACACCCCCTCCCCACGGCACCGCGCCCTCACCATTGTGCCAAATGCCACACCTCCCAGTCTATTATCAAAGAGCCTGGAAAACTCAAGCCAAAGTTCAGGTTTCAGTTCAATGGCCTTTCTTCAGGATTGGAGTCAATGATGTAATGCGAGGTGGGGAGGCCTGGGGGAGGGGGGGGTGTTGGAGGGGATGGGGTGGGGAAGATGGGGTGGGGGGGGGGGGTAAGTAGGCCATGTGGGGTGAAAGCAGAAGAATTGATCGCTGTATTTGTGTGAGGGATAGGTCATAGAACCATAGGGTCCCTACAGTGCAGAAAGAGGCCATTCAGCCCATCGAGTCTCCAACAGAGCATCTTACCCAGGCCCTATCCCCATAACCCCACTTATCTACCCCTCTAATTCTCTAGGGGAATGGTGGCACAGTGGTTAGCACTGCTGCCTCACAGTGCCAGGGACTCGGGTTCGATTCCCAGCTTGGGTCACTGTCTGTGTGGAGTTTGCACATTCTCCCCGTGTCTGCGAGGGTTTCCTCCGGGTGCTCCAGTTTCTTCCCACAGTCCAAAGATGTGCGGGTTAGGTGGATTAGCCATGATAAATTGTCCCTTAGTGTCAGGGGGACTGGCTAGGGTAAATATGTGGAGTTACGGGGATAGGGCTTGGGTGGGATTGTTGTCAATGCAGGCTTGATGGGCCGAATGGCCTCTTTCTGCACTGTAGGATTCTATAATTACACATCTTGGGACACTGAGGGAGAATTTAGCATGGCCAATGCACTTAAACTGCACATCTTTCGGACTGTGAGAGGAAACCGGAGGAAACCCACGCAGACACGGGGAGAACGTGCAGACTTCGCACAGACCGTGGCCCGAGGCCGAAATTGAACCTAGGTCACTGGCGCCGTGAGGCAGCTGTGCTAATCACTGGGCTACCTTTCAATCCAACCTCCATAACCCAGAGCCTACTTCAGGATTGTAGCTGAATTCTTAAAAGCAATTCTCCTCCTGAGAACTGCGTAAGAAGATGCGACAGGGATACTGGAATTGCACCCCGGGGATGTTCAACAAGCCCCCCACCCCGCCTCCAATTTTGTAACAGCCTCTGGATTTGAGTGGATAGGGCAGAATCTGAAACCTAACTAAATGATAGAATAGACTGGAGAGGCTGAATGGCCTTCTCCCATTCCAATCATCCTCCATCCCACCGCTGCCAAAATTTCTGCTTGGGTGGCACGGTGGCACAGTGGTTAGCACTGCTGCTCCCAGTCCCAGGGACCCAGGTTTGATTCCCGGCTTGGGTCACTGTCTGTGTGGAGTTTGCACGTTCTCCCCGTGTCTGCGTGGGTTTCCTCCGGGTGCTCCGGTTTCCTCCCACAGTCCAAAGATGTGCGGGTTAGGTTGATTGGCCATGGTAAAATTGCCCCTTAGTGTCCTGGGATGCGTAGATTAGAGGGATTAGCGGATAAAATATGTAGGGATATGGGGGTAGGGCCTAGGTGGGATTGTGGTCGGTGCAGACTCGATGGGCCGAATGGCCTCTTTCTGTACTGTAGGGTTTCTATGATTCTATGACTGTCTGTGTGGAGTTTGCACATTCTCCCCGTGTCTGCGTGGGTTTCCTCCGGTTTGCTCCGGTTTCCTCCCACAGTCCAAAGATATGCGGGTTAGGTGGATTGGCCGTGCTAAATTGCCCCTTAGTGTCAGGGGGATGAGCAGGATAAATGTGTGAGGTGACGGGAATAGGGCCTGGGTGGGATTGTGGTCGGTGTAGACTCGATGGGCCGAATGGCCTCCTTCTGCACTGGAAGGATTCTATGATGTCCTCAAAGCTCATTCTACTTCTGAAATGAGGTCCAACATAGTGCATGCGGTGGCCAATGTTGGCCTGGCCCAAGTAGCAATATTGTTTTTGAACCTTGTATAGCTGGTTCAGAGCTGAAAGGGGGAGTGAGGGAGATTAATCCCAACCACAGGAAGCCCTGTGTGATCTGGGTAAAGGTTGTTAATTGCCATTTCCAGTTGCTAACCTTTCGCTGTGCCCTTTCTCAACGTTGACTTAATTCCTCCTAAAATATTGGATCAAACACTTTGCCATCCGCATCCTCGAAGCTTAGGCTCAGCAAACCAGATGACAACTGGACATCATTACTTCCCCGAGTGAACTGCAGAACCACAGTTGGCCAAAAAAAGAAAACACTAATAATCATGTAATAACTCCCTGCAGCAATTCTGAAAATCCATCTGTTCCCGATAATCCAGAAGGTGCACCAGAAATCACTCCATGGCAGATGTGTGTTCTGTACGCGAGCTAATGCAAGGCTTCTGCATTCGGTTCCTTGTACATTGAAGGAGTGGCAACACCTCCCATTAGTGCCCATTAGTGCAGCCTTCCCTGTGCGTACCATTTATCCTAATACTCTCCCGTTCCGCCTGCCATGCAAACCGTAGCGGGCATGGGACGGACCGTGCAAAATTCCGTTGACTTTGGGCAGGATTTTCCGATTGAGGGCAAACCCGAACGTGTTGCAATTTCAGTAGAATCAGACATGGAAACATACATAGAAAATAGGAACAGGGGGAGGCCATTCAGCCCTTTGAGCCTGCCCCACCATTCATTTTGATCATGGCTGATCATCAAATTCAATATCCTGATCCCTCCACTTCCCCCTGCCCTCCCATATCCGTTGATACCTTTAGCCTCAAGAGTAAGACAGCCAAGTGTGATACCCCATGACAGTGGATCTCCTGGTAGATGTAGCTACAGTAAGAAGTCTAACAACACCAGGTTAAAGTCCAACGGGTTTATTTGGTAGCAAAAGCCACTAGCTTTCGGAACAGGCTGTCCCTTCGTCAGGTGGGTCGGAGTTCTGATCACAAACTCCCACCCACCTGACGAAGGGACAGCCTGTTCTGAAAGCTAGTGGCTTTCGCTACCAAATAAACCTGTTGGACTTTAACCTGGTGTTGTGAGACTTCTTACTGTGTTCACCCCAGTCCAACGCCAGCATCTCCACGTCAGGTGTAGCTACAATCAGCAGCAGTGCTTTCGATTTCTCTTACAAAGCCCTGGTTAATGAGGTCTCTCGGCTTTGTATTCCACCTAGTGGGGAGGTGGTGGCCCAGTGGTATTATCGCTAGACTGTTAATCCAGAAACTCAGCCAATGTTCCGGGGACCCGGGTTCGAATCCCGCCACGGCAGATGGTGGAATTTGAATTCAATAAAAAATATCTGGAATTAAGAATCTACTGATGACCATGAAACCATTGTCGGAAAAACCCATCTGGTTCCCTTTAGGGAAGGAAATCTGCCGTCCTTACCCGGTCTGGCCTACATGTGACTCCAGAGTCACAGCAATGTGGTTGACTCTCTACTGCCCTCTGAAATGGCCGAGCAAGACACTCAGCTCAAGGGCGACTGGGGATCGGCAACAAATGCTGGCCCAGCCAGCGACACCCACGTCCCACGAATGAATAAAAAAAACAGACAAGGTTTTGGCATCAACTACTTTCTGTGATACTGAATTCGACTGATACACTATTCTCTGAGTTAAGAAATTTCTTCTCACCTCATTGCTCTGTCCTACAATGCTCCACTTAATGCAGACATGTTATCCAGCCATTATCAGAGCATTATCAGTGGGATCTTGCTGTGTGTGCATTGGCTGCCATCTTTCCCAAATTGCAACGGTGATTTAACTTAAAAAAAGTATTTCATTTGCTGAAGCAAAGAACAAAGAACAAAGAAAATTACAGCACAGGAACAGGCCCTTCGGCCCTCCAAGTCTGCACCGACCATGCTGCCCGACTGAACTAAAACCCCCTACCCTTCCGGGAACCATATCCCTCCATCCCCATTCTATTCATGTATTTGTCCAGACGCCCCTCAAAAGTCACTACCGTGTCTGCTTCCACTACCTCCCCGGCAGCGAGTTCCAGGCACCCACCACCCTCTGGGTAAAAAACTTGCCTCGTACATCTCCTTTAAACCTTGCCCCTCGCACCTTATGCCCGCTAGTAATTGACTCTTCCACCCTGGGAAAAAGCTTCTGACTATCCACGCTGTCCATGCTCCTCATAATCTTGTAGACTTCTATCAGGTCACCCCCTCAACCTCCGTCGTTCCAGTGAGAATACCTGAGGTTGTTGTGGAAGGAACCAGATAAACTAATTTTTTTTTACATGAAGCACCGAGGAAATTAATACATTAAAGAAATGACGGTTTTGTGGATAAGAGTGCAAGATTGTCAGAATACCTAAATTATGTGGAAAAGCGAGATACAGCGTATAATTCAGTAAAATAATTCACACTTATATATGTTTCATTGAACTTCTACCTGGACTGGCGAAACACAGCACGGTGTGGCAAACCACTGTTATCTGTGGTGGTTAACCACTGTTAGTTAGTATTTATTATTACCTGTATATGTGGCACATCCCTGTCGGTTCCGCCCAAGTCTCCTCCCCCTGGTCCGGGTATAAAGGCGGTGGCTCCTCCCCCTCGCCTTCAGTACAGACAAGATCTCCGACACGGATGGCTCCGAGTTCTTGCTAATAAAAGCCTATTTGCCTGGCTCACAACTAGTCTTGACTTGATTGATAGTGCATCACACGGTTACTCATCCTTACCGTCTCCATGCTGGCAGCGAGATCGGAGAATCAGGCGGTCAGCCAGATCTACATGGAGAATCCCAGCCGCAGACAACACCGGAGAATCCCAGACACAGACAACACCGGAGAATCCCAGCCGCAGGGAAGACCGGAGATCCCAGCCGCAGGGAAGACCGGAGATCCCAGCCGCAGGGAAGACCGGAGAATCTCAGCCACATGGAACACCGGAGAATCCCAGCCGCGGGGAAACCCAGTGAATCCCAGGCGCAGGGAACACCGGAGAATCCCAGCCACAGGGAACACCAGAGAATCCCAGCCACAGACAACACCGGAGAATCCCAGCCACAGGGAAGACCGGAGATCCCAGCCGCAGGGAACACCGGAGATCTCAGCCACAGGGAACACCGGAGAATCCCAGCCACAGACAACACCAGAGAATCCCAGCCGCAGGGAAGACCGGAGATCCCAGCCACAGGGAAGACCGGAGATCCCAGCCGCAGGGAACACTGGAGAATCTCAGCCACAGGGAACACCGGAGAATCCCAGCCACAGACAACACCAGAGAATCCCAGCCGCAGACACCACTGGAGAATCCCAGCCACAGGGAACACTGGAGAATCCTAGTCGCAGAGAACGCCGGAGAATCCCAGCCGCGGGGAAACCCAGAGAATCCCAGCCACGGGGAACACCGGAGAATCCCAGCCGCAGGGAACATAGAACATAGAACATTACAGCGCAGTACAGGCCCTTCGGCCCTCGATGTTGCGCCGACCAGTGAAACCAATCAAAAGCCCCTCTAACCTACACTATTCCAATATCATCCATATGTTTATCCAATAACCATTTAAATGCCCTTAATGTTGACGAGTCCACTACTGCTGCAGGCAGGGCATTCCACGCCCTTACTACTCTCTGAGTAAAGAACCTACCTCTAACATCTGTCCTATATCTCTCACCCCTCAATTTAAAGCTATGTCCCCTCGTGCTAGCCAACACCATCTGAGGAAAAAGGCTCTCACTGTCCACCCTATCTAATCCTTTGATCATCTTGCATGCCTCTATTAAGTCACCTCTTAACCTTCTTCTCTCTAACGAAAACAACCTCAAGTCCCTCAGCCTTTCCTCATACGATCTTCCCACCATACCAGGCAACATCCTGGTAAATCTCCTCTGCACCCTTTCCAATGCTTCCACATCTTTCCTATAATACGGCGACCAGAACTGTACGCAATACTCCAAGTGCAGCTGCACCAGAGTTTTGTACAGTTGCAGCATGACCTCATGGCTCCGAAACTCAATCCCTCTCCCAATAAAAGCTAACACACCGTACGCCTTCTTAACAACCCTATCAACCTGGGTGCCAACTTTCAGGGATCTATGCACATGAACACCCAGATCCCTCTGTTCATCCACACTACCAAGTATCTTACCATTAGCCCAGTACTCTGTATTCCTGTTACTCCTTCCAAAGTGAATCACCTCACACTTTTCCGCATTAAACTCCATTTGCCACCTCTCAGCCCAGCTCTGCAGCTTATCTATGTCCCTCTGTAACCTGCCACTTCCCTCCGCACTGTCTACAACTCCACCGACTTTAGTGTCATCCGCAAATTTACTAATCCATCCTTCTACGCCCTCATCCAGGTCATTAATAAAAATGACAAACAGCAGTGGCCCCAAAACAGATCCTTGCAGTACACCACTAGTAACTGAACTCCAGGATGAATATTTCCCATCAACCACCACCCTCTGTTTCTTACAGCTAGCCAATTCCTGATCCAAACCACTAAATCACCCTCAAGCCCATGTGTCCGTATTTTCTGCAATAGCTTACCATGGGGAACCTTATCAAACGCTTTGCTGAAATCCATATACACCACATCAACCGCTTTACCCTCATCCACCTCTTTGGTCACCTTCTCAAAGAACTCAATAAGGTTTGTGAGGCACGACCTACCCTTCACAAAACCGTGCTGACTATCCCTAATCAAATTATTCCTTTCTGGATGATTATAAATCCTATCTCTTATAATCCTTTCCAAAACTTTGCCCACAACAGAAGTAAGGCTCACCGGTCTATAATTACCAGGGTTGTCCTTACTCCCCTTCTTGAACAAGGGGACAACATTTGCTATCCTCCAGTCTTCTGGCACTGTTCCAGTAGACAATGCCGACACAAAGATCAAAGCCAAAGGCTCTGCAATCACCTCTCTAGCCTCCCAGAGAATCCGAGGGTAAATCCCATCCGGCCCAGGGGACTTATCTATTTTTACCCTTTCCAGGGAACCCCGGAGAATCCCAGCCGCAGGGAACACCGGAGACTCCCAGCCACAGGGAACACCGGAGACTCCCAGCCACAGGGAACACCGGAGAATCCCAGCTGCAGACAACACGGAGAATGCCAGCCGCAGGGAACACCGAGGAATCTCAGCCACAGGGAACATGGAGAATCCCAGCCACAGGGAACACCGGAGAATCCCAGCTGCAAACAACACGGAGAATCCCAGCTGCAGGGAACACCGGAGAATCCCAGCCACAGGGAACACCAGAGAATCCCAGCCACAGACAACACCGGAGAATCCTAACCACAGGGAACACCAGAGAATCCCAGCCATAGGGAACACCAGAGAATCCCAGCTGTAGACAACACCGGAGAATCCCAGCCACAGGGAGCACCGCAGAATCCCAGCCGCAGACAACACCGGAGAATCCCAGCCACAGACAACACCAGAGAATCCCAGCCACAAGGAACACTGGAGAATCCCAGCCACAAGGAACACCGGAGAATCCCAGCAGCAGGGAACACCGGAGAATCCCAGCCGCAGGGAACACCGGAGAATCCCAGCCACAGGGCGCACCGCAGAATCCCAGCCGCAGACAACACCGGAGAATCCCAGCCGCAGACAACACCGGAGAATCCCAGCCACAAGGAACACCGGAGAATCCCAGCCACAGGGAGCACCGCAGAATCCCAGCCGCAGACAACACCGGAGAATCCCAGCCGCAGACAACACCGGAGAATCCCAGCCACAAGGAACACTGGAGAATCCCAGCCACAGGGAGCACCGCAGAATCCCAGCCGCAGACAACACCGGAGAATCCCAGCCACAGGCAATGTGGAAAATTCCAGCCTCGGAGACACAAAATTCCTCCTCAGCTTCATCTTAAGTGGGTGACCCTTTATTTTTAAACAGTGACCCTCCCCTAATTCTAGATTCTCCTGCAAGGACAGCCAACCTGTCAGCATGCACCCTGTCCAGTCCCCTCAGCACCTTGTATGTGTATTCACCTCGGGACACCCCACATTTTGGGTGGGACCTTCCCAACCCGCCCGCCATGGGAATCGGAGCGGGCGGGACGGAATGTTCAGTGGGCTGTGCAAAGGTCCATTGCCCTCAGGCTGGAATTGCCGGTCTTGGAGCGCACATGGCCAGAAGCTCCCACCCATCACGTCTCTGTAGAGCTCGCCAATTGGCAGGCTTTCCAGGCCTCAATTAGGGAGCTCATACTCCATCAAGCCCAACTTAATTAAAGTCATTAATTTGGGGTGGCACAGTGGTTAGCACTACTGCTTCTGAGCACCAGGGTCATGGGTTCGATTCCCGGCTCGGGTCACTGTCTGTGCGGAGTCTGCACGTTCTCCCCGTGTCTGCGTGGGTTTCCTCCGGGTGCCCCGGTTTCCTCCCACACTCCAAAGATGTGCGGGTTAGGTGGATTGGCCATGCGAAATTGCCCCTTAGTGTCCAAAGATATGCAGGTTAGGTGGATTGGCCATGCGAAATTGCCCCTTAGTGTCCAAAGATGTGCAGGTTAGGTGGATTGGCCATGCTAAATTGCCCCTTAGTGTCCAAAGATGTGCAGGTTAGGTGGATTGGCCATGCTAAATTGCCCCTTAGTGTCCAAAGATGTGCAGGTTAGGTGGTTTGGCCATGCTAAATTGCCCCTTAGTGTCCAAAGATGTGCAGGTTAGGTGGATTGGCCATGCTAAATTGCCCCTTAGTGTCCAAAGATGTGCAGGTTAGGTGGTTTGGCCATGCTAAGTTGCCACTTAGCGTCAGGGGCACTAGCAAGTGTAAATACATGAAGTTATAGAACATAGAACAGTACAGCACAGAACAGGCCCTTCGGCCCACGATATTGTGCCGAGCTTTATCTGAAACCAAGATCAAGCTATCCCACTCCCTATCATCCTGGTGTGCTCCATGTGCCTATCCAATAACCGCTTAAATGTTCCTAAAGTGTCTGACTCCACTATCACTGCAGGCAGTCCATTCCACACCCCAACCACTCTGCGTAAAGAACCTACCTCTGATATCCTTCCTGTATCTCCCACCACGAACCCTATAGTTATGCCCCCTTGTAATAGCTCCATCCACCCGAGGAAATAGTCTATGGGGATAGGGTCTGGGTGGGATTGTGGTCGGTGCAGACTCGGTGGGCTAAATGGCCTCCTTCTGCACTGTAGGGATTCTATGATTACACCTGTGGGTCAAGCTCTGCAGAAAACCTAGTTCCTGGTGGCACAACCTGATGAAGTTCCATGGATACGTATCATGGTTGGGGGGCAGCTTGGGGAGCTGTTGGCAATTCTCTAGTTCCACATGCCCACGTACGGATCAAGTTAGTTATCCAATGGGCCTTGAATCTCAAGCCAAGGAATAAACAAACTTGGAAGGCGTCAGCAAGTCAAGGAACCGTGGGGAGATGCTGACTGCAACTAGCGAAGGAAACCAGGGCTGGGTTTCTGCCAAACATCTGTTTCATCTTGGTTGCAAAAAGTAGTATCTTGATATCATTAGCAACATCCTGGTGGCAAGTTCTTTAATTGTAGACTTGAAAAGCCGCAATTTGCAATCTCTTTCAAATGACTTATAAATAGACCATTCTCACACAATGGTTTTAACGCTATCATTACGGAACTTCAAGAAGTGTATCTGAGTATTGCCATCTTTACTTCATCAGTCCCATCGCTCTATTCTTCTCCCATCTCCCCTCGAGTTAACATTCACCACAAAATGGTTGCCCTGAGGAGTTGAGAATTCGGTTGGCAGAAGGAATGAATTTACAGCACGGGGCTTTGATCCGTCTGCATTGACTGATTCGCCCACATCCTTTCAGAGCATCACTCGACTGAGAAACATTTTCTTTCAAGGTCAGGGTGTGTGTGCGTGGAAATCTGGCCAAGAGCCAAACCATGTTAGGCCACTTCGCTTTGGGAGCTCAGTGGAAACACACGGAATGAGAGTGCATTCGAATCAATGTCCAATCAATGTGATCCTTCAAACCTGGAGATTTTTCTTTACAATTCATCATTACCAAATAAAGAAGCAAAGAAATCAAGTTATTCAAGTAAGAAAATCATGCTCTTTCAAGTGACACAGTGGTTAGCACTGCGGCCTCACAGCGCCAGGGACCCGGGTTCAATTCTCGGTTTGGGTCACTGTCGGTGTAGAGTTTGCACGTTCTCGCCGCATCTGCGTGGGTTTCCTCTGGGTGCTCCGGTTTCCTCCCACACTCCAAAGTTGAGTAGGTTAGATGGATTGGCCATGCTAAATTGCCCCTTAGTGTCCAAAGATGTGTAGATTAAGTGGATTGGCCATGCTAAATTGCCCCTTAATGTCCAAAGATAATTAGGTTAGGTGGATTGGCCATGCTAAATTGCCCTTTAGTGTCCAAAGATGTTCAGGTTAGGTTAATTGGCCATGCTAAATTGCCCCTTAGTGTCCCAAGATGTGTAGGTTAGGTGGATTGGCCATGCTAAATTGCCCCTTAGTGTCCCAAGATGTGTAGGTTAGGTGGATTGGCCATGCTAAATTGCCCCTTAGTGTCCCAAGATGTGTAGGTTAGGTGGATTGGCCATGCTAAATTGCCCCTTAGTGTCCCAAGATGTGTAGGTTAGGTGGATTGGCCATGCTAAATTGCCCCTTAGTGTTCAAAGATGTGCAGGTTAAGTGGGTTCACCATGCTAATATGCCCCTTAGTGTTCCAAGATATGTAGGTTAGGCGGAGTGGCCTTGCTAAATTGCCCCTTAGAGTCCAAAGATGTGTAGGTTCGGTGGATTGGCCATGCTAAATTGCTCTTAGTATCAGTGGGACGAGCAGGGTTAATAGGTGGGGTTACAGCGAGAGGGCCTGGGCGGGATTGTTGTCGGTGCAGACTCGATGGGCTGAATGGCCTCCTTCTGCACCATAGGGAATTCTATGATTTAATTTGCAAGTCATTTCACTTTTTTGGCAGGAACTATGGTTCTTTTTTTTTTAACTTATTCTGTTCTCTTTCCCCGAGTTCAGAATTCCTGAGCGTTGTGTCATCCATGGATGGCAAAACAAGAGGGGCCGGCCTTCTGATCTTCAATTTCCAAATGGCAGAGAGACAGTCACCCCAGGGTGAATTTCTGGCTTTTTGCTCCCTCGCTGAGATTGCTGTTCTTTCAGATTGTTCCCCCTCGGACAGGGAGCTCAGTGAGTGTGAATACCACTCTGTGTGACTCCACTGCCACCCCTCTCCCATCACCACAGTAACTGCTTTGAATAGACACATAACATGAGGGCAACAATGTAGAACAGGACAACTTAGAAATGCTCGCCTTGTTGGGAACATTCCTAAGGTCACTCCATACTCCATTTTGAGGATTCACTCCAAGAGTTTGCCCTCCGTGATCATTTTAATGGACTCACCAACACATTTAAAGGTTTAAAAGCTTATTTATTAGTCACAAGTAGATAGACTTACATTCACACTGCAATGAAGTTACTGTGAAAGCCCCTTAGTCGCCACACAGCACTGAGTGAAACTGGCATGATTTATTTGTGGCATATCAACATATATATGCAAATATGAATTAGGAGCAAGAGTTTGTGTCTTGGCCCCTCATGCCTGCTCCTTCAAGCAATGTCTTTACAGTGTGGAGAACATCATTCTGATTTGATTTGATTTGATTTGATTTATTATTGTCACATGTAGTAACATACGGTGAAAAATATTGTTTCTTGCGCGTTATACAGACAAAACATATCGTTCATAGAGAAGGAAACAAAGCAAAATGTAATGTCATCGCTAGGGTGTAGAGAAAGATCAACTTAATGCAAGGTAAGTCCATTCAGAAGTCTGACAGCAGCAGGGAAGAAGCTGTTCTTGAGTCGGTTGGTACGTGACCTCAGACTTTTGTATCTCTTTCCCGACGAAAGAAGGTGGAAGAGAGAATGTCCGGGGTGCGGAGGGCCCTTGATTATGCTGGCTGCTTTTCCGAGGCAGCGGGAAGTGTAGACAGAGTCAATGGATGGGAGGCTGGTTTGCGTGATGGATTGGGCTACATTCACGGCCTTTTGTAGTTTCTTGCGGTCTTGGGCAGAGCAGGAGCCATACCAAGCTGTGATACAACCAGAAAGAATGCTTTCTATGGAGCATCTGTAAAGGTTGGTGGGAGTCGTAGCTGACATGGCAAATTTTCTTAGTCTCTGTTCGATAATGATAGATTCAAGAGGGTGAAAGGTTATCGGGAGATCGGCAGGGATGTGGGGTTAAGGTTATAATCAGATCAGCCATGATTTTATTCGTAGAATCCCTACAGTGCAGAAAGAGGCCATTCGGCCCATCGTGTCTGCACCGACCACAATCCCACCCAGGCCCTACCCCCATAACACCATATATTTACCCTACAAATCCCCTGACATTACGGTTAATTTAGCCTGGCCAATCAATCTAACCCGCACAGCTTTGGAGCGTGGGAGGAAACCGGAGCACCCGGAGGAAACCCACGCAGACATTATTGAAGGGGAGAGCAGGCTTGAGGGGCCGAGTGGCCTATTTCTGATGAACATGCTCACTCGATCAGTTAGGAAATCATATCAATGGCAGGAATTGTACAAGAACTTTGTAGTGATAAGAATCCCTTTTGGAAAGCCAGGTCATCCATTGTTTTCCATATCGTGTCGATGGGTATTCCAATACTGGAGAACTCTTCCAGTGTTTTATTCACAGGAAGGCCCACAAGATCAAGAAAATATTGGAAGTGCCACTTAACCTGGGGTTTCGTCCAGATTGTTGTTTTCTATCAGGCCCTGGTGATTAAAGTTTAATTTACTATTGTCACAAATAGGCTTACATTAACACTGCAATGAAGTTACTGTGAAAATCTCCTAGTCGCCACACTCCGGAGCCTGTTCGGGTACACGGAGGGAGAATTTAACATGGCTAATCCACCTAACCCTTTTGGACTGTGGGAGGAAACCCACGCAGACACGGGGAGAACGTGCAGACTCCACAGGGTGGCATGGTGGCACAGTGGTTAGCACTGCTGCCTCACAGCACCAGGGGCCTGGGTTCGATTCCCAGCTCGGGTCACTGTCTGTGCAGAGTCTGCACATTCTCCCCATGTCTGCGTGGGTTTCCTCTGGGTGCTCCAGTTTCCTCCCACAGTCCGAAAGACGTGCTGGTTAGGTGCATTGGCCATGCTAAATTCTCCCTCCGAACAGACGCCTGAGTGTGGCAACTAGGGGATTTTCACAGTAACTTCATTGCGGTGTTAATGTAAGCCTACATGTGACACTAATAAATAAACTTTAAGACAGTGACCCAAGCCAGGAATCGAACCCAGGACTCTGGCGCTGCGAGGCAGCAGTGTTAACCACCATGCCACCGTGCCGCTTTGTTTTCTTTGGTAATCTTGTATCCACATCGTTCATTGTTTTTTTCCGATCGTTGCATGAAAGATAACAACTGAATTTGCGTAATATCCCTGCAGGAAGCTCTGGCAATGTATGATTCATATGCGTTCATGGATAGTCCTGGCTGCTTAGCTGTGGCATCCGTTGTGTTGTCAGCCACGTTGATATGGAATCGGATTTAAAACCTGGCTTTGGAAGCTTTTATCTGCAGTCTGACTTTACACAGATGTCCAGGTTTGTTTGTTTTCTTGTTGCTTTTCAACAAGTACTTATTAAATTGCTTCAAGAATTTGGTTTGACCTTAAGTAAACAACACAAGGCAAGAAATGTGAAAGCATAACATAAGCTTTTTTAACTCGATCTGCATATTCATATTGCGGTCACAGTCAGGTTAGTATGAAAATAAGACACAGATTACATTATTTCCCCACATTCTGGTGTTTTATTTTTACATTAGTTTAAATGTTATAAAAATTGTCCAAAATGCTCTACAGCAAACTAAAAAAGTTTTTTTTAATTCATTCCTGGGACACGGGCGTCACTGGCTGGCCAGCATTTATTGCCCATCCCTAGTTGCCCCAGGGCAGTTGAGAGTCAACCACATTGCTGTGGCTCTGGAGTCACGTGTAGGCCAGACCAGGTAAGGAAGGCAGATTTCCTTCCCTAAAGGACATTAGTGAACCAGATGGGTTTTTCCGACAATCGACAATGGTTTCATGGTCATCAGTAGATTCTTAATTCCAGATATTCTTTTTATTGATTGGTTGATTGATAGAGATGGAGTTATGGGACTCCATCTCTATCAATGGGAGGAGTTAAGCTTGCTGGAAAAACAAATAGTTTCTCTTTCATTTTTTTTAAACAAGCAGTTCCTACCTGGTTCTGAAAGAAGCAAGACATGTCTTTCTCCCACGCTAGAGGTTGTCTGGGAGCTCCAAGACTGGCAACCTAAGTACAAGCACTTAAGCCAGTGTTTGTTAACTGATTTTGAAGAGGGGTTTGGGTCTGTAGGATAAATATTGCTTGAATTGGAACTCAAAGGGAGAGATTAGCAGTTAAGAATTCTATCTTGTCATGCTTAAGTATTGTTCAATCTTAGAAAATCTACAGCACAGAGAGAGGCCATTCGGCCCATCGAGTCTGCACCGACCACAATCCCACCCAGGCCCTATCCCCATATCCCTACATATTTACCCATTAATCCCTCTAACCTACGCATCCCAGGACGCTAAGGGCAATTTTAGCATGGCCAATCAACCTAACCCGCACATCTTTGGACTGTGGGAGGAAACCGGAGCACCCGGAGGAAACCCACGCAGACACGAAGAGAATGTGAAAACTCCACACAGACAGTGACCCAAGCCGGGAATCGAACCCAGGTTCCTGGAGCTGTGAAGCAGCAGTGCTAACCACTGTGCTACCGTGCCGCCCCAAATGGATGATAGTTTCATGGTAACTATTACCAATGCTAACTTTATATTCCAGATTTATTAATTTAACTTCCACCAGGTGAGATTTGAACCCACGTCCCCAGAGCATTAACCGGGAATATTAACCCAGGGACAGCACCATTACATCACCATCTGGTCACTACAATGTTAAGCTAATTCATTTGTCATAGTTAAACTGTGTTGTTAAATAAAGTTTGTTTTGATAAAAGCTTCCCAGTAGAATCGTGCATGGAGTGAAACATAATGTGTGAGATTCTCTGGCCTCCCAGCCGTGTGCTTCCCACCGGCAGAAGGTGACACGTTGTTTGCTAGCGGCGGGATTCTCCAGTCCCGCTGCTGTCAATGGGAATTCCCATTGACGTCACCCCATGCCGTTGGGAAACCCAAGGGCAGGGGTGCGCTGCCAGCATGAATGACAAGAGAATTCCGGACCGTATGCTCACACTAATACCAAAATGGAAAAATTATAAGGTCTAGTCTGACTTCATAATGCACTTTGGGGTTTCTGAAATGTTCCCCAATAGTTAGGAAATTGGCCTTATACTCGTTGCAAAGGGTTTCCCCATACCTAATTTAAGATCACAGGCCTGTCTCCAATCAGCCTTTGGAATAAAGTATTAGTAGTGGATGCAAAACTGTAAATCACGTCTGAAGTGACACTTGACTAAGACTTGCGTTCCTGTCTCCTAAAATCTTGTAATAGAGAATGAAAACTAAGCTTCAATACTCACTGCACAACGCAAGAAATGAGCAGCTAATTGTGGCCATTGTCCGTGATTTTTCAGCCCAGCGTGCACACACAGCTGGCCCATCTTTTAATGGGCTAATTGTTGGAGTTCCGATCTTTCCTTTTATCTGGGTGAACCTCACGCTTTGGTCACATAACGAGTCACAGCAGAGCCCCTGCAGGCAAAGGGGGTAAAGCCAAACTCATAAAACATGAATCGCTGATCTCTGCATTTCTTTTCCCTTCCTTATGTGTGCAAAGGAAGGGTAGTTGAATTTAATGTGGCTTTAAATCTGTAGCCAGCAACCGTTTGCCTTCAGTCTCCTGATATTACTGTGCGGTAGATTTAGAAGTTTGGTTTTATTGTTTAATAGGAATTCCAATCCAATTGATAAATTGGAAACAGAAGAGTTGCTTGGCTTAGCTTAATCTCGCTCCTTTTATAATATTTCTGATGTTGTATATCTTTCAATCCATGCTTCCTTTTATATATTTCATCAAAATTAAGTTTGTTGTAAATGTTTTCCTTCTCCTTGTCCTTTTTTAAATTCTTTCACAGGATGTGGGCATCGCTGGCTGGGCCAGAATTTATTGCCCATCCCTAATTGCCCCTTGAGAAGGTGGTGGTGAGCTCGAGGACATCATTGCAAGAGTTCCTCAGGGTAGTGTGTTAGGCCCAATCATCTTCAGCTGCTTCATCATAAGGGGAGGCCGATGGCCTAGTGGTCTTATCACTAGATTATTAATCCAGAACCTCAGCTAATGTCCCGGGGACCTGGGTTCGAATCCCGCCACGGCAGATGGTGGAATATGAATTCAATAAAAAATATCTGGAATTCAGAAGCTACTGATGACCATGAAACCATTGTCGATTGGAGATAGGAGAGGCACTAAATGAATATTTTTCGTCGATATTCACCTTGGAGAGGGACAGTGTTGTTGAGGGGAGTACTGAGATGCAGGCTGTTGGAATGGATGGGATTGATGTTCATAAGGAGGAGGTGTTAGCAATTCTGGAAAGGGTAAAAATAGATAAGTCCCCTGGGCCGGATGGGATTTATCCTAGGATTCTCTGGGAGGCTAGAGAGGAGATTGCAGAGCCTTTGGCTTTGATCTTTGTGTCATCATTGTCTACAGGAATAGTGCCAGAAGACTGGAGGATAGCAATTGTTGTCCCCTTGTTCAAGAAGGGGAGGAGGGACAACCCTGGTAATTATAGACCGGTGAGCCTTACTTCTGTTGTGGGCAAAGTATTGGAAAGGATTATAAGAGATAGGATTTATAATCACCTAGAAAGGAATAATTTGATTAGGGATAGTCAGCACGGTTTTGTGAAGGGTAGGTCGTGCCTCACAAACCTTATTGAGTCCTTTGAGAAGGTGACCAAAGAGGTGGATGAGGGTAAAGCGGTTGATGTAGTGTATATGGATTTCAGCAAAGCGTTTGATAAGGTTCCCCATGGTAAGCTGTTGCAGAAAATACGGACACATGGGATTGAGGGTGATTTAGTGGTTTGGATCAGGAATTGGCTAGCTGTAAGAAACAGAGGGTGGTGGTTGATGGAAAATATTCATCCTGGAGTTCAGTTACTAGTAGTGTACTGCAAGGATCTGTTTTGGGGCCACTGCTGTTTGTCATTTTTATTAATGACCTGGATGAGGGCGTGGAAGGATGGATTAGTAAATTTGCGGATGACACTAAAGTCGGTGGAGTTGTAGACAGTGCGGATGGAAGTGGCAGGTTACAGAGGGACATAGATAAGCTGCAGAGCTGGGCTGAGAGGTGGCAAATGGAGTTTAATGCGGAAAAGTGTGAGGTGATTCACTTTGGAAGGAGTAACAGGAATACAGAGTACTGGGCTAATGGTAAGATACTTGGTAGTGTGGATGAACAGAGGGATCTGGGTGTTCATGTGCATAGATCCCTGAAAGTTGGCACCCAGGTTGATAGGGTTGTTAAGAAGGCGTACGGTGTGTTAGCTTTTATTGGTAGAGGGATTGAGTTTCGGAGCCAGGAGGTCATGCTGCAACTGTACAAAACTCTAGTGCGGCCGCATTTGGAGTATTGCGTACAATTCTGGTCGCCGTATTATAGGAAAGATGTGGAAGTGTTGGAAAGGGTGCAGAGGAGATTTACCAGGATGTTGCCTGGTATGGTGGGAAAATCGTATGAGGGAAGGCTAAGGGACTTGAGGTTGTTTTCGTTAGAGAAAAGAAGGTTAAGAGGTGACTTAATAGAGGCATACAAGATGATCAGAGGATTAGATAGGGTGGACAGTGAGAGCCTTTTTCCTCAGATGGTGTTGGCTAGCACGAGGGGACATAGCTTTAAATTGAGGGGTGAGAGATATAGGACAGATGTTAGAGGTAAGTTCTTTACTCAGAGAGTAGTAAGGGCGTGGAATGCCCTGCCTACAGCAGTGGTGGACTCGTCAACGTTGAGAGCGTTCAAGTGGTTACTGGATAAACATATGGATGATATTGGAATAGTGTAGATTAGAGGGGCTTTAGATTGGTACCACTGGTCGGCGCAACATCGAGGGCCGAAGGGCCTGTACTGCGCTGTAATGTTCTATGTTCTATGTTCTATGTTGGAAAAACCCAACTGGTTCACTAATGTCCTTTAGGGAAGGAAATCTGCCATCCATACCTGGTCTGGCCTACATGAGACTCCAGAGCCACAGCAATGTGGTTGACTCGCAAATGCCCTCTGAAATGGCCTAGCAAGCCAGTTCAAGGGCAACTAGGGATGCAATAGATGCTGACCAGCCAGCGACGCCCATGTCCCACCAATGAATTTGTAAAAATGACCTTCTTTCCATTATTAGGTCAGAAGTGGGGATGTTCGCCGATGATTGCACAATGTTCAGCACCTTTCGTGATTCCTCAGATACTGAAGCAGTCCAAATGCAGCAAGATCTGGACAATATCCAGGCTTGGGCTGACAAGTGGCGAGTAACACTCACGCCACACAAGTGCCAGCAATGGCCATCTCCGACAAGACAGAATGTAATCATCGCCCCAATGGCATTCCATCGCTGAATCCCCCAGTCTCAACATCCTGGACGGTTACCAGAAACAGAACTGTGTTATAAACAGAATGGGAGGAGTGGAGGTACGATCGAACCTCATTGCTCTGCAGGCTATATCACTAATTTAAAAGCTTAATTTCCTCATAAAAATGGACAATTCATAGAAATCCTACAGTGCAGAAGGAGGCCATTCGGCCCATCTAGTCTGCACCGACCACAATCCCACCCAGGCCCTACCCCCACATATTTTACCCGCTAATCCCTCTAACCTACGCATCCCAGGACTCTAAGGGGCAATTTTTTTTAACCTGGCCAATCAACCTAACCCGCACATCTTTGGACTGTGGGAGGAAACCAGAACACCCGGAGGAAACCCACGCAGACACGAGGAGAATGTGCAAACTCCACACAGACAGTGACCCGAGCCGGGAATCGAACCCAGAACCCTGGAGCTGTGAAGCAGCAGTGCTAACCACTGTGCTACCGTGCCGCCTTTTTTTGTTTTCCTTATCGACTGATGTGCAGAATAAAAGAGATTTTAACCAGACTTTTCAACAAACTCAGTGCGATTGGTTATCATAAAACAAAATTATTTTTAACAAGTTTTTTTGGTTAACAAAGTGGTAATCGAGAACTACAACTATCCATTTCTTCCTAAACAATTTCCCCAGCATACACACACCCTCACACACACCCTCACACACACACCCTCACACACACACCCACACACACACACACACACACACCCTCACACACACCCTCACACACACACACACCCTCACACACACCCTCACACACACACACACACCTTCACACGCACCCTCACACACACCCTCACACACACACACCCTCACACACACACACCCTCACACACACCCTCACACACACACCCTCACACACACACCCTCACACACACCCACACCCACACACACACGCACACACCCTCACACCCTCAGATGCACCCTCACACACACTCACACACACCCTCACACACACCCTCACACACACCCTCACACACACTCACACACACCCTCAAACACACCCTCACACACATTCTCATACACACACACATTCACTCACACTCTCACACACACACTCACGCACACACACACTCACAAACACACACGCACATAGTCACACACTCACACACACGCTCACACACATACTCATGCACACACACCTCCACACACACTCACACACTGACTCACAGACTCACACACACACTCACGCACTCACACACACACTCACACACACACACACACACACACACTCACACTCACACATACACACACACACACAAACTCACACACACACACTCTCACACAATCCCTCACACACATCCTCACACACTCACACACATTCACTCACACTCTCATACACTCACCTTCACACACACACACACACACACACCATCACACACACCCACACTCACACACACACTCACACACACATACACACTCACACACCCTCACATACACACACACACACATTCACACACACATTCACACACACACACACACATTCACACACGCACTCACGCACACACACTCACACTCACACTCACACACTCACACACACTCAGATGCACCCTCACACACACTCTCACACACACTCACACACACCCTCACACACACTCACACACACCCTCACACACACTCACTCACACCCTCAAACACACCCTCACACACATCCTCATACACTCACACACATTCACTCACACTCACACACACACTCACGCACTCACACACTCACAAACACACACACACATAGTCACACACACACGCTCACACACATACTCATGCACACACACCTCCACACACACTCACACACTGACTCACAGACTCACACACACACTCACTCACTCACACACATTCACACACACACACACACACATTCACACACGCACTCACGCACTCACGCACACACACTCACACTCACACTCACACACACTCACACACATTCACACTCACTCACACACTCACACACACAGACAAAAATGAACAGATAGAGTCCCTTTGCAGAGATAGGCTTTTGAGGATGGACATTATAAAAAATAAAGGATAAAGTCTGCAGGATCTTGACACAGTCGACCTGGAGTCCCCTTGTGTGAACTCAGGCTGGTGGTCTTGGTGGATGTCTGGGGGTCCTAACCAACTGGTCTCAGCTTTGCAGGTCCAGATGCTGACCGGTTGCACACAGATGAGGATAACCTGCCTTCAGGTTGATAGCCACGCACACAATTACAGACAAGGTAGAGAGAGAGAGAGAGACAGTGAGCGTAACCTGCCTTCCTTCTTCAGCTTGTTCCCTCAGCAAGATGATAAAACTCCAGTTCAGCATCCAGATGTACAGATCAAGCCGGGTCCTTCTGTTTTGTAAAAGCAAAATTAAGTCTTGAGAAATATGATTCTAACAACGGGACTAGCCATATAAATACTGTGGCTACAAAAGTGGGTCAGAAGCTGGGAATCCTGCAGTGGGTAACTATCTCCAGACTCCCCAAAGCCTGTCCACCACCTACAGGACACAAGTCAGGAGTGTGATGGAATACTCTCCACTTGCCTGGATGGGCGCAGCTCCAACAACACTCAAGAAGCTCGACACCATCCAGGATAAAGCAGCCCCGCTTGATCGACACGCTAACCACAAACAGTTACTCCCTCCACCACCGACGCACAGTGACTGCCAAATATACCATCTCCAAGATGCACTGCAGGAACTCACCAAGACTCCTTCAACAGCACCTTCCAAACCTGAAACCACTACCATCTACAAGGACAAGGGCAGCAGATCCCTGGGAACACCACCACCTGGAAGTTCCCCTCTGAGTCACTCACCATCCCGACTTGGAAATATAGCGGCTGTTCCTTCACTGTTACTGAGTCAAAATCCTGGAAATTGCTCCCTAACAGCACTGTGGGTGTACCTACACCGCAACGATTCAAGAAGGCGGCTCACCACCACCTTCTCAAGGGGCAATTAGGGATGGGCAATAATTACTTGCCTAGCCAGCGACGCCCATATCCCAAGAATGATTATTTTAAAATTGTCACAAAGCCCATGTTTACAGCAGCTGGGACATTACTGCCCGGGCAAGGTACCAGGTCAGGGCCAATGAGGAGTCTTCCTCAAAGCGTGTCAGAAAGTGAACTTGCGTTGATGACTTTAACATGACAACAATTGCTTGTGAAGAAATGGGCAGTTTCCTCTCACGGGACAGACCGAGATGCAGGTTCTGCCCAGATAGCAATTAAAACCACCGGCCCATACATTTCACCCAGAGGGAGATGGTGAAGTTTAAATTCAATTCATAAATCTGGAATATAAAAGCAAGTCTCAGTCATGGTGGTCATGAAATTAAAGTTGTAAAAAAAACATCTGGTTCACTAATGTCCTTTAGGGAAGGAAATCTGTTGTCCTTACCCTGGTCTGGCCTACATGTGAATCCAGAGCCACAGCAATTAAAGCGCGGATGGATGGATTCCTGATCGGTAAGGGAATTAAGGGTTATGGGGATCAGGCGGGTAAGTGGTACTGATCCACGTCAGATCAGCCATGATCTTATTGAATGGCGGGGCAGGCTCGAGGGGCTAGATGGCCTACTCCTGCTCCTATTTCTTATGTTCTTATGTTCTTATGTGGTTGACTCTCAACTGCCCTCGGGCAACTAGAGATGGGCTATAAATGCTGGCCCAGCCAGCGACATTCACATCACATGAAACAATAAAAACAATAAAGAAATGAAAATAAAGGCAGGATTTCTGCCGTGTTCAGACAGATTTTGACACTCCATATCTTTTCTAACTTGATGTCTAGGCCCAGTTATCCGCCATTCAAGAACAGACACACAACATCAGCATAGTTATCATGCTGCCTGCTGCAACACAGAAGGTATTCTGCTTAACCCTCAGTACAGGGTTAAATCCAATGTGTGTCTGTGTGTGTGAGTGTGTGCGTGTGAGTGAGTGTGTGTGTTTGGGTGTGTGTGTGTGTGTGTTTGAGTGTGAGTATGTGAGTGTGTGTGTGTGAGTGTAGAGTGTGAGTGAGTGTGTGTGTGTGAGTGAGTGTGTGTGTGTGTGAGTGTGTGTGAGTGTGTGTGTGAGTGTGTGAGTGAGTGTGTGTGTTTGGGTGTGTGTGAGTGTGTATGTGTGTGAGTGTGTGTTTGGGTGTATGTGTGTGAGTGTGTGTGTGTGAGTGTGTGTGTGTCTGTGAGTGAGTGTGTGTGTTTGGGTGTGTGTGTGTGAGTTTGAGTGTGAGTGTGTGTGAGTGTGTGTGTGTGTGTGAGTGTGTGAGTGTGGAGTGTGAGTGAGTGTGTGTGTGTGAGTGCGTGTGTGAGTGCGTGTGTGAGTGTGAGAGTGTGTGTGTGTGAGTGTGTGTGTGTGTGTGTGAGTGTGTGTGAGTGTGCGTGTGAGTGTGTGTGTGAGTGTGAGTGTGAGAGTGAGTGTGTGTGTGAGTGTGAGAGTGAGTGTGTGTGTGAGTGTGTGTGAGAGTGTGTCTGTGTGTGTGAGTGTGTGTATGTGTGTGAGAGTGTGTCTGTGTGTGTGTGTGTGAGTGTGTGTGTGAGTGTGTGTGTGAGTGTGTGTGAGTGTGAGTGTGTGAGTGAGTGTGAGTGTGAGTGTGAGGGAGTGTGTGTGTGTGTGTAAGTGTGAGTGCGCGGACACGCAGAATGAAGGTGGGGGCCAGGTATCCAGCGGGATATATATATTTGACCCCCCTGTCAGGAGGGCACTTGCTGCTGAGATGCGGTTGATGTTGTGTACAGAGAGGATCAAAGAACAAAGAAAATTGCAGTACAGAAACAGGCCCTTCGGCCCCCCAAGCCTGCACCGACCATGCTGCCCGACTTAACTAAAACCCCCTACCCTTCTGGGGACCATATCCCTCTGTTCCCATGCTGTTCATGTACTTGTCAAGACGCCCCTTAAAAGTCACTACCGTATCCGCTTCCACTACCTCCCCCGGCGACAAGTTCCAGGCACCCACTACTCTCTGTGTAAAAAATCTGCCTCGTATACCTCCTTTAAAACTTGCCCCTCGCACCTTAAACCTATGCCCCCTAGTAATTGACTCTTCCAGCCTGAGAAAAAGCTTCTGACTATCCACTCTATCCATGCCTCTCATAATCTTGTAGACTTCTATCAGGTCTCCCCTCAACCTCCGTCGCTCCAGTGAGAACAAACCAAGTTTCTCCAACCTCTCCTCATAGCTAATGCCCTCCATACCAGGCAACATCCTGGTAAATCTTTTCTGTACCCTCTCCAAAGCCTCCACATCCTTCTGGTAGTGTGGCAACCAGAATTGAACACTATATTCCAAGTGCGGCCTAACTAAGGTTCTATAAAGCTGCAACATGACTTGCCAATTTTTAAACTCAATACCCCAGCCGATGAAGGCAAGTATGTCGTATGCCTTCTTGACTACCTTCTCCACCTGCATTGCCACTTTCAGTGACCTGTGTACCTGAACACCCAGGCCCCTTTGCCTATCAATACTCTTAAGGGTTCTGCCATTTACTGTATATTTCTTATCTGTTTTAGACCTTTCAAAATGCATTACCTCACATTTGTCCAGATTAAACTCCAACTGATCTATATCCTGCTGTATCCTCTGATGGTCCTCATCGCTATCCGCAAATCCACCAACCTTTGTGTCGTCCGCAAACTTATTAATCAATCCAGTTACATTTTCCTCCAAGTCATTTATATATTAGCGTTTTTCGAGGAGGTTACCAGGAAAGTGGACGAAGGGAAGGCGGTGGGTGTTGTTTACCTGGATCTCAGCAAGGCCTTTGACAAGGTCCCTCATGGGAGGTTAGTTAGGAAGGTTCAGTCGCTGGGTATACATGGGGAGGTAGTAAGTTGGATTAGACACTGGCTCAATGGAAGAAGCCAGAGAGTGGTTGTGGAGGATTGCTTCTCTGAGTGGAGGCCTGTGACTAGTGGTGTGCCGCAGGGATCGGTGTTGGGTCCATTGTTGTTTGTCATCTATATCAATGATCTGGATGATAATGGGGTAAATTGGATCAGCAAATTTGCTGATGATACAAAGATTGGAGGTGTAGTGGACAGCGAGGAAGGTTTTCAAAGCTTGCAGAGGGATTTGAACCAACTAGAAAAACGGGCTGAAAAATGGCAAATGGAATTTAACGCAGACAAGTGTGAGATATTGCACTTTGGAAGGACAAACCAAAGTAGAACGTACAGGGTAAATGGTACGACTCTGAAGAGTGCAGTTGAACAGAGGGATCTGGGAATACAGGTACAGAATTCCCTAAAAGTGACGTCACAGGTGGATAGGGTCGTAAAGAGTGCCTTTGGTACATTGGCCTTTATAAATCGGAGTATCGAGTATAAAAGTTGGAGTGTTATGGTAAGGTTATATAAGGCATTGGTGAGGCTGAATTTAGAGTATTGTGTACAGTTTTGGTCACCTAGTTACAGGAAGGATGTAAATAAGGTTGAAAGAGTGCAGAGAAGGTTCACAAGGATGTTGCTGGGACTTGAAAAGCTGAGTTACAGAGAGAGATTGAATAGGTTGGGACTTTATTCCCTGGAGTATAGAAGAATGAGGGGAGATTTGATAGAGGTGTATAAGATTTTGATGGGTATAGATAGAGTGAATGCAAGCAGGCTTTTTCCACTGAGGCAAGGGGAGAAAAAAACCAGAGGGCATGGGTTAAGGGTGAAAGGAGAAAAGTTTAAAGGGAATATTAGGGGGGGGCTTCTTCACGCAAAGAGTGGTGGGAGTGTGGAATGAGCTGCCGGATAAAGTGGTAAATGCGGGGTCACTTTTAACATTTAAGTAAAACCTGGACGGGTTCATGGATGAGAGGGGTGTGGAGGGATATGGTCCAAGTGCAGGTCAGTGGGACTAGGCAAAAAATGGTTTGGCACAGACAAGAAGGGCCAAGAGGCCTGTTTCTGAGCTGTAATTTTCTATGGTTTATATGGTTTATATATATTACAAACAACAAAGGTCCCAGCACTGATCCCTGAGGAACACCACTTGTCACAGCCCTTCATTCAGTAATGCACCCTTCCACTGCTACCCTCTGTCTTCTTTGACCGAGCCAGTTTTGTACCCACCTTGCCAGCTCACCTCTGATCCCATGCGACTTCACCTTCTGCACCAGTCTGCCATGAGGGACCTTGTCAAAGGCCTTACTGAAGTCCATGTAGACAACATCCACTGCCCTACCCTCATCAATCATCTTCGTCACTTCCTTGAAAAACTTGATCAAGTTCGTGAGACACGACCTCCCCTTCACAAAACCATGTTGTCTCTCATTAATACGTCCACTTATTTCCAGGTGGGAATAAATCCTGTCTTGAAAATCCTCTCCAATAATTTCCCTACCACTGATGTAAGGCTCAGCGGCCTGTAATTACCTGGATTATTCTTGCTACCCTTCTTAAACAAAGGAACAACATTGGCTATTCTCCAATCCTCTGTGACCTCCCCTGTAGCCAGTGAGGATACAAAGATTTCTCTCAAGGCCCCAGCAATTTCCTCCCTTGCCTCTCTCAGTATTCTGGGGTATATCCCATCAGGCCCTGGGGACTTGTCTACTTGAATGTTTCTCAAGAATCCCAATACCTCCTCCTTTTTGATCTCAACATGACTCAAACTATCTACACATCCTTTCCCAGACTCTTCATCCACCAAGTCCTTCTCTTTGGTGAATACTGACGCAAAGTACTCATTTAATACCTCGCCCATTTCCCCTGGCTCCACGCATAGATTCCCTTCCTTGTCCTTGAGTGGGCCAACCCTCTCCCTGGATACCCTCTTGCTCTTTATATATGTATAAAAAGCCTTGGAATTTTCCTTAATCCTGCTGGCCAATGACTTTTCATGACCCCTTTTAGCCCTTCTTACTCCTTGCTTAAGTTTCTTTCTACTTTCCTTGTATTCCACATTTGCTTCGTGTGTTCCCAGCCTCCTAGCTTTGACAAATGCTTCCTTTTTCTCTGTGACTAGGCTCACAATATCTCTCGTTATCCAAGGTTCCCAAAACTTGCCATACTTATCCTTCATCCTTACAGGAATGTGCCGGTTCTGAATCCCTGTCAATTTACACTTGAAAGCCTCCCACATGCCAGATGTTGATTTGCCTTCAAACATCTGCCCCCAATCTACATTCTTCAGTTCCTGTCTAATATTGTTGTAATTAGCCTTCCCCCAATTTAGCACCTTAACTTGAGGACTACACATCTTTATCCATCAGTACCTTAAAGCTTACTGAATTGTGGTCACTGTTCCCGAACTGCTCCCCTACTGAAACATCAACCACCTGGCCGGGCTCATTCCCCAATACCAGGTCCAGTATGGCCCCTTCCCTAGTTGGACTATCTACATATTGTTTCAGGAAGCCCTCCTGGATGCTCCTTACAAACTCTGCTCCATCCACGCCCCTAGCACTAAGTGAGTCCCAGTCAATATACGGGAAGTTAAAATCTCCCACCACAACAACCCTGTTACTTTTACACCTTGCCAAAATCTGCCTACATATCTGTTCCTCTATCTCCCACTGGCTGTTGGGCGACCTATAGTAAACCCCCAACATTGTGATTACACCTTTCCTATTCCTGAGCTCTACCCATATTACCTCGCTGTATGAGCCCTCCGAGGTGTCCTCCCGCAGTACAGCTGTGATATTCTCCTTAATCAGTAGTGCAACTCCCCCACCCCTTTTACATCCCCCCTATCCTGCCTGAAACATCTGTATCCTGGAATGTTAAGCTGCCAATCCTGTGCTTCCCTTAACCAAGTCTCTGTAATGGCAACAACATCATAGTTCCTGGTACTAATCCAAGCTCTAAGTTCATCTGCCTTACCTGCTACACTTCTCGCATTGAAACAAATGCACTTCAGTCCACCAGACCCTCTCTGATTAGCAATCCCACCCTGCCTGCTGTTTCTCTGAGTCTTACTGGCCCTACTCTCTCGTTCCCCTTCAGCTAATTCACCTTTGCTTTGGTTCCCACCCCCCTGCCAAACTAGTTTAAATCTTCCCGTGTGACACTAGCAAACCTCCCGGCCAGAATATTTATGTCTTTCCAGTTTAGATGCAACCCGTCCTTCTTGTACAGGTCCCATCTGCCCCAGAAGAGACCCCAATGGTCCAGATATCTGAAACCCTCCCTCCTACACCAGCTGTTTAGCCACGTGTTGAGCTGCACTATCTTCCTATTCCTAGCCTCACTGGCACGTGGCACAGGGAGTAATCCTGAGATTACAACCCGAGAGGTCCTGCTTTTTAACTTTCTACCGAACTCGCTAAACTGCTGCTGCAGGACCTCATCACCCTTCCTGCCTATGTCGTTAGTACCAATATGTACCACGACCTCTGGCTGTTCACCCTCTCCCTTCAGAATGAGATTCTCAGTTGAGATTTTTAGATGATAAGAGATTCAAGGCCCCTGATCAGAATAAAGCAGCGATTTCCCTTTCTGTTACCCGGCGATTCCTGTGTGAGCTGGAACACTGAACCCCGATGGTGTTGAGGGGAGTGGGGGGAGACGAGTGAGGAGTTAGTCCAAAAAGTTGCAATCATCATTTAATGGTAAATGCTCCTGGAAGTTATAAGAAACAGACTGAACAAAAATAAATCTGCAGCAGGGATACGAGAGAGGGAAAATGGGCAAAAGATCAAAAGTATGCACACATGGCCAGCTCGCTATTTCATAAATAATAAAACATTGCCAAAGGTACTTATGATCAAAGTGGCCCAGAATGTGGTTCAGTGCTGTGAGGAACTATATCCAGCCCAGGATGATTGTTTAATAACCATCGCCGTTTCAACAGAGAAAAGTGATGCAAATTCAAAAGCAGATTGGGCTGTTTATTTCATTATATTTTGTGGTTTTGCTATTGTTAAAATGAAACGACGCTCATTCTCGCAAACACGGCCCGTTCACCTGAATGGAACAGCACCAGAGAGGATGAACTCAGGGGGGTGGGGCGGGGGGCGGGGGGGGCAACCCCGGCCAGTAACTCCAGGATTGCTCATTTTCTTTTTAAGGAGTGTGGGTGTTGGTTTAAAGTTTTAAAATTAATTTATTATTGTCACAAGTACAATTAACACTGCAATGAAGTTACTGTGAAATTCCCCTAGCCGCCACACTCCGGCGCCTGTTCAGTTACACTGAGGGGCAACTTACCACGGCCAATGCACCTAACTAGCACGTCTTTCAGACTGTGGGAAAAAACCGGAGCACGCGGAGGAAACCCACGCAGACATGGGAAGAACGTGCAGACGCCACACAGACAGTGACCCAAGCCGTGAATCGAACCCAGGTCACTGGTGCTGTGAGACAGCAGTGCTAACCACTGTGCCACCATGCCGCCCCAAGGTGGCAAAATAAGTGTGCATTGCCCAACCCTAAGTGCCCTTGAGAAGGTGGTGGCTTGATACAGCTGAGTGGCTTAGTTAGCCAATTAGGAGAGCAGATAAGGGTCACTTTGCTGTGGATCTGGAGTCACATGTAGGCCAGACCGGGTAAGGATGGCAGATTTCCTTCCTTAGGGACATTGCTAATTTGGACGGGCTTTTATGATGATCTGGTAGTTCCATTCTGAGACTTGCCTTTTATTTCAGTTTGTGGCACAGTGGCACAATGGTTAGCACTGCTGCCTCACAGCGCCAGGGACCCAGGTTTGATTCCCGGCTTGGGTCACTGTCTGTGCGGAGTCTGCATGTTTTCCCTGTGTCTGTGTGGGTTTCCTCTGGGTGCTTGGGTTTCCTCCCACAGTCCGAAAGACGTGCTGGTTAGGGTGCATTAGCCATGATAAATTCTCCCTCAGTGTACCCAACAGGCGCTAGAGTGTGACGACTAGGGGATTTTCACAGTAACTTCATTGCAGTGTGAGTGTAAGCCTACTTGTGACACTGATAATAATAAATAATTGGCCATGGTAAATTGCCCCTTATCGGCAGGGGATTAGCGGGGTAAATACGTGGGGTTACAGGGATAGGACCTGAGTCGGATTGTTGTCGGTGCAGGCTCGATGGGCTGAATGGCCTCATTCTGCACTGTAAGGATTCTATGATGATGATGAACTGAACTGGTATTACCTAGCTAAGCATGATGAGATGGGAATGCCACATTATTAAACTAGGTTGCTGGATTACTAATGCTAACTAGAATGCTACCATACCCGGGTGTCTCAGTAACAGAGGAAAGGTTAAAGTTTACAAATAGATGTTTTATTTTCCTGAAGCCACAATATCTCACTTTCCAGAGATCAGTATGTATTCTCCACATATTGGCTGTAAAACATCTGTGATGACTTTAATCAGGCAATTGAGGTGGGCTTGCTTGAAGACGAACTCCCTGATTTTCCTCAAAAACCTTTTATTGATGTTTTGTTTGCATTTCAGCCCCACGCTCCTGATCTACAGGCACTCGGAGGGGAGGGTGAGGGAACACTTCGTGAACCTGCTCCTGGGCCTGGCAAGGTGTGCCATTTACAGGTCCAGGAAATGGGCGATTGAGGGGTCAACCAACCTGACTGTCTGCCCCTCTATATTCGCGGCCGGGTGTCCCTGGAGAGGGAGCATGCGGTGGCCGAGGGCACGGTTGATGTCTTCTGTGCCTGTTGGGCACCCCAGGGACTGGGGTGTATTATTAACCCTTTAATCACATTTTAATTTGATGTTTTAAGTTTCCTTTCCACTTTGTCTTTTGTTTCAGGCAGTTCCCCTCCTTTTAGGGAGCTGCCCCTTTTGAATTATCCTTAAGTTAATTTGATTTTGTTTATTTGGTTGGCATCAAAAGATGTCCCTGATTAAGGGCCAAATTGCTGGTCCAATCAGGGAGCCCCATGCTCTGTATTTAAACAGGTGTGTCAGTTCCTCTGGCACTCCGGATGTAGACTGTACACTGAGCGCGCTCTGTATAGTGTTGTTGGATCTTGTAAATAAAGGAATTCTGGCGAAGGGATTTCCGCTTCTGAGGACTTATTATAAGATCCCACGGCACTATTTCAAAGCAGAGCAGAGGAGATCTCTCCCGTTCTGAAGAAGACTCGGATGGATGTGAAACGTTAACTCTGTTTCTCTCCCCACAGATGCTGACAGACCTGCTGAGTTTATCCAGAATTTTCTGGCCAGTGGTTATCCCTCAATCAACAACAGACAATCTGGACATTATCACACGGCTGTTTGCAAGAGCTTGCTGTGTGTAAATTGGCTTCCATGTTTTCCAATGTTACAATACTAACTACCCTTCGAAAGTATTTTGTTGGCTGCAAAGTGCTTTAGGTGATGAAAGATGAGGTACTCCTTTCCTCTTCTGGGTTTACCAATCCCCGTTAATTTAACATTCTGATGAAAGGTCATAACCAAATAATGTTAACTCGATTTCTCTCCCCAAAGACGCTGCCAGACCCACTGAGCATTTCCAGCATATTCTGTTTGTAGGGGCGGCACAGTGGTTAGCACTGCTGCCTCACAACGTCAGGGACCCGGGTTCGATTCCCGGCTTGGGTCGCTGTCTGTGTGGAGTCTGCACGTTCTCCCCGTGTCTGTGTGGGTTTCCTCCGGGTGCTCCGGTTTCCTCCCACAGTCTGAAAGACATGCGGGTTAGGGTGCATTGGCTGTGCTGAATTCTCCCTCAGTGTATCCGAACAGGCGCCGGAGTGTGGCGACGCGGGGATTTTCACAGTAACTTCATTGCAGTGTTGATGTATCATAGAATCTTAGAGTCCCTACAGTGCAGAAGGAGGCCATTCGGCCCATCGAGTCTGCACCGACCACAATCTCACCCAGGCCCTATCCCCGTAACAATTTACCCTTGCTAGTCCCCCTGACACTAAGGGGCAATTTAGCATGGCCAATCTACCTAACCCACACATCTTGGGACTGTGGGAGGAAACCGGAGCACCCGGGGGGAACCCACGCAGACACGGGGAGAACGTGCAAACTCCACACAGACAGTGACCCAAGCCAGGAATCGAACCCGGGTCCCTGGCGCTGTGAAGCAGCAGTGCTAACCACTGTGCTACTGTGCTGCCCGTAAGCCTACTTGTGACACTCATAAATAACTGAATAAGTAAAGTATTTTGGATTTCCAGCATCTGCAGTGTTTTGCTTTTGTGTTAATGATTTGTATGAAGTTTGACATTTGTGTTTGCACTTTAAGCTGCTATTTATAAAACCTAGGAACCGCCCCCCCACCCCCCACATCTCCCAGAGGCTCCCTCGTAACCTGATCACCTTAGCTTCTCAGATTTCACCGTTTGTGGATCTGATCCCCTCAGTCGCCCTTTCTTCTTCCCTCCATTTAAAATATCATCATTTTATGGCCACGTTTGGTCCCAATTCATCCACCCTCACCCCCCTCCAAGACATCTCCTGCAATTCCTCCACATTTGCTGGTGTGTGTTCCCACTTGGCCGCGTATCAAACAACATTCTGAAAACCCACACATTTATCTTGCAGCACTTTTAAAATCTGATTGTAAATGTAGATCCTCTGCTCACCAAAAGAACCTCGCTGATCCACATTTATTCCTTGCGGGGATGCGTCTACACTGCAGTAATCAATCCCTGCTTGAACGTTTCTCCCCATTGTTCTGCGCCCGTTTGCCAATTTTCCTTCTGCGTTTGTCTGCTTTTGCTTTGCTTTTGTTTCCTCATTTTGTTTTGCTTTCTCTCTGCTGAAGCACCGATTATTGAATTGTGGGTTGGTTGGCTCACCCAAAGGCCTTGTGCTCGCTGACTCTACCTTGGTTCCCAGTCAAGCAATGCCCAGATTTTGAGGTCCTCGGCCCCTGCTATCTAATCGCTCCATGGCCGCACTCTGCCTGCCTCTGTCATCGCCGCCAGCCCCCAGCAGCCGCCAAGATATCTGTGTTCATCCAATCCTGCCCTCTCTAATATTTTGACTGTTCCACCAGTGATGATCGTGCCCCCAGTGGCCTCCAAGCTCTGAAATGCCCTCATTATATCTCTCCGCCTCTCTCCTCTTCCCTCCTTTAAAACGCTCCTTACGACACACCTCCTTGGCCAATCTGACCCGATATTTCCTTACGGGACTCAGTGGGGTGAATTTTCCCGTTCCGCCTGCCACGGGAATCGGAGCAGGTGAGGGGCGGACTGTGGAAAGGTCTGTTGACCTCAGGTGGAGTTTTCCAGATTCAGAGTAAGCGTGGCTGGAAAATCCCGCCCAGTGTTGTTTTATAACGTGAAGCACTTTGGGATGTTAAAGGCGCTATATAAATACAAGCTGCAGAAGACCCAGCAGAAGCCATCCCTTCACCATAACTGGGTCAGAAAAGGGTGCCACAGTAGCACAGTGGTTAGCACTGCTGCCTCAGAGCACCAGGGACCGGGGTTCGATTCCCGGCTCGGGTCACTGTTTGTGTGGAGTTTGCACATTCTCCCCGTGTCTGTGTGGGTTTCCTCCGGGTACTCCATTTTCCTCCCACAGTCCAAAAAATGTGCTGGTTAGGTGCATTGGCCGTGCTAAATTCTCCCTCAGTGTATCCGAACAGGCGTCAGAGTGTGACAACTAGGGGAATTTCACAATAACTTCATTGCAGTGTTTAAAAAGTTTAAAGTTTATTTATTAGTGTCACAAGTAGACTTACATTAACACCGCAATGAAGTTACTGTGAAAATCCCTTGGTCACCACACTCCAGTGCCTGTTCGGGTACACTGAGGGAGAATTTAGCACGGCCAATGCACCTAACCAGCACGTATTTCGCACTGCGGGAGGAAACTGGAGGCACCCAGAGAAAACCCATGCAGACACGGGGAGAACATGTAGACTCTGCACAGTGACCCAAGCCGGGAATCAAATCCAGGTGCCTGGCGCTATGAGCCAGCAGTGCTAACTACTGACTTGTGACACTAATAAATAAAATAAACTTTCGCAATGGATATCTGATAACGGGGAGGTTTGTAATGTTGGTACTTTGTGTAACTTTGACCGTTCGCAGTTAGTGACAACCGCAACAGAGGACTGGGTCACAGGAAACATAAACGCCACTTTCTGACAATAATTCCCCAGCCCACCCCCTCTCCCTCCTCTTTTGAACATTGAGCTACTTCCTGTCTCCTGAACAGATGTGTGGAGTGTACGAAGGTCTCTCCCCAGTGATGGGCTAGAACTTGCAAACGACTCTGGATCTTGGAAGGTCAATTTCTGCTTCTGGGGAATGGAAACAGTCGGTTTAAATTAAAGTAAAAAACATGAATGGAAAAGGCTTAGGGAAGGTCTGCCTTTTCCTCACTCCAGCCAATGCAAAAGGTTTGTATCGATTTTGTCCCCCGAGTAATGTTTTCCCAATTCTTTTCCTGTTCACCAACACTTGTATCTGAGTAAATCTTATGAAGGGTGCAGAATGTTTGACTGGATTGGCTGCGGATAACATGAATGTCTGAGTGGATGCCATGCAAACCACAGCCACTGATTGGAAATATAGGGAGCGATTCTCCCAAAAATATTCTAAGTGCTGCACTCCTCTCCACTTACTGGAAGGCAGATGAGTACCTGAGGCTTTCCGGAGCCCCTTGTTGGTATTGTCCCTCTGACGGTACTGTGCCTTTAAGAAATGTATTTTGATCATGTTTCTCTGCAGGATGTATTGTCGGCACCGTGTTGTCTGCAGCCAGTGTCCTTTATTGTTACTGAAGCAGTATAATTGATATCGGGCAGAATTCTCCCAAAAAGATTTGAAGTGTCGAATTCACATGTAAACTGGAGTAATTCATTTGATTTTTTTTCAGTGGGAGTTCAGAGAAGAATCTCCCACACTCTGTGCACTGCAGAGGCCTCCAGCGTGAATATCAGTACATTTCAGGGGGCTGGGGTCTATTCCAAGGCTGAAACCAGCACTGAGCGGGCTATTGCGCATGTGTTGACCTGTCAATGCCGAGATTGGCGCATGAACAGTGGCCCCGCGTTGATGGCCTACCGATTGGCTGACTGACCTCCCGATTTAGCATCATTCACCCATCTGTGAACCGGAAACTGTCAGATGACAAGGTTAGATCACTCACTGTTCTCTCAGGCTGTGCATTCCGGACCCGCCCCTCTCCGATCGCCAGCCCTTGGAACACCACCTGCTGTTAAAGTGATATTTCTTGTCCCTGTTTGGTTCTAATGTATTTTGTATTAATAGCCCACTCACAATATTAAAGACATTTTGATTGAATGTCATAAATTATGGACAGACTATTGATTCATTCAAATCTGTAAAGCCCAACTGTGTAATATATGTGTTTGGGTGATTTTAATCTACATATTCAGAATGCATCGGACATTTAGGGGGTGGGCGAATTCTCTGCCCCCCTCACAGCCTCTTTCTCCGCAACAAGGGGCGGCGCACTGTTTGCTGGCAGCGGGATCTTCCAGTCCCACCACTGTCAGTGGGATTCCCCATTGACTCCACCCCAAGCCCCCGGGAAACCCGCAGTGGGGGAGTGCCGTTGGCAGGGCCGGAAGATCCCGCCAGTTTGAACAGTCGGAGAACTCTGGTCAGCATCAATGGATTGGAAAAAAAATTGATAACTTAAGCATGATAATCAAGGTTGGTACCGCAGTGCACCAATAGGAGTGTGCGATATTGTCAGAGATGGAGCCCTTTGGGTCAGACACTAAAATAAAGCCCCATTTCCAGATGTATCACAGCTCGGTCTGGCTTCTGCTCTGCCCAAGACCGCAAGAAACTACAAAGGGTTGTGAATGTAGCTCAGTCCATCACGCAAACCAGCCTCCCATCCATTGACTCTGTCTACACTTCCCGCCGCCTCAGAAAAGCAGCCAGCATAATCAAGGACCCCACGCACCCCGGACATTCTCTCTTCCACCTTCTTCCATCAGGAAAAGGTCTGAGGTCACGTACCAACAGATTCAAGAACAGCTTCTTCCCTGCTGCCATCAGACCTTTGAATGACCTACCTTGCATTAAGTTGATCCTTTGCTACACCCTAGCTATGACTGTAACACTACATTCTGCACTCTCGCATTTCCTTCTCTATGAACGGTATGCTTTGTCTGTATAGCGCACAAGAAATAATACTTTTCACTGTATACTAATACATGTGACAATAATAAATCAAATCTAATCTAATCAAAAGAGTGCAAGGGGTGTGGAAGCTTTCCATCACGCGTTCATCAGGACAATCCACAAGAATGCCAGTTGTAAAGGAAACCACAGTTTATATTGCATGAGTGCTGGTTGGCACGTGGACTCCAAATTTAATCAAAAGCTTGGTAGTTAACTGTTCTCTGGCACATTCTCCATGGCAACGCTTCTACCAATCAGAGTCCACTTGCCAATCAATCAGCACTCTCTTCCCAAGCGGTAGAAATTATTGTTCCCTTTACAACTGATATTCTTGCGAATTGTCCTGATGAGTGTAAGATGAAAAGTTTTGATAACCTGTCTCTTTTTTTCAGCAATACACAAGTTCTGTCACCGCACGACAAGGAGTGTTCCCTTCCAGTTAGAGAACACTTCAGCAGTCACAGGCATTCGGCCTCTGATATTCGGGTAAGCGTTCTCCAAGGCGGCCTTCACGACACACGACAACGCAGAGTCGCTGAGCAGAGACTGATAGCCAAGTTCCGCACACATGAGGACGGCCTCAACCGGGATCTTGGGTTCATGTCACACTATCTGTAACCCCCACCATTTGGCCTGGACTTGCAAAATCCTACTAACTGTCCTAGCTTGAGACAATTCACACCTCTTTAACCTGTGATTAACCCTCTCTCCACTCACACTGTCTGTACCTGTAAAGACTTAATTACCTGTAAAGACTCGCATTCCAACCATTCTTCACATTCCAATCTGTAATTATCTTGCAGTTGTGTCTCTGTCTATATAAGCCGTGTTTGTAACCTACCTCCACTCTCCTGATGAAGAAGCAGCGCTCCGAAAGCTCGTGATTCCAAATAAACCTGTTGGGCTTTATTTTATTTATTTATGAGTCACAAGTAAGGCTTACATTAACACTGCAATGAAATTACTGTGAAATTCCCCTAGTTGCCACAGTTAGGTGCCTGTTCGGGTCAATGCACCTAACCAGCACATTTTCCAGAATGTGGGAGGAAACTGGAAACCCACGCAGACTCGGGGAGAATGTGCAAACTCCACACAGACAGTGACCCGAGCCTGGAACCAAACCCGGGTCCCTGGCGCTGTGAGGCAGCCATGCTAACCACTGTGCCACCGTGCCACCCATTGTGAGTGGAAAATCATGTCTCACAAATTTGATTGAGTTTTTTGAAGAGGTAACCAAGGAGGTAGATGAGGGCAGTGCAGTTGATGTTGTCTACATGGACTTTAGCAAAGTCTTTGACAAGGTACCGCATGGTAGGTTGTTGCATAAGGTTAAATCTCATGGGATCCAGGGTGAGGTATCTAAATGGATACAAAATTGGCTTCTTGACAGAAGCCAGAGGGTGGTTGTAGAAGGTTGTTTTTCAAACTGGAGGCCTGTGATCAGCGGTGTGCCTCAGGGATCAGTGCTGGGTCCACTGTTGTTTGTCATTTATATTAATGATTTGGATGAGAATATAGGAGGCATTGTTAGTAAGTTTGCAGATGACACTAAGATTGGTGGCATAGTGGACAGTGAAGAAGGTTATCTAGGATTGCAACAGGATCTTGATCAATTGGGCCAGTGGGCTGACGAATGGCAGATGGAGTTTAATTTAGATAAATGCGAGGTGATGCATTTTGGTAGATTGAACCAGGGCAGGACTTACTCAGTTAATGGTAGGGCGTTAGGGAGAGTTACAGAACAAAGAGATCCAGGAGTACAGATTCATAGCTCCTTGAAAGTGGAGTCACAGGTGGACAGAGTGGTGAAGAAGGCATTCAGCATGCTTGGTTTCATTGGTCAGAACATTGAATACAGGAGTTGGGACATCTTGTTGAAGTTGTACAAGGCATTGGTAAGGCCACACTTGGAATACTGTGGACAGTTCTGGTCGCCCTATTATAGAAAGGATATTATTAAACTAGAAAGAGTGCAGAAGAGATTTACTAGGATGCTACCGGGACTTGATGGTTTGAGTTATAAGGAGAGGCTGGGACTTTTTTCTCTGGAGTGTGGGAAGCTGAGGGGTGATTTTATAGAGGTCTATAAAATAACGAGGGGCATAGATCAGCTAGATAGTCAATATCTTTTCCCAAAGGTGGGGGAGTCTAAAATTAGAGGGCATAGGTTTAAGGTGAGAGGGGAGAGATACAAAAGGGTCCAGAGGGGCAACTTCTTTCACACAGAGGGTGGTGAGCGTCTGGAACAAGCTGCCAGAGGTAGTAGTAGAGATGGATACAATTTTGTCTTTTAAAAAGCATTTAGATGGTTACATGGGTAAGAAAAGGGATATGGGCCAAATGCGGGCAATTGGGACTGGCTTAGGGGTTTAAACAAAAAGGGTGGCATGGACAAGTTGGGCCGAAGGGCCTGTTTCCATGCTGTAAACCTCTGTGACTCTATAACTATGTTGTGCCATTGTGCTGCCCATGTTCAAATTTGTGTTGTGAGACTTCTTACTGCGTTGAGAGCTGGATGGAAAATAGACAAATGTTTACTACCAGTTCCCAAAAGTTGTGTAATTAAACTCGACCGAGTGTGTTGTGGTCGGCAAAGAATAGATCTCCAATGAGTTTCATTTTCAGATGAAAAACATCAAACCCACAGAAATCTGACAGTCATCAGATCAAAAGAAGACCGTATCCATGGCTACATACATGGAATAGAGGACATCCCTGACATGTGGTAGCAGATTCTACAGGGACTGGTGTGGCTGGTATTCTTTTGATTAGACGCTGGAACATGGAGGGGGTTCTGTGAATGTGGGACCACTCTCAGAGTTCTTGGGAGTTTGCAGGTTTTGACATTGGAGTTCCCAGCTGCATTACCCGCTGGGTGTATTTATAACTGAGTTGGTTTAGAGGGATGTTGCCAAATCGTGCAGACAACTTGAGATGAAACAAGGGGAAAAAATGATTTGGTTTTATAGGGCGCTTTAAATAACTTCAGGCCTCCCAACGCGCGTCACAGCAAGTGAATCATTTTACAAGTGTTATAATGCAAGGAATGCACCAACCGAATGGGTGTCACAGTGGTTAGCACTGCTGCCTCACAGTGCCAGGGACCCAGGTTCAAGTCCTGGCTTGGGTCACTGTGTGGAGTCTGCATGTTGTCAGTGTTAAAACACTCCGGGTGCTCTGGTTTCCTCCAATGGTCCGAAAGACATGCTGGTTAGGTGCATTGGCCATGCTCAATTCTCCCTCAGGGTACCCGAACAGGTGCCGGAGTGTGGCGACAAGAGGATTTTCACAGTAACTTCATTGCAGTGTTAATGTAAACGTACTTGTGAGACTAATAAATAAACTTGTAAAAAAACTAAGGCACACACAGCAAGCAAACAATAAGAACCAAACGACCAATTATGCTATTTTCCTGATGTTGGTAGAGGGATAAATATCGGTCAGGGCACTAGGGGGCGATCTTCCCCCGCTCTTCTTCAAAATGGTGCCATGGGATCTTCTAGATCCAGTAAGAAGTCTAACAACACCAGGTTAAAGTCCAACAGGTTTATTTGGTAGCAAAAGCCACGAGCTTTCGGAACAGGCTGTCCCTTCGTCAGGTGGGTGGGAGTTCTGATTACAAACAAGGCACAAAGATACAAACTCCTAGATCCCCAGGGGGGAGTCAGGCAAGGTCTCAGTTTAATGTCTCATCCAACAGATGGCCTTCCCTTAATTAATTATTGGCCTAAGTCATGTAATGAACACATAGCTGTCTGACTAGAAAGCAAGTGTTCTGATTGAGCCAAACTGATATACTGTTAGAGATCTGCATTTGATTTGATTTATTATTGTCACATGTATTAACATACAGGGAAAAGTATTGTTTCTTGCGCGCTATACAGACTAAGCATACCGTTCATTGAGAAAGAAACGAGGGAGCACAGAATGTAGTGTTACAGTCATAGCTAGGGCGTAGAGAAAGATCACCTTAATGCAAGGTAGGTCCATTCAAAAGTCTGACAGCAGCAGGGAAGAAGCTGTTCTTGAGTCGGTTGGTACGTGACCTCAGACTTTTGTATCCTTTTCAAGACGGAAGAAGGTGAAAGAGAGAATGTCCGGGTCCTTAATTATGCTGGCTACTTTTCCGAGGCAGTGGGAAGTGTAGACAGAGTCAATGGATGGGAGGCTGGTTTGCGTGATGGATTGGGCTACATTCACGACCTTTTGTCTTGGGCAGAGCAGGAGCCATACCAAGCTGTGATACAACCAGAAAGAATGCTTTCTATGGTGCATCTGTAAAAGTTGGTGAGAGTTATTGAAACCCTTGAATCATGCCGCATCTAATCTATTTACAATAAGCGGGCGAGTGTAGAGGGAGCTTTGTGCTGAAGATCGGAGGATGTAGCTTTATTGTGTATTGTCTTGGTGCTCCATCTACTCTGGGAGTGCCTGAAGGAGAATGGAGAGTGAGCTTCAACCTGTGTCTCATCCCTTACCTGGGTTGCCTGATGGAGGAACGCAGAGGTTTTTCTGTAAGAAGGCTATACCACATGTATATGTCCCAGCCTGAAAACTAGCCAAAACTGACCAGCTTAAAAGAAAATCAACGTGGCCCCTCCAGCAGCTCAGAACAGACCAGAACGTAGGTGAAATAAGAGATGAATAGAAAGGAGTCCATTGTAACCCTAGCCTGCTGGCCGGAAGCAGGCACATGGGCCATGAAAAATGAGCGGGTTATTTATTTGTCGACACTTGGCCATTTTCACCTGGAGGCAGATCGGGCATCCACCTCAGTTGGACAATGCTTCATGAGCTTAACAACTCAGAAGTTGGACCAGGGTATTGGAAGGTCCACAAGCCACTTGCTCCGTGACCTGCAGATAGTTCATCTCTTGGAGAGAATCCTGAAAACCACTTTGCGTAAGACTTTGGATATTGAATTCCCAAACTTCACTTCAGGAGTGATGACATCTTGTCCATCAGGCCTGCCACACATGTTTTCCAGAAGAGGGCAATCATGTGATTTACGAACTCTTTCTTTAGTTTATAACTGGTAAAAAGTACACTACTCTCTTTAACTGTATTTTCACTGTGTATGTATGTCTGTGTGTGTGGGGCTGTGTGTGTGGGGCTGTGTGCGTGGGGCTGTGTGACTTGCTGCCAAAGCGTTAAATTTCAGGCTGAGCTCTTAACAAACAATCATCCTACTTTATTTAAACTCACGAAAGGCTTGCTGCTGGTTATTCAAATTGTCCATACAGTCAAGGGTTTAAAACACACAAAAACATCTTTCTCTGGGAAATTCCCTGGTTACAGAGAGCTTGGGAAAGGGAACATGCATCTGATGAGTTCTTTTTCGTTCTGTTTGTAACATTTGCCATTAAATTATTCAGTTGGCACCCTGGTTTGCCGTGTGGTTTAGTAACAGCCTCTGATTCTGCATTATCCGTACATCATTGATATTCCTGTTATCTTACTAGTTTCCTTAATGCAGGATCAAGAGATTGTAACAAGGGTTAGGAATGACAGAGGGAACTTGAGGATAGAGGAATGATTAAGGCCATTGGAATCCATGAACAACAAGCTGACTGCTCTCTTCTCCTGCAGCCTTGGTGTAGGGGTCTTGAGTCTCCTTCTTCTGGCTTCCTTGTGAAATGAGGACTTGCTTCACCCACTCTGCATCATCCAGTGATACAAGATTACACGGCACACAGCAAACCAGCCTGGGTTCCACAGTCAGGGAGAAGTGTCACCACTTACCATCAACTTTGAAAAAGGTTACTCACAAAGATCCCGTGATCAGTGCTGGACGGATTTCCAATTTTCCCAACAAGAGTCTGAACCCGACACCAAGTCAAGGGAAGCCCCAGGTATCCAGCAGCAGTGATTCAACCAAGCAGGGTAACAAGCCAATCATATTGCAGCATTCCCACAGACAGAAACCTGGAAAGGAAATGCTCTGAATTTTCCACCTTTATTAACATTTCAGAGAGAGGATTTGGACAGATTTATAGGATTAAGGTAGAAAGTGAAATATCATAAATCTTATTTTAAACAAATTATTTTGAAAATGTGATTTTTTTAATCATGAGATAGGAATTAAATATTTAATTACTCTTTCAGGGTCAGAGAAGTCGTTCAGTGGAAGATTTGGACTAAATATCACAGAATCTTTTGAGTGCAGAAGGTGGCTATTCGGCCCATCGAGTCTGTACTTTTGATTTGCTTTGATTTTGATTTGATTTGATTTGATTTGATTTGATTTGATTTGATTTGATTTGGATTTGATTTTGATTTGATTTGATTTATTATTGTCACATGTATTGGTATACAGTGAAAAATATTGTTTCTTGCGCGCTATACAGACAAAGCATACCATTCATAGCGAAGGAAAGGGGAGAGTGCAGAATGTAGTGTTACAGTCATAGCTAGGGTGTAGAGAAAGATCAACTTAATGCGAGGTAGGTTCATTCAAAAGTCTGATGGCAGCAGGGAATAAGCTGTTCTTGAGTTGGTTGGTACATGGAAGATGAGATGGAAATCGAGATTTTAGAAGTGGAAAATCTGAAACAAAGATGGAAAATGCTGGAAAATCTCAGCAGGTCTGACGGCAACCTAGGGAGAGAGAATAGAGGCAGCGTTCCCCAGTCTGATCTCAGAATTCATCAAAGCAGGGTGGTAGCAACGCATCCTCAATCCTGAGAAGAAAAAAACAAGACTGTGGGAAGCACCAAGCCCGAACATGGAAGCTCCATGGGAATGTGGCAGCATAATGAGTGACAGACCGGTAACAAGGACCCGGGAAACTATTACTCAACCGCTTAACATGACTCACTAAGGCTGGTAAGAAATGACAGTCTGCAGCCTCCCCACTGGGAGAAGCTCACACAATAAATTTCCAACCACAATGATATCATTCCCCTGGCAAGAGCAGATGGATTGGAACTGGATTCGTAATCCCAAGTGCAGAATAAACGGATTAATCGTCAGTGTCCTCATCCTCTCGTTAACTATCACTCGGCATGGTGGCACAGTGGTTAGCACTGCTGCCTCACAGCGTCTGGGGCCTGGGTTCGATTCCAGCCTCGGGTCACTGTCTGTGTGGAGTTTGCACGTTCTCCCCGTGTCTGCGTGGGTTTCCTCCGGGTGCTCCGGTTTCCTCCCACAGTCCAAAGATGTGTGGGTTAGGTGCTTTGGCCAAGATAAATTGCCCCTTAGTGTCCCGGTAGGTTAGAGGGATGAACGGGGTAAATTTGTGAGTTTATGAAGATGTGACGAGGGCGGTTGATGGAGGAGAACCGGTGGATGCGGTGTTTTTGGATTTCCAAAAGGCGTTTGATAAGGTGCCCCATAAAAGGCTGCTGAAGAAGATTAGGGCACACGGAGTTGGGGGTAGTGTGTTAAAGTGGATTGGGGACTGGCTATCCGACAGGAAGCAAAGAGTCGGAATAAATGGGTGTTTTTCCGGTTGGAGGAAGGTAACTAGTGGCGTGCCGCAGGGATCGGTACTCGGGCCGCAACTGTTTACCATTTATATAGATGATCTGGAGGAGGGGACGGAGTGTAGGGTAACGAAGTTTGCAGACGACACAAAGATAAGTGGAAAAGTGAATCGTGTGGAGGACGGAGAAGATCTGCAGAGAGATTTGGACAGGCTGAGTGAGTGGGCGAGGATATGGCAAATGGAGTATAACGTTGAGAAATGCGAGGTTATACACTTTGGAGGAAATAATAACAAATGGGATTACTATCTCAATGGAAACAAATTAAAACATGCTACCGTGCAAAGGGACCTGGGGGTCCTTGTGCATGAGACGCAAAAGCCCAGTCTGCAGGTAAAACAGGTGATCAAGAAGGCAAATGGGATGTTGGCCTATATTGCGAGGGGGATAGAATATAAAAGCAGGGATGTCTTGATGCACCTGTACAGGGCATTGGTGAGGCCGCAGCTGGAATACTGTGTGCAGTATTGGTCCCCTTATATGAGGAAGGATATATTGGCATTGGAGGGAGTGCAGAGAAGGTTCACCAGGTTGATACCGGAGATGAGGGGTTTGGATTATGAGGAGAGGCTGAGGAGATTGGGTTTGTACTCGTTGGAGTTTAGAAGGATGAGGGGGGATCTTATGGAGACTTATAAGATAATGCGGGGGCTGGATAGGGTGGAGGCGGAGAGATTCTTTCCACTTAGTAAGGAAGTTAAAACTAGAGGACACAGCCTCAAAATAAAGGGGGGTCGGTTTAAGACAGAGTTGAGGAGGAACTTCTTCTCCCAGAGGGTGGTGAATCTCTGGAATTCTCTGCCCACTGAGGTGGTGGAGGCTACCTCGCTGAATATGTTTAAAGCGCGGATGGATGGATTCCTGAGCGGTAAGGGAATTAAGGGTTATGGGGATCAGGCGGGTAAGTGGTACTGATCCACGTCAGATCAGCCATGATCTTATTGAATGGCGGGGCAGGCTCGAGGAGCTAGATGGCCTACTCCTGCTCCTATTTCTTATGTTCTTATGGGGATGGGGCTTCGGTGGGATTGTACAGACTCGTAGGGATTTTATGGATTCTACTGAAGTCAGGTTGTCCTTCAATCACTAATCACAGCGAATGTTCCAGAAACTATATATTTCCTGCCTAGGAAATGTTGCAGCTGAAGAGTTATCTTCCTGGGACTGAGCATCGCTATCAAGGCCAGCATTGGTTTCCCATCGACTGATCAGGCTGTAGCTATCGGCTATTGTTTCCATCACACTCCCATCCAAACTATCACAGGGACCTTTGGAGATGGACCAAGAATATATAGCATAAGAAAGACAAAAGGCCTTTCAGCCCACTCACCTCAATCTTTCCCAATCTGGACCAACTTCCTGGAGAGGAACAGCCAATCACATCCACAGCATCCAGGCAGCTTGAGCCCCTATGCGACCCATCCAGACTAGGGTGGCACAGTGGTTAGCACTGCTGTCTCACAGCGCCAGGGAGCCAGGTTTGATTCCCGGTTTGGGTCACTATCTGTGTAAAGTCTGCACCTTCTCCCTGTGTCTGCGTGGGTTTCCTCCGGGTGCTCCGGTTTCCACCCACAGTCCGAAAGACGTGCTGGTTAATGTGCATTGGCCATGCTAAATTCTCCCTCAGTGTACCCAAACAGGCGCCGGAGTGTGGCAACCAGGGGATTTTCACAGTAACTTCATTGCGGTGTTAATGTAAGCCGACTTGTGACACTAATAAATAAACTTCTTAGTTTTCCAGAACTAGGGGTCATCGTTTGAGGATAAGGGATAAACCTTTTAGAACTGAGGTGAGGAGAAATTTCTCACCCAGAGGGTGGTGAATGTGTGGAATTCACTCCCACAGAAAATAGTTGAGGCCAAAACGTTGTTTGATTTCAAGAAGAAATTAGATATAGCTCTTGGGGCTAAAGGGATCGAGGGATATGGGGGAATCAGGATATGAATTTGATGATCAGCCATGATCATAATGAATGGGGGAGCAGGCTGGAAGGGCCGAATGGCCTCCTCCTGCTTCTAGTTTCTATGTTTCTGCCTCAGGACCACAAACTTACCTGACACTTCATATTCCACAGAGAACGTGATCTTCTGAAGTGAATGCGGACGCGTAGTTTAACAGCTCCAATATAACCAGCGTCTTAAACATGAGAAATGGGAACAGTGGGCAGTGCAGGGGCAGCGTTGCCTTTTCGGGTTGGAGACTTTTTCAGGGTGTGAGATACGAAAAGAAGGAGCTGGGAGTTACAAGGAGGATACCTCAGGTTGAGTGCACGTAGGATTATGATATTGTGGCCAGAAATTCTGGTGAACTGCAAGAAGAAGCTCAGGTTCGAATGGTTTCGAAGCAAAAGTGATGGGACTCGAGCAACCTCTGGTATTCATAAAGCATGGGGCGACTGTGCAAGATAACTGTCTTAAACAATCCATTATTGACAAGTACAGGAGCAAATTAACTTTGCAGGTAACTGGGGTGATGTCTCAGAGAGGAGGATGGAACTTCATCACTCCCAGTTTTGCCACAGTTAATAAAAAAGCATTTTGTACTCTCATCAACTTTTCACTAATAATACGTCTTGTTGAAGTTGTACAAGACATTGGTAAGGCCACACTTGGAATACTGTGTACAGTTCTGGTCACCCTATTATAAAAAGGGTATTATTAAATTAGAAAGAGTGGAGAAAAGATTTACTAGGATGCTACCGAGACTTGATGGTTTAAGTTATAAGGAGAGGCTGGATAGACTGGGACTTTTTTCCCTGGAGCGTAGGAGGCTGAGGGGTGATCTTATAGAGGTCTATAAAATAATGAGGGGCATAGATCAGCTCAATAGTCAATATCTGTTCCCAAAGGTAGGGGAGTCTAAAACTAGAGGGCATAGGTTTAAGGTGAGAGGGCAGAGATACAAAAGGGTCCACAGGGGCAATTTTTTCACGCAGAGGGTGGTGAGTATCTGGAACCAGCTGCCAGAGGTAGTAGTAGAGGCGAGTACAATTTTGTTTTTTAAAAAGCATTTAGACAGTTACATGGGTACGATAGGTATAGAGGGATATGGGCCAAATGCGGGCAATTGGGACTAACTTAGTGGTTAAAAAAAAGAGCAGCATGAACAAGTTGGGCCGAAGGGCCTGTTTCCATGCTGTAAACCTCTATGATGGGGCGGCACAGTGGCACAATGTCAGCACTGCTGCCTCACAGCGCCAGGGACCCGGGTTCTGGCCTCAGGTCACTGTCTGTGTGGAGTCTGCATGTTCTCCCCGTGTCTGCGTGGGTTTCCTCCAGGTGCTCCGGTTTCCTCCCGCACCCCAAAGATGTGCGGGTTAGGTTGATTGGCTATGCTAAATTAATCCTAGTGTCAGAGAGATTGGCAAGGTAAATATATGGGGTTACGGGGATAGGACCTGGGTGGGATTGGTGTTGGTGCAGACTTGATGGGCCGAATGGCCTCCTTCTGCACTGTAGGGATTCTATGATTCTATGACTCTAAAATATACCAGCTGATATTGGGCACTTTGAATTTAATAATCGGAAGTAATTTAAACAATGTTGTAGGGTCATTTTCGGAATACAGGGTCACTTTGATAGTGGGGAAGGAGGCCAGTGGTTTGACTGTTTCCCACTTCTCACAATTCATCCTTACTGGTTTGGAATGGGATGGAACAAAGATGCTGGGAACAATCCCAACTGATATAGGGCCTCGACTCTCTGGCCCAGTGGGATGTGGGTATCTACTGGCAATCCTCAGACAGACCACTCACAGGCAAAGGGGGGTTTAAATGGCAATTCGCCAACCCTCGGTTGGTTTTGGGGATGTGGGAAATGGGGGGAATGGGGGCGCTGTTGGGGGCATTGAGACAATTGGGAAGAGAGGTTGGAATCGGGAAGGGGTCAAGCCGAGCTCTTCAATAGTCGGGTACAGGCGGGTATTGCTGAAGAAGGGCAGCACGGTGGCAAGCACTGCTGCCTCACAGCGCCAGGGACCTGGGTTCGATTCCAGCCTTGGGTCACTGTCTGTGTGAAATCTGCACATCCTCCCGTGTCTGCGTGGGTTTCCTCCGGGTTCTCCGGTTTCCTCCCACAGTCCAAAGATGTGCAGATTAGGTTGATTGGCCATGCTAAATTGCCCCTTAGTGTCAGGGGGATTAGCAGGGTGAATAAGGGTTACAGGAATAGGGTCTGAGTGGGATTGTGGTTGGTACAGACTTGATGGGCCAAATGACCTCCTTCTGTACTGTAGGGATTCTAATCATTCTGATCATGATTTCCAGTGGAGCCTTCAAGGACCCGTTGGTTAGGCCATCTGCAAACTTAGTTATTGCGATTAATAAAACCGGGAGCATTCAAATAGGCAGCCCAAATTTGGGAAGGTGAACCATAACGACTGTTAACCCTCCCTGTCGCACATGTTAAGGGTCTAACGTCTGCCTTAGATGCAGGCGCAAGATGTCGATACTCCAGCCTTCAACAATATAGGCTCACAAGTACCACGGCCATTTTGAATGCTGAGGCGTCCATCTTATGCCTGAAAAACAGGTGCAGCATCAACAAATTAATGTATTTAACAATTTGATAAGGCTGCGTAGGGTTAATCGAATTTACTATTTGATAAGATCAATCAGATCTTTGTGACTTTTGAGAAAGCAATCAGATAAAGTGTGGTGTTTTCTGCATAAAACGAGCTCAGCTGTGATATCCTATAACTGCTGCACGTTACCAGGGTAACATGCCTTAGCAACCCAGATGGTTTCACTAAATGAGCTCCGGGTAATGAAAGGAATCATTTCTAAGTGGGGTTTTAGTTTTCCTGAAATGGGAGTTTTCCAAAGATCAGCTTTTATACTCCAGAAAAGCACTGGAATAGGATTCATTACTTAAACTATCATTGACGATCTCTGGGGCTCCAACAGGTTATTACACTTTCGGGGAGATGTTGGCCTAGTGGTATTATCGCTAGACTATTAATTCAGAAACTCAGCTCATGTTCTGGGGATCCGGATTCGAATCCCGCCACGGCAGATGGTGGAATTTGAATTCAATAAAAAAAATCTGGAATTAAGAATCTACTGATGACCATGAAACCATTGTCGATTGTCGAAAAAACCCATCTGGTTCGCTAATGTCCTTCCGGGAAGGAAATCAGCCATCCTTATCTGGTCTGGCCTACAGGTGACTCCAGAGCCACAGCAATGAGGTTGACTCTTAACTGCCCTCCAAGGGCAATTAAAGATAGGCAATAAATGCTGGCCAGCCAGTGACGCCCATGTTTCTTTCGAATAAAGAAACAAAATGAATTGAGTTATTTAGGGACCATTAATAGATTTAGCCATCGTCTGATTCTCCGTAAACATAATGTCGGCATTTATCCTTGTTCGCTCAGCATTAGGTAGTGGGAATAGTATAGATAGGTGCTTGATGTCCAATGCAGATGTGATGGGCTGAAGGGCCTCCTTTTGTGCTGTAATAACTCCATAACTGAAGCATAGTTTCCCTTCTCTTATATTCAATTCCCCTGCAATAGGCGCTAACATTCTGTTGGCTTTGCGAATTACTTGCTGTTCCTGCCTGCTAGCATTTTGTGATTCATGCACTGAGACACCCCGATCCCTCTGCATCTCAGAGCTCTGCAATCCAGCTGTTCTCCCAATCTTGGAGCTTCATGCTACCTGTGGTCAGAAGGGACCCAAAGGATTTGTGGTGGCCACTACATCATGAGATGAGAAGCTTTCCAGTTGCCAGATGGGGGCAAGTGGATTCCACCAGTCAATGTAAAGTGATGGTGGCTGGCACGGTGGCACAGTGGTTAGCGCTGCGACCTCACAGTGCCAGGGATCTGGGTTCAATTCCCGGCTTCGGTTTCTGTCTGTGTGGAATTTGCACGTTCTCCCCGTGTCTGCATTTTGATTTGATTTATTGTTGTCACATGTGTTAACATACAGTGAAAAGTATTGTTTCTTGCGCCCTATACAGACAAAGCATAATGTTCATAGAGAAGGAAACGAGAGAGTGCAGAATGTAGTGTTACAGTCACAGCTAGGGTGTAGAGAAAGATCAACTTAATGTGAGGTAAGTCCATTCAAAACTCTGACAGCAGCAGGGAAGAAGCTGTTCTTGAGTCGGTTGGTACGTGACCTCAGACTTTGGTATCTTTTTCCCGATGGAAGAAGGTGGGAGAGAAAATGTCCGGGGTGTGTGGGGTCCTTAATTATCCTGGCTGCTTTGCCGAGGCAGTGGGAAGTGTAGACAGAGTCAATGGATGGGAGGCTGGTTTGCGTGATGGATTGGGCTACATTCACAACCTTTTGTCTTGGGCAGAGCAGGAGCCATACCAAGCTTTCTATGGTGCATCTGGAAAAGTTAGTGAGAGTCGTAGCTGACATGCCAAACTTCCTAAGTCTTCTGAGAAAGTAGAGGCGTTGGTGGGCTTTCTTAACTATAGTGTCAGCATGGGGGGACCGGGACAGGTTGTTGGTGATCTGGACACCTAAAAACTTGAAGCTCTCGACTTGAAGCTCTCGTGGGTTTCCTCCGGGTGCTCCGGTTTCCTTCCACACTCCAAAGATGTGCGGGTTAGGTGGATTGGCTGTGCTAAATTGACCCTTAGTGTCAGGGGAACCAGCTAGGGTAAATGCATGGAGTTGTGGGGTTAGGGCCTGGGTGGGATTGTAGTCAGTGCAGGCTCAATGGGCAGAATGGCCTCCTTCCGCACTGTTGGATTCAATTATTCTATGAGCTCCCAGTGACAGAGGATTGCCAACACAGAGCACAATGCTGCGAGCAAAGGTCATCGGGGATTTTCAAAATATATTGTAGTTTTGAACGCTTCTGAAAAGGCTGTGTGACTGAAAGCCACAGGTTAACCAATCGGGTGGTAAAATGTCTATTCGCTTTCCGATTGGCTAGAGGAAGTTAAGAAGCAGTGCATTCCAGATTCCCACCACCCTCTGAGTGAAAACGTTTATTCTTAAATCCCCTCTGAATCTCCTGCCCTTCACCCTAAAACTCTGCCCCCTCGTTATTGACCCTCCAACCCAAAGAACAGCTGCTCCCCACTTACCTGTCCATACCCCTCATAATCTTGTTTACGGCCTTCAAGGCACACGACAACGCAGAGTCGCCGAGCAGAGACTGATAGCCAAGTTCCGCACGCATGAGGACGGCCTCAACCGGGATCTTGGGTTCATGTCACACTATCTGTAACCCCCACAGCTTGCCTGGGTTTGCAAAATCTCACTCACTGTCCTGGCTGGAGACAATACACATCTCTTTAACCTGTGCTTAACCCTCTCTCCACTCACACTGTCTGTACCTGTAAAGACTTGATTACCTGTAAAGACTCACATTCCAACCATTCTTCACATTCCAATCTGTAATTATCTTACAGTTGTGTCTCTGTCTATATAGGCCGTGTTTGTGAACTAATCTCCACTCACCTGATGAAGGAGCAGCGCTCCGAAAGCTCATGATTCCAAACAAACCTGTTGGACTTTAACCTGGTGTTGTGAAACTTCTTACTGTGCCCACCCAAGTCCAACGCCAGCATCTCCACATCATAATCTTATACACCTCAATCATGTCCCCCTCAGCCTTCTCTGCTCTAAAGAAAACAATAAGAAGTCTCACAACACCAGGTTAAAGTCCAACAAGTTTATTTGGTAGCAAATACCATTAGCTTTCGGAGCGCTGCTCCTTCGTCAGATGGAGTGGAAATGTGCTCTCAAACAGGGCACAGAGACACAGAAATCAAGTTACAGAATACTAATTAGAATGCGAATCCCTACAGCCAGCCAGGTCTTAAAGGTACAGACAATGTGGGTGGAGGGAGCATTAAACACAGGTTAAAGAGATGTGTATTGTCTCCAGACAGGATAGCTAGTGAGATTCTGCAAGTCCAGGGGGCAAGCTGTGGGGGTTACTGATAATGTGACATAAATCCAACATTCCGGTTTAGGCCGTCCTCATGTGTGCGGAACTTGGCTATCAGTTTCTGCTCAGCGACTCTGCGCTGCCGTGTGTCATGAAGGCCGCCTTGGAGAACGCTTACCTGAAGATCCAAGGCTGAATGCCCGTGACTGCTGAAGTGCTCCCCCACAGGAAGAGAACAACCCAAGCCTATCCACTCTCTCCTTATCGTTCAAATGCTCCATCCCAGGCAACATCGTGGTAAATCTCCTCTCTACCCTGTCTAGTGCTATCACATCCTTCTTATAGCGAGGTGACCAGAACTGCACACAGTACTCCAGCTCTTTACAACTCCAACATTACCTCATTGCTCTTATATTGTATACCACAACTGATGAAAGCAAATATCCCATATTCCTTCTTAACTATCCTATTCACCTGTTCTGCTGAATTCAGGGATCTGTGAATAATTACCCCAAGATCCCTTTGTTCCTCTGAGCTTCCCAGTGTTCTGCCGTTCATTAAATACTCCCTCTTCTTGTTACTTCTTCCAAGGTGCATCAGCTTGCACTTTTCAGGGTTAAACACCATCTGACACTGCTCTGCCCATCTGACCGACCCATCGATATCTTCCTGTAACCACGACCCCCTTCTTCACTATTAACCATAACCCTTTGAAGTGATGGGAAATCCTGGCGCAAAGACTTGTCCCTCAACTGATTCCACCCTTGTGCAGTGCTGATAATAGGGAGGGTGGGAGGCGAGGGGGGGTGCCATCTTGCCCTGAATGGCACCATGCCATTGGCTTTGTTAGTACAGTTGTCAACATGCAAGAGCAACTTCAACTTCCATTTAACTAGACTAGAAGCCAGACTCTAAGCCTGGACTTTGGTGTCTAGACAGAAAGAAAGGACAAAACGTTTTACTTTTTGCGTTCTTGCTGTTTTTAATAAATTAATGAGCAATTAAGTCAGCACAGAGATACCAACTGGCATGATACATCAACTTGGATTATTTGACCATGTCAAAACAACACTAATATCTAACATTCACTCCCCAGTGAGTACAATAAAGTGTTTTTAAATGCACAGAATTGAATATGGAATTGAATGTTACAACACAGAAGAAAAGTGGTTTTTACACCATGCGGTTTATTGAGGAATAATCGATTAGCCACACACTAGTAACACAGGAGATGATTCGCCACTGTGTTGTCAATAGAGACACCCTGTCAAAGTTTTTCATCTTGCACGCATCAGGACAAGCACAACAACACCAAATTTCAAAACCAGCAACAGTTTATACTGCACGCGAAAAGGATCCTGATTGGTTGGCAGGTCAACTTGGATTGATCGAGGCGTTGCCATGGAGATTGCACCAGGGAATTATTGGCCCCTACAATTTTTGGTCCCTGGTCCTTTCTCCATGACAACAACTTGACCCATCGTCACCCTTTTCTGGTGCAGTGTAAATTGCTACTCTCTTTGAAATTTGGTATTCTTGCATCTGTCCTGCTGAGTGCAAGGTCCAAAGCTTCAACAACATGTCTCTTTTTTTTCCCAGCAATACCTCAGAGTTTCCTCTTTGAGAAATTGGATATGCAATCTGCCCAGCTGGGGTAAATGCTATCATCCAGCCAACCATGCTGGGACAGTTTGTCTCCCACTTATCCTTCCAATGAGTCAGTTCCTGCCCTCCAGGAGAGACAGTGGGCATGGGCTAGATGGCCCAGTCTATCGAGGGCGTCTAATTGAAAAAGTAAGAACTGCAGTTAGTGAGACTGATATTGGAACCGGAGTAAAGCAAAAAAAAAAATTACACATTTAATCATCCCACACTCATCCCTCCCCCAAACTGAAACATTGAATGACTGATTGCTTCAGTGTAACCTTGGGCCAAATTTTAACTCCAAGTAAATCGGGATTTTCAGTGAGTTAAAATGGAACTCATGTTGTGTCTGCTATTATCATAGAATCATAGTGCAGAAGGAGGCCATTCGGTCCATCGTGTCTGCACCCACTCTCTGAAAGAGCACCTTACCCAGGCCCACACCCTGTTCTTTCCCCGTAACCCCACATATTTATCCCCTAATCTCCCTAAGCTTCTCATCTTTGGACACTAAGGGGCAATTTAGTATGGCCAATCCACCTAACCTATAAATCTTTGGACACTAAGGGGCAATTTAGCATGGCCAATCCACCTAACCTGCGCATCTTTGGACACTAAGGGACAATTTAGCATGGCCAATCCACCTAACCTATAAATCTTTGGACACTAAGGGGCAATTTACCATGGCCAATCCACCTAATCTATAAATCTTTGGACACTAAGGGACAATTTAGCATGGCCAATCCACCTAACCTATAAATCTTTGGACACTAAGGGGCAATTTACCATGGCCAATCCACCTAACCTACACGTCTTTGGACACTAAGGGGTAATTTAGCATGGCCAATCCACCTAACCTGCACATCTCTGGAGTGTGGGAGGAAACCGGAACACCCGGAGGAAACCCACACAGATACGGGGAGAACATGCAGACTCCACACAGACAGTGAGCCAAGGCCGGAATCAGGTAGATTTTAAGTCTGAGCCCTGGACTATGAAGCTGCATCTCTGGGTCAGCCTTAGAGAAATTCTGAAACGTATCATTCCGCGAATATGACTGTGTCAGGCTGTTGCTTGACTATTCTGTGAGACAGCTCTCCCAATTTTGGCACAAGCCCCAGATGCTGGTAAAGATGACTCTGCAGGGTGGGCAGGGCTGTGTTTGCCGTGGCCGTTTCCGGTGCCAAGGCTGACATCGGGTATTCCGTGCGGTTTCACTCCTATTTATAGACTTTGCAGTCATTTAATACAGCTGAGTTTGCTAGGCCATCTCAGAGGGTATTTAAGAGGCAGCCACATTGCTGTGGATCTAGAGGCTGGAGTGTGAATAGAAACGCAGCGATAGAGTTTCACCGCAGATGGTAATGTAGAATGGGGAGTTTCCAATCAGCTGTCCATTCTACCCAGTGCCCGATATTCAGGGCTGCTTCACTAGATGATATTAAATACCAGCCAGAGCAAGTTTCTAGCTCCGACTGATACACAAGTCACAAGAACACAACTATAGCAAACCCAAGCCCGGCTGGAACAGGGCTGGAGGATGTTGTACGCAGCAGTACTGTGCAACTGTATGATGCATCAGTTCAAAGGCTCCAAGGTGCCTGTGTTTTTTTGCAGCCTTGTGGATTCCGTGGACCATGCGTATATGACTGCGCTCCCTTCTCAGTTATTTGTAAAACCCTTTGTTACAGTTTTGTTTGCACTTCAGCCCCACGCTCCCAATATACGGGCACCCGGTGCGGAGAGTGGGGGTGGGGAAGGAGGACGACCTGCTGGTGAACCTGCTTCTGGGACTGGCCAAACTCGCCATCAACAGCGGGCAACCAAGGGAGTCGTCCAACCCGACTGCCTGCCTCTCTACCGCGGCTACATTCGCGGCTGGATGTCCCTGGAGAGGGAGCATGCGGTGTCCGAGGGCACTGTTAATGCTTTCCGTGCCCGCTGGGCACCGCAGGGGCTGGGGTGCGTTATCGACCCCTTTAATCACATTTTAGTTTGATGTTTGAAGTTTCCTTTGCAATCTGATTTTGTTTGTTGCAGCATCTCTTCACTTGTCCCTTTGTTTGTTTAACTTAATTTTTTTCAACCTGAAACAGTATCAAGATCAGACTGAAGGGGCAGTAATTGGCGGGAATAGATTGTCCTGTTTTTTGTCTACAGGACGTACCTGGGCAATTTTCCACATTGCCAGGCAGATGCCAGTGTTGTACCTGCACTGGAACAGCTCGGCTAGGGACGCAGCAAGTTCTGGAACACAGGCCTTCAATATTCTTGTCGGAATATTGTCAGGGCCTGTAGCCTTTGCAGTATCCAGTGCCTTCAGCTGTACTGGCCATCTATCTTTCTTAGGGCACCACGGTGGCACAGTGGTTAGCACTGCAGCCTCTCAGTGCCTGGTACCCGGGTTCAATTCTGACCTTGGGGGTCACTGTCTGTGTGGAGTTCGCATGTTCTACCCGTGTCTGCGTGTGCTTCCTCCGGGTGCGCCAATTTCCTCGCACAGTCCAGAGGTATGTAGCTTAGGTGGATTGGCCATGCTAAATACTCCCTCAGTGTACCCAAACAGGTGCCAGAGTGTGGCGACCAGAGGATTTTCACAGTGACTTCATTGCGTTGTTAATGTAAGCTACTAATAAATAAACTTTAATCTCAAATTGGCTGGAGACTGACATCGGAGATGCTGGGGACCTCTGGAGGAGGCCGAGATGGATCATCCCCTCGGCACTTCTGGCTGAAGATTGTTGCGAATACTTCAGCCTTATCTTTCACTGATGTGCTGGGTTCCTCAATAATTGAGGCTGGGGACATTTGCGGAGCCTTGTCCTCTAGTGAGTTGTTTAATTGTGCACTACTGAACAACATGCGATGGTGTAGCCCTCAATAGTGTGACCCGGGAATATGTTCTGGACAGAATGGTCATATTCCAGCATCAAGGAAAGGCACAACATTCTAAATCTTCAGGAAATGGTTTGAAGTGAACTAGTATTAATCCCACCCTGTAACCGGATGATGTTACAGTCAGGTGAAAACATCTCCTGCCTCCTCTGGCTGTTCAGGCAAGTCCACGAAGCTACAAGGTACCGCATGGTAGGTTGTTGCATAAGGCTAAGTCTCACGGGATCCAGGGTGAGGTAGCCAATTGGATAAAAAATTAGCTTGATGACAAAAGCCAAAGGGTGCTTGTAGAGGGTTGTTTTGCAAACTGGAGGCCTGTGACCAATGGTGTGCCTCAGGGATCGCCGCTGGATCCACTGTTATTTGTCATTTATATCAACAATTTGGATGAGAATTTAGGAGGCATTGTTAGTAGTTTGCAGATGACACCAAGATTGGTGGCATAGTAGACAGTGAAGAAAGTTAACTCTAATTGCAACGGGATCTTAATCAACTGGGCCAGTGGACTGATGAATGGCAGATGGAGTTTAATTTAGATAAATGCGAGGTGATGCATCTTGGTCGATCAAACCAGGGCAAGACTTACTCAGTTAATGGTAGGGTGTTGGGGAGAGTTATAGAGCAAAGAGATCCAGGGGTACAGGTTCATAGCTCCTTGAAAGTGGAGTCACAGGTGGACAGAGTGGTGAAGAAGGCATTCGGCATGCTTGGTTTCAACGGTCAGTACATTGAATACAGGAGTTGGGACGTCTTGTTGAAGTTGTACAAGACATTGGTAAGGCCACACTTGGAATACTGTGTGCAGTTCTGGTCACCCTATTATAGAAAGGATATTATTAAACTAGAAAGAGTGTAGAATAGATCTACTAGGATGCTACCGGGACTTGATGGTTTGAGTTATAAGGAGAGGCTGGGTAGACTGGGACTTTTTTCCCTGGAGAGTAGGAGGCTGAGAGGTGACCTTATAGAGGTCTATAAAATAATGAGGGGCATAGATCAGCTAGATAGTCAACATTTTTCCCAAAGGTAGGTTTAAGGTGAGAGGGAAGAGATACAAAAGGATCCAGAGATGCAATTTTTTCACACAGAGGGTGGCAAGTGTCTGGAACAAGCTGCCAGAGGCAGTAGTAGAGGCGGGTACAATTTTGTCTTTTAAAAAGCATTTAGACAGTTACATGGGTAAGATGGGTATAGCGGGATATGGGCCAAACGCAGGCGATTGGGACTAGCTTAGTGGCTAAAAAAAGGGACGGCATGGACAAGTTGGGCCGAAGGGCCTGTTTCCATGCTGCAAACCTCTATGACTCTATGAGTAAGATGGGTATAGAGAGATATGGGCCAAACACAGGGAATTGGGACTAGCTTAGTGGTAAAAACTGGGTGGCATGGACAAGTTGGGCCAAAGGGCCTGTTTCCATGCTGTAAACCTCAATGACTCTATAAGAGTTCAGATGGTGAAAAGTTTGAATGAATCTGACCCCTGAGATCGGATTGGAGCCTTCAATTCACCACAAGATGGAGGGAGTTACTCATCATATATAACCAGCTTTTGTTTTTTTAAAAACGCAAACATATTTGTAAAATTGAGGAATTTTCTTTTAATTACGGTTCCCGCGTGCCTTTGCAAACGGGACCCTGAGAAACATCAATTTTATTCACAGGGTTTGGTGGGGGGGAGGGTTACAGGGGTCTTTAGAATTACGTAAAGTATCAAGAAAGCAAAAGCTCCCTTTCCGAGAGAGGCTACGACAGTTCCATGTGACAGAAGCTCGAATTTGCAGCTGATCGAGTGAGGGTCGCGTCCCAGAGAAATCATGCAGAGATGCGAGAGGTGCAATCCTCCCTCAGGAGTCTTCATGTAACAGGAAGATTTTTACCGTGTCTGGTATGGGCAGTGTCTGGATCAGGTGAAGGCGGAACTTCCCCAGTGCCCTCCGAATAACAACACGGCAAGAAGATGTCAAAGCCCTGGGAGTTCCTGTTTAAAAAAAGGAATGTCATTTTAATTAGCAGTAATGTCAGATCTTTCCGCCGTGTAAGGTGCCTGTTGTAAAACTAAACCAAATGACTCTCGGAGCACCCAATAAATCAAATTCTTCTGGCCAGAATTCAAATCCGATTATTCTGAACTATGATTCAGGGAATGATTCAGTGACCGCACGGTGGCACAGTGGGTTAGCACTGCTCCCTCACAGTGACACGGTGGCACAGTGGGTTAGCACTGCTCCCTCACAGTGACACGGTGGCACAGTGGGTTAGCACTGCTGCCTCACAGGGACCCAGGTTCGATTCCAGCCTCGGGTCACTGTCTGTGTGGAGTCTGCACGTTCTCCCCGTGTCAGCGTGGGTTCCCTCCGGGTGCTCCGGTTTCCTCCCACAGTCCAAAGATGTGCGGGTTAGGTGGATTGGCCATGCATGGGGTTATGGGGATAGGGCCTGGGTGGGATTGTGGTCGGTGCAGACTCGATGGGCCGAATAGCCTCCTCCTGCCCTGTAGGGACTGTATGATTCCAAATGTTGCCATGACTCTCAAAGGGGTTCCAGACCCACCCGAGTGTCAGGATTTGCTTTATTCAATTGCTTGGGAAATACACACTCTCTCTCTCACACATTCTCACCATTGATGAATAATGTAGACAAAACTTCATTGTACTTTAGGAAAAAGATGAGAATTACACAACTCCCCCCGCCGCCCCCCCCCCCCCCCCCCCTTATTGTGGAGGGGGGTCAGGAATCTCTTATCCTTCCAAGATTTTTTGGAGGTATTTACTTCATTATAACTGAGCAAAATATAGAAATATAATATGGGTTCCAGATGTTGTACAGTTCAAGTGTGCTCTCTATGGAAAAGTTCCCACAGATGTGAGAATGGGAGCAATCCCACTGCCCCAGAGGGGTTGCACACCTCACCCGGAGTGGGGGAGAAGACACCACATTTACTCCACACCAGTCAGCTTCTAAAACATCCACCTCCAGGACAGCAGCCTGTGGGTTCCAACCCCATTCCCGAGACTTTGGGCAACCTGGTCAAGACTAACAGTCCAATGCAGTACAGAGGCAGCCCTGCAGTGTCAGAGATGCCGTCTTTCAGATGAGAACCGAGATTGCATCAGGTGGATGTAAAATAAATTCCCACCGGTGAAGTGAAAGAGCAGGTAAGCCCCTCCCCCGCCCCTCTCCACCCCTCCCCCGCCCCTCCCCACCCCTCCCCCGCCCCTCCCCACCCCTCCCCTGCCCCTCCCCATCCCTCCCCCGCCCCTCCCCACCCCTCCCCCGCCTCACCTCCTCCCCACCCCAGTGCGCTGACCAACTTTCTTCCCTCAGCCAACATCACCAAAACAGACGGTCTGGTCAGTCCATTATCACATTATTGTCCATGGGAGCTTGCTGTGCACAAAGTGACAGTCACCTTTCAAACACTGAAACCAGGACACTGTCTCATTGGCTTCAAAGCACGTTGGAACATCTCGAGGTTAGGGGGATTAGTGAGATAAATAAGTTTTAAAGTTTATTTATTAGTGTCACAAGTAGGCTTACATTAACACTAAAATGAAGTTATCATGAAAATCCCCTAGTTGCCACACTCCGGCGCCTGTTCGGGTACACTGAGGGAGAATTTAGCACGGCCAATGCACCCTAACCAGCACGTCTTTCGGACTGTGGGAGGAAACCGGAGCACCCGGAGGAAACCCACGCAGACACGGGGAGAACATGCAAACTCCACACAGACAGTGACCCAAGCCAGGAATTGAACCCAGGTCTCTGATGCTGTGAGGCAGCAGTGCTAACCAGTGTGCCACCCCACACGGACACTACATAGATAGGGCCTGGTTAAGATGCTCTGTCGGAGACTCGATGGGCCAAATGGCCTCCTTCTGCACTGCAGGGATTCTATGTGAGATAGCAACCTTTAATTGCAGGGAAAGTGAGAGATCCCACTTAGCAGAGACTGAGTTTGGGAACTTTGGAACTACATGTATATCCGTGGGGAGTGGTCGGGGTGGTTGTGTAAGATATCTTTGAAGATTTAAATTGAAATTTACCTTTCCATTTTGAGTACCATTTTGCCTGTTAATTTGTCTGCAATTTCTGTTGATTCTGACTGATGTTAAAATACAGGAAGTTCAATCCTGTTTGTCATTTCTTCACTGGGAATGGGGGGGGGCAGAGGGTCGTTTGGTGAATTTGGTTTACAGTTTCACCCGAGGGGTTCAAAACAAAACTCGGGGCTCGAGACCCCAACACAAGACTGAAGGGGGTCCACCAGGACTTTCCAGCATTTAAACACACAGGATTTCACATTTTTTGCTACGTTTTATTGGGGAATTGGGAATTCTGGGCCCAGCCCAACTCAGTTCTGTCTCTCAAAATGTCTCAATTGGTCGGGATGTTGGTGGGTGGGGAGTCTACCATCTCCGATATTACCACAGGAAGTAGTTCTATATTACCACAGGAAGTAGTTCTATATTATCACAGGAAGTAGTTCTATATTACCACAAGACATAGCTCTATATTACCACAGGAAGTAGTTCTGTATTATCACAGGAAGTAATTGATGCCAAAACATTGAATGTATTCAAGAGGCGGCTGGATATAGCACTTGGGGTGAATGGGATCAAAGGTTATGGGGAGAAAGCAGGATTAGGCTATTGAGTTGGACGATCAGCCATGATTGTGATGAATGGCAGAGCAGCTCGAAGGGCCGAATGGCCTCCTCCTGCTCCTATCTTCTATGTTTCTATGTTTCTATATCTATCTTCCTGCCTCTACCACCTCCCACCCCCACATCAGGGAGAGTGGGGCCTGCTGGCAGCCACACTCCTTTGCCCTTGTTCCCAATCCCTCCTCTCAACCTCCCCCCTCACAACCCCCACCCGATAAAAGTCCTCCCACCATCACTTACCCCTGGCCTGGGTCTCTCCCTGATCCTTGGCCTCCAATGGGTGTACTTCCTGCAGCAGCCTCCGCCTTCCCAGTGGCGCTGCAGGGCAAATGAGGCACTGGCCTCTGATTGGTCGGCTGTTCTCGGCAGGCGAGTGTCCTCCTACCCCACCCCGGGATCCTGATCCTCCCTGTAAGGCCCGCCGATGGCCTGTAAATTGCCTGATTGGCTGGGTATAGTCGGAGGCAAGGAGGCAAGGTGGACTTCCCACCGGTTTTCCAACCACTCACAAAGATCCTTGCCGCCTCCATAAAATTCCACCCAGGATCTGACAAAAAGGGAATAAGGTGGAAAGAAAACAGTCGATCCATTTTTGACAAGTGTTTGTCAGGACACAGATGTTGAGGAAGACACTCGGGAGCTCCAACCTCATCTTCAAATTGTCTGGTGGGATACAGGGCAGCTCAGTGGCACAGTGGTTAGCACTGCTGCCTCACAGCACCAGGGACCCGGGTTCAATTCCCGGCTTGGATCACTGTCTGTGCGGAGTCTACACGTTCTCCCTGTGTCTGCGTGGGTTTCCTCCGGGCGCTCCAGTTTTATCCCACAGTCGAAAGATGTGCGGGTTAGGTTGATTGGCCATGCTGAATTGACCCTAGTGTCAGGGGGATTAGCAGGGTAAATATGTGTAGTTACGGGAATAGGGCCTGGGTGGGATTGTGGTTGGTACAGACTCGATGGGCTGAATAGCCTCCCTGTAGGGATTCTATTCTATGAATCTATAAGTTACTGTGAAAATCCCCTAGGGGATAAGGCTTGGCGGGGATTGTGGTTGGTGCAGACTCAATGGGCCGAATGGCCTCCTTCTGCACTGTCGGGATTCTTTGATTTTTGACATCCATTACAGTGAGGTAGACAAGGACTTGGTTAAATCTCTCACTCCACTGCTTGTGTTTATAAAGCATGTTGCTGGTGTGTGATGGATGCTATTCATTATAGCTTAGTATGAAGCCACAATGTGTACTGGATGGCAGATAATCAACAGTCGGTGTATATCTAATACCTGCTCTGTTAGGGACTGGACGCTTGCTGTCTGACCAGCACCGTGACAATACAAAGTGTGTCTCCCATTAATCTTAATCCCTCCAATTTAAAACCTCCCTCTTCCCTGTATCCAGTCACTCAGTCACCTCCCTGCCCCGCCTCACTTTATTGTGAAGATTGTTAAACATACAGACTTACTGACGGCGTACAAACCCTTCCCATCAGGATTTATTTCTAATACCTGTTGGCTGTGTGATAGGAGTTTGGTTAAGTGTTAATATTACTCATATTAGTCTACAATTTCTAAAGCTGGGACAAATCTTGTTGCACCAGACATGAGCAGGAAAGCAATGTCTGCGGTGCCTGAGTCTCCACTGAGTCTCCACTGCTGCGGCATAACTATAGGGTTCGTGGTGGGAGATACAGGACGGATATCAGAGGTAGGTTCTTTACGCAGAGAGTGGTTGGGGTGTGGAATGGACTGCCTGCAGTGATAGTGGAGTCAGACACTTTAGAAACATTTAAGCGGTTATTGGATAGGCACATGGAGCACACCAGGATGATAGGGAGTGGGATAGCTTGATCTTGGTTTCAGATAAAGCTCGGCACAACATCGTGGGCCGAAGGGCCTGTTCTGTGCTGTACTGTTCTATGTTCTATGTTCTATGCTGCGTGCAGAGGGAGAAAACAGGAATTTGCCCATCGAACACTGGGCCTCTCAGAGCTCCTACACCTGGATGGGTATTTTCAGCCACGCAGCGTAAAGGCCCGCAGCTAAACTACATATCACAGCGGAGAAAAGACAGTCATTTTATCTGGAAAACCATTCAGCTCAGGAATTACTTCGGGATGGGATTTGGTACAATCCTTCCCGTAGATTTGGGCGGCACGTTGGCACAGTGGTTAGAACTGCCGCCTCACAGCACCAGGGACCCGGGTTCGATTCCAGCCTTGGGTCACTGTCTGTGCGGAGTCTGCACGTTCTCCCCATGTCTGCATGGGTTTCCTCTGGGTGCTCCAGTTTAGAGTCATAGAGGTTTACAGCATGGAAACAGGCCCTTTGGCCCAACTTGTCCATGCTGGCCTTTTTTTTTTAAACCCTGAAGCTAGTCCCAATTGCCCGCATTTGTCCCATATCCTTCTATACCCACCTTACCCATAAAACGCTCTTTAAAAGACAAAATTGTACCCACCTCTACTACTGCTTCTGGCATCTTCCCTCCCACATTTTAAAGTTTATTTATTGGTGTCACAAGCAGGGTTCCATTAACACCACAATGTAGTTACTGTGAAAATCCCCTAGTCGCCACACTCCAGCGCCTGTTCGGGTACGCTGAGGGAGAATTTAGCACGGCCAATGCACCCTAACCAGCACATCTTTCGGACTGTGGGAGGAAACCAGAGCACCCGGAGGAAACCCACGCAGACACGGGGAGAACGCGCAGACTCCACACGGACAGTGACCCAAGGCCGGGAATCGAACCCGGGTCCCTGGTGCTGTGAGGCAGCAGTGCTAACCACTGTGCCACCCGTATCTTACCCTTCCAGGGTAATCTGAGGACATTGACAGCCTTCGGGTTTGCGTGATACACAGCGAACCACGTTACATCCGGACGGGAAATAAAACGGAAATGTGATTTGTTACCTTTGGCGGCTCGGAAGAGCTGCAATGCTTCCTCGTTCACCTTCATCCGCCCCATGGTTTCCGCATCCAGACTCTCCCAATTCACTAGGTTCAAGTCAGCACCAAAGTCAATCAAAAGTTTTACAAACTGCGCATCGCAGCCGTGTCGGAGAACAGCATCGAGAACGCAGACGGGGGAGCCCCGGGGAAAGGCCGACACCTCCACCGGACCCCAGTAATTATAATCGGGGTTCGCGCCAGCTTTTAGTAACAACTTGAAGCACTGGAGATGTTGATAGGCTGAGCTGATGTAGAGAGGGCAAATACCCAGCGATGTGAACCTACGAGCAGCAGGCATTGAACTGCGGCTGGACACGTGATGATTAACATCGACATCTGCACCGTACCTGCAGCAGAAATGTAAGCCCAGTCAGCGACAGTGTGGGTAATCGCCACAGAAAGGACTATTGGCTGGTTTTTGCCTCAAATTGCAGCGTTAAAGTTTATTTATTAGCGTCATAAGTAAGACTTGCATTAACACCGCAATGAAGTTACTGTGAAATTCCCCTAGTCGCCACACTCTGTTCGGGTACACTAATGGAGAATTTAGCATGGTCAATGCACCTAACCAGCACGGCTTTGGACTGCGGGAGGAAACCGGAGCTCCCAGAGGAAACCCACGCAGACACGGGGAGAACGTGCAGACTCCGCACAGGCAGTGACCCAAACTGGGAATCGAGTGAGTAAATCAGAGAATCCCGACAGTGCAGAAGGAGGCCATGCGGCCCATCAAGTCTGCACCGACTCTCCAAAGATCAACTTAATGCGAGGTAGGTCCATTCAAAAGTCTGACGGCAGCAGGGAAGAAGCTGTTCTTGAGTCGGTTGGTACGTGACCTCAGACTTTTGTATCTTTTTCCCGATGGAAGAGAGTGGAAGAGAGAATGTCCGGTGTGCGTGGGGTCCTTGATTATACCGGCTGCTTTTCCAAAGCAGCGGGAAGTGTAGACAGAGTCAATGGATGGGAGGCTGGTTTGCATGATGGACTGGGTTTCATTCACAACCTTTTGTAGTTTCTTGCGGTCTTGGGCAGAGCAGGAGCCATACCAAGCTGTGATACAACCAGAAAGAATGCTTTCTATGGTGCATCGTGAGAGTCGTAGCAGACATGCCGAATTTTCTTAGCCTCCTGAGAAAGTATTCCATGCTCACATTCAAACTCTCCAAAAGAACATCCCACCTAGATGGGCTGAATGGTCCACTGCTCTTTCTATGGTCTGGATCAAGAGGCTAGGAAACACATCTTGGCAGATGGTCAGGATCACCTGGTCCCCACTGTGTCCTGAGCCCACATTCTCACGCATGCATTTCCCGGTCGGGGAATGATACGGAGCAGGAACCCTGGCTAATATTCCTCGCCCTGCTCCCTAGCCAAGCCAGGAATGCATAAACCATCGCTATGGGGATACAAGTGGCTGTCTCTACACACCTTCTTCCTCCTCTTCATCTCACAGTTCCACAATGGAGGCCCCCTTGCACCATCTGGTCACACCGCCACCTGATTGAATGTGAACACTGAATACTTTCTCAGGAGGCTAAGAAAATTCGGCATGTCCACTACGACTCTCACCAACTTTTACAGATGTACCATAGAAAGCATTCTTTCTGGTTGTATCTCAGCTTGATATGGTTCCTGTTCTGCCCAAGACCGCAAGGAACTACAAAAGGTCGTGAATGTAGCCCAATCCATCACGCAAACCAGCCTCCCATCCATTGACTCCGTCTACACTTCCTGCTGCCTCGGCAAAGCAGCCAGCATAATCAAGGACCCCACGCACCCCGGACATTTTCTCTTCCACCTTCTTCCATCGGGAAAAAGATACCAAAGCCTGAGGTCACGTACCAACCGACTCAAGAACAGTTTCTTCCCTGCTGCTGTCAGACTTTTGAATGGACTTACCTTGCATTAAGTTGATCTTTCTCTACACCCTAGCTGTGACTGTAACACTACATTCTGCACCCTCTCCTTTCCTTCTCCCCTATGCACTCTATGAACAATGGCCGGAACTCTACCACCTTGCCCACCCAGTGAGCAAGGGTCCGACAACGGAAATCTCCATTGACCTCAGGCGGGTATTTCCAGTCTTGCCCAAGCGTGGCTGTAAAACCCTGCCCAGAATGTTTTGTCTGTGCAGTGCGCAGGAAACAATACTTTTCACTCTATTCCAATACATGTGACAACAATAAATCAAATCAAGAGTAGCAAGCAGCCACACTGATGGCAATGACAGCTACCTACATCACATAACCCAGGTACAGTTCTCTATGCTAGGTCGCAGGTCACAGTCATGGGTCACAGGTCACGACCCGCAGTGGGCTGGCAAGATGAGCAATGGCTACCGTTGGGCTTTTGCACAGCGCTGTGCCGCCCAACCCTCTTCCTGATGTGGCCCCATTAAACACTTGAGAGTGTAAATTTTGGGGGGGCTGGGTGGGAGGGGTTAAGAGGGAGGACTGATTTCTGACAACTGCATCCTCCATTTTGCTTTCTGGTGGTGGGCCTGACCTAATGGACTGCTCCCTGAGGCTCGACTCTTGCTGTGAAGAAAGTCTGTGAAGAGGGTGGGATCGGTTTTTTTCAGGGAAACCAGTTTTTTTTCATCAACATATCCCTCCCCGCCCCCCCCCGCCCACCGCCCACAGGTTCAACTCCTATCCCCCCAATGCCTCACTCAAAAATTAAAGCCTTCCCTCTTCACCTATTCCACCCAGCTCTCTTAGCCCGCCAGAATTTTCACTCTGAAGTGTTGAAGACGGGGTCCAACAACCTGTCCTGGTCCCCCCATGCCGACGCTATAGTTAAGAAAGCCCACCAACGCCTCTACTTTCTCAGAAGACTAAGAAATTTGGCATGTCCAATACGACTCTCACCAACTTTTACAGATGCACCATAGAAAGCATTTTTTCTGGTTGTATCACAGCTTGGTGTGGCTCCTGCTCTGCCCAAGACCACAAGGAACTACAAAGGGCCGTGAACGAAGCCCAGTCCATCATGCAAACCAGCCTCCCATCCATTGACTCTGTCTACATTTCCTGCTGTCTCAGGAAAAGCAGCCAGCATCATCAAGGACCTCAGACATTCTCTCTTCCACCTTCTGCCGCTGGGAAAAAGATATAAAAGTCTAAGGTTACGTACCAACCGACTCAAGAACAGCTTCTTCCCTGCTGCCAACAGACTTTTAAATGGACCTACCTCGCACTAAGTTGATCTTTCTCTACACCCTAGCTATGACTGTAACACTACATTCTGCACTCTCTCCTTTCCTTCTCTATGAACGGTATGCTTTGTCTGTATAGTGCGCAAGAAACAATACTTTTCACTGTACACTAATACATGTGACAATAATAAACCTAATTAAATCAAACTTGGGGGAAAGAATCGCTCTGTACAAAGGTAATTAATCCAGGTGCGAACCCCAACTCACTTGATTAGTTCTTTGAGGATGTCTGCCCTGCCCACCCGCGAGGCGTGATACACGGGCGTGCTGCGGTGGTGGGAACTTCCGTTGGGATCCGCTCCTGCTTGCACAAGGATCCTCGCACAGTCCAAGTGGCCATTCAGGACAGCCACATACAGCGCCGTCTGCCCCTTAACATCCACCAAGTCCACCTCGGCCCCTTGCTTGAGGAGGTAGTCCACACAGTCCGCGTGGCCGGCCGTGGCTGCAATCCGTAGCGGTGTACACGGCAACCATCCACAGCACCACACCGATTTCTCATTGATCCGTCTGCAAAATAGCATGACAACTTTATAAACTTGTCCCTCAGCTAGACCCTGGTTCAGATTCCGGATCACAACCTTGGCATTTTTCCTTCTTTATTACTTCTGTTAGTCAGGGCCGGAATAGGCTAAAGGGGCTGAATGGCCTAGTTCTCCTTCTAACTCAATCTCTTTCATGTTTTGCTTCACTTATACAGGGCCTTTGGTGAGACCACATCTGGAGTACTGTGTACAATTTTGGTCTCCTAATTTAAGAGAGGTTTTTATAGCATGAGAATCAGTTCAGTGAAGGTTCACTTGACTGATTCCTGGAATAGAGGGGGGTTATCATAGAATCCCTACAGTAAAGGAGGAGGCCATTTGGCCCATTGAGCTTCTACTGACTCTCCAACAGAACATCTCACCCAGGCCCTATCCTGTAACCCCACACAAGTACTCCGTTAATCCCCTAACATCTTGGGACACTAAAGGGCAATACAGAATTTGAAAAAAAACCATTTCATCTTGCACTCATCAGGACAGATGCAAGAATATCAAATTTCAAAGGGAGCAACAATTTATACTGCACGTGAAAGGTACTTGTTGACACGTCAACTCAGGTTGGTTGAGGCATTACCATGCACCAGGGAACCGCTGTCCCCCATATGGTGCGATGCCTGGACATGTTTCTTTTGCCTGCAGAGGACAGTTACCACATATTAATATATGTTCATGCTTCAACAGGATGTCCCTTTTATTAGCAATATACAAATTGTTGTTGTGATAGTCAAGTGATTTGAGATTGGTAATTGTCAATGACTTATTAATTGCATTGTTACGGTTTAATTGCAATTGCATTGTTAGACAGGCAATGGGCATTTGCACTCCTACGAATGGTAACCCAAGCCGGGAATCGAACCCGGGTCCCTGGCGCTGTGAGGCAGCAGTGCTAACCACTGTGCCACCATGCCGCCCTAAATTGATGTTCCCCAAGCGGGGATCGAACTCGGGCCGCAATGTTGAACCCCAACCACTAGACTATTTTCATTGGGGTGAAGGTTTGAGTTCGTGGGCTGGGGTGTGGGGGGGGGGGGGGGGGGGGGGGGGGGCGGTTCTGGTTGCAAAACCAAACAAAATCCCCTTGTTGCAGATGAGATACCTTCTCCTGAAACCAGATGATTTATGATGCTGCAGCTGTATTTTGTATCCAGCAGCCATGACGTAACTGAGGTTATTTTTGTTTGAAGGCTGCAGGATGGAAGTCCAAGTCCCGATGAGAGAGTAAATAAGGAGTTCTAGAGTTGGCTAATTTTCACGGACGGGTCTAGCTCACGAGGGGGAAGCAGCGATGGACAACTCTGGGTGAGGGTGTGGGGATCTGCTTTATTTCAGCTTG